>NC_138377.1:64745472-64803531 GCF_054177405.1 Leptonychotes weddellii
CTACCTTCTTCTTCTTCTTCTTTTTTCTTAACATATCTTGCATTATTTGTCTCAGAGGTACAGATCTGAGACTCAACAGTCCTGCACAAGAATTGGAGTTATTGCTTAATGAGTACATAATTTGTTTGAGGGGGTGAAAAATTCTGGAACTGGAGGTGATGATTGCACAACATTGTGATGACACAGTTTTAAAAAGAATACCACAGGGGCTCCTGCATGGCTCAGTCAGTTAAGAATGCCACTCTTGATTTTGGCTCAGGTCATGATCTCAGGGTTGTGAGATAGAGCCCTGCATCAGGCTCCGGGCTCAGTCCAGAGTCTGCTTGTCCCTCTCCCTCTGCTTCTACACCTGCTTGTGTTCATGTGCTCTCTCTCTCTCTAAAATAAATAAAATCTTAAAAAAAAAAAAAAGAATACCACATAGACGCAAGTGCCCTTAAGCACCACCTCCTATAAGGAAGAATATCTACATACCTTATTTGGAATTCTTCTGTAAAGAAGAGTTGTTTCTACTCCACCATTCGGTTATGTTTTTAATCATTTATCTATATCTATAGACACATCTATATTTATTTTACACTTTGGATTTTAACCTAATACCACACTATTTTATTGCTCTAATTATTCCATTTGGCTCTTGGGGAACTCTTTCAGGTTGACTCCTCCAACCCTTTAAAACTTCTTTCCTTTCTGGTAACACAAATGCTCCAGACTTACTTTGTGTCAGACATTACTCCAGGGATCCTTGGTTGCTTTTATTGGAGAATGGTATTTTGAAACCAAAATCTGAGCACAAGGTGTGACCATTCCTACAGGGATGTCATTGCTTCTAGGCCCTCTCAGTGGACAGCCTAGGTAATATATGTATGTATACAAATTCATGTATACACACATTTCTGTCATTGTTTCTTTTTATCTACATATGTGTTAAGTTAAACATGAGTTCATACTGATGTCTCCAATTCTAACCATTACCACGCATTCATTCTAGGCTTTCCTTCTTGCTTTCTTCCTGTCTTCTTTCTGACAGTGAGAACCCTGGATCCCAACATCCATTATACATTTATTTATTAAATCAACCCCAGTATACATATAAACCGGTTTCAGAATTGTTAACCCATATACCCCATGAGAAGTAAATTTACCAGCTAGAGTGTAGTGTTTATATACAGTATGTGAACCTTTTTTGACACTTGATATTTGATTATGGACTGGATATTAGTTGATACTGAAGGATTATTGTTAATTTTTTAGATATGATTATGGCCTTGTGATTATGTAAGAAAATGTCCATATTTTTAAGAGATGCTTTCTGAGATATGTAGAGATGGAATGATGTCTGGAAGTTTCTTTTCTTTTTTTTTTTTTTTTAAAGATTTTATTTATTTGTCAGAGAGAGAGAGCACAAGCGGGGGGAGTGGCAGGCAGAGCAGGCTCCCTGCTGAGCAAGGAGGCTGCTGAACCCTGGGATCACGACCTGAGCTGAAGGCAGACGCTTAACTGATTGAGCCACCCAGGCATCCCTGGAAGTTTCTTTAAAATATTTCAGCAAAGGGGCACCTGGGTGGCTCATTTGGTTAAGCATCTGACTCTATCTCGGCTCAGGTCTTGATCTTAGGGATGTGAGTTCAAGCCCCACATTGGGCCCCACACTGGGCATAGAGCCAAATAAATAAATAAATAAATAAATAAATAAATAAATAAAATTCAGCAAAGAAGACAAAAGAAACGGGGAAAGAATAAATAAAGCAATATGACAAAATCTTGATAATTGTAGAATTAGGGTAATGATTCTTGCATGTGGGAGTCATTATATTCCTCTCTGCTTTTGAGTACATTTGAAATTCTTCATTTTGCAAAATGTTTTATTATTGTAAATTATATTTGTTTTTGGTAGGCAAATTATTTAGTGAAAATTCAAAAGTTATCAAAGGATATACAATGAAAAATTAGTCTTCCTTTACCCCCTGTTCCTAGCCACTAAATCCTCATTTCCAAAGGCATTAATAGTGTTGCTTCTTGCATATCTTCCCATAGATCATTTATATATTTAGAAATATATGTATATATTCCATTTTCACACACACCCAAATAGTAGCATTCTTTATATTCTGTTCTATACCTTTTTTCAAAAGCATTTTTATAACTTCAGAATTACAGAGGAGTACATAGAATTTCTGTTTACTTTAGTCCAGATTCTCCAAATGTTAGCATTGACCACATTTGCTTTGTTATTCTCTCTCTATTATTATTTTTTTCTGTTCCATTTGAGGATAATTTGCAGGCATAATGCCTCATTACTCCTAAATATTTCAGTGTATATTTCCCATAAACAAGGATATTTTCTCCCATAAACACAGTACCATTATCAAAATCAAGAAACTAACAGTGATATGGTACTATTATCTAATCTAGAAACCTTACTCAAATTTCATCAGTTGTTCCACAAATGTCCTTTATAGAAAAAGAAAAAAAATTGGTTTTTTTTCTGTCCAGAATCACATATGCATTAAAAAAAATAGTTGTCCATTAAAAAAAATTAAAACAGAAGTTTATAAATTGGGAAGTGAAAACCTACTGCCCCTGATCTTATTCCCTGAAGACAAACATGGTTGACAGGATTTATATAAATCCTTCTAGAATTTCTTTCAATGCATATACCAATACACATATACGTTATACACCTTTAAACGAAAATATGATATACATAATATCTACAATTTGTTTCTAGTTAATATTTCATTTTTTTTACATCATTCTTTTTAAAGTTTGCGTGTTTTGATTAATTGTACTTTATTTAATAAATCCCATATTGATGGACACATAGTGTTTTCAAATTTTAACTATTACAAAAACAAGCTGTATTTATTAGAGAGAGAGAGCAAGAGTAAGCGGGGGTGGGGGAAAGGGAGAGGGACAAGTAGATTGCCCACTTAGCATGGAGCCTGACATGGGGCTTGATCTCATGACCCTGAGATCATGACTTGAGCTGAAATCAAGAGTGGGACGCTTAACAACTGAGCCACCCAGGCACCCCTAAGCACTATTGCTTTCTTTTAGTCCCTCTTTATTCCCTGCTTTGATTAATAGCCTCCTAACTGCTCCCTGCCTCTAGATTTGCCCAACTCCATTTCATCCTACCACTGCTGCCAGATCCATTCACTCTTCTTTTTTTTTTTTTTTTTAAGATTTTATTTATTTGACAGAGAGACACAGCGAGGAAGGGAACACAAGCAGGGGGAGTGGGAGAGGGAGAAGCAGGCTTCCCATTGAGCAGGGAGCCCGATGTGGGGCTGGATCCCAGGACCCTAGGATCATGACCTGAGCCGAAGGCAGACGCTTAACAACTGAGCCACCCAGGCGCCCCTATTCACTCTTCTGCTTAAAACGGCCCAACACTTTCAAGACCATTTATTGAGCATGGCATTCAAGCTCTTCATGATCTACATTTCTCTTTGTATCTCTCAATGTTTGGTCACCATGCACTTCAGTCTCATTGAATTTAAATCACACTCTCTCACCTGTGTGCCTTTGTGCAAACTGTTTCCTTTGCTTGGCATATCATCCTCATTAACTTTTATTCATCCTTCCAGACTTAGCTCAGAAATCACTTTCTCCAGGGGCACCTGAATGGCTCAGTCAGTTAAGTGTCTGCTTTCAGCTCGGTCATGATCCCAGGGCCTGGAATCGAGTCTGGCTCTCTGCTCAGCGGGGAGCCTGCTTCTCCCTCTCCCTCTGCCTGCCACTCCCCCTCTTGTGCTCACTCTGTCAAATAAATAAATAAAATCTTTAAAAAAAAAAAAAAGAAAAGAAATCACTTTCTCCAGATGCCTATTCTGGCCTACCCACAGAGTGGAGCTCCCAGAGCATCCTTTGCATATCTCTATGATGGCCCCTGCCTCACTGTTTTATAATTGTTCACTTCTTTCTCTCTCTCCAACCAGACTGGGAATATATATATATATATATATATATATATATATATATATATTCACTTTGGGATTATTATTCTAGCCACTGGAGATATAACAAGGAAAAAGATAAAATTTTGGCTCTCATGGAGATTGTGTTCCCCGGGGTTCTAGGTTGGCATTGTATCTAAGCTCCTACTGTATCCCAGGCGCAGAGCTACATGGGGATGGGGGGAGGTACAAAGACATAAGAGATATTATTTATCCCTTTAAAGAGCCTGTGACCTAACAATGGAATCCATATATATATACAACTACAACTACACACACCACAAAGCAGAATATGTGATCATTTCAGAAACATTAATTTACCCAGTCAACAAATAATTGAGTACCAACTGTATATGGTAACAGATATGGCTCTTACCTTCAAAGCACTTACAGTATAGTAGGAGAAAAAGACACTTTAAAAAAATCTCACAAATAAATATATAGCCATTAAGTACATTACTGTAATAAAAGACAAAACACCAGGAACTATCAGAGCATGTAATTTGGGAAGGCTTCCCTGAGGAAGTACGGAGTGCTGTGGCAACACAGAGAAAAGAGAGGTCAGGTTAATTTGGACAGATTTCCAGATGAACAGATATTTGAATGAGCCTAAAACAATGTGAAAGTTTCATCCTGCAGAGGTGGAGGGGAGGGGAATTCCAGACAGAAGGAAAGCATCAGTAAAGATATCAATGTGGGAAAGTACAGGGTGGTCCAGTGTGATTGAAGGGGAAGAGTGAATGGGACATAAAAAGGAATGGTGAGGAAAAGAGGAGGTTATGAGGAAAAGCTGGAAAGATGGATTGAATCTTCTATACAAGAGTTCAGACTTTATTTTATAAACTAGTGGTTCCCTCGAACAATAAGCAGATCCACTGAATTAGAATTAGAGAGAATTTGGTGGGTGAAATGAAGATAGACCATTGCATGAAGTTGCCACCAGAGAGTACCATAGGAGAAGGTCTACCTGAGAAATTGAGCACTTCCCCTGTGCCAAATGTATATTTCCTGGGGTAATTGTGATGCTCCCTCAGCCAGCCATAGGGACCCTTGCTTTACACAATGGAGAACCATCAGAGGCTTTTGGGCAGGAGAGAAACATGATCAACCCCATATTTTATAATTTTGGGGACAGAATGAAGGGATGGAAAGTCACAGGCAGGGAGATTAGTTGGTAGCCTATTGCAGTGGGACAGGAAAGAGTTAAGGATTTCTGGAATAGGGCAACAGCTATGGGATAAGAAGACAGTCATGAGACAGTTTTCAGAGGTGGAACCAACAGGACTTTGTGACCAGTTGGATATGGGGCTACAAAGGGAAAGGGAGGGAAAAAAGATGAAGGTCTCAGGCCTGGGTGATTAAGACCATGATGCTATGATAGCAGGATGCTATAGCCATGGCTGCAAATGGGAAGACAGGAGAGAAGAACAGCTTTGTCTGGGGAGCTGAGAGGAGTTTGGTTTTGAAACCAATGACTGGTATGACCTAATGGGGCTAAAACCAGGGCTCAGAGCTGGGTCCTCTATTCTCACGTGAAGCACGCTTTCGAATATATGAATTGTAATTTTTTGGAAGTTTTCTTCTGCTCCTTCCATCATCCATGTTTTTTATTGTCTATGGCTTTCATGCTAGAGTGAGAGTGATCCTTTGTTGGGGAGTCCAAGTAACTAAGCTACGGACTTCAGGAGGAAAGAGAAACACCTAAGGTGCTTGTATTATGCAGTGGGGAAACAGAACCAGTAGGGGACAATGCATGAATGGATGGTTGGTTGGATGGAGATAGAGGTATACCTGGTTTTATTGCACTTTGCTTTATTACACTTCACAGATACTGCATTTTTTACAAATTGAAGATTTGTGAGAACCCTGGTGCCATTTTTTCCAACAGCATTTGCTCACTTGGTGTCTCCATGTCACATTTTGGTAATTCTCGTAATACTCTAATTTTTTCATTATTATTATTTGTTATGGTGATCTGTGATCAGTGATCTTTAATATTACTATTATAGTTGTTTGGGGGCGTTACAAGCAGCCCCATATTAAATGGCAAACTTAAATGTTGTGTGTGTTCTGACTGCTCTACTGACCAGCCATTCCTTCTTCTTTCTACCTCTCCTTGGGCCTCCCTATTCCTTGAGACACAATAGTATTTAAATAAAGCCAGTTAGTAACCTTACCATGGCGTCTAAGTGTTCAAGGGAAAGCAAGAGTTGCACATCTCTCACTTTATTATTTTTTTATTTTTAGAGAGAGAGAGAGAGAGCAAGCAGGAGGCAGGGGCAGAGGGAGAGGGAGAATCTTGAGTGGGCTCCATGCCCAGCTGGAGCCTGACACAGGGCTTGATCTCAGGACCCTGAGATCATGACCTGAGCTGAAATCAAGAGTCAGATGCTTATCTCACTGAGCCACCCAGATGCCCCAAACATATCTCTCACTTTAAATCAAAAGCTAGAAATGATTAAGCCTAAGTGAGGAACACATGTCAAAAGCCAATATAGGCTGAACAGTAGGCCTCTTATGCCAAACACTTAGCCAAGTTGTGACTTCAAAGAAGAGTTCTTTTTTATTACTATTCTTTTTATTTTTTTTAAGATCTCATTTATTTATTTTACAGAGAGAGAGAGAGAGAACAAGCAGGGGGAGCGGCAGGCAGAGAGAGAGGGAGAAGCAGGCTCCCCACAGAGCAGGGAGCCCAATGCAGGGCTCCATCCCAGGACTCTGGGATCATGACCTGAGCCAAAGGCAGACCCCCAACCAACTGAGCCACCCAGGCGCCCCCAAAGAAGAGTTCTTGAAATGAAAAGCGCTACTCCAGTGAACATGGAAATGATAAGAAAGCAAAATAGCCTTATTGCTGTTAGTGTTAGTGGTCTGGATAGATCAAACCAGTCACAACATTCCCACAAACCAAAGCCTAATCCAGAGCAAGGCCCTAACTCTCTTCAATTCTTTGAAGGCTGAGAGAAGTGAAGAAGCTGCAGAAGAAAAGTTTACAGCTAGAAGTTGGTTGATGAGGTTTAAGGAAAAAAGCTATCTCGATAACATAAAAGTGCAAGGCAAAGCAGCAAGTGCTGATATAGAAGCTGCAGCGTGTTACCCAGAAGATCTAGCTAAGATAATTAAAGGTAGCTACAATAAAGAACAGATTTTTGATGTAGGTGAAGCAGCCTTATACTGGAAGAAGATGCCATCTAGGACTTTCATAGCTAGAGAGCATAATATGGTACAGAGAAATCCCTTGTGAAAAGATGAGTCAATCAATGTGGCAAACTTCATTGTCGCCTTATTTTAAGAAATTGCTGCAGCCACCCCGGCATTCAGCAACCACAACCCTGATCAGTCAACAACCATCAACATCAAGGCAAGACTCTCCACCAACAAAAAAGGTTATGACTTGCTGAAAGCTCAGATGATGGTTAGCATTTTTTTAGCAATAAAGTATTTTATAATTAAGGTATGTACATTGCTTTTTTTAGACATTATGCTATTGCACATAATAGACTGCAATATAGTGTTAACATAACTTTTATATGCACTAAGAAACCAAAAAATTCATTTGACTTGCTTTATTTCAATATTTGCTTTACTGGAACTGAACCTGCAGTATCTCTGAGCTTTACCTGCATAGATATAGGTAGAGGTTGAAATAGAGACAGAGACAGAAACAGAGATAGAGATAGAGATAAATTGGCTCATGCAATTATGGAGGCTGAGAAATTCCACAATCTGCTATCTGCAAACTGGAGACCTAAGCAAACTGGTAGTGTAATTCATTGAGTCCAAAGGCCTGAGAATCATGGGAGGCAATGGTTAAAATCCAATCCAAAGGCTAGAGAAGATGAGAAGATGAGATGTCCCAACTCCAGCAGGCAGATTTAAAACAGGCAAATAAGGACAAATTCCTCTGTTCTCTGCCTTTTGTCCTATTCAGGCCCCTAACAGATTGGATGATGCTCACTCACATTGGGGAGAGCAACTTACTTTACTGAGTTTACTGATTCAAATGCTAATCTCATCCAGAAACCACCCTCACGAACAGACCCAGAAATAATATTTAATCTGGACACCTTGTGGCTAGTCAAGTTGACACATAGAATTAATCATCACAGTGCATGAGGTCCTTGAAGGCAGGTCTTTGCTCACCATTATATTCCTAGCACAGTAAATAGTTGATCAGATTGACTGAACAGGTTAATAAAATTCTAGTTACATATAATCCAATTTCTATTAGAATTTCTTTCTCTATTAGTCTAATAAATTGTGTAGTATTGGAAATTTCCTAAAAGACACATTTTCTTTTAGGGATTTTATATTCTGTATCAGTGACCTCCACACGGTAGCCTGGCAAAAGTTGCAAGTAATGGGATCCATAAATTTTCACCTACCTAGACTTTTGTATTTCCTTCCTAACTTTGCATTTCTAGTATAGGAGATCATAGTTAATTATCATGGTTTGGTGAGAAAGAGGAAAGAACAAATAAAGCTATATTTTTAAAAATTAGTCTTAAGGAGAATAATTAAAGGCATAGCTATCACCAGATTAGCCACTATAGGTTTTGGTATCCTCACAATTAGGATATTCTTGGACTTGGGGCCCAGAAGGGGGTATTCTTTGTAAAATCCTCCTTTGGAATTTAGAATTTAGATTTTCAACAATTGGCAGTAAATGATTAAAATTTATTTTGAAATATACCTATATTCTTCTGACTCAATATGCAATGACTATTGAATGAATACGTATTTATGAATTCATTAAAAAGCAAAATTCAACTGAATAAATTTGAAGACCTAGTTGGCTTTATTTAGCAATTCATGAATCAGGCAGCATCCCATTTAGGGAGTGGAAAGGGGCTCCATGGAGCTATACAAAGTGGAAGTCCTTTATAGACAGATGGAGACAGAAAAAGGAATTTTCTAATGAAGAGTGGATTATTTCAGCCAGGTCACCTTCCTCTGGGGGAAAGGCAGGGGGTCTATCAGGAAGATTACCTCACTAGTGCTGATCAAGTAATACCAGATTGGTTAAAGGTCACATTTCTGGGAGAGGCTGAAAATGCAATTAGATTAGATAAAAAGCCTTGGTTTGCTGACATAGGGCTTAGCACAAGTGACTCCATTTTGAGCCTGTTGTCGCTATTTTTTTTCTTTAACAAATTCTTCCTATGTGCCAAGCCCTGCTTTAGGCATTAGGGATATAATGGTAAAGAAGCAAGCCAAGTTTTATTTGTTTGTTTGAATGAAAAAATTTAAATATATACAAGCCAAGTTACTCCTATCTACCTACCATCCATCTTAAATAATATTAACTCATAGTTGGCATTCTTTCATTAATGACCTACCTTTCTATCCCTCCCCCTATATTATTTTGAAGTAAGTCCAAGATGTCATATTATTTCATCCATATATATATATTGGCATATATCTCTAAAAGAGAAGTATTCTTTTTTTTAAGATTTATTTATTTCAGAGAGAGAGATAGAGCACAAGCAGTGGGGAGAAGGAGAAGCAGGCTCCCCACTGAGCAGGAAGCTCGGCAGAGAGCCTGATGAGGGGCTCATTGTGGGGCTTGACATGGGGCTCAATCCCAGGACCCTAGGATCATGACCTGAGCCAAAGGCAGATGCGTAACCCACTGAGCCACCCAGGTGCCCCTAAAAGAGAAGTATTCTTTAACCATAACCATAACCCACCTAAAAACAAAACAAAACAAAAATTCAATAATCTGGAGCTTACATTCTAACAGGAGAGACAAACAAAGAACAAACAAGCAAACAAACACATGACATTAAGCAGTGATGGTAAAAATTAGGTGCATTGGGTGGTCAGAGCAACCCTCTGTGAGGAGGCAACGTTTACTGAGGAAACATGCATAACATGACAGAACAAAAGAGTGTGACTGTCTAGAGGAAGTGTTCCTGAGAGGCCCTACCTAGTACAAAGGCCTGAGGCAGAGCTCAGCATTTCAAAGAATAGTGAGAAGGCTTGTGAGTCTGGTAGTACTAAGTGGAAGGAAGAGCAGAAGAATATAAATTTGGAGTGCCCAATGGGAACATGATAAAGATGACTTCAGATCTGATTCTTATGTATAATGGACAGCCATTGAAGGGTTTTGAGCAGGGAATGACATGACCTGATTTATGATTATAAAGGATCATTCTGGCTGCTGTGTTGAGAACAGTTTGGAGGAGGACATTTGTCACAAAATAAGTATGGAAATGGGGAGACCAATTAAAAAGCTACCACAATAGTCCAGGGGATTGCTGAGGGTGAGATGGTGAACTAGGGTGGTAGCAGTGGATGTTAAGAAGTGATTCATTTCTAGATAAGAGTAAATCTACAGCTAACAGGATTGACTGACAGGACATTTTTAGGGCATGTGAGAGACCAAAGTCAAGGTTGACTTCAGCGTATTTGGCCTGACCAACTATTTGCCATTTCCTAAAGTGGGAAATACTGGAAGAAGGGTGGGTTTGGAGGTACATGAAGATACTAGACATACTAAGTTTGAGGTTCCTATTAAATATCCAAGCAGAGACATCAATTAGAAAGCTAACTCTAGAGTTTATGAGCAAGATGAGGGCTGAATCTAAATATTTGGGAAATATCAGTGTATAGATGTTTCTGAAGGTCATATGACTGGATGAGATCACCCAGTCAGGGAGGTTAGAGAAGAGGAGAGGTTGGGAAGAAAAAAGATCCAGCCGAGGAGCTTGAGAAGAGGCTAGTGAGTAAGTGGAAAGTCAGGAAAGTGGATATTCAGGAGCCATGCAGCTGTGAGACCTGTAAGATGAAGACTGAGAAATGGTCACAAGATTGTACTATGTGGTGGCTATTGGTGACTTGACAAGAATGGATTCAGTGGAGTGATGGGGATGAGAGCTTAAGTGTAGTGGGTTCAAGCATGAATGGAGGTGAAGAAGTAAAAACAAGGGATCAAAGAAGTTGGGTGGCAGCTGAAAAGGAATGTAGAGCAAAGGGAAGTTGTTAAGGGTTTTCTTTTTTCTTTCTTTTCTTTTTCTTTCTTTCTTTCTTTCTTTCTTTCTTTCTTTCTTTCTTTCTTTCTTTCTTTCTTTCTTTCTTTCTTCTTTTTTTATGAGAAGTATTACAGCATGTTTGTTTGCTGATAGGAATAATCCCCTAAAGAGTGAAAAACTGATGATGCAGGAGAGAGGGGAATAATTTTAGGAGCGAAGTCCCTGAGTAGGTGAGTTGGTCTGGGAAGCTGGTGCACAAGTCAGGAAGGTACATAGGAGCAGGCACAGCACATCCATTTCTATGGGAGAGAAGACAGAGTATGTGGGGACAGCTTCAGGCAGACTGACAGAGTTAGTGGTTGGAGGATGTGGAAGTTCTCTTTGCCTTTCTGTTTTCTCCATGAAACAATAGGCAAGGACATCAACTGCAAGAGAGGATTTGGGGGATGGTATTTGCAGAGAAGAGAATGAAAGCGAGTGGAAGAGAGTCAGTTGACTGCAGGACAGTGGCAGGAATGCCAGGCATTGTTGGGGGCCTGGTTGAGATCTGTGTTCCATATGAAATGATCGTCGAAGTCAAACCTTTGATTGTGTTTTTCTCCTCCATCTATAGTCCAGCTTCTCTCCAAGCACTGAGGACTATATCTTACTACAATTAATGCACACATCAGTCCATCAGCTATTATTTAATTTATTTATTATGCATTAATGTACATTACCATTCATTCAATCAATCATAGTTATTGAGTTCCAGGCACCATTTTTAGTACTGGGGTTACAGCAGTGAACAAAATAAATCTCTAATTTCAGGGAACTTATTTTCCATATCCTAAAAGATATGAGCCTTTATCTTTGGTAAACATAAATCCGCAGTGAAAACCAAGTAGGAACTGGAAGTTTTACTCAGAATTTGAGTCACCTAAATGCTTAGAAAGAATACCAAGGTCCTGAGACAGATTTGGCCCAGCAAAGGAATTAAGGACATGCAGCTACCTCAGGAAATGCACCTTTATTTCTTTCCCACTAGCGCTGGGCTAGCTCCCTGGAATCCAGCCAAGTGCAGCAGACAGAAGAGTAATCTGCTGGAATTTTTGTCTCTAGTGTCAGGGCAAGGATTCATCATTATCTCCAGAAGAGCATGAATTAATTGACCATCATAACAAAACACGATCCGCTCCATCCAAATTCTCAGGACTGCATAAACCCTAGAAGATACAACTTCCTTTGAACTTATGAATATGTCCAAAATGCAAACAGAGCATACACTAAAAAGGGCTTATTATCTAACTATATCTCCTCATTTCATCTTCTTTTCTTTCTGACCTGTTCTGGCTTTTTCTTTTTTATTTCTTTCCTCTTTGCTCACTACTTTTCATCTGCTTTCCATTTTGAATGAAATAAAGGGTCCCAGAACCATTAGCTCAGGAAACCACTGTTTGACTGTTTGACCATAGGCAGTGGTCACTGTGACTTTAGGAAGAAAGCTGGCTTTAATTAAAACCAGGGTTTTCTCTGACTCTGGGCATGTAGGTGCAAGTAGAAGAACAGAACGGGAGCATGGCATGGACTGTGAGTTTCTTCCAGGAAGAGATTTGGGTCCTCTCTTTGTGATCTCAGACTTCACAGCTCTGTTAGAAAGAACAAGAATAAAGTGTCTATTGGGTCCCCAAAGGAAAAAAAAAAAAAGAATGGAGTAAATGAGCTTTGTGCTCTATTCCTCTGCATTAACAGATACTTCTCAGCTGTTGTTTCAAAAAGGAAATATATATGGGAGCATGACTGTTTTTGTTCAATATATACAAGTGGCGTGTTCCTGTGCCGTATCTTTCTTTGTGCAGTAGGTGTCAGCCTCATACAGCCTTTCTCTTGCTAAGTCCATATTCATACGAAAACGACCCTCTTACCCACCCTTTCTGTAGTTAAAATATCATTTTCTCCCCATCTTAAGCATGCAAATCAACAATAAACAGTCACGCAGATACTGGAAATAGAGTTGTACGACGCAGTTGGAAAATGGCCAAACCGAGGCCTATGTGAAGGGGGTGACAAATGTTGGAGGGGAGGGCAGATTAAGTCCTGTGGGTCTCACTGAGCAGATGTTAAGTGTTGGCATCAAGGTGGCTCTCTAAAAGGCACAGTTATGACACCAACTCAAGATGTGGACATGGCCCTGACCAAAGGCTTTCTGTTTCCCTCAGGTGAAAGAAGTTGAGACATCAGCAAGTAGCTATAGTGTCCTGGGAAAAGCTCTCCAAGTGTAAACTATTGGCATCCCACTAGCCCAGAAATAGATTGTCTTGTCTTTGACCTCAGGTAAGACGCTTCTCCGAGGCTCAGCTTCTTAATCTTCATAATAGGCAAAGTAACTGCCTTGTCTACCCAAAGTATTTAATAAAGGGGGAAAAAAAAAACCCTGAGCTATTGGGCATAAAACAGTGTGTAGATTGTAAAGCAGCACTATTTAAATGTTGAAAGTAGAATAAAAGATATAAAGGCAAATGTAGAATAGAGTTATGAGTAAAAAATAATTCAGTGTTCAAAATTTCAATAAGAAACTTCAGTTAATCATTTCTGTAGATTTTTTTCAGCATATTACATCAAGACTTTTGTACTCTCTTGTGTTCAGTGTGAGTCATATGGAATTTTGACACCCCTAGGGTTTATTTCACAAAAAGATTCCAACCTGAAGAGAACCATAAAATATGAATAAATGGTCCTGTTGAAAGAGGGAAGAGTCCTTAGTACTAAGTACTAAGTATTTTAGTGGTGTGCTTAGTACCACCACATCCCACGAATGTGTTTGATTTCTGTAATCCTCCTTAACTTTTTTTTTTTAAAGATTTTATTTATTCATTTGACAGAGAGAGACACAGCGAGAGAGGGAACAGAAGCAGGGGGAGTGGGAGAGGGAGAAGCAGGCTTCCCGCCAAGCAGGGAGCCCAATGTGGGGCTCGATCCCAGGACCCCGGGATCGTGACCTGAGCCACCCAGGCACCCCTCCTTAACTTCTTAATCATAAATTCAGCTGGCTAAAGCCTGCCATTTTGTGGTCAGTTTGCACATTCATGTTTTATCTCATATTAAATCTACATCAGTTAAATTAGAAATATAAATATTACTGAAAGAACTCATATTTGAGAAGGAGAAAGATTATTTGTTTTATACCTTAATGTTGAAATTTGGGCAGAAGTCTTCAAATCGTATTGTTTAAAAATGAATCCATCAAATTTTTCCTCAATGCTTTGTCCTTCTGGAAAGGCCAGAGGCAACTCAAAATTGCCATGACTCATTCCCTCCCGTGGAGTTTTGTGCCATATATTTCCTTACTTGTCTGCTCTTTTTATTAAAAATCCTATTTATTTATTTATTTATTTATTTTGCTGAGGCTTTCAATTTGCTGTATCTCGAAGAAGAGGTTGAACTCCCAACCTTTGAAACTTCTTAATACTTGCTGAGTGGTTAAGGGGCAAAGTGGAAATACTGTGGATTGGACTTTATCTTATGTGGAAAGTCTTTGCTACAATAGCTCAACCATCCCTATTTTAAGCAATTAAGTATTTATTTTCCTTAAAATCTGAAGTCTTTTGGAACATTTTCCAAAAAGTGAGGACAAATTTCTGTACTTACTGGTCAGCTTGGGGACCTTTATTTTTTAGACCCACTTTAAAATCAAGTACTTTTGCGGGGCACCTGGGTGGCTCAGTCATTTAAGCATCTGCCTTTGGCTTGGGTCATGGTCCCAGGGTCTTGGGATTGAGCCCCACATCGGGCTTCCTGCTCAGCGGGAAGCCTGCTTCTCCCTCCCCCTCTCTCACTGTGTCTCTCTCTGTCAAATAAATAAATAAAATCTTAAAATAAATAAATAAAATCAAGTGCTTTTGCATAATTTATTTAATACAGATTCAAAATAATTTTATTTTAGATTTATAGTGTAGTCTGCTATATTGCTTTTTGCTGTTTCTCAAAGTACTTTACAAATATAATAGATATCATTGCTGTCACCATAAGGCAGCAGTTCCTGGGTAAAATTCTTCAGGGAAGCCAAGACACAATACCAATATGGTAATAAGTTGGCCATCTCTGAACATCAACAATCTGCTTTATGGTCAGAAAGGTGCTGAAAGCTCCCCATTCCTTGCCCGGGCTGTCTCTCAAATAATTTATCTATGCAAAAAATAATTTAGAAGCTGTGAAAAGTTCCATTCTACAGATTTTGTGTCATTCTATCCTGGGTCTAAGGTGGGAGTCATTTTTGTCCTGTCTTAGCTAACACTAAATAAGAGCTGTGAACAGTAAGTCTACCACCTCTTTGTGGTGATTCTGTTTCACCTATGCCCTTCACAGCTCACATTTATACTAAATGAACCTCTTTTCCATTATTCTTAATTCTTTCCATTCCCCTCCCCCCAGCCGTGCATTTCCTACTTTCAGAAACTTGAAGACAAGGTCCTTACAAACTTCTCTCCTGTATCCTCAAATGATCTGGACACAAATATTTTAGCACAGTCACCAGTGTATTTCTGATGGCATTAAAGTGTCTGCACAACCGGTCCCGTATTTATAAAGCTCACAAACGCTGTATGACCTGTAACGCTATACCAGCCAATGAACTCTCCCAGAACAGTTGACATGGAAGGATTTTACTTCCACTTCTCACAAGGAGAAAGATGAAAAATGAGAGACAATTACAAAGCAGAATATTTTAATCCATCTTCTCGGTGATCTTTGGGGGCTGTGTGCTAATATTTAAATTGAAGAGGAGGGAGGAGACGGACTGAGGATGGAGAGACCGAGGAGGTGGGGGGCGGAGCTAGCTCAGCACATAAAACCCCATGCTAAAAGGGAAGCACAACCGTGTGTGCCAGAGTCACTCTCCCATAACCTAGAGAGATGGGGCAGTCTGTGCCGTGAGGACGGAGCTTGGAAGAAAGAAAACAAGGACAGGAAAACAAACGAGACATAAGAGGACATCTGGAAAAAGCAGAAGGCAGAAGACAGGGAGAGGAAAACAAACCCACAGCAGGTGGAGACAAGATCTAGAGCAAACCGGTCTGGTCCACAGTTGTTTTTCTGGAAGAGAAGAAAGTACCAGAGGATTGCTTGTTTTCCCTTCAGTTAATGAAAACTCTTATCTTCATCAAAAAGAAAAGGCTAAGGGAAGGTAAAGACAATCTTTGTTTTCTTAGGGGCAGAGCTGAGTGAAACCCAGACTATCTTTGAAGCGTCTAAAATAAGCCACTGCCTGGTACACATTGCAGAACCATCCAGGTCTCTGAAGATCTACATCCCCTTCAGGAAAATTCCAGCCGGAGTAGCTGGTACAGTTCTATTTTTATATTTAAATATCTATGTCTCTTTTTTCCCCCCTTTTAACAATCCTTTCCTTGTTCGTAAGCCTGAGTGACAAGAAAGTATCTATACGGAATAGGAATATTTTCAGTTTTCTCTTTTTATCTGGCTGAGTCTTTTTTTAAGAGGGTAAGAGTGGTCCCTATTTCAGAAAAGGGCGTTTCAATTTGAAAGACAGTCTCTTAAAATATATTTACACCCACACGTATTTAGAAAGAGAGTACCTTTCGGAGGTGGAAATCCTATGAGAAAGATGGAAAAAGGAGCCAGGCACCGAAACAACACTGAAAAGAACCACCCAGGTGGGAGCGAGTCGGAGGCCAGCCCCGAGTCTGGTTCCGGAGGGGGCGGAGTAGCCCTGAAGAAAGAGATTGGATTGGTCAGTGCTTGTGGTATCATTGTAGGTGAGTCCAATTACTTTTCCCACCCACCACTCCTTCCCTTCTCTGGTGGTCCTCTTGTGGAAACTTAGCCCCTTGAAAGTGCTATTTTTGCCTCCTACTCCCCAAGAAAAGAATTGTCATTCCCCTGTGCTGTAACCCATCCCCCACTCGTCAAGTTTGAGGGGTCTAGGAAGCTGTGTATGTCATTCATCTCTTCCTTCAAACCAGGCTGAGCAGTTCTGTCCAGTGTTCATGGAATGGAGCAGATAGGGCTCACACACGTGGCTGATGGTCAGCATGGCCTGGAAGCTTGTTGAAAATATAGGTCTCCTGGCTCCACACTTGAAGGCTCTGATTGCGTTGGCTTACAGTGGGGCTAGGGAACCTGAATTTCTAGCAAGGTTTCATGCAGCCATCTCTTTAGCGGGCTGTGGACAGGCTTTTGAGACCTACTTCGTAGATAGTCTGTTGGTTTATGTCCTGAGAAACTGTGGGCCTCGGGGATGTGTAATAACAAAAATAGCTATGACAGCAGTGGTAATGCCTTGCCCTTCTGTAGCTTTTTCATCTTATGCAGCACTCTCTCTTTGTAAAGTGGTTGGCGACAGTGCTGTTATTCCCATTTCACAGATGAGGAAATAAATCATGGAAGAAAAGGAGAGATGAGATGGATTGTGCCTCTCCCTAAACATAGAGTTTGTAGTTTCTCTGGTTGCCTAGCAAGTCCGCGCATCTCTTAACATTCATGGAAGACCTTATGAGGTTCTCAAAGGGAAATAGGAGTAACTAGAATGACTAGAATGTGGAGTCAAGGAGAAACTGATGGGTAAAATGTGTCCCAGCTGGAAGACTTCGAAGCTGGGGGGCCCGAGTGTACCTGAGAGTGCAGTGCAGGCCATGCCACCCCCCTAATCCCAGTCTGCTGGGCAGAGGGTCCCAAATATGGTTCCATCTCTAGACAACATATCTTCCTCTTTCCTGAGAGGCCCTGGAGATGGATGGGCAATGGCTCATTACTGTCCTTACTTCAGAGGGTGAGCGTTTGCTGTTTTGGTAGAGGCTTTACCCTCTTCCCAGAGAAAGGGCAGTGGGATGGTCAGGCCAGATATATTTGTGTCATCTCTCCAGAGTTCCTTTTGAGGACTTACTATGTCCTGTTGCCCACGAATCAGTGTCTCTGGATGAGCCCATGTTATATGCAGCAGCACAGAGGCATTTTGGCACCCGAGCAATAGTGACACTGGAGAACACCCTTGAAATCAAATAAAATCAGTACAGTATTCAGATAATCCTCTTCACCTCTACGCCCAGACTTCAGTGATCATGTTATCTCCACTCTGTTTTCAAAATGGAATCCCGTTTTATTTAATTCTCTGGCTCTGGGAAATTTTCCAGGCATCTACAGTTATAATGTTATTTTTAAAATTACAGTCATGATCTGAATCTCTTATTACCTTTTCTTTGCTTCTCCTTTATCTCAGTTGCTCTAAAAAATGAGATCAGCAGAGTATTCAATATGTACAGCACATGCCAATTTAAGATCTATAAATAGCCCAAAGCCTGTTACCTCTTTTACCAGTTTGACTGATAGGATTAAGCATTTTTCTCCCTTTGGGAAGGTTCTGATTCATACACAGATGTGCACACCCACATGCGCGTAAGCACGATCAAACTTCCTTCCTGCCTCAGCCTTGCTCACCCACCCCTGTTCATGTGCAGGTATTCAAGGGTAGACGATATTTTCCTATATACTGAGGCTGTTCTTGGCTCTTTCTTCAACAGTTTAATAAGTGTTGAAAAAATACAATCTCAGATGGGTGAATGTTACTACTGATTTGTCCACAACCTTGTGGATTGCGCTTCAGTGTGAGAATAGTCCCAGTATTCCCATTGACAATACAGTGACAAGAATAGTAACTCTGTGGTGAAGAGAGATCCCAAATAGGTGATTTCAGAGAAATCAGGATGTTTTTCCAAAGTGTGAGAATCTTTGTAGAGTTAAGAGGCACTGTGCTACCACCACTTAAGCTAGGGTGAGACACAGATTTTCCCCTTTAGGATGATAGGGGGCAAAATCCTTTCTGCTTCCCCACCTGCATGGATGTTGAATTTCAGATGTGCCGAGCAGCTGCCCTGTCCTCTTTTAGAGGGGTTTCTGAGTGAATGATAGTGATTCAAGTCTTTTCAAGACCAAATGCAAAAATAGAAATGGCATTTTCCATGCAGAATTCAGTGATCTTCCAACACTGTGGAAGAGAGAAAATTAGAAGGCAAAAAGAGAAAGGAAATTTCCTAAGTGGGTCAGGTGATGCGGTATGGGAAAGTAGCATTTGCCCCAAATCCATCTATCTCATACCCAACTTACTTAGAGGGATAAGTTAAACTATGCGTTTTGCACAAGCTCATAAAATTTCATTGACAGTCATCACTGATGATCTAAATAAGGAATAACAGAATGGCAGGTGTTACAGGAATATAGAATGAACTAATAGAAACCCATGCCCCAGGGCGCCTGGGTGGCTCAGTCGTTAAGCGTCTGCCTTCGGCTCAGGTCATGATCCCAGGGTCCTGGGATCGAGTCCCACATCGGGCTCCCTCCTTGGGGGAAAGCCTGCTTCTCCCTCTCCCCCTCCCGCTGCTTGTGTTCCTGCTCTCGCTATCTCTGTCTCTGTCAAATAAATAAATAAAATCTTTAAAAAAAAAAAAAAAAAGAAACCCATGCCCTAGAGTTACTTATGATCTGATTGAGGAGATGAAATTCATATACATTAAACAAAGAACATTAAAAATTAATGATATGGTTGAGTTGTGTAGGAGCTGAATGAGGGCAAAGTTAAGGTGAATGGTGGGAAACATAAGGAGAGAGAAGTTCTCACCCAGCACTAGATTAAGAAACATCTTGAAGGATATGGGAAAAGATAGAATAGAGCAGGTGATTCTGGGAGATTTCATAGGTAAAAGAATAACAACTAAACGGTTATTTCCTTGAGAAAAAAAAAATGTATCTTCTACATCTTTGAATCTTTGGTACTTAGCCTGACATGGAACAGTAACTCAAATGATTGTTGTACTTAATTGGCTCTTGGGAAAAAATTCTGAATATGGTAGTAATAAGAAGTGTTTATCTGAAGGACTGTTGGGAACCTGGCTTGAAAAATCTTTAAGAAAGGAATAATTTCATCAGCCTAGACAATTAGGTTGGGCCATTTTAATTTTTTTTTTTTAAGTAAGCTCTCTACCCAGCGTCGGGCTCGAACTCACAATCCTGAGATCAAGAGTTGCACGCTGCACTGACTGAGCTAGACAGACACTCCAGGCCATTTTAATTTTTTAACATCACCTTTGCCCTAATCTAACCAGACTATTGCTCTTCATGTACTTGGCTAAGGAAATCTGTTGGCAACAGATGAACTTAGATTTCACCATGAATGTGCGGTCCCCGCAAAATCTAAAGAGAGTATGATGGAGCAGCAAAATTTTTTTAAAAAATATTTTATTTATTTATTTGAGAGAGAGAGAGAGAGCACAACAGGGAGGAGGGGCAGAGGGAGAGGGAGAAGCAGGGAGCCCGATGCGGAGCTCGATCCCAGGACCCTGGGATCATGACCTGAGCCAAAGACAGATGCTTAACGGACTGAGCCACCCAGGTTCCCCATGGAGCAGCAAAATTTATCAATTAATGATACCTAAGCTACTGTTAAGAGCTATCATTATTTTTTTAAGATTTTATTTTTTAAGCAATCTCTCCACCCGACATGGAGCTCAAACCTACAATCTTGAGATCAAGAGTTGCACGCTCCACAGATTAAGCCAGCCAGGTGCCCCAAAAGCTGTCATTATTAAGCACTTATTATATGCCAGAAACTTGTGCAATTACCCAACATCAGTATCCTGTTTATCTCTCACAATACCCTTCTCACTTATTATCCCTTCCTCCAGATAAGGAAATAGAGGCTCAGAGGAATAAGCAACTTGTTGAAGTTCACACTGCTAAAAAGTCTTGAAGGCAAGATTCAAACCTAGAGCTTGTCTGAATCCTGAATTGAGCTTTTAAGCATTCTTCTCTACTATTTCTATTTTTTATGTCCTAAAGGGATGCTTTCCTTTAGACTCTGGGCAGAGGTCCTTATTTGTTTTTACAGATGAAGCACTTAGTGGTGTGTTCCCAGCAAAGAAGTGTACAGGGGAGCTGAGCAATCAGCTGGGAGTAGAAGGTAACATTCCCGGTACAATTGCAGTCACACTGGGGGGGCAGCCTGAGGTTGGCTCAGCTATTACAGGATCTGGTCAGCACAGACCATGCTCCTATTAACTCTCCCACATGCACACCTTTCCTCTATGGACCAGAGTTTTCCCCAGCCATGGCAGATGTGCCCACAGAGTTCCTGGCTGTTTAGGTCACTTTATACCAGTTACATATTTAGGTACATACCCAGAATCTAGGTCTGGAGGCACCAGGCCAGCTGCAGAGCCTAAAGATAAAGTATTCATAATATGTCAGACCATTTTGTTTTTAGTATAATGTACATTTATGAATGGACTTGGTATACTTGCTGCAGAACAATACTGAATGCAGGTCTAGCTATTAGACCACTCTTTCCCGGGCGCCTGGGTGGCTCAGTTGGTTAAGCGACTGCCTTCGGCTCAGGTCATGATCCTGGAGTCCCAGGATCGAGTCCCACATCAGGCTCCCTGCTCAGCAGGGAGTCTGCTTCTCCCTCTGACCCCCCTCCCTCTCATGCTGTCTGTCTCTCATTCTCTCTCTCTCAAATAAATAAAATCTTAAAAAAAAAAATAGGCCACTCTTTCCCACTAACAAGATGTTTTGTTTTGATTTTTAATTGTATTTACCGGGGTGCGTGGCTGGCTCAGTGGGTGGAGCATGTGACTCTTGATCTCAGGGTTGTGGGTTCAAGCCCCGATGGGTATAGAGATTCCTTAAAAATAAAACCTTAAAAAATAAAAAATAGTATTTATTGAGCTCTTACTAAATGCCAGTTCCTGTGCTATGAACTTTTTATGTATATTACCTTATTTAATCCTGACCACAATCCCCTGAGAGTAGATATCATAATTATCTCTATTTTTATTATTTATTTATATATATATATATATATATTTTTTTTATCTCTATTTTTAAACATGGGGAATTGAGTCACAAATCTGGTAGGTAATTTGCCCATGGTCACACAACTGATTACTGAGATGGCCTAATTCCAGAGCCAAAGCTCTTAGCCATTCCTAATTTCTAATCGGCAACCAAGAGAGAAAGGAATAAAGCCAGGGTATATTGTGCGGTGGGGGAGTGGGCCATAGAGGACCATAACCCTAACATCAGAGTCAGGAAAGACCATAGATGTCTGATACTGAAAAGGTTGGGGGGGGGGCCTGGGTGGCTCAGTTGGTTGGGCGACTGCCTTCCGCTCAGGTCATGATCCCGGAGTACCGGGATCGAGTCCCGCATTGGGCTCCCTGCTCAGCGGGGAGTCTGCTTCTCCCTCTGACCCTCCCCCCTTCTTGTGCTCTCTCTCTCAAATAAATAAAATTTAAAAAAAACAACTCAGCATTTAAAAAAAAAAAGGTTGGGGGGAAACCTTTTTTTTTTTTTTTAAGATTTTATTTATTTATTGGACAGAGAGAGAGAGCACAAGCAGGGGGAGCGGCAGAGGGAGAGGGAGCCCAATGCTTCGGGGCTCCATCCCAGGACCCTGGGATCATGACCTGAGCAGAAGGCAGACACTTAATCAACTGAGCCACCCAGGCACCCCGACTTTTTTTTTTTTTTAAGTGTATTTTTCAACAAAAAGTGTGGCTCTCTGTATGACCATACTACAATGGCACTGGGCTGTCTTGGACATTTTTCAAGTCCAAAAGATTTTCAGACCCATGTGTTTTCCACCACTTCAGAAGATTTTACATTTTAGTCTCTAGTATGATGTTTATTAGCTTTCTAATCCCCAAAATGTCTATTGGATGTTAACCAGAGGGATGGAGTGTGACAATTGCTTCTTGATTTTGTACTTCAACTTTTTTTAAAAACATGGAAGGATTAGGATTTGGTTCATTTAAGATAAAAACATGCTTAAAACTCATTGTTCTCAGAGAAAACCCTGAGACAGAAGCCAAGTAGGAGGCTTGTCAAAACAAACACACTTGGTGAATAGAGAAAGGCTATACCCAGCAGTGTAATCTTAAAAATAAGTAGCTACCATTTACTGAGCACTACTATGCACTGATAATAGTACCTGATCAGTGCTTTATAAATATTCTCTTCTAATTTCATGTAATTAGTACAGTTATTGGCAGGAAGGGTTTGAATGAATAAGTGGGCAATGACAGCCAGGATTCCCCTCAGGTCATTGAACTCTGAAGCCACGGGGCTTAACCAAAATGCTCCACAGCATGTAACTCCAGGCAGCTGGGGACAGAGATCCTGTTGCATGCTTCCTGCCTCCAGGAACCGCGGAGCTCAAGGAGCAATCTGGTTGAGCCTGCTACTGGCAGGGCTATAATATGTTCTCCCAAAGAGCAGAGTTGTGCAGATTGAGTGACTAGCAGACTCTTGGGGTTGGGGGAAGACAGTAGGAACCCAGCAGGTAAAAAATTGTGTCCAAGAAACGGAACCAAATAGCTCGTCTTATTTAGAAAAACAGCAACAACAAAAATAACCTGTACCCAGATCAAATGACCTTCTTGGAGAGGCTGGCATCATATATATAGCTTTTCTGAATTAAACCAGCTTATTAAAGCGGCGTGGAGGTAGGGGGCACACAGATTGGGGTTTCTCAAGTTGCCTGGCTACCAAGGTTTTCTGCTTTCCTCTGAGGGTTAATCCAGCATCGCAGCTACCTGTAAAGAAATACCTCAGGAATTTCTGCCGTTGCTCTTGTTTTGTTGTTGTTAATATTTGGGGTGGTACAGGAGTGTCAAAAAAGCAGGCATGAGCAACTAATCCAATAACATATTCCAAACCACCAAAAACAACCATTCAGGAGCCCGGGGACTAGGAACTGTTCCCTTCCAATTTTTAACTCCTGACTGAGCGCACAGAGCAAGAAAGACTATGCCTTGCACCCCTCCCAGAACATGCCTACAGAGGAGGCCCCCCGAGTCCCTTCTCCCAGGAAATTTGGAAATGGCAAACTGCAGGCTGCTCCTTGGGACAGAGGTAGGAGCTGCTGATCACAGGATTTGAGACTAGTCCATATTTTAACATTCAACAAACACTTATGCAACACACTATATGCTAGGTCCTGTGCTGAGCACCGGTGAATTTTATTTCTAAGAAGCAAAAAGTATCCCTCAGGCCTATATTAAGCTCTTTTATTTATAGAATGAATGAAGTTTGAGCTGAAAAGCTTTATCGATTACATCTCATCCCTCACCCTTTATCAGAGTCACAAGTATTCCCATTGGTTTGCTCCCTACTTTAAATAACCTCCGCGTGAGCAGTGACGTCACTTCTGGGGAGAGGGTTTCACAATATGCCAGAAGATGTTCCAGGCAACCTCACACTGCTTCACGTTGTGACATGGATTACCCAGGGAGAGAACCCTTGCTGCAGAATTATCAATGTACTTTTCTCATCTGTAAATAGATTTTAAAGGTGCCTGTTTGTAGATCTATGAAATGCATAAATGCTTTAGCTGTTTCTTTAGAGTACAATTCTGCATACTTAGTAAGCAGCTGATATAGGCAGGTCAGGTTACCTTAGGGATAAGATGGCTTTTGTTAAGCAGGCTCTGATGCTGGAGTAGAGGGCATATAATGAATTTTTCCATGATTTGTATCAGCGTGTCATTGATAATGTAGCAGAAGAGGAGGGGCTCTGGAGATAGTCTTAGGTTTGCAAACTGCTTGCCTATTTATAAGCTTTGTAACTTGCAGCAAGTTAATTATCAGTTTACTTACCTGTAAGTGGAAGTTTCTTATGGAGTATTAAAATAAGGCTGGTATCCCCTGGTATATATTTAATAAATATTAGTTTCTTTCTCTCCTTAAGCTCCTCCTCCTCCATCACCCTCACTTCCCTCCCACCTCCAATTCCCTGACACACGCTCAGTAATACTGGTTCAGAAATTTAGATTGGACTGATCAGGCCGATGAGAAGAACTGGCCAGTCCAGTCCAAGCCTGACGTATTTATCAACCAGCCAGCGCTTTCCCCTCCCTAGTTGCTGATCTGAGTCTTCTTACTCATCAGCATCCGTCTTGTACTTCCTCTCTTCCAGGAAACTGTGAGCGGCCCACACCAGTGACCTTTCCATTCTTGATATCTTGTCATATAGCACAGTTGTTGTTGTCGGCTCTATGTCCACTTACGTGTCCTCACTTCACACAATTCCTTGAGGGCAGAGACTGAGTCTTAGTCATTTTCACATCCTTGAGTATTCAGCCTGGCACGTGGCAAGTGCTTAGAAAGTATTTGTTGAATAATAGCAGTTAAAAACAAATCATCCATTGGAGATGTTTGACAATGTGAATATACTTAATGCTACTGAACTGTATACTTAAAAATGGTTAAGATGGTAAGTTTAATGTTATATGTTTTTTGCCACAATAAAATTTTTTTTAGCCTAAAAATGAGTTATTCTCCGGGTGTCTGGGTGGCTCAGTTGCTTAAGCGTCCAACTCTTGATTTCAGCTCAGGTCATGATCTCAGGGTTGTGGGATCGAGCCCCGCATCGCAGTCTGCTTGAGATTCTCTCCCTCTTCTTCTCTCTCTGCCCCTCCTTTTGCTTGTGCTCTCTCTCTCTCTAAAATAAACAAATAGTTTAAATATTTTATTTATTTGTCAGAGAGAGAGAGAGAGCACAAGCAGGGGGAGCTACAAGCAGAGGGAGAAGCAGGCTCCCCACTGAGCAGGGAGCCCGATGCGGAACTTGATCCCAGGACCCTGGGATCATGACCTGAGCCAAAGGCAGATGGTTAACCAACTGAGCCACCCAGGTGTCCCTAAACAAATCTTTTAAAAACTGAGTTATTCTCAGGGCGCCTGGGTGGTTCAGTCGGTTAAGTGTCTGCCTTCAGCTCAGGTCATGATCCCAGGGTCCTGGGATCGAGTTCCACATCGGGCTCCTTGCCTGGTGGGGAGCCTGCATCTCCCCCTGCCTGCTGTTCCCCCTGCTTGTGCGCTCTCTCTCTCACACACAAATAAATAAAATCTTTTTAAAAAAATCATCCAAATTCCAATCTAAAAGGGACTTTAGGGATTAACCAGATGATGACAGTGAGGCTTGAGGTTAGAACAGTGTTTCTCAATGTCAGTGCTGTTACTGTATGGGCCAGATACGTCGTTGCTGTGGGGGGCTCTCACATGTATGGAAGGATGTTTGGCAGCAGCCCTGGCCTCCACTAGATGCCAGGAGTACCCCCTCCCCCAGTCAATCAAGACTGTCTCCAGTCATTGCCAACTGTCCCCTGGGGCTGGGGGAAATAGTACAAAATTGCCCCTGGATGAGAACCACTGAGATAGACAAAACCTGTCTCTGTTCGTGCCTGGTTCCCCAATAAGACAGGGAGATGCTGGAAGCCAGATGTGAATCTTTAATGGGCATATGTGAGGACTCAGCACTTGTAGCCCCTCAGGCCAGGATGCCTGCCTTTCAGGGGCTGGTGGGTGGTGGTTGGCTCCATCTATTTCATTAAAAGTCCATGTGTGAACAAGTGCTTCCCAATTACCTTTTAAAGCAAGCATGTACAGAGTGGGTGCTCAGTAAATACTTTTTGAGATGCAATTACCTGCTGGCCGCCCACCTGCGGCATCTAAAAATTATACCTAGACAAGCAGACAAATGACTCAGAGAATGCTTCATGGTCCTGGCTCTGCAGTGCTATTTTGGAGCCAAGCCTCCAAAGCAAGCCCGTTCGATTCTTCTAGAGTTGGACTCTATTCTTACTGCTATAAATTCTAGCAATTCCTTGTATTTGCTAGCATTTCACAGATTAGAAAGTGCTCCCACATGTATGTGACCTCCCTTGATCCCCACAACAACTCTGTGAGGTCGTCAGGGCTGGAACAATTATTCCATTCAGCAGGTGAAGGAAGGGACTGTCAGAAAAATTCAGGTCACATGGCTTGTGGGTGGCAAAGCAAGGAATCAATGGCTCAACTCTGAGCCTAGTGCCCTCTTCACTTTTCAGTAAGGAATCCAAAACAATGGAGTCCTGCAGCACCTTCCACATCTCTATTCTGCTCAGGATGGCAACTCCAAAGGGCACGTGTCAGAGTCTTAACCTGCTGTCACTCTGATGTAGCTATTTGTACGGTCCTGATGGGAAAGTGTATACAGGGTAAGATGCATGGTGAGCTTCTTGCCATGAGGATCAAAGCCCCCAACATACCAGACCCTGCTTCCATGCTTCCCCCAGTCCTGAAAATCCTGAGATCTTCTCAGACACTTTAAGGAAGAAGCATAAAGAATGTTCACCTTAGGGGCACATGGGTGGCTCAGCTGGTTAAGCATCTGCCTTCGGCTCAGGTCATGATCCCGGGGTCCTGGGATTGAGTCCTGAGTCAGGCTCCCTGGTCAGTGGGAAGTCTGTTTATCCCTCTCCCTCTGCCCCCCCCCGCCCCCCACCCCCGGCTCATGTGCTTGCTCTCTCTCTCTCTCAAATAAATAAATAAAATCTAAAAAAAAAAAAAGAAAAGAAAGAAAGTTCACCTTGGCTTTCTCTAAACATCATGGAAATGGACAGAACCTCCAAGCCCTAGGAGGAGATCTGACTAGACTCTAAGACTAACATGAGTTATTAAGGAAGGCCAAAACTTTGTATCTGCGGGTCTTTTGGGCATTAGAAGTCTGTAAATCCATGCCCTAGGGAATTCTGTGATGCCTACAACATTCTAGTGTGGACAGGCCTGGATGTGAGTAAGGCCTTAATATGAGTCACATGGATATTGGCCCACAAGTGGGGAAGTCAGTAGTTACTCATGGCAAACATGGATTTTCTTAATTCCAACATTTTCCTAGTGAAGACTTGCCCATGGATACAACTTGGCCCCTTTTTTAATGGAGTGCTTTGCTTGGCTTTTCTTTGACAGAAGAAGCCAAGCTGGGCCTCATTGTCCAGGCATCCTAGGACTCCTTTTTTACCAAAGATCTATGTGATAAGATGATTATTTTACTAATTGGAGTTGATGACAGGATTAAAACCCTGGCTATACCAGATGGATGGGCATCTCATTCTTGAATGGTTTTATAGACAGAGTCTAAGAGTAAAACAATGGAGAAAAACATCCCCACAGTAATCAACTTTCTTCCAACCTCTCAAGAAAGGTTCGTAGTCAAGATAGAAAAGACCTTTTCCACTTCTCCTTTTTCAAAGCCACTCCAGAAAAACCTCATTTGGACAGAGTCCCAAGTGTAAAAGTCCTGTTGTGCAATTTCTAGAGGAGAGGCCATGTGGAGTAGTGGAGAAAACCCAGACCGGGAGTCCAAGGACTTGGCCTCTAGTCCAGGCCTTGCTGCCCATGCAATATGTGACTTTGGTCAAGTCTCCTCACCTCTCTAAAACTCAGTCTTAGTGAAGGTAAATAGGAATGTTTATACCTGCCCTGTGCACCTAAGAAAGTATTTCTGAGAATCAAATAAAGTAACAAATGTGAACACTTTGTAAATCACCATTGAAGGTGGTACGGTGGAAGGAAGGAATCAGATCTGTGTTCCAGTTCCTTAATAAGCATCTTCTCATAATAAGCATCATCTTAGTAAAGCTAACTATTCCCTGGGAAAAGTTTGAGGCTACGACCGAAGATTTAGGTTCTAATCCAGTTACTACTAACTTACTTTGTGGTTTAGGCAAATAACTACCTCTCTGTGTCTCAGTTTCTTCATCCATAAGATAGGAATAATAATACCTCCCTCATTTTTTCCCATTTGGAAAATTGAGATAATAGTTCCCCTATTTTCTTCCCCTATAAATTGGAGATGGTAGGGGCACCTGGGTGGCTTAGTTGGTTAAGCGATTGACTTTGGCTCAAGTCACGATCTCAGGGTCCTGGGATCGAGCCCCACGTTGGGCTCCCCACTCCCTGGGGAGTCTGCTTATCCCTCCGCTCCTCGGCCCACATCCCCCGCCCCCCGCTCATACTTTCTCTCTCTCTCAAATAAAAAAACTTTTTAAAAAATTGGAGATGGGGGGCACCTGGGTGGCTCAGTCATTAAGCGTCTGCCTTCGGCTCACGTCATGATCCCAGCGTCCTGGGATCGAGCCCCGCATCAGGCTCCCTGCTCCGCAGGAAGCCTGCTTCTCTCTCTCCCGCTCCCCCTGCTTGTGTTTCCTCTCTTGCTGTGTCTCTCCCTGTCAAATAAATAAATAAAATCTTAAAAAAAAAAATCTGTTTAAAAAAAATTGGAGATGGTAATAATAGCCAGATCACTCTTCAGCAGTGAAATAAGTGGGTTGTTTTATTCATTTGCCTGCAAAACATACTTGATATACTTCACAGGATTTAAGGTTCCAAAAAAACACATATATTGCTCTGTGGAGATAAGTTCTAGATGGATGTCTGACATCATTCAGTAAACATTTATGGAGTGTCTACTGTGTGACACTTTATAGGTGAAGGGAAGCAATAGAGCCCCTGCTGTCATGAATCTTATAGTCCAGTGGGAGAGAGAAATATTAACCAAATAATCACACTAAGATTGTAGATAGTAGGCATTACTTTTGAGTAAATGTAATGTGAAAGTTCTTTCAGCTATGTGTGACATTCCTCCCCCTGCAGAAGCTCCAGAGGCCGCTAAAGTGGAAGAAATGTTATCTGATTCTGGTTTTCTAGGTAGTGGCTTCCTAGAATCAGAGAGACACATTCCTCTCCTTCCTGGTCTCTAGCACTCTGTTTTGGCTAGCATAATTCTTTTTTTTTTTTTCTTTAGCTTTTATCTTTGTAATTTTAGTTTGGTCAAAATTAAGATTGTAGGGCGAAGGGTAGAATCCAGTTTTTATAAAATGAAGATTCTTGTCCCAATGTCAACCTATTACAAACCTTACCATCACTCCAGCAGCTCTATGGAAGGACATATCGAGAATAAGGGGAGGCAGTAAGTGATCAGACCTGCAAATGGCTGTTGGTGTTGCACATCCCATCTTCCAGCGGCTGCCTCCACCTGGAATGAGGAAAGGGACACACACTCTGGAAATGCCAGAACAAAAGCTGGAGAACATAAGTGCTTCGTGATCCCCACTGTGGTATTTGTTTTCCAAGAATCCTTAGTGGAACATTGACACTTCATTCCTGAGAAGACAGGATCTCTTCAATAATATTCACCCTTACTTCCTCCCTGTGACAGCCATTCCTGGCTCTGAGACACACCTCAGGTGGGTCCCCCACCACTCCCTTTTCAGTACCTTGCAGACCAAAGTCAAACCTTGTTTTTCTCCTGTACTGATTGTTTTTCTAATCCCTTGAACTAGTTTTATAATCTAGGTGTGTTACTCTTTTCGTGGCTGCCTTTGAAATGCCCTGCAAATTACTTTTCTGATAAATTCCAGCTAGACAAGGAGTTTACTATCACCTTTCGCACTGTTAACAACCCTGTCTCCAGTTCTCAGCTTCTGGCACTTGGTATCTTCCAGGGGACAGCAGCACATTTCGCTTGGCAGGTTAAGGGTCACCTGCCAGGGTAACTGTGTCCTGAGACCGGGCACACTACCTGAAGGCCTCCTAGTCTCCACTAGCCCAGCCTTCATGCAAAGCAGACATGGAGGCTGGTGGAGGAGAGAGGGGGGCTGAAAGATATCCTCTTGTTCCTATCACAGGACTTTAAACAAATGTACAAGAAAAGGAAAAGCCTTTAAGAACTGGTGGGGCCCAGAATCTCATTTTTCTATCTCTCTTTGCCTAATGTTTAGATCACAAAGTTGAACATGAGGGATTGTTTCTTCTTTTAGCTTCATCTCTGTAGGCAGCCCAGTTCTGTTGGGATAGACTATCTGCATAGAAGGAAGGCAAGTTTAAGACAGATATGCTTCCTTTCCAGTTGCATCCAGCTGCCGATTCTATATGTCAGTCTCACGGTTGCTGCTCTTCCACCTGCCTAGACCCCTTCCCTTTCCCATTCGTCATCTCACGCTGCAGTTTTTTAGTGTGAAAAGCTTATTCTGTATCCCAGAAGAATAAAATGTATTGCTTTTAGAATGTGAATCTTCTCTTCTTGTCCCCTTTGACCGAAATAACTGATGCATGGCCTGGGATTAAAAAATGAATTTTGATTTAGAAGTGAAAGTTTCAGGACTGGATTGAGGTTGAGTTATGGTTGAGATCTGAAAGTCATTTTTGAAAGTTGAGTGTAAAATCCTATACTCTGCATCTTGTTTAGCCCAGATCTGGTTCCAGACTCTTTAAGAGAGGCAGTGGGAATTTGAGATGTCCTCAGAACACTGTCAGACCAAGCTGGCTTCATACTCCCGTTCTGCACTTCTACCTGGATCCACTTAGTCTCTGCTTCTTCCCTCAGACTTTTAGTAGAACAGCTGGGTGGGGCTTAAGGAGAGAGCTTTCAAAGCACCTGTGTGGTGCACCCTGATCACCACCTTGAATCACAAGAAGTAGAGGAAAGCTTGGGAAGGAGCATGTCAGGAGCTGCCCCCACCCTCTTACTCCTCCCCTGCCCAACAGACACACCCCAATAGCCAACCATTCAGTCCTTGCTGCCAGCCTCATCTCTCAGGAGAAAGCCAGCCTCTTGCACACGGAAGCAGAAATAGATTAGTGGAAAGCGCGCCGGATTAAGCATCAGGAGATCAACTTCTAGATCCAATTTTACCCATCAGTAGCCGTGGAATTTGGAAAAGGCACTTAACCCCTCTGCGTCTTAGCCTCTTTGCAAAATAGAGAGATAAATACCTGTTCTTCCTCCTCTTCCTGTACTTCATAAGGTTGTTGTGAGGGTCACATGAACCAATGGAGGGGGACGACCTTGCAAGAATATAGTGCTAAATCTTTGCACATATTGCACTTCTACAAACCACTTTGTAGGGCTGTTTTTATAGGGTTATTTCATGTTCCTCACTAAGGGAGGGGCTGTCCTGTCTGGGGTGAAAGCCAGCCTCCAGGAGTACTATTGATGCTCATAGGTCTTGAAAATCCCCAGTCATGGGGTATGACCACAATCTGTCCAAAATGTATTGCCCTTAGGCTCACTTTTGAAGCTTTCTACCCTGCAGACTGTCTCTGAGAACAGCCTGCTTTTCCAGTCCTGCCATTTCCAGTTAGTCTTAAGACCTTTGTTATCTCAGGTGGACCATGGTATAGCCCAGTAAGAGGGTCTTGAGGTTCAGTACCCAAGCTACCACTTACCACCATGTGGACTTGGGCAATGCACTTGGTATCACTAAGACTCAGTTTCCTCTTCTGTAAAATGGGAGAAATGATACCTGACTCTGTAGGGGTATCCTGAGGACTAAAGGAAACATGTAAATTATTACTAGACATACCTGCCTGAAGGTGATTTATGCATTCCAAAGGCATTTTAGAATCAAACCAGAGATGAGACCACTTCTGCGAATGCCGGTCCTGTCAATTGTGCTGACTCCACTGTCTCCCCCGGCAACCTTGGTGCCTCATGCAGGGAACATCATTGGCTCTGGAATCTTCGTCTCGCCGAAAGGTGTGCTGGAGAACGCTGGCTCTGTGGGCCTCGCTCTCATTGTCTGGATTGTGACTGGTCTCATCACAGCTGTGGGAGCCCTGTGCTACGCTGAGCTTGGGGTCACCATCCCCAAATCTGGAGGTGATTACTCCTACGTCAAGGACATCTTTGGAGGACTGGCTGGGTAAGAGGATCTGTGGAGGCCTGGGTGATCTAGAAGCCAAGGCCAGTGGTTTCCAGTGTGTCAAGGAGAGCTAGAGAATAGGATTCCTCTTTTGCCTCCCTGTCTTGGTTGTTAGTGTAGCTCTGTGTCCCCTTGATTCTCCTGAGGGTGGCAGAAGAACCAGGTTATAGTTTTGACCTCTCTGTTGATCTCAGTGGGCAAGATTCTGTGGGTGACAGCAAACAGAACTGTATGACAACTCTGATCATAGACTCTCAGGGAAAGCATATCACAAAAAAATCCTGACAAATTAGAGTGACCACCTAAGAAACAGGGTACCCTCTTCTCACATGACCAAGGATGATACCTTCCTGCAGGGCCAGGCCCTGATCTTGAGTTTCCTCAGCGTCTGTGGCCCTGCTACTGAGGAGCTGAGCCTCACGGAGGGGCCAAGGGTGTGGAGGGCACTTCCCCCTCACAGCCCCACTCAGTGCTGCGCCTGGCAGTTGCTTAAGCGGCCATACCCTAAGCATGTCCTGGCTGTCAGAATTCCAGGGTTGCCAATTTTATTTTCCACCGCTGGATGCTGGGTTTCAGAGCATAGAGAAGAGATGGTAAAAGGAGAGGGGAGAGAGAAGGAATGCCAAGATGTGTGCTCATTAACTAGTAGACACTTTGCCCCTCAACATCAGACCACTCTATTGTCATTGCAGAGGGCCGGCTGTCTGGTTGAGCAGGAGCTGAGCTCCTCAGCATCCCAGAAAACAAAAAGGAAACTCACCCCTTTAGCCCACCCACCTCTCCTAATGCTGCCCAGTGACATGCCCAGGCTTCCCTCCATGACTTGTGAATCCCTGCCATGCATGTTGGCAGGGGTGGGGGTCTCCACAGCTGTCTTGGGTCAAGTTCTGTCCTGTTCCCTCTTCAGGTTCCTGAGGCTGTGGATTGCGGTGCTGGTGATCTACCCCACCAACCAGGCTGTTATCGCCCTCACCTTCTCCAACTATGTGCTGCAGCCGCTCTTCCCCACCTGCTTCCCCCCAGAGTCTGGCCTTCGACTCCTGGCTGCCATCTGCTTATGTAAGTGCCATCTGGGCCTTGCTCTCAGGATGGCCTCTTTCAGCCTTCCTGGCGGCCCACATCTCCGATTCTCCTGCCTGTCCCTCTTTCTTTCCTTCCCTCCTTTATTTTTCCCCCATTACTTCCCTACATGGGTGCTTTGGAGGAATTGATTCTAAATAATTAGCTGGTGTTAAAAAAAAAGAAGAAGAAATGTAGGTAGCTCAGAGGCACAGTGATTTTCACCAGCAAGGCTCGTTACATCACACACAGCACTTTCATCTATACTATCTGATCTGAGCCTTGTGACAAATCCATGAGGTAAGCAGGGCCAGTATTATCACTTTCCTAGAGCAGATAAGGAAAGGAGCCAGGCAAGTGACATACCCAAGGTGGCAGGCCCTGAGTGGAGCCTAGGTCTCCTGATTCCTTCTCTTTCCAGCCCGTGCATACACCATACACTGTGCTGGAGGCTCCCTGCTGCTCGCAGGAAGATTTTTCTGGCTTCATCCACTTCTACCTCAGTCTGCCAGCTCACATCTTAAAACTCTTTGGGAGGAGAGTGTAAAGCTGTGAGTTGGGAGAATATAATGCATTGTCTGTGGTCCCCACCCCCTTGATACGTTTCCTGCCTAACTGGGGAGAAAAGCTATACAGACAGGCTCTGTAGTAAGGATTCAATTGCAGTAAAAATTCAGAGAAGGGGGAAAGATGTCTGTGATCTAGAATAGGTTAGAGATTTGTTGTAGAGAAGTTCTGCAACTCATATTTTTAGGAATTCTCAGGGATCGCAATGGATTAGGGTATTTTATATCTTTTAACCAAAAACTAATTTCTTCTTTTTTTTTTTAGATTTATTTCTTTATTTTGGTGGGGGGAGGGGTAGAGGGAATGGGAGACAAGCGGACTCCCTGCTGAGTGGGGAGCCCGACAAGGGGCTGGATCCCAGGACCCTGAGATCATGACCTGAGCCGAAATCAAGAGTTGGACACTTAACCGACTGAGCCCTCCAGGCGCTCCCCACAAAACTAATTTCTAAAGTAAATATTTGGATTTTTTTCAGAAGCTCCACTTTTGGAGTTAACATGATCTCTGCCCTACCATACCTTTCAACACACATACACTTAGCTGAGAGCAGTGACCATCCAGGCCACACCCTTTCCTAGGTCTTGACACTTTCCTTCTGTCATGCTGGTGGGAAAGGGAGGGACGGTTCACTTGCCCACCCCAAAGTCTCTCACAGGGCAGCCAGCTGGGATCCAAGGAGTAGTCTCCTTGGCAAGTGTGCCCTCTTTGGCAGTGATATTCAGCTCTGGGATAGACCCCTACCATCCAGACAGGTGGTACTATGGGGTCACGATACTTGTTTGGGCTGTATTCCTTTTGCTTGGTCAGGCCTGCTTATGGCCCTGGAGGCAAAGGAATGTGGGCTCCAGAACCAGGTTGCCTGAGGGTGTATCTCTGCACAACTTTCTAATTGTGGCACGTGCTTGGCAAAGTTCCACACCCCACCCCACTGTGAGATGGGGGTTGTGATCCTGCCTGCACAGGAGGTCATGGTTGCAAGGATTGCATGAGACAACACATGTTCTTAGCACAGGGTCATGTAGTCACTGAGGGTGGTCACTGAGAGTAGTCACTCAGTCCTTCCTTGCTAGCTGGATCCAGAGCTGGGAGGGAGGGGTGTGGGGATGGGCATGGGAATGTGGAAGAGTTGCTGTTTCTGCCATAAGCCAGGTTAATAGGGGTGGGAAGGGGGACACCATAAGTGCTGGCCACTGCTATTTCAGGGTCTCGTGCACGCAGACTCGGCTTCCTTTTTCCTGCTGATACTGCTGAAGTGTCTCAGACAAGAGACCACCCTTAACTCTCCAATGAGAAATTGAGTACCCTAAGACTGGTCACCAAGGAGAGAAACCAGGCCATAGGGTGGAGTTCCCTGGACAGTTGACCCTACAACTTCCTTTGCCTTCCCCCAACCTGCCAAGGGTAGGTGACCCCTATGCAAAGATGCTCTACAGTAATATAGCCCCATAGATGTCCCCTCAGGACAGGAGATTAGGACTGTCTCCTAGAAAGGCAGGTTGTTCGCTGTCCCCTTCACAGCCCACCTCTCACCCTGACAGTCCTAGCACCAAGCAAAGGAGGAATTTAGAAACTCTGATGACAACATGACAAAGTCCTCTACTCTCCCAATTCCTGCCATCCAAGGTTCAATAGAGCTTATCTGGTTTGTCCTCTGCCTCCTAAGTAGAACTGCAAGATTATCTCGAACTTAACATTGGTTAATCTTGTCCTCCAGAGACAGGAATTTTTCAGTGTCCTTGAGATAGGTATTCAAGTACTTTTTCACCTTCGCAAGGAAAAAAATCTTCTTAAACCCAAACTTATTTCTCCTTATTCCTTTTGGGGGGAATGGAAAACAGCTCCTCACCTCAGCCCATGTGCCACCGCCTTCCTCCCAGATGTGAAGACCATGTGGAGCCAGGACCCCTCTCCCTGCAGGGGTGTATGTGTGGATATAGCCACACATTCACCTTTTCTCACCAAATACTCCCAACTCCTTCGAGTCTGTGCAAAGAAAGGTTCTGTTTTGGGGCGCCTGGGTGGCTCAGTCGTTAAGCGTCTGCCTTCGGCTCAGGTCATGATCCCAGGGTCCTGGGATCGAGCCCCGCATCGGGCTCCCTGCTCCGCGGGAAGCCTGCTTCTCCCTCTCCCACTCCTCCTGCTTGTGTTCCCTCTCTTGCTGTGTCTCTCTCTGTCAAATAAATAAATAAAATCTTAAAAAAAAAAAAAAAAAAGAAAGAAAGGTTCTGTTTTCTGGTTTGTTGAATACTTTTTGGAACCTACTTTCACAGGCCCTTCAAATCATCTCTTAAGGCCCCTCAAATCATCACAGTGAAGAGGCGCCTGGGTGGCTCAGTCTGTTAAGCGTCTGCCTTCGGCTCAGGTCATGATCCCGGGGTCGGGGATGGAGCCCCTCATTGGACTCCCTGCTCAATGGGGAGCCTGCTTTTCCCTCTCCCTCTGCCCCTCCTTGCCACCCCACCCCCCAACTCATGCTCTATCTCTCTCACTCTCAGATAAACAAATAAAATCTTAAAAAGAAAAAAAAAAGGTATCCCGTGAAATAGGAACCAAACAGTCAGGAAGGCTTGATGGGTTCTACTTTCGTTAAATGCTGTTATCTTTTTTTCCAGCCACCCTGTCCTCTTAGCAGGTGCCAGGCCAGCTGGCTGTGTGAAAATAAGCCTGGTGTTCTGAGGCAGGAGAGCCAAGAGTGGCCCAGTCCAGCTATATTTTTGAGAGAATCGGTGTTGAGCTTGGGCTCTTCTGAATGTATTTAAACCAGAAGCTCTGCTTTCTGCTGTGTCATTTTGGCATGCCGAGGACAGGCTCGACCCACTGTAGGATGAGAGTTTTTGAGGGAAAGGCCACCCTCTGTGGAGAGGTCACTGGTATGTCATGGAGGGAGCTGGAGGACGGGACCGGGAGCCCAGCAGGGAGAGCCATGTGGCAAAGCCCCTGCCTGGCGTTGGCTGTGGGAGGGAGGAGATGAGGTCAAGTCTGGTCCTGTGGTGGGGCCAGAATACATCGAATACATTGGATGAAAAATGGTGGTGGGACAGCCAAATGGGGGTGGAGAGGTGGAGAGAACCTGCTGGAACTAGCTTGCCTGCAAGGAGCCTTGGGGGAGGGAGAAGGAACTGCAGATTTGGATCTGCTTATGCAACTGCAGCTGCCACTTTGAGTTATTCTATTATGTAGGTCAAAGCTGATTATTCACTGCTGAGTCAGCAGAATATCCCTAGCCACCAGGCAGTAAAAAAAGAAAATATTTTACATTTTAATTAAATGAAAAGCTTTCTCCCTTCTCCAGAACAAGCATATTAGTGGGAGGAGGGACTTAGGAAAGAGGGGAATAGGAGGTGTTGAAACTTGGTTTTGGTGCCTTCTTCTGTGATGTGCTTGGAGTGTTTCTCTTTTCTTTCTTTCCCTTTTTACTACTTTGTAAATAAATGACTATATTCTCTAGGTAAGAGATTCAAGTAATATATAAAGTGAGCCGACTGTGAAAGCTTCCCCTTATCTTCACCCCTCTCCCCTGCCCAGTAGCCGTGCTAACAGTGGATAGGTATCCTTCCAGTTCTAAATAAAGTGCATCCCTCCATGTGTGTGTCTGGGCAGATAGACATCATATGGATAGGTTATTTCTGCAGCTTACTGTTTTATCATTTAGCTGTATCTTTTGGCTACTTCCTGAGTTTCTAGTTATAAACAAAGTGGTCCCAGTGACACTGAAGGAGCGTCAGGTGTTCTGGGGTCCCCCATTTGTGCTTCTTGCTCCCTTACTCTAGGTTTTCCTTCAGGATCTTTTTGTCTCCCTGTCCTTGGGACTGGGTCACCTTTCACTCAGGCAGCTCCTGGCCTCCTTCCTCTCTTTGGGTTCTGGGGTCATGTCCAGGATCTGAAGTAGAATATTTTTCTTCTCCTTCAAGTATCCTCTTTTCCCTGAATGCCTGTACTAAAGAAGCTCCTTCTCCTTTCTCTCCCTGAGGGGACAAGAGTGCCCTACATGCATTTCACAAGTAAAAAAATGCTTCTTATCTTGTTTTCTGTCTTTCTACTGAGATTCCTAAGAGGCTGTTTTTTTAGGGCTTCAGATTTCTCCTCCTCCTTTTTCTTCTTTTTCTCCTCCTCGTTCTTTTTCTTCTTCTCCTTTGAGCAGTTTAGAAGGGAAAGGACTTTCCTGTATATGTATAACTTTTAACCCTGAGTTGCTCTGCAATTCCTCTATGGAAAGTTCCCAGGTCCTTGATGCAGGATGCTATGATCGATAAACTGTGTGTTGTTTTGCAAGTCTCTTACAAATTAATCCCTTGACATCAGAGGCTTCTAGTCTTTCCTAACTTCTAAGTCCCTTAATCTCGGTTCATTTTCCTTTGAGGTTTCACATTCCGTAGCCCCAAATTTATCACCATGCACTAAACCTGTTGCCTCAGAAGCCTAAGCAGCAGTGCCTTCTTGCCCTCCTTAGCCCCCAGAGTTCTTGGGGTGTCTCATAGTCCTCATATATATGAATCCAGACAAACACAGATGACCTATATTTGATTCCCATACATCCAAGTCATCTTCCTTCTCTGTACATCTTCTAGCTAGCCAGCATTTAAAATCTAAATACAGTTGACCCTTGAACAATGCAGTGGTTAGGGACACTGACTCCCTGCACAATTGAAAATTCACGTGTAACTTTTGACTTCCCCAGAACTTAACTACTCTTAGCCTACCATTGACTGGAAGCCTTACCAATAACATAAACAGCCAATTGATACATATTTTATATGTTGTATGTATTATATATACCGTATTCTTACAATGAAGTAAGCTAAAAATATTATTAAGAAAATCATAAGGAAGAGAAAATACATTTACAGTACTGTACTGTAGAAAATCCACATATAAGTAGACCTGGTCAGTTCAAACCCATATGTTATTCAAGGGTCAACTGCATATTGAAAAATCTCTTAATTTTTTACTGAATGGTCAATTTGACTAAAACCCCATTTTTCATTTTTATGATTCATAAAGACTAAAGTTATTTTGTAAGTGGCTTCCCAGGGAAAAAAGAAAGAAACTGCAAATCTATCAGTTAATCACCAGATTGAGCTCCTACACTGAGAGGCGATAAGGCATTATTTATACAGAGTCTGGGAAGAGATTAAAGGCTAATGAAGAGATTGGTGTGCAAACAAATAATTATAATACAATGTGATGACAGAAGTGTTTGCAACACAGAGCAAGGTGCTTCAAAGTTGGGAGAGGAATGCTAGGGAAGGCTCCCAGATTGAGCTAAATCTTGCAAGGTAAATAGGTAGCTCCCGATAGAAATAGAACAGCTGGGTAGAGGCAAGGGCACAAGCAAGACCTGGCATCAAGAGAGAAATGGCCTGTTGGAGAAAAGCAAGTTCTTTTGTGTGGAAAGCCCAGGAGAGTGACAGGAGATGAGGGTGAACAGGTGAGCAGGAGCCAGATCTGGAAGGATCCCGTATATCATGCAGGAGAGAGCAAGCTTCATCCAAGACACAGGAAGGATTTTGAGCAGAAGAGTAACATGATTAGGTTCACATTTGAGTGAAAAAAAGACTGTGACACTTGAAGCAGTGAGATGAGTTAGCAGGCTAAGCATTTGTGCGGGCCGGAGAAGTCCTGGCCTGAAATAAAAATGAAGTTACAAGGTGACAAAAACAAGGAAGATTTCAGAGTAGAATCAACTGGACATGGTGATTGACTACTAAGAGAGAGCAATCTAGTTTATCTAGTACAAATCAAAATGAAATATCTCAACTGTCTAGCATTTACGATGAGCAGTCACAATGTGTTCTGCATTTCTGCCTTCCACTGCCCCCGCAAAGCCCTGGGGAGCCCTTAACAAGTCTTTGGTTGGAAGTCTTCCTCAGGGTGGCCACCTCAGGTTACTGCTCCAAAGCCTGCTCTAGAGTAATACAACTTAGAAAAGGGTTGAGACTCTTGGGAAGCATTATATAAACGAGAATCTCAACACTTTGTTCATCCAGCAAACATTTATTAAGTGCCTGTGATGTGCTAGATACTGTTTTGGGCACCGGAGATACAACAATGAACCAAAAAACCCTCATTCTCATTTGCAGCAGCAGCAGGAAGTTAAGCCTTAATCTGCATTTACTGAGTCTACTTGTGTGTCTTCTACGTGTCACACAGGATGCAGAACCATTCAATCACTATCAAATATCTGAGTGTCTACTCCAGAAACTGTGTTAGCCATGAGAACACTTAGTTCCTGTACTAAGGAACCCACCATCCACTGGATGATTCTGACAAGTACACAGGGAATTTCAGTTCTAAGTGGTAAATTCCCTAAGAGGACAACATCCAGGCAGAGCTAGATATAACAGAAATGGGGGTAGGGACTGTGGTTAAGGAAAATCTTGGAGAAAATTACACAGAAGTTGAGGAAAGATCAGTTGGAGATAGCCAGGCAGTATCCAGCATGGAGAGGAAGTGGAATGGGATGGGGCAGGGAGAATGCTATAGCTGGAAGGATTAACATGTGCCAAGGTCTGGGGATAAGAAAGAACATGGCTCCCTGGGGGAATTCCAGGTAGTTCAGTATAGCCACAGCATAGACTTAAGAGGTAGGCGATATAGATAGAAGTGAAGATCCATCCATGAAAGGGCTTTATGGGCAATCCTGGAGAGATTGGACTTTACCCTAAGGGCAATGGGAAGGCATTAAAGGGTTTCAAACAGAGGATTGACATGATCATATTTACATTTTAGAAGACTCATGCCTGCAGGTATAAAGGATGAATTGGAGAGGGGAATAAGATCAGAGGCAAGGAGACCAGGTACAATGTGATTACAGAAATCCAGAATTTCTGTAACGTGAATCGGGGATGAAGCTGTGGGAATATACAGAAATAGATGTATTTGGCATTTGCAAGGCAGAAATGGCAAGACCTTGTGATTAGGGCTATTAGGAAGTCAAGGATGGCACATTCTTATTGGAATTCAGGTGAAATAAATCGAGGACAACACTGGATCATATTTTAATGCCTTGTCATTGGTGTGGTTCTTACTCAGTTGAGTTGGCCCCCTGCCTTCGCAACCCTTCCCATTCACTCTTCAGTACTCAAATTCTGATGCTGGGACTTGAGGAAGGCAGTCAATGTGTTTTTGGCTTCTATGCCCATAATGGCAGAGTGGACACCGGCTCTTCAGTGCCATTTCACCTCCTCCCTGCCCTATATGGCCTCTGGAGTATTCCTCATGTCCATAGCCCTGGGAGTGAAGGTATCTTTGTTATCTTCATCTTACATTTCCATAAGAGCAACCCAGTCTTGAGCTCTAAGAAGAACAAACTATTGGTAAGTGCTTTATAGTTTATATATCATAATAAGCAATTATAAATATCACGGTGAATTCTAGAGTTTTGTGGAGGTCTTCTTTCCTAGAGATCCATTGATGATGTAGACCGCTGTCAATTGGTCAAAATCGAGTTCTGTTATCAGACCAGGCTCTTTGTCCCCACCAGCTACCTGAGAAGTCAGGGTCTTCTTTTTAGTTTCAGTATGCTTCAATTGCTGGTCCAGATCACCTCCTCTTTCCTGGCTTTCCATACTGTCTCTTCTGGTCTCCAACTTTTACTCTCAGATTGGCGTTTGCTGTTCAAAAGGGTGCACATAGCCCAAGTCCCGGAAATTGGGGAATGAGGAGCTTGTTCCTGGGAATGTGTCCAACCCTACTTGGGAGAATAATGAATGGGATTGAGGCTTCCTGAAACAGAATTTTCCAGTAGTTCAGGATGGAAACAACTTGTTAACTTTCTTGAACCAGTAGAAGATTAAATTCTCTGGCCTTTTGTTGTTGACTGTCAAGGATCACTTTGTTTTTTCCAGAGAAGCCAGAGCCTGCGGTTTATGAAGTTCAGCCATTAATTGTGCCTGGTGAACTTGGAAGGGTTAATGTGGCTCTCCAAATTTATATCACATACCCAAGAACATAAAAGTCAAGACTGATGGGAGTGGGGTCTAGTGTTACAGGGAACTTTGGGGGAAAGATGAGAGGGAAGATTTGTTTTGAGAGTTTAGCGAGTTTGGGCACTACCTGCCATTGGAATAGGGTTATAATTGAACCAGTCTTGGGAATTTTGCAGCCTGCGTCCATGTTTATAAGCTTAAGTGACACTAACAGAGCCCACAAGTCTTCCAGTCCAAGAACCAACCAGACCTCCCAGGACCCACACCCTCTCCTCCAAGGCTGAGGATGATGGAAAGTCAGGCTAGCCCTCCTGAGCTCTGTGCAGACCCCGCAGAATCCACCCCATTCCCCTTGCTATGTGTCTGAGAGGCATCCACCTTGAGAATTGGGGTGTGAGATAACAGGAATTTTTCAGTCTGGGGCTGGAACAGTAATGAGTAGGATTAAAAGGGGGCTCCTCAAGGTGGCATGGTGCACTAGGTCTGTCTCCCCTGTTTTCCAGCTGCCTTCCATTCCCCCCACCACCCCCAGCTCAGAGGCCATGTTTAGCTTATGCTGAAGAGAGAACTACTCAGCTCTTGGAAAATGCTGAGCTGGGAGTTTGGGTTTTCTTGGCTAAACTAAGTACCAGATGGTGATTCAGCAGAAACTCCAGGTCTAGCAACTGGCACGGAGGGGTCAGGGGAAGAAGGAAGGGGAAGAGAGAGCCGGGAAGGGGGTGGGGCAGTGTGGGTGGGAGCTTAGCTGGAAGAATGCTTCCAGATGAAAGGGGCTGGAGGACAAAACGTTACTGTAGCATGGTAGCAAGATCTGTTTCACAGCCTCATTGTGGCCTTACAGAAGCTGGGATCAAAGCTTAGTTTATAGGGAAGGGCTCATTTGATTTATTCTGGTGTTATTGCTCTTGCTTTGTTTTGATGTCTTTGTCTTTTATCAGTCAAGTTATTTACATGTATCATAATACAACCTTTGTTTTAGGTAGTCAATAACTTGAGACTTTATAATGCAGCTCTTCAATCCACGTGAAAAATGTCTCGCCCTGGGCACAGTGAAAGATTCTAGGACACTGGCTGTGTCTCCACACTCATACCCCAGTTTCCCTCCAGGTCTCTCTGAGGACTCAGAGAAGGAAAGATAGCTCAGGCTGGCCCACGTGGGCAAACCTGGAACCGTATCAAAGCCTTGGGCTGTGTGCGTTAGAACTTAAACAGGGTTCCGTGTTTTCTTTGCCTATCAGTGCCTTTTGGCAGCCAGCACTGGTAACCTCCTAGATCTGGAAACAGCTGAGGTTAGGCAGGCCAAGCCGAAGCAGTCTTTCCACAATTAGAGACATGTGCCCTGATCCTTCCACGAGCAGGAGGGGGAGAGGCGGCCAAGGAGCCCCAGCCAGCCTATCACGGAGCCCAGTGTTGCCACACCCCCTCCTTCAGGCTGGGTGCTCACTGGGCGCTCCAGCATGGGCACCATGGACACCAGAGGGCTGGTCTGAGGGGCATCACTTTGCCCCTTTTGTTCCAGGTCTGGAGGGAGGGAGTCACGGGGAGCTGGCAGAGCATGGCGGAAGGTGGAAGGAGAAGTGCGTGCCCCAGCAAAAGGTGAGACTAAGATATTAATGCTTCTGGCAGGCAAGCCCTAACCCAGGTAAAATTTACGGCTGTTTCAGAGGGCTGGGAGCTCCATCCCAGAAAGGTGCTTATTTTGAAGTTCTGGAGAGGAACAGGGTGTTCTGATTTCTACAAAGTGGCGTCACAGCTTCCCTTTTCAGCAGTATGTCTGTTTAGCGCATTACATCTTTCTTTTTTCTGTCCTGGCCTTCTCTCTCTGTGCTGCTTCTCTTGAGGTCTTTCCCCTCACTCGTAAGGATGTGTATTATTCCTCCTCTTCCTTCCTTCCCACTGTCGTTTCTCAGGCTCACTCTTTCCCTCCCTTCTTCACTACCTGTCTTTATGGATTTTGGCAAGTCTGGGCATTTTTTTCCCCCTTTCTACTGCCTGTTTTCTCTTATCTGAAAAGACAGAGAGGCCTAGTTCTGGAAATGCTAAAGGAAAACAAACCTTTCCAAGCTGCCTCCAGCCCACTCCTGAGAAAGACACGAGCCAGTAAGACTGAAAAATCCTAAAGAAGTTCCTAGAGTTCAAGAGAACATGTGATGGTGACATCGACAAGGGGCCAGAGAAGGGAATACAAGGCAGAGAGTCGAGTCTGCCAGTGGGAAATAATTTTCTAAAGCTCTGAGAGGAATAGACACGACTCTCTTGGTCTCTCGGGGGTAGCCATCCTAGTCTTCCCCTTTTCACCACATTGGCATCTTACTTCCTGCTGTCCTGAAAGCAAACTGGCTAGTATCTTCAGGTGACTGACTCAGGGTGGCCCTTGAGCAATGACCTTGAGTACCATTGACAGGAGCAGGGTGAGAGAGAATGTGGGAATGGACAGAGGGAAAGTGGGATAATGTGTATATGATAAAAGAAAGGCTGACATAGTGGCAGAATAAGCAACTGGGGGGGCAGGAGTACATTAGCTGGGGTCTTACTCCATTCACATACAAAATGAGGTTCTGAGTCTCTCAGGTCATTCCTGGCTCTGATTGCTCATGAGGCTGGAAATGTGCTCCCGGGTAGTAGGGCACTGGCCTCAAACATCTCCCTCCGGTGCCGAGAGCTGTTTACAAGGAGAGCCCCAACTGGTTCGTTCTTCTGAGCACTGTTCTTACAACAATCAGTCCAGCCTCCTATCTAAATGGCCCCATCCTGTCTTTCACCCCATCACACCAGAATGGTGTGGTCCATGAAGCAGAAGCTGGCTTGGCAAAATGAATGAGATTAGTTTAGGGATCCATGTGGGAACGTGCTCATTGGCCCTCTGATGAAGGCACAGGATGACCCTTTGCCAGCCCAGCTCAGCAAGAGGCCAGAGTCCTGTTCCTAGAAGCAAGGGAGCACCTGAAGACACAGCCCCGGCCTGTGCTGATTATGGACACTTAAAACCAGTCCCACAATTCCCTCTCTAATCCATGCTTAAAATTTTCTAAATGAAGACTTCTTTTATGCTAGCGAGTCACTGATGTTCTGTTTAAAAATGGACTAGAGAGATTAAATTGTTTCTTTTACCTGTAGTCTATAAGGTATTCATCTAAGGTAAAGGTTCCCAAAACATGTTCCTGTTCTTCCCTTCTAAAATCTATAGACCTTTAACCTCGCCTTACCTCCTGGGGGGTTGGGTTGGGTTGACTCCACCTGGGAAAGTCCCAGAGCGAGCTCTTTCAGGGTGCTTTTGGTGTTGTCCACTGCAAGATAGCACACAGTGTGGCCACTCTACCCTTTGACTTGAGGAAGGAACTCAATCTCAGGACTTTTGAGTTCATCTCTTGGCTTTCCATCTTGACTTCTTTTATGGCCTGTGATTATAGCCTCTGGTCAGTAAAATTAGGAGACCAACAAAACCATGGCGGCAGAGAAGAAAAGAATCACATCTGAGCCTCCCAGCACTAGACTCGCCTTGTGAGAAGTTTGGAACTTGGGTCTCCATTTGTATGTGCATCTGGGTTGCATGTGTGGGCCTGAAGTTGAATGGAATATGGAGGAGACTGGAAAAGAGCCTGGCATTAGATGAAGGAGGAATATTGGGAGTGTCTTTTGCCCCCAAATTTTTTTGGAAGGAAAGGCACAGCTGGAGTTATTGGAGGGTGAGCCTGTTTACTACTGTATAGAATTAGGAAGGGAAGAAACAGGAGGCAGTAACACTTTAGCTATAGGATCCTCGAGTTGGGATGCTGTCATATGGTGTAGAAATTTGCCAACTAGAGCACATGGGTGACCTCACTTTCACTGCCTACTTCTAGAGAGCCCCACCACTTCCCTCCACTGGTGTCCTGCAAGGCCTGTGGACAGGCACTCCTTTGGGGTCCTGGGGTGTGCCGCCTGGTTGCTCTTTAAAAATTTTGCTATTTCTGCGTGTGCCACCTGCTTTCTGGTCTTTCTGTATGGTGCCTGGCCCTGTATTAATTCCCTAATGCTACTATAACAAATTACCATAGATTTAGTGTCTTATAGTTCTGGAGGTCAGAAGTCCTAAACTCAAGGTGACAGCAAAGCTATGTTCTTTCTGGAGGTTCTGGGGACAGTTATTTCCTTTCCTTTTCCAGCTTCTAGAGCCCCCCTACATTCTTTGGCTCATGGGCCCTTCTTCCATCTTCAAAGCCCACAGCGTGGCTTCTTCAAATTTTTCTCTCTCCCTCTCTGACCTTTGTTTCCGACATCATGTCTCTTTTTCTAACTCTGACCCTCTGTCCAGGTCATTGACAGGATCTGCATTGTCGTCAATCTGAGGACTCTGCACCTCTCTGCCAGTCTTTCAGCTTTCCCACAGGCAGGGAGCACTGAGCCCACCTCTCCTATTCAGCAGCTGAGAGGCCCTGGGCCCTGGGCTCTGAGCAGGTCACAAGATTGCTGGCTTCTGAGTCCCCTACTCCTGCCTGCCTGTTTTTTGTATCCCTCCTGTCACCTTGACATTAAGGTGTCACCTTGTCACCTTTTCCAACTTGGCAGATTAAGTAACCAACCCCTGACTTCAGCATCTTTTTGAAGTATCGTCTTGATAGTCTTTTCACCTTTTTTTTTTTTAAACCCAGCAAACAGAAAGGATACAAAAGAGAAAGAGGAGAAAATGCCCAAGAAATACAGATAAGCCCGAGATTCCATGGGGGCCTCTAGAGAAGCAGCAACCACTCCACAGCCAGATTACAGTGGACAAGAACCAGAGTCTTTTTCCTTCTTATTTCTTTTATCCAGCTGGGATTATAAATTATAAATTATAAAATTCTCCTTTTGGTTAGGGTCTCCCCCTCCTATAGGACACACCTCTGAATCCCCTGGGCTAAGTTCGGGGCTCCTCATGGATACCCATTGGCTTCCGTGAAGAGCTCTGCTGTCACCACATTGTTGCATGATCATCTTTTTTTTAGCTCACCCATCTCCCTTACTTTATGCTCTCACCCATCTCCCTTACCTTATGCTCTCAACTTCCTGAGGACAGGGACTTGTGTCCTGTAACTCCCCCACCTACCAGAGTGCCTAGCACAGTAGGCCCTTTGTAGATGATGGTTGGACAGATGGACAGATGAATGGATGGATGAACGAAAACCCTCACATTTCAAGCTGCAGTGGCCACTGGTCCCCATCTTCATGTGGCTTCCCTGAGGTCATTGTTTCTCAAGCATGCAGAATGCAGGGTCTGGCTGAGAAGAGAGAGGGGCCATAGCCATTAACAACAGAAAGGGGCTCTGGGTAGCAGACTGGCAGAGACAGGATGCCTGAACAGGGCAGGGGCTTGCCAAGCACCTGACAGTGTTGCCTTCACTCACTGACCTTTCCTCTCTGTTTGGAGGCTCAGGTTTCAGCCTGCTGTGAGGGAAGCTGTCCTGTGGTAGCAGGAGACTGAAAATGCCCTCTTTCCCCTCGGTCACATGCTGTGATCACCCAACAGTAGGGATAAGGGTCAGATGTGAGGGCCTGCAGCCATTGTTTTAAGGAGATTAGTGTCACAGGCAAAATGTCTCCCCACCCCATTCTCGGGATTTCTCTTTTTATTTCTGAAAGAGCTCTATAAAGGTAAAAGGTTAAATATTAGTCAAGGTCTGGGTTCCTGTGAAATTGTGAAGATAAGGTCAGGTGGGACAGAAGACACCCACAGCAAGTTTATTTGACAAATTATCCCTTCCTTCAAATATCTCCCATCCCCCAGGAATATTCTGGAGCTGACTGAAGGAATCTGACTGCCTTGACAAGGTCCCTCTCCTAAGCAGATAGATGATTTTGTGTTTTCTATTCCAGCCCACCAGGAGGTGGCCACATTCCCCCCACCTGCTGGGGAAGAATGTCTGTGAGTTGTCCTGCTCATCCCTTATTTCCCTCCAAGTACTTTCCTGTCACCTCCCCACCGTGCCCTCCCCTCCCCTTGATAGAGGATAATTTTCTTCTCTGGGATCACAATCTGGTTCCTTGTTCAGTAATCCTTACCTATCCCTGAGCCTCATGGGTTTTGTGTCCTAATCTTCTTTTCATAAATCAATCTCCTTTATCCTTAAGTCATTGCTTGTGTCTGCCTGAACTCCTGGGACCTGAGGGCCCACCCTTGTACCTAGCAATCCTCAGGGCCCTGAGGAGAAACAGATCACAGGCCCTGTTGCTTAGAGTGATTTGGGTTGGATTGTCACCAGGCATGTGATCCTGAAATCCTTTTTGAATTGAGTAAGATAAACCAAATGTGTGTTTATCAGAATGTCTCAGTCCATCTGGAACATTCGAGTATTTACAAGATGTTCTCCCTGTTCAGGCACTTAAAATCCTTCCTCTGACAACATGTTTTGGTTCTCCTTATATGACACCATCTTGGATAACAGCTTCTCCATGAGGAGTCAAGAGTTTGAAGTCAAGTTTCCTGTCGCTCTTTTGGCTCTGTGCAACCAACTGGGGATCGTGTCTCCTTTTGATGAGATTCCTGGGGAGCAGGGGAGATTGTGTGCATTGTAGAATGTGTAGACTGAGATGAGATTGCAGGGCTAATGAATTGGGCATTTTCTGTATCCAAGTATTAAATATTTGTTGAGTACCTACTATTTGCAGGCATTAATGATGCCCTGGGATTAAAAGCATGAAAAGTCATAGTCCCTGCCCTCCTAGTCTACATGGAGACAGAGAAAAAGAAACAAATCATTATAATACAAAGAAGTAATGCCCAAAATTAAATATAAACAAAGCGGTCTGAGAAAAGAGAAGGGACAAACTTTGTTCCTTGTCTATAAAATGCGGCTGGTGTATCTTACCTTGCAGCCACATTGTCAGGAATAAGTAAAATAATAAAATAATAAAGACTCACAGAACAGGTGACATTTGAGCTGGATCTTGAAAGATGAGAAGGAGTTTGCCAAGTAGAGATGGTGTGAGGAGAAAGGTTACAGATAGATAATAGTATCAGGTCTTTACCCTGTCGAAATGGTCTCAGAATCAAGTAAGGTCAGAAAATACTTGAAAAGTAAAAACACAGTTTAAAGATCAGGTATTGATATAATTTGATCAACTGTTCAAGTCAGAGGCCTGGCCAGAGCTTGAGAAGAAAGTCTGGTGCTTCTACGTGTGTGACTTGTACCTTTGGAGGACTGGGGGGGCCGTCCTGGTCACTGTTTCAGAGGAAGGGGAAACAAGAGGATTTTAACTTCTTCCCTTTGTTCTCAAGGACTTCCTAAGCACCAGGAAGGTGAGAGTCCCATTCCTGCAGGACAGGCTCCCTGGGTTGCTTGGGGAGTGTGGCTGTAAAACGGAGTCCCTCCCTCCTAGGATTCAGCCTTTGAGCTCTCCTCCAGTCCTTGGAGGTTCCATGTTGTTGGGATCTCTGTGGGAGCCCCTATGCCACCAAAGAAGACAGAGGGATAGTGGCCAATAAGCACATGAAAACATGCTCAACATCATCAGTCACGAGGGAAATGCAAATTGAAACCACAATGAGATACCACTACACAGCTATTAGAATAGACAAGCTTTTGGAGCTGACAGTACCAAATGCTGAAAGGATTCATAGCAACAGAACTCACCTACATTGCTGGTGGAAATGCTAACGATATAGCCACTTTGTGGGGGTTTTTTGTTGTTGTTATTTTTAAGATTATTTATTTATTTATTTGAGAGAGAGAGTGAGAGAGCTGGGGGGAGGGGGAGAGGGAGAAGCAGGCTCCCCACTGAGCAGGGAGCCCAATGTGGGACTTGATCCCAGGACCCTGGGGTCATGACCTGAGCTGAACACAGACACTTAACTGACTAAGCCACCCAGGCGTCCCTAGAGATTACTTTTAAAAATAACAAAATCTTAAAAAAAATAATAAAGTTATAATTTACCTTATGACTCAGAATCTCACTCCTGGGTATTTACTCAAGAGAAAGGAAAATCCTTCTCAAAGACATCTACAATCCACTTAAAGAGTTCTATGCAAGTGTTTATAGCAGCTTTATTCATAATAGCCCCAAAATGGGAGCAACCCAGATGTCCATCAGCCAGTGAGTAGAAAACCAATACATAAAATGGAGTACTACGTGACAATAAAAGGACCAGACTTGATATACACAGCAACATGAATGAATCTCCAAAGCTTCATGTAAAGTGAAAGAAACCAGACACAAAAGGCTACATACTGTATGATTCTGTTCATGTGACATTTTGGAAAAGGCAAAATATAGGGACAGAAACCAAATTAGTGGTTGCCAGAGGTAGGGGAAAGGGACTGACTTCAAAGGAGATCAAAGTGCAAGAAAGAGAACTTTCGGGAGTGTTGGAAATGTTCCATATAAACACTGTGGAAGTGATTAAATAACTGAATACGTTTGTCAGATCTCATCAAACTGTACACTTAGAAAAATGAATTTTACTCTATGTAAATTATACCACAGGGGAAAAAAAAAGATTCCCCCTAACCCTCTGTTGCCCCAAAATCAGGCTGAGGAAGATGACATTCAGGATCCACCAGCTGCTCAGGGCTCCCCCTGAACATACAATGGCCTGGAAACAAAGCCCACACTTGCACCCTGGTAATATGCTGATTTTCCTCAAAGCCAGTGCCTTCACTTCCATGCCTACCTCTGGCTTCCAGCCCTGGGCAGGGCATGCTCTGACCAAGCTCTAATTTGTGGCAGGTAATCCCCATTTGTAACCCATTAATCTAGCTAAAGTTTCTGGAAACTGGGGCTGGGCTTGAGGGAAATTTGGCTCGCCTGTTACAGTCCCATTGTCAGGAGCAAGAAGCATTTCTGCTTCTGTTCAGAGGGCCTCCTACAGCCTCATTATAGCCCTGAGGATATGTTTGGGGGTCTGTCATTTCAGTGCTCCTCACATGGGTCAACTGTGCCAGTGTGCGGTGGGCCACCCGGGTTCAAGACATTTTCACAGCTGGGAAGCTCCTGGCCCTGGCCCTGATCATCATCATGGGAGTTGTCCAGATCTGCAAAGGTGAGTATCACCCAAACAACAGGGCTTCACCCAACTTTCTGCCTCTTTCGTGTACACACCCCCTCACACTGTCTTTGGACATGTGCACCCTGAGATTTCCCAATTCTGACCTTGAATGACTTTTCTTCTTCACTTGCTTGACAAAGGGGAAGAGAAACCATTTTCCTGGGATGGTTGGAAGTTGAGCATGCCCCACCTGGTTTGCAGAGTTCAGGTCTCCCATGCTGACCTCCTGGCTCTAGCACAGCTAGGTGAAGCCCCCAGATCTCTGGACTCCTGTTGCCCTCTTACCCCATCCCCAGGGAAGCTCCCTGCATCTTATATTGTATGTTGTTCATATCTTAAAATGGGGAACAGAGGAGATTTTTACGCATTTCAAAATTACTCATAATCTCTACGAGAGAGCTCGACGTTCCTGGGGCCCCTGCCAACATTCCTCACTGGATTTGGTCCCTTCCAAGTCTGAGTCTGTATTTGGTTTCCATGGGAACCATGGCACCACTAGGCTCTGCCCAGTGTCACTGCCTCCTGGAGAAAGTCAGATGACAAACAGAGAGACCTCCTACCTGCCTAGAAGCCCTGAAGGCCATGTGGGGTGCCTGGATATTTACTCCAGGAAGCATAATTAAGGTTCTGCTGTTAATTTTAACCAGTTGTGTTAAGTTCTTTAGCAGGTAATATTGTGTAGACTTAAAGAAATCACTGTGTATATCTACCTGGTAGGGGAGATACCATGATCATGAAAGTGGTTTTCCAAGGATGAGGCTTATCCATTGCACTATGGATGTGTTGACCCCTGCAATTTCCCCAAATGTGAGAAATGGGACTATATAATTTGTGGTAGTGGGGACTGTGTTCATGCTTTCCCCTAAAAAAAGGAAAGAAAGAAACCACTGTGCTATCTTTTCAGAGATAATAAGTCCCTACTATTCTGGCCCTAATGCTTTCTCCTGATCACTCTAATCTACTTATTTCCTGTCCAAATGCTGGATCACAGATGACTAAGTAAAATATGGGCAGTTACTCTCTGTTTCATTACAACGTCATCAGCAACCTTTCTTGAGGGCCCACTTGTGTGCAGGACACTGTGCTAAAGGTTGGGGAGGCAGTGGAAAAGCTCTTTGCTGAAGGACCCTGTCCTCAGGGAATCTATAGCATGAAGAGAGAGCCCAGATACGTTAGAAAGAGACAGGAGGTTATTGACAAAGAAAGCAGAGCAAGCATGAACTACTATGGCATTATAGGAGCTTATGTTTGAGTGTTTGTTGTTGTTCATGCTTTCTTTGTGGAAATGTATAAACTTAGATATACAGGAAGGTGGTCAAGAGACTGCCAATGGCTCTAATCCTGCATCTCCAAATCCCAGCTCCCCCCACCCCCCACCCCCACACACACCCCTGATTTACTGTACCCTGCCCTGACCAGTGGCCTCCCCTGGTCTTTCCTTCCAAGTAAATTTGCCTTTTAAAAGAAGATTGAGAGCTGTGCTTTGAACCTGAGCCTGCATTTGGACTCCTGGTTCCTAGGTTCTGGGGAAGTCCTAATCTCTATTTCCCTGCTCCTTTTGGTCCCACTTCTCCAATGTGTGGGGTTCACTGGGAACAAGACAAGAGCTGGATCATCACTGCAGGAGGAGCTGAGACAGGACTAGGCAGGCTAGAGGCCGCCAGGCCTCTGGCTTCTTTCTCTGAGCAGCCTCCTGCCCCTTGCGTCCACAGGAGAGTATTTCTGGCTGGAACCAAAGAACGCATTTGAGAATTTCCAAGAACCTGACATCGGCCTTATCGCACTGGCTTTCCTTCAGGGCTCCTTTGCCTACGGAGGCTGGAACTTTCTTAATTACGTGACTGAGGAACTTGTTGATCCCTACAAGTGAGTTGAAATGACCCAGCTCTTCCCAAATCCCTTGAAAGGCCATGGCACCTGCTACTAAGAAGAGAGAGCCAGGTGTCCACTGGGCACTTCTCCATCTCCAGCCCCTGTTCTGACCATGACCTGGTCTATCCTGAAGAAACAGTTATTTCTCAGGAACTTAAACCATTTGCCATCTACCCTGCCAGGAGGAGAAAAATCCCGTGACTGTCCCCGAGCAGATTAAAAGCTGAAACTGCTGAGATAGCACCACTGCCTTAGAGGATGAAATGTACCGACAGGCCTCTAGGCATCTTACTTACCTGTCTTAGGACAGGAGGGTCTTTGTGTCTTGAAGCAGGGGAGAGGGGTGCATCATGGAGAGTCCAGTCAGGAAGAGGTCAGCAGGTATGGAGCATATTCCCAGCCTACCCTGTTTCATTTCCTTTAAATTGCCCTGCCCATTTTGAGACAGAATCCACCCCCCAGGGAGAGGGAGTGTCACAAAAGGCTGCCAGGTCAGTTTGGAGCAGAAAGACAAGGCACTTCCCAAACCCCGTGATGAGGCAGGTGCCAGGCCTTTCCTCTCTGACCTCCTCTCCTTCTACAGGAACCTTCCCAGAGCCATCTTCATCTCCATCCCACTGGTCACATTTGTGTATGTCTTTGCCAATGTCGCTTATGTCACTGCAATGTCCCCCCAGGAGCTGCTGGCTTCAAACGCAGTCGCTGTGGTAAGAAATCAAACTCACAGCCCCTCAAACCAGGAATGTTGACATAGACTTGCCAGATTGGCCCCACTCACTTTTCCCTGATCCATGAATTTGTGGAATTAGAAGTCATCCCAAGTTCTCAGGGCAGAAACCGTATCTCCAAGTGCCCAGGAGCAAACTGACGGCCATGTTGTACCTAGAACGGTGACAACGGCGGAACCAACGTGTTGCCCACAAAGCTACATTACTTACTGTATGACCCTTTACAGAAAAAGTTTTGCCAGCTCCTGATCTGGGGCACTTTAAACTCTAAATGTGATGATTGTATAAAGGAGGCAGGCTCCTCCTCAGAAAGATAAAATCTTGCACGAGACAACGCCATTCCTCTCTGCCTTCGTTTCTTCCTCTGGAAATCATGCAGCCTGACTCCTTCCCTCATCAGGGAAAAGTGTGTGCCAGTAAACAGGAGTAGGAATGGTCTGTGCTCTTTGGGGAAAGAGATGCAGATCCAAGGCACTGGGGTCTTTGATACCCAGGAAAGCCCTGGGAGCCATGCAGCCCCCTTACCTGGCTTCACCTGGGCCCTGACGCCACCCTGCCAAACTGTCATCACATGTCTCCTGTCAGAAGACTGTAAAGAAAGAGGCCCTCCAGTGTCCCAGGGCAGCCTTTTTCCATGACCACTGGCCTAACCCAGCAGGACATCCATTCTAAACGACCCCTCCCTGATAATGTGCTAGAAATCGAGTGTGTACTTGGCTCAGAGAATATAGAAAAGGCTAGTCCCTTAACATTCTACATTCCTTCAGTATAGGAAGATAGTCTATAGCTTCACCACCTTTTTTTTCTCAGCCTACATAGTGCCTTGTTCTTATCATTTTTCCCTTCTTATATTATTTCTATGAATTTAGAAATTCCACCCTATGAATTAGGAACCATTTCTATTTTACAGATAGGAAAACTGAGGCTCAAAAATTAAGGACCTTGCTCAAGGTCTCACAGATCCAAACTGTTGGGCTAAGATTTGAACCCCAACCTGCCTGACTCATTAGTGTATAATGTAAAGTGAAGCCTGGACTCCCTCAGCTGGCTTCTGGTCCTGGCCCTCCACTTTATGGGTTTGTGATCTTAGGCAAGCTACCTAATTGCTTTGTGCCTTAGTTTCCTCATCCATAAAACAAGGAGAACAAATGTTAGCACATCATTGTCATTGTTGTTGTTGTTCTTATTATTATTATTACCACCATGCACTGTCTCCTTCAGTTAATAGCCCAAAACATTTACTAAATCTCCACTGTGTGGTGGGAAGGGAAGTGGCGGTGCGGTGCAGGAGGGCCTGGGGAACGCAATCCTACCCTCGAGGACCCTAATAAGAGAGACTCAGCAAGGGTAGAGATGGGAGGGAGCATTCTCAGCAGTGATGTACAAGTGGAGGGTTGTAACCTTGCCTCTTCTGCTCATCCCCTTGTTTTCTCTCCCAGACATTCGGAGAGAAGCTCCTAGGGGTCATGGCCTGGATCATGCCCATTTCCGTTGCCCTGTCCACATTTGGAGGAGTTAATGGGTCTCTCTTCACCTCTTCCCGGTGAGTGTTGTCCCAGTCCTTCCCGGGCCAGGGGCCATTCTGCTGCGCATATTGCTCTGTGTATATATGGGGGGCTTGTCTCCGTCAGCAGAGGTCTGTGTGGGCACCTGGGTGGTGACCTCGTAGGGGGTGATTGCTCATGAAAGGCGTTTGTGTGTCAGCTTGGGTGCAGAGGGGTGTATGCTGCTCACGTGGTTACCTGCGATGTGTGTGGCTTCACATGTAGTGGCGAGAGAAGCCCTGTCCCACCTCATTTCAGTAGGAGCAGAGGGCTAAGGAGGTCCCAGGCTGCCTGACACAGACCTAGGTCTGGGCACTGTGATCGGCAGCAGGACAGTGTCTCATCGACAGCCCCAGAGCTCCTTTGCTACTTGCCTGGAAACAGGCTATGCTGGTTTGAAAGGAACCCCACTCTACAAGGGACCAGGAGGGACACAGGCCTGGGGCCTCTGGGCTGGCCTCTCATGGAAGTTCTGGGACCAGCCTGCAGGTGGGATGGATCCTTCTCCCTGCTCAACAGACAGGTGGCTGTGGGAGGCACTTTCATGGCCACTCAGGAGACTCGGGCTGAGGGTGTGAAGTGAGAGAAGTGGGGAAGAACTGAAGGAAAGCATTTGTCCAAATCCAGGCCCCCAACTTCCAAACTCTCAGAGAAGCCAGAAGCTCAAGTGGGTCCAGGAATCCCTAGCTCTTGCCTCTACACCCCCAGGAATCTGGCCCCTCCTCAGGGTCTCTTCTCGCTCTCTCCAGAATAGGCTGTTGAGGCCAGCAGACACTGGACTATTGCCATCAGTGTTTGTCAGGGGGTCTTCCCATATTTCTTAGACGGTTCCCCTGCCCCCAGGGCATAGCCCTACTTGAAAGATACAGCAAAAGCAGGGAGTCCCTGAGTTTAGCTGCTTCCAAAGCCACCCATCACATCAGGGAGGAGTTCTCATGAGATGTCAGGGGAGTGCCATGTTTTCAGGACCCAGGGCAGGAAAGAGGGAGTGTGGCTGTCCTCTGTGCCCCAGGACCCTATGAGACTGAGACTTACCCACAGCAACCTCGTGTGCGTGTTACACAGGAGCAGTGACCACCTGGAGTCCCCAGCCGAGGGCGAGCAGTGGAAGAGCAGTGACCCATGAGGCTCTCTGGGATCTATTGGAACAGAGTGACTGGCTACAGTCGCTTTAGAGTGGGGTTTGTCCCTCGGGCAGGCCCAGCAGCGGTCTGCATGCATGTGGTATAGCTGTGTGTGCATGCAGGCCACGGCAGCCCTGGCGGGCGAGGCCTCTGATCCCGAGGCCCAGCTCACCCACCAGGTCTCCTCTGCTCATCCTCCCAGTTCCTTCGTTCCTTCCTCCTCCTTCCCTCCTTCTCGCCTTCTCTCTCTCACTCTTTTGTGTTTGGTGTATGGAGAGGTTGACCCTTCCTGAGAAATAGGAGTGTGTGCGGGCGTGTGTCATGCTTAATGTCATTGTCTCCTCCGTTGACAGCTAGCCAGGCAAGGATTGTTTCTTGTGAACTTGACACTTGCAAATGCTGTTGGACCTGGACAGTTACACTTGGTCCTGGCTGCATGTGGAGGAGGGACGTGAATGCGGAGCCCTGGCTATGTGCATGAGGAGGCCCGCAGAGCACTCAGGGCTCAGTTGGGTGCATGAGGCTGCACCGTAGAGGGGCCATGCTGTGTGGGTGCATGAAACTAGTGACAGTGGCCTAGGTAGTTGATGATGGCAAGTGATGGTGATGCACATGGGTACTTGGGGCCATAATGGACTCCCACACTTCTGCCAAACTGCTGCTATTAGTTCCACTCTCCCTCACACACAAATTACAAAGTAAGTGACAGGTTTTTTTTTCAGAACACCCAGTGTGCTGATTCTGTGCCTTCCTGTCCCCATTACACCACCCCCTTCCTCCTACCCCTTAGGTGCTTCTTTCTCCTTATAAAATCCCAAAAAGAAAAAGCTGTCTAATTCATACTAATATGTAAATGACTTCCAATGGCTTATAATATTCTTTTCTCTGGGAAAAGAGAAGGGGAAGAAGGAGTCCCTTTTATATTAAAATTTCTCTTTTTTTTTTTTAATTTTTTTTTAAGATTTTATTTATTTATTTGAGAGAGAGAGAGAGCACAAGAGGGGGGAGCAAGAGAGGGAGAAGCAGACTCCCTGCTGAGCAGGGAGCCCGATGCGGGACTCGATCCCGGGACTCCAGGATCATGACCTGAGCCGAAGGCAGTCGCTTAACCAACTGAGCCACCCAGGCGCCCAAAATTTCTCTTTTTAAAAATAACTTTTAAACATCAATATCCTGGTCATGATATTATACTATAGTTCGGCAGTATGTTACCAGTAGAAATAGAGTGGATACCTAGGATCTCTCTGTATTATTTCTTCCAGCTGCATGTGAGTCTACAATTATCTCCAAGAAAAGGTTTACTTTTTAAAAAGGGTAAAAAAAATAATAATTTTTATTCCAATTAAAAATTTCTCATCTATTTTAGAAATTAAATTTTTTAATGAAGTCTAAGGAAGAAAATTAAAATTACTCATAATCCCATCACCCAGAGATAATCAGTTGGTATGTTTTTACATGACCATAATTTCTAAATTAATTAGAATCATACTGTATGGAATCACAGTTTTCTGTCTTGCTCTTACCATTTGACATTGTATTGTGAGCATGTTGTCATGTAACAAATTTTTTTCAAAACATTAGGACTGTAAAATACCCATCTTTTTTTTTTTTTTTTTAAGATTTTATTTATTTGAGGGCGCCTGGGTGGCTCAGTCGGTTAAGCGACTGCCTTCGGCTCAGGTCATGATCCTGGAGTCCCGGGATCGAGTCCCGCATCGGGCTCCCTGCTCGGCAGGGAGTCTGCTTCTCCCTCTGACCCTCCTCCCTCTCATGCTCTCTCTATCTCATT
>NC_138377.1:64804031-64862777 GCF_054177405.1 Leptonychotes weddellii
TTTTTTTTTTTAAAGATTTTATTTATTTATTTGAGACAGAGAGAATGAGAGACAGAGAGCACGAGAGGGAGGAGGGTCAGAGGGAGAAGCAGACCCCCTGCTGAGCAGGGAGCCCGATGCGGGACTCGATCCCGGGACTCCAGGATCATGACCTGAGCCGAAGGCAGTTGCTTAACCAACTGAGCCACCCAGGCGCCCCATCAGAATATCTTTTATATATACCTTTCACTAACTCAGTATTCATTTCCTTAGGATGGCTTCTTTGGGAATAGAAAAAGTAGCTTAAGGATATAAAGTTTTAGGTATGATACAATATAATGCATACAATACAATAAAATACACAGATTGTTCAGATTAATGAGTTTTGAGAGTTGTAGACAGCGATGGAAGCACCACCCAAAACAAGATATAGAACATTCCCACATATCCCCCAATTTATCCCGTGTCCCTTTCTGGTCCACCACCTATTCTCCATCCTCACAGTGGCAACTACCTCCTGACTAGGATATCAATGTTTTTGTTTTTTATTTTTTATTTTTTTTAAGATTTTATTTATTCATTCGAGACACAGAGATACAGAGAGAGAGAGAGCACGAGCAGGGGGAGAGGCAGAGGGAGAAGCAGGCTCCCCGCTGAGCCAGGAGTCAGACGTGGGGCTCCAACCCAGGACCCCAGGATCATGACCCGAGCTGAAGGCAGACGCTTAACCGTCTGAGCCAGGTGCCCCGGATATCAATGTTTTTAAGGCTTTCCATGGACAGACAGTTCAGTCCTCATGTATCAGAGAACCTGTATCCCTTGAGGAAGGGAGAGGCCCATTTTTAAAGGGATTAAGGCTTTGTGAGACCCACAAAGTTAAGGCACAATCATCAGTAACCCCAAGCTACCCAGACCATACTTAGGGTCTCTATGCACCCAGAATCTATCCATTATCCACTAGCTGCCTCTGGTCTGCCTGCACCTGCACTTGTGAACGTGGGTCCTGTGACAAGTGGGCTGGAGTGTGCATGGGAAGGTGGGTACCTGGTTGGGTCGGGGGGATACTCCTGTGTGAGCAGAAGGTGGGCATGGATGAGGAAGACTGGGCTGGGAGGGAACTTCCTTGGGTGGTCTGTGGGCCATCCCAGGCTTACCTGCTTTTCTCTCTACCAGGCTGTTCTTTGCTGGAGCCAGGGAAGGCCACCTTCCCAGCGTGTTGGCCATGATCCACGTGAAGCGCTGCACCCCAATCCCAGCCTTGCTCTTCACAGTAAGGGCCCCTCCTTCTGCCAGCCCTACACACACCCTCCCTCTTTGCAATTGCTCTGAGCTGGGAGTTCGCACTTCCCACACACACCCCTGTCACCCTCCTGGTCTGCTCCTAGGGTTCACTGGATCTTCGATAATCTGGCAAATGGTATATGGGCTTTGTAAATATCAAGAGAAATAACAAGGAAAGACCCTGAGTCCTGAAACACCTTCAGGCTCTCACCCTGCCTCATTTCTATTCTCCCATACTTTTGGGTCAGATTGAAGTGACTTTCTCATGACTCTACAGTCTCATACGGAAAGAAACCTCCTTTCTTGGCTCTCCCCTGCACCTGTTGCCCTAAGGGTTGCGGCTTTGGGCCCCCACTCCTGGCCAATCTCACACACCCTCAGCACTCTCCATCAATCTTCTTGCCCCAGGAGACTCTGCCTGTGTCTCAGGAAATACCACTGAAACAAATTCAGTGTTACAGGTACACCAAATAAGACAAACCATAAAGAAAGGAAGACTGGCAACTGAAAATGGAGAAAAGGAAAATTGGGATAGGGAAGAACTGAGGGTAGAATGGCCCAGAGTAGAATCATTTAGAGGGGTAAAAAGAAAGAGCAAAGACTTGTCCCCACTGAGTCTTTTGAGTTATTTTTTTTTTCTTTCTGGATCCTGAATAAAATATTGAAAATGACTTTGGTCCGTCAGAGAAGCAGTTAGATCAGGATAATAGAGCTCTCAGGAGTCAAGTGCCTTCACTGTACAACATGAGGGGGAGTTTCAGAATGTTCAGATACAGGATGAAGCCCATCATGATTGGTTAGCTGTGAAAGGTGCCTGGAGACCACCTAGTGCTCCCAGTGAGACACAGACTTATTTCCGGTTTGAGCCATTGGTGCAGTACTGTGACTGCCAGACAAGAACGGTCAGAATCTGGCTTTTTCATCCATTAAAATCTTCTATATTATTTTCACCGTCAGATCTTACACGAGAACTGAACCTTCTTCTTTTTTTTATTTAAGATTTTATTTATTTATTTGACAGAGGGAGAGCGTAAGCAGGGTGAGTAGCAGGGGGAGAGGGAGAAGTAGCCTCCCTGCTGTGCAGAGAGCCTGATGTGGAGCCCGATGTGGGACCTGATCCCAGGACCCTGGGATCAGGACCCAAGCCGAAGGCAGATGCTCAACCAGCTGAGCCACCCAGGCGTTCTAAGAACTGAACCTTCTGTTGGCCTTAACAAATTAGCAGAGGGGCAGAACATGGTTCCGAGAGAGCCACTGAGCTGATTTTGAAGTTGTAAAGTGGATTCTGTCAAGAAAACCTCATGGGGATGTTATGAGGGTTAAGTGAGTTAATATTTGTAGAACACTAAGAACAGGACTTTCCACCTAGTAAATGCTTTGTAACTGTTTATGATATTAAAAAAAGGGGGAGGTGGGGGGAAGAAGAAAAATAAATTAGATGACTCAGCCAGGAGAAGAGGATGAGGGCAAGAATAAAGCTTTAATCTGCAGTTAACAATCTTCCCGAAGGGATTAAAAAAAAAAAGGAAAACCTAAATTAGCTTGAGCTACAACCAGGGAAGAAATATAAATGGGACCAGGGCAGGTATAGAGCTAGCACTGCCGGTGTGGCCCATCCAGTTGTTTACAGCCAGTATCTGTTCTGATTGGTTAGTGCCCCTGCCCTAGCAGTGGTTAAATATTTTGATTATCACTCCTGCAAAAAGAAAGAACTTCCTGGCAATGAAGCTGTTAGCAATGGCCAGGATGACTAGGGGAGGCTGTAAAGTCTCCATTCTAAGACATTCATCATAAAATGGCGCCATCCGCCTAGAGGCAGGGGAAGAGTGCCCTGACCTGTAAACAGCTCCTCTGGTGTCCAAATACCTTACTGATCACTGATGAGCTTCTCCCATTTCCCACAGTGCATCTCAACCCTGCTGATGCTGGTCACCAGCGACATGTACACACTCATCAACTACGTGGGCTTCATCAACTACCTCTTCTATGGAGTCACAATTGCTGGACAGATAGTTCTTCGCTGGAAGAAGCCTGATATCCCCCGCCCTATCAAGGTGCGAGAACCTCCCCTTGAGATCCCTTCCCCCTCCTCTTCTAATCTAGCAGCAGCTCAGGTTTTTAAATCACCTTGTTCTCAGCTGCTGACCACATACATGATCTACCATCTCTATGATGGTAGCAGACCCTTTGGAAAGCAAGGGCCATGTATGAATGGGGCAGCTATTTCCATTTTCCACTGGAGACAGGACCCGAACAAATGGCAGCTGTAAGAGTAAGTTATATTAAATGATACTTTCATCAGATCATTCCTTTGTTTCCTACAACTCTTATGAACTCTGGTTGATTTTTCAAGGCTCCCTTACCTCTCCAACATTTCCCTGAACCCACTGGTATGGCCAGTCTCCTTCTCATCCCTCCAGGTAGCTGAGTTCACTTGAGCTATGTCTCCATCCCAAAATGAGTTTCCTTCTCCCATCTGCCTATCCAAATTATAACCATTCCCCACATAGGCCTCAAGTTCCTCCTCTTCCTTGAAGCTTCCCAGTCTACTACAATCCTCCATGAGCCTCCCTTTTTAAACTACTAGAGCCCTATATGTAGTAGGGTGCCTAGTGAACCTACTGATTGCTGCAAGAGATAACTGTGTGGTGGGAATGAAAGGGACTGCTCAGAACAAAGTATGCAAGAGAGCTATGGGTTCTCCTGCAAATTAGAATAGAGTATAGCCCTGAGCTATATGAACAGTCCTATTCTGGAAACAGAGGAGACTAGATCCTTCCAGAAGATTCTTCCAGCTGAGGAATTTCAGCTCTCCAAATCTGTTTTCCACCACCACTTTCCTACCACTCTTAGAAAGCTTGCTAGAGGGATGACAAGGTAGAATAACCCATTCCTCCCCCAACCCTTGCATACCCTCTGAGAAGAGATGACAAGGAAGAGAAAGGCAGCTGAGTCTGGGAACTCCCACCTGTGGCCAATAAGATGGCCAACAAGCCCATAGAGCTGATGTTTCTTTCTGAATAAAATCAACGTCCCAGACTGCCTTATAGTATAGTAGGTTTCCTGACTTCTCGGATCTTGGCAGACTTATCTTCTCATATTGCTTGAGAAAAACACATTGGGAGTGATCCTGGCAAGAAGGATGGACATTTGCAACATGGTGCCCAGATGAGGGCCCTACCTAGAACCAGGAAAGAGTCAAAGAGTCTGACAGACCCCTTCCATTTCCTTCTTGCCCCTCATTCATTTCTCCACCTCTCCTCCACTCTAGGACCTCAGCAAATATATACCAATATACCAGCAAGCTTATCAGTCCCACGGGCTTCCCTGGCTGAGGCATGGATGACAAGGCCTTGTTTGCCTCTGCCCAGGAGAAAAGAGATGGGCAATGAGGATCATTCCTCAGAACTCAGAGTTCGCCCCTCCTCTTCCCATCCCACTACCCAAGTTCACCAACGTTTGTTGACATAGCACTTGATCTATGAGGGCTTGGGGTGTGGGAGCCACAGAGCCGAGTGAAGCCTAGCCTTTGCCCTCGAAGGTGCCTCTCTGTGGGTTGAGAATAGGGAGGATGCCCTGATCTGGGGGCCACGGGGGCCACACAGCTAACAGCACCTCTGCTCCACAGATCAACCTGCTGTTCCCCATCATCTACTTGCTGTTCTGGGCCTTCCTGCTGATCTTTAGCCTGTGGTCAGAGCCCGTGGTGTGTGGCATTGGCCTGGCCATCATGCTGACAGGAGTGCCCGTCTATTTCCTGGGTGTTTACTGGCAACACAAGCCCAAGTGTTTCAATAACTTCATTGGTGAGTTGTTAAAAATGCTGGATGGCTAGAGGATCTACTCATCTGGGTTAGGTAGTCTCCGGGTCAGGAGGCCTAGGCTGGTCCACAGAGCTCTGGAGAAGAAGACGGGGCAAGAAAGGGTGGGTGCCTTCCCAGAGACCTCTGAGGAGAGGAGAACAGCTGAGGTTTGCACACAGACCCTAGACCTGGAAAAATAGGCAACCTGACAGCCATTCTGCAGGAGCTGCCTTGGGTAGAGGCCAAGGGAGAGCCTGGAACTGGTGGTCACCAGGCTTAGGTCACCAGAAGGTGGGGGACTAGGGCTTTGATGGGAATGGGCAGCCAACAGATAGGCTCCCCAGAGCCCCAGGAAGAGGCAAGGTGACTGTCTCCTGGAACGGGAGTCTCCTGAAGGCACTGGGGCTCTGCTGAGGTAACACGTGGGGCAGGGGAGCGGAGCAGGGCCACGGGCGGCTTGGCCCGATGGGTGGGATGCTCATCACTGACCTGTTCTGTGTGACCTCCCATAGAGTCGCTAACCCTGGTGAGCCAGAAGATGTGTGTGGTTGTGTACCCCGAGATGGAAGCAGGCTTGGGGAAAGAGGAGATAAATGGGGACACAGAGGAGCAGCGGCGGCCCATCTACCAACCCACTGCCTCCAAGGACAAGGACTCGGAGCAGCCCCAGCCCTGAGGACCACCATCCCCTCTCAGCTGGCTCCTTCCTCCTATACCCTCTTTTTGCCCTCCTTCCCTGCCTGGGTCTCCCCAACACACACACACACACACACACACACACACACACACACACACACACCCTCTGCTTCTGTCAAGCAGGGACAGGACCTGGGTATGGGTGGTAAGAAACTATAAACAAAGACACTGACATTTGTACCCAAAGAACCAGCCTCTCACCACTAGGGCCGGTGTCCTCACCAGGGCTGCTCCAAGCAGTGGGAGGAGAGTGGAGCTGCTGGGGGTACTCTACAGGGCCCTCCCCCCCCACTTCCCTCCTCAGGAGCCCAGTTCAGTACTGCCTTCCCTCCCCATTCCTGAGCCCAAGGGAGGCCTCTGCTCAGAGAAGCGGAAGCAACAGTGAGTCAGTTGGGGAGGGACAGACTCAAGCAAATCTGTCATCTTTAAAGTCAGCTGGAGAGACCCTTATCACTCTCCGTTCACTAGGGACCCAAGAAATCAGAGAGATGCTTCCCTCTGCCCTCTCCTCTCCCCCTCCCCATGGTACCTCCCCCCACCTCAGCTTGGGCTCCCTGTCCAGAGCAAGGTTCCTGGCAGGACACCACCTCCCTACTGAGCTAAGGACCAATGAGCAGGAGAACTGCCCCCTCCCCCTAACCCAAGCCAGGCCTGTGGAACAGATTGGGAAAGGCTCAAATTGCAGAAACCCAGCCCTGCCCTGGTCTCCTGCATCCTGACCCCCACTCAGTGCCAAAGCTTCCTGAAGCCAGAAAGTCTTCTTATTTTCCATGTAGTGGACATTTCTCCCCTCGGGCAAAGCTGCTTAGCTCCTCCTCCTTCCCCACTCCAACCAGAAGGAGCAGTCACTCCATGATCCCTGCAGCTATGCCCCCAACGTACCCCCATGGAGCCAGCACTGCTGGCGCCCCCATCATGCCCTTTTCCTCTTCTCTGGCTTGGCTCCGGGACCAACCGGTGTGAAGGCTCCCCAAGCCCTTCAGGCCCGAAACCCAAGCCAAATCAGCCTTAAGTCACCTCCCATCCAAGAACTGGACCTAAAAATACTCCCTGATTTCTAACCCTCAGGACAGACCTGGTATGAAAAGCCTTCCTGGAATGGAGGGTGTTTTCCCACCCACCCCCCAGAAGTGTCCATCCCGTAACCTTGGAGACTGGGGCGGGAGTGTCTTCTGAAGGCCATTTCCTTCCTCCTCCCCCAACTCAGACACCCCCCTTTCTGGTCCCACCACCGCCCTGTCTTTGGACAGCCTCTGGGACAGGATGAAAAAGCAGTGGCAGAAGGTACCCATTTTGGGGAGCCATTCTCTGTGGCATGTGGACTTCTGGCCATCCTGTGGGAGAGGCTTCCTTTCCCTTCGCTCCAAGGGAAGGCCACCGTGTTTACCCTGGGCCTTGCAGCCTCCCTGCCACACTTGCTGTGCTAAAGACTAGGATCCTTTCATCCCAAAGCAGGAGTGCCCCCTTTCCTACCTCCCCCTACCGTCTGTTTAGACTAGAATCTGTGGGGAGTCCTCCTGGCTTGCTTGGCTCTCCCAGCTTCCCGGCTGGCCTGCCTGACCCCAACCCCACCCCCCACCCCCCTTGGTGAGATGCCAGGTTTGGTTTGAGTTCCAGTCCCTTCAGAGTAGACCCCAGGTGGGCTGGGGCTGGCCCCTGGAGGGTCAGGGGACCATCCTCCTCTTCCCTCTTCTCATTCCTCCAACCTCCATCCCTCCTTCAGTTGTTGGGGTTTATTTGTTTGTTCATTTGTTTCATAAAGTGAATGCCTTACTTTTTGGATAAATATTTTTGAAGCTGGCGTTTCTATTTCTTTTGGATTTTTTAATGTAAGGTGGTTTGGGGTGGGGAGGGCATTAGTTATACCTGGATGATAATCTTCTGTCTTTGAGTTGGTTTAGGGTTAGAGTTTATTTTGTGGAGGGTTTTTTTTTTTTCTTTTGATGTAATAAAATTTTAAATGGAAATGAAGTTGGTGGTGGTAATAATTCAATGATCTTCTGAGACAGAGTCCCCAGGCATTTCCTGTCTTCGTCAGGAGGTCTTCGGTTGCCAGGTTCCTTCCAGGATGGCATTCCCAAAGGCCCTTGCTCTGTCCCAGGGACCCAGTGCCAGCACACTCAAACAACTCTCTCGAGTTGTGGGTGGGTGGGGGAGGGGGAGGGTTGGTTTTTAACTACCTCTCATTTTGAACCAAAAACTTTCTCATTTCTTCAGTGAAGTCGCCAAGTGTTCATTGAGTTCCTGCTCTGTGCCCTGCACCGAGAGCCTGCAGACTAGCTAGGAAGAACCTCATCACTGCCAGGTGGGAATGCAGATGACAGACAGGACTTAGCTGAGAGGAGGGAGGCAAAGGCAGAGTGGTTCTCCAAGGTCTGGTCAGCCAAGGCTTCTGGCACTGGGACAGCTGGTACCAAATGGGAAAGGAAGCGATTGGCTGAGCCTGTGGAGAGATGCCAGGGGGACTTAGGAAAGCAGCCAGCCAGATCCAAGGGGTTTGACAGGAGGGACTAGGACATGAGGCAGGGTCCCCTCAGCTGCATGGAGCTGAATGAGAGGACCTTGTCTAGTCGGAGGACTAGGAAGGCTGTTGAGTGAGGACAAAGGAGGAAGCAGGTACGGTAGGGACACGTCCGCTGGTGATTTGGGTTAATTGCGGGAGGAAGTTGATGGGATTAGACCCAGTCCTTGCTTGGAGTGCCTCCTCTGTGGGCAGCCCTCCCAGCTGCCTGTCCTGGGGCGGCATTACTCCAGAGCCAGCACTTCTGACAGACATGGGCGGGGAGCGGGGGGGAGGGGTGCGGGGGTTGTTAAGACATCATCCTCCACCATCTGGGACACGTGAGGACACAGGCGGGCAAGATGCCTCCACTCCCAGTCCCGGCCTGGCCCCAACACTCCTCATCTGTGGCTGGCATTTTTCTAGACTGAGGCTGGAGGTGCACCAGTCATGGGGGCACAGATACTTGGCTCTAAGTTCTAGGTCGGCAGCCACTAAAGAGCTGTGTGTCCTTGGGCAAGTCACTTAACCTATTTAGCACTTTTTGAGAAAAGAAAAAAAAAAAGAGGGTTGAACCTAATCTCAAAGGGTTCCTCAATCTCTCAGCCCAAGATTGTCCCCAGAGAGTGAAGGCAAAACTGGGCAGAGGCCAGTCTTATGCAAGAGGCTGTTCTCCGGGACGCCTGGGTGGCTCAGTTGGTTAAGCGGCTGCCTTCGGCTCAGGTCATGATCCCAGGGTCCTGGAATTGAGTCCCACATCGGGCTCCTTGCTCAGCGGGGAGCCTGCTTCTCCCTCTCCAACTCCCCCTGCTTGTGTTCTGTCTCTCTCTCTGACAAATAAATAAATAAAATCTTTAAAAAAAAAGAGGCTGTTCTCCAGGTCTCAAATCCACCCTTTTGCACCCCTTCTTCCCCAACATACACACTTTTCCTTTCCATGGGCTGCCAGCATATTCTCCATGTTGCCCCATTCCAGCAAGTCCAGCCCTCCCAAAACCCCTCTCGCTCTACGGAGACACTCATTCCCATCCATCACCAGCAGCCCCCCTCCTCCCGTAAGTGACACGTGCGGATCTTTTTAACCTGGTCAATGGGCAAATGTGGGTCTCCTCCAGAGCAACAAGCATTTATGTTTAACCTGGGCCTTTACCCTCTCTTAACCCTGTCAGTCACTTTAATGGTAAGAATTCATATGCTCTGACCTTAGGGAATTTGGGGGGGTCACCGAAATCATAGCTGCATAAGCATTCATTTGTTAGTCACACAACACACCTAATAACCATTGTGTCCAAGGAGTTTGCTATGTGCTGTGAGAATAGCAAACTTATTCCTGAATTTTACAAGTCAGCACAGATTTCAAATACTTCGTTCCATTGTTTCCATAAAAATATTCGTACTCGACAATCCACCTTTCCTTAATTTTAATTCAGGCAATATGGTCACCACAGCTGAAGAGGTCCAAAAAATGGATCTGACCCTACCCTCAAGAAGGAAATAGTCTACAGGGAAAGAAGGCAAGAATGCTCCTGGCACCTACGTGCTGCTGACTGCCCACAGCCTGGAGCCGTGGCAGGCCGGAGCTGAATGTGCCAGAACCCCAGAGCCTGAGCAGTGCCTGCTACTTCTGTGCCCAAAAATGCCTGTCAAACTGAGGCATCAGAGGAGGCTGCAGACAGTGTGTCTGCTTAGGACACCCAGATAAACCACGGGAGGTGGTCGGAGGAAGGGCAGAAGACTGAACATTGACTGAGACCAGTTGCTCTCTATACATTCTCTTATTCAGAGTTTCATTAAACAATCCGACAAAGTAGATGTTACTACTGCCATTTTACAAGTAAGGTTAAATAACTTGCCCGAGGGCACCAAACTGGGACGTGAGAGGGGCAGGCTTTAAGCCCAGGTCTCTCGGACACTTCACCGCAGCCATGCTTGGCTGACTCCCTGTTGGAAGGACTTGGTGAAGGAGGTGACCTTTGAACTGAAGCCTGTTACAAAGTCACTTAAGATAATATACCCGCATTGTTTCGGTTAATGCAAACAGGTAGCAGCTGAAGCAGCAAGGAGGAAAAAAGAGCCTGCTGACGGTGGGGAGGGCTTCTTTCCACTCCTGAGCAACTCCACAGAACCCAAGAATTCCCCAGCTCTTGTCTGGCACTGCCCTCCCCACCCCTGCTCCTGTCCAGTCCCCCCTCCTCCCCTGCGCAGACATCCAGAATGCCGCCTGCCCGCACCAAACCCCTCGGTTACTGGGAAACGTGATGTCAGTACTCCAGCAACGTCAGCCACCAGCTTGGGAGGTGAGGGATCCGACGGAGATTACTTATCTCCCCGTGGCCCCAGCCTTTCTCATTTCCTGCCGGCTCTATTTGCACACTTCCCGGCTTCCTCCAGCACCCCGTTCACTCGCTACTGACGCTGTCTTCCCCTCCCCCCGGCGGTGGACTGAGGGCAAACAGGGCTCTCTGAGTCACACAGCTCCCCCTTTCTCTATCCCTTCTTGCCTGGGGGTTTCAAGAACTAGCCCACTGCCCTTTCTCTCGAGATCAATGCTGCATCCTTGTCTGACCTTGGGCGGTTCGGCCTTTCAGCCTTGTTCCCCTCCTTTATAAGGCGGAGATAAAATGCCCTTGGTCGTGCTTCCCTTCCTACTTAACTCACAGGGAAATGGTCAACATGGCAATGTGAATGTTTCAATGAACAAAAAAAGCACAACCCCAGAAAATGCCAGGCCTTAGCCATCATCACTACTTCAAAGTCGGAGAGGGCTAGAATTTCTCCTCATTGAGACAGGGCCCCCGCCCCAGTCCTCTCGGCCTGCCCACTCTCCCAATAACCGCACTGCAAGCCCCACCCCACCATGATTCCCCTTCCTCCTTTGGGAGGCCCAGCAGGGTCCTGCCCTTGCCAGGGCTGTGGCAGGCTGCCCCCTGCCGACCACCGGATGCCTGACCACGGCGGCCCCTCTACTCCCGAATTCTGGACCAATATTGCCACCTGGTGGTCAACAGAGGCACTCCTACCAAACTGAAGTAATTCAGCTCTGGTACCTGTTCAACACAAGGTCCTTTGAAAGGGAGAGGAGATGGAAACCTCCCCGTCTGGTCCCTGAGATCTGTCTCCAGGATGCACACAGATCTCCCCATGCCAGGTCAGGGCTCTCAGAGAAAGTACCTCAAACTGTGCCCAGAAAGCTCCTGGGGTTGGTGGGGTGGTGGGGAGCGAGGGAGGAAGATGCTAACTGGACGGGTAACTAGCCTGACGTGGAGGCAGCCCTGTCTGCACCTGCACACTTCATTTTAGCGTTCAATGCCACCTATAACCCCTCCACATCTGTCCCCACTATGGCCCGGTCCTTGGTGTACCCTACTTATTAAACCTTCTGGCCTCCATGGGGTGTTCACAGCATTGACCGGTGATCAAAGAGCCGGTGACACATTTCTGTGTCCTCTCCTTTTCTGGACCTATAGTCCCTTTTATAGGTGAAATTCAAGGTAAAAACAGAGCCACAGCCCTGCCTCTAACAGGAGAGAGTGGGGAGTTCCCAGAGGAAAAAGAAAATGGAAGGGAGAGGGGGCCCAGCATGAGACCTGAAGTGCCGAGCACCGGCTTCTCCTGGAGACCCTGAAACAGTCCCAGGAAGAGGTGATGACAAAAGAGAAGGCTTCTCAAGCCTCACAAGAGGAAGTGGACCCAAGAGACACGCATCGAGGTCAGAGAACGGCCATGCAGAAGGAAAGACAGCAAACCGAGCTGCAGGGAGTGCCTGAGCCCTGCGGCCCCAAGGCACAGGAAACAGAGCAGAGCCCCAGGACCAGAGCAGGGGGGCAGAGTGCCAACCTGAGGTTCTGGCAGTGCAGAGCAGCTGGAAGAGAGAGCCCTGGAGCCACCAGGGGAGTGCGGCTGTCGGCCCCTGGGGCAGCGGCCTGCCTGGGCCTGGGGCACGGGGGCCCAAGTCCTGAGCAGGTGCCTCAGCCGAGCCTTGGCAGTCAGCGACAGTGCCAGGCTGCTAGGGCCACCCCGGGCTAGAAGCCCCCACAAGAATATTCGGGCTATTGCACAAAAACCTAGCAAATGAGCATGTTCTGCACCACAGGACCCCGTGTAGGGCTTGGTCCCAGAACCTATCACTATAACCCTCTCAAACAACGCCCCCTGTCCTGCACCCAAAAGAATGCCCTGGGGGTGGGGCTACAGAAGGAACCGACTGCCCCTGGGGGTAGGTGGAGCCCAGCCTTGCGGGGGACAGAGAGGGAGGCGTGTCAAGGGAGGAGCTCAGATCAGGCTGGGGGTCGGCACTAGAAGAGGGTTTTCTCTGTTCATTCCGACTTGGCACCTCATTCTGCACAGAACTTTTTGGAAGTCGGAGGGAGGAGGACACTCAGAGTGAGGTGTTTCCCTCAGCGAGGACTCTGGAATCCCCTGGACTCAAGAGGGAGGGGGGCATTCCCAGAAGCATCAGCTCCCAGGCACCTGAGAACCCTGGCTTGGACCCTGACCAAAGAGTGCTCCCAACTGCTAAATAGGCCAGGGGCCCCGTTTCTCTAAGCCCTGCATCGCTCCCTCAGGGGTGAGCCCTGCCCCTCCCTGAGTCACCCCAGGGAGAGAGGGGGGAAAAAAGGGAAGAGAAAAGAGGCATTGACTACAGAGGAAGGAAAAGGAAACAGCAGAGGAGGGAGAAGAGAGGCCACGCAGGAGTGGGTGACAGAGGAGAGCGGAGAGGGCAGATCTAGGGCAGATCTAGGGCAGGGGGAGATAGGGAGAGGGCAGGCAGAGCATCCCAGAGGGTGCCCCAAGAGCAGGGCGGCAGGGGCGGGGAGCTGAGGGGGCGGGCCGGCCATGTCCCACGGGACCTACTACGAGTGTGAGCCCCGGGCTGGCCAGCAGCCACTCGAGTTCTCAGGGGGCCGAGCGGGGCCCGGGGAGCTGGGGGACATGTGTGAGCATGAGGCCTCCATAGACCTCTCCGCCTACATAGAGTCTGGGGAGGAGCAGCTCCTCTCCGACCTCTTCGCTGTGAAGCCGGCACCTGAGGCCCGAGGCCTTAAGGGACCCGGGACCCCCGCCTTCCCCCACTACCTGCCGCCTGACCCGCGGCCCTTCGCCTACCCCCCACACACCTTCGGCCCTGACAGGAAGGCCTTGGGGCCTGGCATCTACAGCAGCCCAGGGAGCTACGACCCCAGGGCTGTGGCCGTGAAGGAGGAGCCCCGGGGGCCGGAGGGCGGCCGAGGGGCCAGCCGCGGCGCCTACAATCCTCTGCAGTACCAAGTAGCACACTGCGGGCAGACGGCCATGCACCTGCCCCCGGCCCTGGCGGCACCCAGCCAGCCCCTGCGCGTCCTCAAGGTAAGAGCAGGTCCGATCTCGTCCCTGCCGCGCCGGCGCTGGAGGGGGGCCCCGCGCCGGTGCCCTGCGCTCCCGCTTACGCTAACGAGTCCGTGTTTGGTGTTGCTCTGCGAGACCGACCCACCCCCAAACCCTCTGTGCTCACCACCCCCACGACCCCTCCTTGCTTCTCTGTCAACCCCCTCTCATCCTGAACCCCACCATGCGGCTGGGATCCATGGTGTCCCACAGCCCCTGTGGCCAGCTCACCTGCCCAGACCTCAGGTCCCAGCGGCTTCTCTGCGGCCCATCAGCCCCTTCCTCTTGTTTCTCTGCCGCCCGCTTCTAGAAGAGGAAACGCCCGCAGGTCGTAGGGCCGGAGACTCGAGGGAGACTGAGGGAAAGTGTCCTCAGACGGTGTGGGAACGTGAAAGGGACTTCGGGTCAGAGCAGGGCACCCTCGGCACGCGGCAGGGCAATGCCGGCTCCGGATCCCGGATCTCTTTGCTGCCCGAGCGCGCTCCGGCCCGGCCTCCACCCCGCTTCCTGGCCGGCCCTCACCTCTCGTCCCTCTGTGCCTCCCGCTCCAGGCCCCTGTGGCCGCCGCCGCACCCCCCTGCAGCCCCCTCCTCAAGGCGCCATCCCCAGCTGGCCCCTCGCACAAAGGCAAGAAGGCGGTGAACAAGGACAGCCTGGAGTACCGGCTGCGGCGGGAGCGGAACAACATCGCCGTGCGCAAGAGCCGAGACAAGGCCAAGAGGCGCATCCTGGAGACTCAGCAGAAGGTGCTCGAGTACATGGCAGAGAACGAGCGCCTCCGCAGTCGTGTGGAGCAGCTGACCCAGGAGCTGGACACCCTTCGAAACCTCTTCCGCCAGATCCCCGAGGCCGCCAACCTCATCAAGGGCGTGGGGGCCTGCAGCTGAGCCCTGCTGGCAGACTGTGGCACCAGCCTCCCCCACCCCCCACCCCGGCCCAGCCTGACCCTGGGGATCCCTACCCTGCTGGGGCCCTAGAGCCGCTCACAGGCCAAGCCTGAGACAGAGACCACGGACAAACGGCAGCGGGCGGCAAGGGAAGAGGGCGGACCCCAGCATAATGAATCTGTGGCTGAATAAAATTGCACTATGACTCGGTAATGGGCCTGCACACTGGGCCTCGGCGTGGGGGGGGGGGTGCATGTGTGACATGGGGGCTTCAAGGGCAGGGAATGCATGTTGCTGGGTCTGCATGCCTCTTGGTTCCATGCCCAAATGAATATCCAAGAATACAGATACACTGCCCACAGGTCTCCCCCAACACACCACACGCCAGGCTGGGTGTCTGTCACTCTACTCTTCTCTCCCCCTGCCCCCACCCCAGCCCGCTCTATCCTTCTGGATGATGAAGGCACCCCACCCCCGCAACCCCACTGGACCTGGAGCAGCCTCTGGATACTTCCCTAACAGAGTTCTGTGGCTTGTGGGGAGATCCCAGTGCCACCCAGTCCCTTATGCCTAAGCCTGCTGACCCCAGCACCTGGAAATATAGGTCTGGGAGCTCCTGTCAGCTTCCAGACGGCTCTGCCATATTCAGAGTCCCCTAGCTCTGAATCCGGGACTCGACCCCTTCTTTCCAGCTCCACAACTTGAGCCCACCAGGCTGACATCCCCCCGTGGCTCCCACCCACTCCCTCATTGTCCCTCACTCCCTGGGACTCAGGTTCCGCATAGCACTAGAATCTGAGTGCTTGGGGGAGGACTCCGATGGGAAAGGCCTCAAGACCTGTGTGAACCAGAGAAAGTTGATAATGAGGAATACAACCCACCTCTGCCAGTGAAACTCCTTGGGTGAATCATTTTCCCTTTCATAGAACTCTAGCCCAAGAGCCTCCATCTGAATTTCCCTCCAGTTTTTTTACTAGCTGTGTGACCCAAACCAGTTACCTCTCTGTGTGCCTCAGTTTCCCCGTCTGCACCATGGGGGTAGCATTAGACCCACTTGACGGTGTTGTTCTGTTCATAGACAAACATGGCCTGGCACATGGTAAGATGAATAGTCATTATTATTCCATTTTGCTAGAACTGAAAGGACCTTAGGATCTCATCTAAACTTCTCACTCTGCAGGTGAGGAAACTGAGGCCTCGGGGGGGGGGGGGTAGTGCTTAGCCAGAGTCACACAATTGCTTAGAGGCAGACCCAAAAATAGCTCCAAAAAAAATCACGAATCTCAAGAGGTGCTGGAGGAGACCTCAAGAGATCGTCTGGTGGGCTTTGGCCTCAGACGAGCAAGATAGTGTGAGCCACATCTTACAGATAAAGCGGCTGAGGGCCAGAGGGGATAAGAGACATTCTCCTGAAGCTCTCGCCGTCCCTTTGCTGTGTCAGCACATTGCACCTGTCTCTAGGCCATGCTCACACCCTCCCCACAGAGGCACACAGCGTAGGGCAGGCCTGCCGGTCCCATTCAGTAAGTAACCAGAGACGTGAGACGCAGTGGGGACCGGAGTCTCTCCTAGACCACCAGTGACTTGTAGGCCACTGCTGAGAAAGCCCGAGTTAGATATCAAGGAATAACTTTCTGAGAGGGGGAAGACAGGATCCTCCCAGTCTCCTCTCTCTCTCCCACCCTTCCCCCCATTTCCACATCCCCAGCAGCAGAGACTTCCTACATCTTGGGCATCCGTGTGCACCATGCCTTCCTCACCCAGAACTTGGTCCCTCTCCTGCCTTTGCCTCTGTGTCCCTCAGGCACCCTCTCTGACCCCTGTCCCTGGAACCTTCTGCCCCAGATCTGGTCCAGGCAGATAGATTTGAATGTTGCTAGATGGTTTATTCCCTCAACCGAGGGCCCTCCTGAGTTCGTAAGGGGGAGGTGCCAGTCTCCGTGGATGCCCGGGAGAATCCCGCACCTCCCTCCTAGCCCAGGGGGATGGGGTTGCATAAGGGGGGTTTGTACAGAACAGGGTAAGTGACTCAACCTCCGGATTTCCTCCTCTCAGCTCAAGACCACTGCCCCTTGACTTATTTTCAAGGTTCTGGGTGATGCGACCTTTGGTTGCTTCAGCATCAACCCCGAGCTGCTTTCCCACCGCTCGGAACTGGGTCTTCTCCCAGCCCCCCACCACCCTGCGGCTGCTCGGGGCGGGGGCCTGGCACCAGAGCTGGAGAAGAGTCACAACCCCACTGCGAGAAAAGAGCACACCTGGTCCCTTCTTGAGCACAAGTGGCGAGCATGCCCCCAAATCTCTGGCAGATCACGTCCCAGGAAGGTGACAGGTAGCAGAGGTGGCACTTTCTGAATGAAGCTTTTAGCCTGACCTCAACTGGCGTGGGCCAAAGTAACTTATTCAACAAGTATTTGTTGAGCATCTTTCCCGTGCTGGGCCCTTGCCAGGTGTCGAGAACACCGTGGTGACCAAGACAGACCCAGCTCTTAGCTGAATGGATGGGAAGAAAAAGGCAACAAACAGGTGCACTGGGTGTCTCCCTTTGCCGTTCTAGGTCCCCTCGACCCCTGGTCATCCGACTGTGCTCCAGGCACAGGGTAAAGTCCAGTGCTTATCCTCCAACTCTCTCCTGTCCAGGACAGGCACCCTCCACTGCCCCCTCCCACACAATGCCGCCCTTATGGTCTTGGGAGCAGTAATGGAGCCTGCTAGCTAGCCAGTTCCTGCATCATTCCTTGCAGCTTTTCCTCAGTCCCGTTCCTTCACGCCTCTGCAAAGCACCTGCAGTAAATTCATAAATTACTCCATTCAGGGAAACCAAATAAACAAGCAGGAAGGGAGGTTATTTTAGCTAGGGTGGTCAAGGAAGGCTTCTCTGAGGAGGTGACATTGAAGTTGAAACCTAAAAAATTTCAAGGAGGAGACAGATGTGCCAAATTGGGGGGAAGGCCTAAGACATCCAATGATCAAGAAAAAGAAAGGAAGCCAAGTGAGGCTGGCTGAATGGAAAGGAGGAAGAAAGGGATAAGCAAGAAAATGTCTTCCTCTATCTAGAATGGAATTGCCAAGAACTTTCCATTCCCTCTCCGGGAGAGCTCAGTCCCTAAGAAATTGATGTGGGAAAGAGAGCAAGCTTCCAGCACCCAAGCCCCTTCTCCTGCTCACCCCCACCCCCACAGCAGAGTTGCTGCAGGGAAAGAAGAGGCAGAAAGAAGGAGCCCCAAGGCGCGAGTCCTCAGGACACGGTGACTTTAAGAAACAAGCAAATCAAGGTCCAAACGGCACATACATGCATTTCCATTGCTTTAGACTCCACAGTGGGCTCAGGCCCACTTTTCCTTCAGGAGCTGAGCGGGGGACCGGGATGGGGGTGCTGAGCTGAAAGTCAGGATCTCAGGCCTGGGGGAAGCGGCCAAGGAGAAGGAAGGCTGTTTGGTGATACCGGGAAGAGAGAGGAAGCTGCCCAAGGTGAGCCTGCCAAGGTCAGTCCTGCAGTGGCTGCTTGTGAAAGCCGCTCCCCTGCTCGGTGCACACCTCCCCACCCCACCCCACCTCGGATTGCCACATGCCTGGGCCCCCAGGGCCCCCATCCCAGTGTTGCAAGATCCCGGTTGGGGTTGTGGGGGTGGAAAGGGGCCTCTTCACCTCCACCCCTACCCTGCGCCAGCCAGGGAGGGGGCTATGGGATGCAGGGGGCTGGATGGGAGATGCTGAAGCAGTGATAGCCAGGGCTGGCTGAGGGCCTGGGTGCCTCCTCTCTGACAGGCCAGTCACTTCCTGTCACCCTCGCTGGCCCCCAACAAGCACACCTCTCCTTTCAGCCTGTGCTGCTCCCAAATGGGAATGTTCCAGCTTGGACAGGACTCCTGGCTGGCCTCTGTCAGTGCAACTATAAGCAGGCCTGGACCCAGAAAATCTTCAATGGAACAGGAGAAGTTCCCTCAGGCTACCCTGCTAGAGACTGTGGTGGGTATTCTCAGAGGAAAATGGTTGCCACTGGCCGTCAATTCTGACTTCCAGGATAGCGGAAGGGTCCTAGGACTTGGGAAAAGGCAGGCTTCCTAACCGGGAGAGCCCCACCTACAGAGCTGTGGCCTCCCCTTTGGTTTTAGAAACAGAGATCTGAGGTAGGTAGAGGCAAGCCACCTACAGAATGGATCCCCCAAGCCCCCCAAGCCGGACTTCGCTGCGAGGCCCCAAACTGCCCAAACCTCTGTTGCCCCCCACACCTAGCACTGCTGCCCCTGGCCAGGCCATCCCACCCTGCTGCAATCGGGACGGTTTGCAAAACGCCTGCTGGCTCCCGCTTTGTCACCATCTGAGGTTAGGGCTGCGCTCAGGAGATAAGCCCAGGCCCCACCCGCCATCCAGAGTGAGCCGGCGGGCCTGCTGCAATCGGGACGGTTTGCAAAACCCCTGCTCGCTCCAGCTCTGTCACCATCTGAGGTTAGGGCTGCGCCCCAAGATAAAGTCTAGCCCCGCCCACGGGCTGGGCCTCCAAACCTCTCAAGCAGCATGGCCAAGAGACAGAGCTCCTGGGAAGCCACTCAGGGTCTGGAAGCCTCACTCAGGCCCAGCACAGAGATGCCTCCACCTGTCCTCCCCTCCCCGCTTTTCCCCTCCACCCCTAACCTCACCTCTGTGCACCCATCCTCATTACCACTCTCTCCCCACACTGACCATCTGCTCTCCTCACCGTCTACCTTCCATCCCCACCCTCCCTCCCCACTCACATCCGTCCTGTCTCCTCACCACGCCCATTCATGTATTCATTTGCTCAAAAAATTCTCATAACACCTACTCCAGGCTGGACACTTTGCTTGTTATAGAAGCTACAGGATAAACGAGGAGAGCAGTCCCTGCCCTCGTGGGACTCACAGATTCATGAGGGGGACAGACACACATAATACCACAAATAAATTGATCATTCCAAATGGGCAGTGCTATGTGGCTAAAGTAAAGGGTGACCGGAGCGGATGTTAACAAGGGCACCTGACTTAAAGGTGAAGGTCAGGCAAGGCTTCTTTGAGGAAGTAACATGCAGACATCTGAAAGGTGAGGAGTCAGACTGGCAAAGAGCAGGGGTTCCCAGCAGACCGAGAAATATATGCTAAGGCCCCAGGCAGGCCCTTCCTGGTCACTGACAGGCTGGGGGAGAGGCCAAGTCAGAGAGGGGCTGAGGTCACATCTCCCTCTGATGGAATCCAGAGCATGAGAGGGAGGAACCACTTCCCAGAGGAAGAGGACTTTTCCTGTCCTCTACGGAGAGAAGGGACAGTGGCAGGCACAGATACAAGCACAGGGAGGGTGTGGCAGCCGGGTCTGTCCAGTGACTCCGTCTTCACAGGGACCAAGGTGCAGCGACTGAGCAGGAGGCTCTGAGGAGCAGGCTCGAAGGTGCAAGACCCCAGGAGCCGAGAGGGAGGAGGACTGAGATTTCGGACTTGAGAGAGCCCCGTTGAAGTCAGTGATGACAATGGAGTGACCACAGGCTGTCCTCTGGGGTGATTGCCCTCGGTGGTCCTTAGCTGCTGGGGGCCAGTGTAGAGAAGACACACGTTGGGAGGCAGGATGTACGGGACAGACAGTGAAGGGGAGTGGGGGGCACTTTCGAAGGAGGGATTTGGTGATGAGCCTGGAACCCCAGGTGGAAGATGAAAAGACAGGAAGGGCCAGCGGTTCTTCCATGAGCCCCTAGAAGAGCTCCAGTAAGCCCACTTGAGCAAACAAACCGTAAGGAAAGGAGATCTTATCAGAGTGTGATGTTCGATTCAGTTATTTCATAGGTGCTGCAGTTTCTGGTGATGATAAGGCTCCTGGGAGTGGCTTGCTGAGGTGGAATGGAGAATGTTTGAGATGGGCGAGTGAAGGAACTGAGGGCTCAGTGTGCTGGATGGAGAATCCACACGGACGATGACACCACCAAGACATGCCCTGCTCATCCCCATCCTCTCCCACACCCTGTCCTCGTCCTAGTTGGCCTCTACCTCCTCCCCTTCCTCCTCAGCACCCTCCCTCCCAATCCCTCATTTCCTCCCTCTGCACCCTGCTCTCACCTCATCCCCTCCTGTCCTCTTCACCTTCTGCTCTGCGATCTGCCCCGCCCTTGGCCCCGCCTCATGCTCTCTCTACCCTTCTTCCCTCCTGTCTCCACCTGTTCTCCCCACCCCCCTCTTTCTCATCCTGCTCCTCTGATCCATCGATTGTACTTTTACTCGCCTCGCTGTGCACTTGAGAACACGATAGCGTGGTGGCTTAAACCCCACATTCACCACCGACCCACGCTGCCTAATTTTGCTGTGCCTGGGTTGTAAAATTGGGCTAATTATAATCTATCCTACCCTGGAAGGTTGCCAAAAAGAATACATGATTCTAACACGCTCACAAGATGTCTGGGCACAAAGGGAATGCTCAGATAACTGTTTTTCTCACCCTCTCTTCTTACCTCCTCTCTTTTCTCCCAGCCACCTTCCCACCTGCATTATCCCTCTGTGCCTACTTAGCACCTCTTCAAAGAGGCACAGGTGAATCAGATTCAGCCCCTGCCCACAGTCTAGCAGGGCAACAAGCACAAAAATAAATGTCAGGAGAATATAATAAGCGCTACTTGAAAGATGTGAAAGAATGTGCGACGCAAACCACCTCTGCCCCAGGGGAGTAAAGAAAAAAAATCTCAGCAGGCGGAGACCCTCTCAGCTGGCTCTGGAAAGACGAGGAAGAATTTGCCAGGCAGAAGCAGGACAGTGGTATTTCAGCAGAAGAAACACGAGGTGTTTCTTGAGCTGTTTCTGCTGGAAGGTACAAAGTTCTGCACGCATGTGTGAAGCTCGGAAGAACCCCTGCCCTGGCTGGGGCGCACCCTCCTCGGCGCGGCCACGAGGGGGCAGCAAAGCATTAGGAGTGACTGCAGCGGGGCGGGGAAACCTGAGGAGAGCCACACAGACCTTGACCCCCTTGGGCCCATCGCCACCGGGAGGGTTTTCCGCCCAGCCAGGAAAAGGAGGGCGTCTGACACCTGGATAAAAGGGTTTGTCTTAGAAAAAGAACAAGAGTCCCCTAAAGATTTGTACACATGTCAAGAACGGAGCAGTTCTCCACTGAGTTGAAAGTGTCTGTAGAGTATGAACCGCTGATGTGACTTGGTATTGACCATGAGCCAGACACTGTTCTCAGCACCTTACAAATCTTCTTTTTTTTTTTTTTAAGATTGTATTTATTTGACAGAGAGAGACACAGCAAGAGAGGGAACACAAGCAGGGGGAGTGGGAGAGGGAGAAGCAGGCTTCCGGAGAAGCGGGGAGCCCGATGCGGGGCTTGCGGGGCTGGATCCCAGGACACTGGGACCATGACCCGAGCCAAAGGCAGACGCTCAACAACTGAGCCACCCAGGCGCCCCATAAATCTTTTTTTTTTTTTTTAAGTAGGCTCCAAGCCCAGCGTGGAGCCCAATGTGGGGCTTGAACTCACGACCCTAACACCTAACCGGCTGAACCACCCAGGTGCCGTTTAAAAAGTCTTTGCTTTCTCCTCAAAGCAACCTTGCCAGGGAAGTACAATCATCCCCTTTTTGCAAATGGGAACCTAGAGGCATTGGGCCAAAGTCACCTGGGTAGAAAGCGGCAGAGTTGGTTGGGCTCCAGCGTTTGGCTGCCTCCCTTATAACTGGTCATTCCAGCCACAAGTCTGGTATGTCCAAGGATAAAATCCAGCCTCCCCGGGAAGTCAGCAGCCCTTCTGGAAACTCTTGTCCTGTCTGTAACTAATTAGCTGTGTTGCTTTGCATCATTTCACCCCTGACCTGTTTCTTCAAAAGTTAAGCAATGGGGTTAGGTTCCGTTCCTTCATCCACAAACTGATGACTAGGCCCTGGGGACTGTCGCGAGCACTGTGGCTACCAAGCCAGGCAGGAGGCAGGCTTACCTTGACAGAGTGCAGGACCGGAAGGGAGAGCCGCTAAGCCAGGGATGATTGCAGGAGAGGCCCGTCCTGTGAAGTGGGCTCCCTCCCCTCTGGCAAGTGTGGAATTTGGGCAGAAGGTGTTAAGTAAGAAAGGCTTCCCAGCATAATTAGAGGGCAGGTAGGAATTGGCCAGGCAGGCAGGGAAGGAGGGGTATCCAGGCAGGGGAAACAGGATGTGAAAGCACAGCGTGAGCAGAGAAAACAGGGAGTTCCAAGAGTTGGGTGAGAACATCTTTGAACATATTCTATTAATGTCCATTTTAAGAGGTGACTTTCCCTTCCAGCATGCCCATACGTGGCTCCGTGAAGCCTCACAGAGCTAACGTGACAGCCTGTCCTAGGAGGTGTTCAGTCAGCCAACGTGTATTTGCTGAGCACCTACTAATTAGGTGCCCTACACAGATGGGGGAGGTGCCTGAAAGCCTTGCAGTTTCGTTAGAGTCCGCCCAGTTCTGATAGCGGGGCCAGGGACGTGCAGAAGCCTCGTTTGCCCATCTCCAGTGAGATAAGTAGGCATCTGTGAAGCATAGAGCGTCCCCACGCATAGCATTATGTTAACACCAATTTTTTAGTTCTGGGAAGGTTCCAAGGTTGTCTGCTCAGAAAGAGAGGAATGGGGATGAGAGATGAAAGAGGGTTAGGAGAGATTCCTGAATGAGGCAGGCTCCTCTCTGGAAAAATCAGTTGAGGCCTTGGTAGTAACACGGCCTCCTCCAACCCCCCACCATGCCACACACACACGGCTCCCCGCCTCTGGCACCCCCAGGAAGTAGCACCTTCGGCCCTTGTGGTTCACATCCAACCTCCTGGCGGGAACTGTAGATTTAGTCAACAACACTCAAATCTTGGAAAAATAAGCAAGAGAGGTGGAGACGGTATGGAGAGAGATAGTAGAGAGAGGGAAGCCAGAAGTGAGTGAGGCAGGAAAGAGAGGAGCCCAAGACAAGACCCAGGGCAGGTTAGGGAGAAACACTTGCAGGATGTTTCTACTACCGCTGCTCCTGCTAGGGACTGCCGCGAGCAGATGCCTGCATGAGGAGACCCAGAAGTCTGTGACCCTTCTCCGGCCCCATCTCTCCCAACCTGCCCCCAACTTCCGCTCTTCCGCCCTCACCCTGCCTGGCTCTCGTGACCCTCAACCCCTGCGAATCCGAACCTGCTATATCAGAGACCCTGTATCAGATGGAGCTTGGGATCCTGAGGGAGCTGGGATGAGAGGGGGACCTGCAGCCCTGGCCCTGGCCGCAGCCAGACAGGCTGCTCAGCAACTCCAGGGAATCTTCGCAGGTGAGTGGGGGAACAGAAGGAGGCAGGGAGGGCTGAGGAGCAGAGGGCTAAGGAGGAAGACAACCAGAGAAAAGGAACTCTAACATGTTGGGGTGAAATTGACCGCTCATCTTTTTAAGTCCCTCCAGTTCAAGGCCCCCTGCTTTTGAGTCGAGACCCCGCACAGTACTGCCATGCTGTCTGGGGGGACCCAGACACGCCAAACTACCACAGGTGAGTTCATGTCGTTGAGAATGTATATACTACCTCTTCAGAGGTACCCAGAAATGTCTCCAGCTCACCTACAGATATCCATTCTTGGCAGATGCAGCCTCTTGAACCCAGGGTACAAAGGAGAGAGTTGCCTGGGGGCAAAGGTGAGAGCAATTTCTCAGATTTGGGAATCTGAAGATCTCTAGCCTGCCTAGACTTCTCCAAGCCCATTAGCACCAAAATTACTTAATGTGCTTCCTAACAAATGTAGATTCCTGAGCCCCTTCTCCCCCTGGCAATTTATTAAATCAGAGACCTGGGCGGGGAGGGGTGGCAGGAGTCCCTATTCTGATAAAGACTGTCCACTCCTCACTCCCAGTACCCAGTTCCCTACTGTCTTCATCTGCTAAGCTAGATGTTGCATTTCACCCCCGGCCAGATCCCTGACACCCATCTCCGTGGTTATGCATTGTGGCCAGAGCAGGGTCCCCCACAGCTGGTCCAGCCAGATGGGCCCGGGGTCCAAGACACTGATTTTCTCCTGTATGTGTGGGTGGCCCACACTTCCAAGTGCCATGGAGAGGTGAGACCCAAATCGAATCCCTTTCCCTGTCTGCCTTTCTTAAACTTAAATATCATGGGAAAGGGGAGGGAGCACAAAGGCAGTTTTTACTAAATTGTGCTTATTCTAGGTGACTCGGTCATGTTGATGAAGTTTGGGTGGGAGCTAAGCCCTTTCAAACCATCCCTTGGTACTGAGTTCCCCGGGTGTCCATTTTCAGGAAGATTTCCTCTGTGTTCCCTCACTTCCCTGCTTCCCACCTCTACCTTGTCCTGGCCCATCCACAGCCCTCTGTCATGGCCTATGCTGCCTGCTGCCATCTGGACTCAGAAGACAGACCCCTTGCTGGGACCATCGTCTACTGTGCCCAGCATCTCACCAGCCCCAGCCTCAGCCACAGTGACATCGTCACGGTGACTGCTGCATGAGGAGTAGGAAGGCGCAAACAGGTTGGGGAGAGGGGGCAGGTCACTCAGCTTCCCATGAAGTGGAAGAATCTACTAAGGATGGAGGACAAGATGCCTCAGCTCTAGGAAGAGCTGAGTGGGCAGAGCGGGCTATAGAGTGGCGGGTCAACCTGCTCCGTCCCCCATCCCCCTCACCCTGCAGTCATTTGTCCTTAGGTCACACTCCATGAATTGCTCCATGCTCTGGGTTTCTCTGGACAGCTCTTCAAGAAGTGGCGGGATTGCCCCTCAGGACCCAGCGGTAAATGGGAGGAATGAGGGCAAGCTTCCCCACGATGTCAATAAGAGGGGATCACCATCACCCCACCAACTCCTTCCTTCCAGTTCTGCTCCCCCCCTTCCTAAGTGTTCCTTTCCTCATATTGCCTTCTTCCCCTTCTGTGCTCAGCTAGAGAGGACTGTTCAACAAGGCAACAAGTGACAAGGCGAGATGAGTGGGGACAGCTGCTTCTCACCACCCCAACTGTTAGCCACAGCCTGGCCAGACACTTGGGAGTGCCGGGGGCTTTGCCGGGTGTTCCCTTGGAAGAAGAGGTGGGAACGGGAGCACCTGGCGGAGCTGGAAGGAAGAGTGTGCGGTCGGGTGGCAACCAGCTCCCTCTTCCCTAGGGTCCTTCGTCTTCGCACTGGGAGGCCCGACTGCTCCAGGGTTCTATAATGACTGCTACCTTTGATGGTGCCCGGCGCACTCGGCTCGATCCCATCACTCTTGCTGCCTTCAAAGATTCGGGCTGGTACCGAGTCAATCACAGCGCTGCGGAGGGGCTGCTGTGGGGCCGGGGTGAGGACAGGGGAGGATGGCAGAGGGGCCCTCACGACCCGAGTCAGCCTGCGGGCAGTGAGAGGCTGGGAGGGATTTTCTGCTGCTGAGGTGGAACCGAAGCCGTGAGCACAGCAGGTGCTGAGGGATGCTTGGCGTTTCGTTTGTTTGTTCGGAGGGCTCTTTCTCTTCCTGTCTCTCCAGCAGGATCTGGCCTGGAATTTGGCCTGGTGACTACGTGTGGGGCTGGCTCCTCAGACTTCTTCTGCACTGGCAGGTACGTGTGCTGCGTGGTTGAGGGGCTGTATGGCCATCGGGGACCCTAGTGGTCAGCTGCCATCCCTCCCACACAGCGGACTGGGCTGTCACTACCTGCATCTGGACAAGGGAAGCTGTTCCTCGGACCCCGTGCTGGAAGGCTGCCGCATGTACAAGCCCTTGGCCAATGGGGTGAGACGACTAGAGAGAACAGAATGAAACAGAGCGGCCCCGAGCGGAGTCAACGTCTAAGGCATCTCGGCAAACGCTTTTCTGCCTCCTGCCCCGCCTTTCAGAGCGAATGCTGGAAGAAGGAAAATGGGTTCCCACCTGGGGCTGAGAACCCCCACGGGGAAATTTACCATCCCCAGAGTCGTTGCTTCCTTGCCAACCTCACTTCACAACTGCTCCGTGAGGACAAGACTGGGCATCCCTCTGAGATCCCACACCCGAAGGAAGCAGAGCTCACCGGCCGCTGCTACTTACATCAATGCACAGAGAGAGGAGCATACAAGGTGCAGGCACAGGGGTCACCCTGGGCCCCATGCCTTCCTGGAAAGGCCATTCAGGTGGGTATCGTAAGTGAAAAGCCATATAGCGCATTGGCGAAAAGGAAGTTTAAAAGTCCTCGGAATAGTAGTACTATCCAACTTATTTCGATGTTCATTCATTTTTTACTAAGTACCCGTTGAGTCCATGACCCCGATCTAGATTGTACTTTTTCCTTAGAAGGAGGGCTTGAGCAAGCAAATGAGGTCCTAACTATACCCTGCAATGTATTTCCTTGCAGATACCTGGGTACTCGGGTCTTCTCTTCTGTCCCCGGGGTCGGCTGTGTCAAACTAACGAAGTTACCAATGCTGTTACTTCCCCACCTGTGAGTCTTCCACCCCAAGACCTGTCATTCCAGCTGTCTTTTCAATTAGCTGGGCCCCCAGGCCACTCGGTGGGGAAGGAAGAGCTGGACGGGCTGACTGAAGCAGTACTCCAGGCGCTGGTGAGCAGAGGCAGCCCCAGCAGGTAAAGGGGCACTTCAGGCTGAGGATTTCTCCAGTGGGCCAGGGAACGGCTTAAGTGGGTTGCTTCACAACTCTCCTCTGAAGACTTTGTCCCACTCCTAAGCCTGTACCTGCTTCAGGAGATAGACTCTTCCAGGGACTCTACCTCCCTTAAGAGATCCAAATGTCCCTATAGGTGCTATTTCCACAGCCCCTCCACTACCACTAGTCTGGTGTTCACTGTGTACATGGGCAAGTCCCCTGGCTGCCAAGGGCCTTCAGTTGGTACGCTGCACAGGGCCCTGACCCTGACTCTCCAGAAGAAGCCCCTAGAAGTACATTTTGGAGGAGCCAGCTTTACCACAGGACACACCAAGTAAGATAATATTCCAAGTGGTTTTCTTCCAAATTCCTGGAGTCCAGATGTTTGAAATTGCATTAAGTACTCACTTGTATGTAGGTCCTAGACAGGATTATTTATTTCAGAAAACAACTCATGTGATCACCTCAGGTCTGTCACTACGGGACACCTTTCCCTCCATAATAAGGGAGTTCTCCATCTCTAGGACATAGGGATCCCAGTCCTCTTCCTCCCTTAAGTACCAATGGGGCACCATGTCCAGTTTCCCAAACACCATAGTCTAACTCTTCCCTTAAACCATTTCCTTCACTGCCAAGTTAGGTCTCCTTCCAACAATTTAAGTTGCTGGGAGACTCAGATCTTGGTCTTTTTCCTACTTTCAGGTTCTATATTCCTCTGATTTCCTGTGTAGCTTACTGATTGGATGATGCAGGGTTTCATGAGCTCTGTGTATTAGGATAAAGGTGAAGCCCTTCACCTCCTAAGTCTAGGCATTATACCAAGCCAAATGTTACCTCTGTGTTCCTAGGTTGCTGGTTACCTTGGACCGTAATCCCTTTGTGACCCATCTAGCACTGTCCACAGGACTCTGCCTAACACTGCTTATTCTGGTGGGTGCACTGGGAACCGTGGCCTATCAGAAACGAGCTACTCTTCGGGTGGCACCATCTGCCCCTCACCATTCACCAGAGCTCCAAGACACAAGGGGCCCAGCTGGAGGAATAAGGGAGGTGTGATGTTACCCACAGCATGACAGGGTAGATAGGGCAGATTATTTCTTGGAAGACAACTGGATGGCAAGTGTACATTTCAGTTCTACTTTTCTCAGAATGCCTCTTCCTCTAGGTATCACCTCTATACTAGCCTTGTAATGAAAAAAAGCAAGAGACATGGTTCTGAAGATTCATTCTTTATTTTGATACAAAAAATAAACCCTTCAACCTATAGTGTCACTTGTTTTCATATCACAAGCAAACTTATGGAATAGGAATCTGTTACCAGATTCCTGCTCCAAGAGTATCACGTATGCTTTAGGAAAAGTCATTGATATTTGGATTCAAACAAACATCAGTGTGAAAGGAGTAACTAATTATCTCCTTCTCCTGATTTTTCCATAATTTTACAAAATCATCACTAGGAAAGCTAATAGTTGGGACGTCACATAATTATGCCAGAATCTGGTAAGGGCAGTGAAACCAGCCATGTGAATCCAGTTAAACTGTAAAAACATGACCTTTTATTGTCCTTCTCTCCTGTTTCTGGAGTAGGAAGGCTCTACTTTATAGCCCCATGGGCCAGAAATATACTCGAGTTATAATGTGTAGGTTCCTTCTGGTTATATGTGCAAAAGAAGCCACAGAATTCTTGAGGGTCTGACATGTAGAAAGGAGCAAGCTAGGAGGCAGACTGCTGATCTAGATTTACTTAGATGGAAAACACTTATGCGAGCAATCCAGTTGATAGGCTGTTAACATTGAAATAACCAAGCCTTGGGGCGCCTGGGTGGCTCAGTTGGCTAAGCATCCAACTCTTGATTTCGGCTCAGGCCATGATCTCAGGGTTGTGAGATCGAGCCCCGCGTCGGGCTCGGTGATGGGCATGGAGCCTGCTTAAGATTCTCTCTCCCTCTCCTTCTGCCCCTCCCCACCCCCAAAGAAATAATCAAGCCTGTACTGGTCAACAAGTTCAGTCAGCTGATCAGGATACCATCCCTAGACCTTTATGTGACACATTTGAAGTTCTCACAGTAAAGTTGCGACTCCATCAGCTGTGATTATCTTCTTTGTAATGCCCATTAGTCTTTACCAGCCGTAGCAGCCACTGCCTGGTAAAACTTTGCCACGAAGTCTGGCTCACTGACCTCCAGCTGCCTGACAAATTCATTGCGCTCTTGCTCAGCCCAGCCTCGAAACCACTGATCCCAAAGACGTAGCTGGCACTCAAAGATACAAGGTGGTCGGTTTGCTCCAGAAACACTAAGCTGCTCCAGCCCTTCCAGCAGTGGCTGTAATTTTCCTGGCACCGCCTTAGCTACCAGGTCCTGTAGGAAACGTTCACGCTGCGGACCTGACCAACTGGCAAACCAGTGAAGAATACACTTCATCTCCTGGGAAGTGATGTAAGACATTGGGGGAGGGGAAGAGTTAGTAATACTGTCTGGTACTGAGGGTAAGGGAGAAGGGAAGGAGAGTGGCATCGAAGAGGAAGATGATTCCAGTGGCATCCTGAAACATAAAAGCACTGTTATATACTCTCTAGATAGAGTAACCAAAATATAACTTCCCAACAAGGAATCTTATCACAATCAGCATCTACAGATAAAATTACTTTTCAACAATTCAGTTTACAGGAAAACAACAGGGTACTTCATATAGGTTATTATCCAATCACCTTAGAGAAGGTAACTCAAGAATAACTTCGTTTCATACTTGCCAACGTTCCTGTTTTTCAAACTCATCACCCTCCCCAACCACTGCTTCTCTCCATTATTCTCATAAAAAAAAACTAAAAATAACCAACATATTTCTTGCTCATTCTCTGTGGCCTACTTCTATGTTCCAGGGTGAGTAAAGAAAAAATGATTAATGTTGGTGCATCTCATCTTCCTCGAAATGAAAAAGGTACATATTTTTTAATCTAGTACATGCAGCTGGTCTGGGCCTAGATGCTAATCATTCCAGAGCTATCAACAGTGAGAAAATAAAAAAAATTTTAAAAAATCATATATGATGAAAGAGCCGCCTTTGTAATGTGCATATAGCCTCTGAAATACGCCCAGAACTTCGTAACATCCGTTACTTCCTTATATTTCCAGTAAAGCACCAGGAAAAATTGAAAAGCAGAGTGAGGGTGCCTCACCCAAAATAAGATAACACAGTAAGAAAAAATAGGCGAAGCCACATGTTTATTCAAGACTGAAAAAAGTCGGAGATCCTGGGTGGCTCAGTCGTTAGGCGCCTGCCTTCGGCTCGGGTCACGATCCCAGGGCTCTGGAATCGAGCCCCGTATGGGGCTCCCTGCTCGGCGGGGAGCCTGCTTCTCTCTCTCTCCCACTCCCCCCTGCTCGTGTTCCCTCTCTCACTGTCTGTCAAATAAATAAACAAAATCTTTAAAAAAAAAAAAGACTGAAAAAAGTCTAGTTGGTTTGGTGGCTTAGGAGTATAACGTGTTACACTGCTGTAGATGTATGACAATTGATGTCTTTGCACATTTATTGATGCCCTGCCATTGATTTGCATCAGTAATGCAAATAGGTCAGTCGACTTGAATAGATTTCAAGTTCCACAGTTTGAATTTCTAACAATGAAAACCTTAAACTACTTATCAATGACCTATTTTACTGTTTGCGTTCCTTCTCCTGCAAGTTGGGTTTGTAGTGACAAAGAAAGGAACCCCTAAGCAATCAGCATCATCAGTTCAGTACCCAAACAGTCCAAGGAGATTGCCTTTTTCACAGCAATTCCTCCTAAGGAACTTTATTCTCTTACTCGGGTAAGGAAAAACTTTCTCCGAGTCTTGCCTCCACAGCAAACTCAAGTTCAACGATTATGAATTAGTTCACAGTCTGGGCCCCAAGGCACGGTGCTGCCACTTGCCCACTTTGGAGGCCTTGAGCCTGGCATTCCAAGGACCCAAAGAGCAACGTAGTCTTAGATGGGAGTGGCGGGGATTCAAGAGATTGGGAGGCGGCAGCTGTATCGGTAGCAAGGCGGGAAGTGTGCCCTACTAGGGTAACCCGCAAACACCGAGTCTGACCCGGCTCAGAGAGGGACTTCTACCCCGCTTACCTCCCCTTTCCTCTCACAGGGCACCCGAAGACCGTCACAAAAGTGCTTAAATTCCAACAGTCGCCGCCGCTTCCATGTTTCCTGAAAACCCTAAGCAGGACCAGCCCGTCAGCCCACGCACTTCCGGTCCCGGACCAGCCCCAAACACCCAAGCGCCTCAGCGCCTCAGCCTTAGGTTCGGAGTTAGCCGAGTAACTCCGATTTTGGTTATGCCAGAGTCGAGGGCTTCCGAGTACATTCGATTCAAAGCCTCGGTGAGACGAAAATAACCGAGCTCTGAAAGCAGCGCGAGGGAGGGGGAAGTGGCTGAGAGGAGGGAAAGAACTGATTGGTGCCGATGTGGAGACGGAAATACCCGAGCAGATCCGGAGGAACCCGGGGAGTTCTGAGTGGTAATCGAGGGGTTGACTATGGCAGTGGGCGGGGTCAGCTCGGTACGTTCGAAGGGCGTTGGCGGAAATTACCGAAGATGCCCGAAGCCGTCGGGACGGACCCGAGTACCTCACGCAAGATGGCGGAGCTGGAGGAGGTGACTCTGGACGGGAAGCCTCTTCAGGCGCTGCGGGTGACCGACCTGAAGGCCGCACTGGAGCAGCGAGGCCTAGCGAAGAGCGGGCAGAAGAGTGCTCTGGTCAAGCGGCTCAAAGGGGTGAGAAGTCGGCGTTGCCGGGGTGTCGGAGGGGAGCGGACCCGGTAGAGACGAGTCTCTGCCGCGGCGCAGGCGCAGTGTCCGGGCTCCGCGCGAGGTTGCTCAGGCCGCCAGCGCGAGCCTCCGGATCCGCGCGCACGGTAGTTGCTGAGGCTCGCGCTGGAATAGAGATAGCGCCGGTTCCCGCCCTAACGGCAGCGGCGCGAGCCCAAAATGGGAGGGTGCGCGCTACTCTCCCGGAGTGTCTTAAGCTCCTTCCTCCTTCCCCCACCCCCTCCTTGTTTGTGTCTGTGGTTTCGGCGCATGCGCTGCAGAAGGAGTTAAATCCCACTACTACCACCGGCGTTTGCTGGCCTGAGGGGGGCGAATTGGGCTGGGTCGGAGTTAGGGGTATAGTTGGGCGGAGGGGTTAATGGGGTTGGTGTCGGTGTTGGTGTCCGGAAGAATAGGATTGGGATAGAGTAAAATGACTACCTGATTAGATTAGGAGGTGAGATGAAGAGAAATCTTGATTTGAAGGGACTCGGTTATAGAGGGGTGTATAATTTATAGGGCATTCGGAAGCAATTTGGGCGGATAAGAGTTTGGTGAATCTTGGTGAGAGAGGTTGGGCAGGTTGATATATGTTGGGGGTTTTGAATCGATTTGAGTAGCTTAGGGTGGGATCGTCATGAGGTGGGTGGATTTGTGTGTATAGATTTGGTGTAAATGGAGGGAAGATGAGGATGTCTTGGTTTTAATTGGGGTTAATTAGGATACAAGGCCTGTAGTGCAGATTAGGGCTGGGTTCGCTCAAGGGTTAAATTGACGGACCGTTGCCTCTACAGAAGCTGACGGTTTTGTGTGTGGATTGGGTCATCCATAGCTTGGAGTCTGTGGTCATTTTGCTCTATAGCCTCCTTTTTGAAATTTTTATAGAGTTGATAAATCTAGGTGCCACTCTGTTGGAAACAATACAAGTTCACTCAAGTAGATCTTGTCCTGGGTAACTGACCAAGTAATTCAGTCAGGCCAAAACCAGCAACCCCATGTTGGTTTCTGTATTTGAAGCTGACTTGAGCATTTGAAGTCATTTTACCTGCATGGCCAGATTTAGAAGGGGCATTAGTCAGAAGTGCAGAAGATAATAGGGACTGTGGTACTGGTTCTGTCACTGTCACTGATTTTATTATATAGCCACGTCAATGATTTTCTCCATGTGCCTGCATTTTACATTTGTATTTTGGGGAGCAGTAACCATGGCTACTTTTAAGGGTCTTCTGAAGATGAATGAGAATTAGTAAAAGGCTTTTAGGTCCCTGGAAAAGGAGTACAGGTTAAGTGTATATGGTTAGTCATTGCATTCAGTGAAGAGATTGGGGAGGGCTTGGGGTTTATTCCCTTAGATTCTGACTCTTGCCCTTCTCTGTACCAGGCTCTAATGCTAGAAAATTTACAGAAACACTCAACACCCCATGCTGCATTCCAGCCAAATTCCCAGGTAAGAAAAAAGGTTCATTAGATAGGGTGGGCTCTTTGAATGCACAGACATATGGAAGGACATAATGATGTATACTTGATGCTTAATTCCTCACCAGTATTTTTCTAAGTTCCCTGGGTTGGAAATTTCCTCATAACAGCACAGTTGAGCTCTAATAAAGAATTCAAGAACCGAATTAGAAGAGCTATTAGTTAATTTCTGATACTTGCAATGGTATGTGCCGAAAGATGTGGCTCCAATTGATTAAGTGTAGTACAAGAATATGAAGTCATTTACTTGCCATTCATTTGGGGAAAGTAGTTGCTGTCTTTGAATGTAGATATGAAGTAGACAATCAGGGCAGTGTAAGAAAATACTTGCTTGGGCGCCTGGGTGGCTCAGTTGGTTAAGCGACTGCCTTCGGCTCAGGTCATGATCCTGGAGTCCCTGGATCGAGTCCCGCATCAGGCTCCCTGTGCCTGCTTCTCCCTCTGACCCTCCCCCCTCTCATGTGCTCTCTCTCTCTCATTCTCTCTGTCTCAAATAAATAAATAAAATCTTTAAAAAAAAAAAAAAAAGAAAAGAAAATACTTGCTGATCAAGAGTAACTCTTGTGTTGACATAGATTTTTCAAGAATTCAATCCTGTCGAAATTATCCACCATCACTACTGTTAATGCTAACTATGCACTTACTCCTAAATATCATTAATTCCTCTGTTACTTAGGGCAAGAAATTTAACCTTTGCAGGCCCTGCATTCCTAAGTTCCAATGTATAATATGAGAAAAGTTTGTACTATATCCATAGTTTTATAAGTGCTCTGCTTTGGTTCTGTAGAGCTGCTTTTGGGGGCTTCCTGGGAAATACAGCCTTCTTCCCAAGTGAGCAGGGGTTCACACTCCCCTCTTAATTAGATCTACTTTTATCTTGTATATTGAGTTTCAGTATAAGACATCTTTAGAAGAAATCATTCCACAGTTTAAAAAAATAAGATTTTTAGACTTTGTGATCTCATAAGATTTTTTCCAGCTCTTAAAATCCCCTCATTATAGCATGTTACATACGTAAAGGAAAAATCCAGGTCTTCATTAGTGCAGTGTTGTGTGGCTCTGGTACTAGATGAAGTCCCAAGATACTGTGGAAAAACAAGAGAGCCTTCCTACTCCCTGGTTACCACTTCATTAAGCTATATCATAATCTAGACAATTTACAGATGTTTAGTTAAGTATAAGCTTAAGAAACTGCATAAGTTAATCAGTTTGTGATTATATTCCTTTCATTCATTGCATTTTAGTCTTTTAAGCTTTGCTTTTATTATTAACCTAGGATTTTTGCAGCAAATGTATATGCTCTCTAATACATGCAACCCACACTTCATCAGTGTCCGTTGATTACCAAGAGACTCATCTGTATTTTAGGTAAAGATAAACATTTACCATGCTTAGGAAAGATGACTAAAAACATAAACAATATTTATTCAGGTTTTTTTCATTTTTTTGGAGTTCTAGTCGGACTTGCTAAGCAAGAAGGTTCTGGGAGAAGGACTTGCAAAGAGAAAACTGAAGGACAGAAGAGTGCTGTGGGAGTCTGTGTTGCAAGAAAAAATGGGAAAAGGGATTAAGCTCCTGGATTTTAAATAGTGTTACCAAGGATTTCTTCCCACCCAAAGAAAATGGAGTTAAAACTCTGTCTAAATGCTGAACAGACATCCCTTTTCTTAATCTTTTGCTTTCATACTCTGAGTACTGTTATTTGAATTTTGGAGATGCTTGACAAAATGATTCCTGGATAGGTAGAGATTGACATTTTTTATTAAAAAAAAAAAAATGACCTAGTATGAATTAGTATTATTTCTTTTCGGTTCTTATTATTACAAAAAATGAAATTTAGATTATATTTAGATAATATTTTAGATTAAAATTTTAGATTAAAAGGCATAATTTTACAGGAATTTTGATTTTAAGCTATTTGGGCATTGCTGGTTGGGAACTGAATTAAAATTTAAGAAATTATGTGCAGTTCTTATTGCCATCTTTTATGAATCATAGGGTTCTTTATTTTGGTCCTCAACAAGAGTAGCTTAGAAGAGGGCCTTCCAACTTTTTTTTTTTTTAAAGATTTTATTTATTTACTTGACAGAGCGAGAGATAGCGAGAGCAGGAACACAAGCAGGGGGAGTGGGAGAGGGAGAAGCAGGCTTCCCGCTGAGCAGGGAGCCCGATGTGGGACTCAATCCCAGGACCCTGGGATCATGACCTGAGCCGAAGGCAGATGCTTAACTACTGAGCCACCCAGGCGCCCGGGCCTTCCAACATTTTGATTATCGTTCTTGGGCTCAATAAGGAGTAGAACTTTGCTCCATCGAATTTTCTTCTCTGTGTTTTCCTGGTTTGCTTTCCTTGACTTTTCTTTTTTCCATGTCTTCTACACAGATTGGCGAGGAAATGAGCCAGAACAGTTTCATAAAGCAGTATCTGGAAAAGCAGCAGGAGCTACTTAGGCAGCGTCTGGAACGTGAAGCCCGAGAAGCTGCAGAACTTGAAGGTAAGCCCAGACTGTCACAAGGAGTTTTTCATTCTTACTCCTGTCACTGAGTAGATAGGCCTGTTTAACTAGGCAATTTCAGGAATAAGGCTGAAACTGCTACTTACTTGCTTTGGTAGTTAAGCCAAGTGAGTTGTTTGTTTACCTTTCGTCAGGAAAGAAAACACGTAATTTAACTATCTGTTAGAAGAGGATTCCTGCCAACAGGAAGAATTATAAGTAAATTAAGCTACCCTTTAAATGAGGTAGATCTTAATCCCAGGGAGTTTTTCTCTATGTACTGTGCTCTTTTTAGTATATATTCTGTGTCCCGTGACTTTGCCTGATCTCCTTCACTCCTCTACATATTCCCACATGCTTAGCCCTTCACTCCCTCCCTGCCCCGACCCAATCTGTACTTTGCAGAAGCTTCAGCTGAGTCGGAGGACGAGATGATCCATCCTGAGGGAGTGGCTTCCCTGCTGCCTCCTGACTTTCAGAGCAGCCTGGAGAGACCAGAGCTGGAGCTCAGCAGACATTCGCCCAGTACGTATCTCCCTCCCCACTGCGCTGTTTTGTCAATCCTGCGTAGTTGGTGGGGGGAGGTAGTTAGGCCTCCTTTCATGCTAAGCCTCCATTAGAATCCCAGGGAAATTCTGTGACATTGATACTTCACATCTGTTTATCATGGGAATTATGTCCTTTTGGAAGTCTGCTTTCCCCTCTATGTCGTGTTAACTCCTCAGAGTGTTTTTCTAAGGCAGTATGATGTTTCTTCTCTTCTGTATCTCTTTAACCTCCTCTATCTCTGGATTGAGCAGTAGTCACAACTCTTTGTCATTCCTTCACCAGTTGTATAGATTATCTATTGCACATCCAGTCATTCCCCGCCCCCAAATGGGTGTCTGCTGTAGTTTATTAATTCATCCAACAAATTTTTGTTAAGTGCCTGCTGTATGCCAGGCACATGCTAGGCACCAGGAATATAGTAGAAAAAAGACAAGTCTCTCCTTTAATGAAATGTATAGCCTAGTGAGGAGATGGACATTAATTAAATTATTATATAATTAGCTACCATTGTGGTGTGTGCTCTGAGAGGCAGTGCAGAACATCATGTGAGCATATTACAAGGAGCTCTAACTCCCTGTGTGGAGCTGGTTCAGGCAAGATTGGTTTTTTCACATAAAAATTAAGCACCCACTTTTGTATAGTATTTCAAGCAAACGTCTATAAATGCAGCCTTTTTCTTCTAAACTACGTAAGATGGTATACTTTTAGGAGAAAATGTGTATAAGACATGTGGATAGTAAGTAGATATGTTAAACCAATGTGTACATTAAAAGTATTTTAAATCATTATTAATGTTAGTGGTCATAGGGAAAGTGATCACTCCATATTTAATATTTTTAGAACGTGTGGAAGTTACTAGCTCTTCTGATTGATACAGAATTCCTTTTTTTTTTTTAATTTTATTTATTTATTTGAGAGAGAGACAACAAGCATGAGCGAGGGGAGGAGCAGAGGGAGAGGAAGAAGCAGACTCCCTACCGTGCAGGGAGCCCGGCATGGGGCTCGATCCTGGGACTCCAGGATCATGACCTGAGCTGAAGGCAGACGCTTAACTGACTGAGCCACCCAGGCACCCCTAGAATTCCTTTCTGAACATAGATTTTTAGAAGATACTTAATGGTAGAAGAAAAATAAGTTATTTTAGAGATCTCTTTTCTCCTCAAAAATAAGTTATTTTAGAGATCTCTTTTCTCCTCAAATACAAAAGTAGCAGAGCCTCAATTGATCCATTTTGCTCTTAGCACTCTTTTCCCTGATTGTAAAGCCAGGAGGAAGGGGAAGACTCTTCTAAATTAGTGTTTCTCCTCAAGTAAAAGTCAAGAGAATATTTATTGAATTTCTGCTATATACATATCTTCATGCTAGAGTATATGGGGAGTTAGCACTTTGTAAAATCTTTTCAGGAGAGAGAAGATAATTGCACATAAAGCCAACAACAGAAGATGGTGTGTTTTAAAGTGACATAAATAGTGCAAACAGACCAGAAAAATATAGAGTAAAAGTTCTCTGAGGACTAGAGTGATGAGAGAGAGCTTCGTGAAGAAGGTGTAGGATTTGAGCTGAGCCCTAGAAATAAGTAGGATTTGAATTGGTCCAGAGGAGACGAGAGTATTTTTAGGAAGGAACAAAAGCATAAAGATAGGGATGAATGTGATATTTTTAAAGGATAGGTAATAAACGAATCTAGCCAGAGTAAAGTATTCTTTCATATTCAAGAGTAGTCAGAGGAACAATTAAAAAGGTACATTGGGATAATATTGCAAAGGGCTTTGAGTATCAAGCCAATGAATATGAGATTTTTTAGGGGGGAAAAATAGTAGGGGGGAAGCCACTGAAAATTCTTGGTAGGGGGCGCCTGGGTGGCTCAGTTGGTTGGGCGACTGCCTTCGGCTCAGGTCATGATCCTGGAGTCCCTGGATCGAGTCCCGCATCGGGCTCCCTGCTCGGCAGGGAGTCTGCTTCTCCCTCTGACCCTCCCCCCTCTCATGTGCTCTCTCTCATTCTCTCTCTCTCAAATAAATAAATAAAAAATCTTTAAAAAAAAAAAAAATTCTTGGTAGGAACATGATTTGATGAGGAACTCTCTTTAAAAAAAGAGAGTCTCTCTCAGTTCTAAATGTAATTTGAAATGAAAATGAAAAATGGATCCTGAAATAGAAATGAGGTTTCAAAAGCAAATAAAGATTTAGAATAAAGGTAACCAGTCTCTTCAGTCCTTTTTGTCATCAGCTGGACTCTCCCTGTGGCGGTAATTGATGAAGGGGGGACAAAAACAGGTTGAAGAAGAGGAAAGATAGAGGCGAAAAGTAAAATAGAAGAGATGAATGTAGTAAATTGTAGAGTAGCTAACAATTGCCATTTGTGCTCTTCAGTGTACTCTCTGCCATAAACTTTCTTACCTCTGATCTTGGCTAGAATATGAATCTCATAGATGAGGTACAAAATTTGGTCAGGGTCCTAAATGGAGTGGTAGTTGGAGTTCTAGCGGTGTTTAGTTGGATCAGTGGTAATGCTTGGAGTTTACCCAGAAAATTAGATTCTTTCAAAATGTGCAGTGTTAGTCTGCCATAGGCCAGTAAACTATTGGGAAGCCAACTTACTTGGATGTTTTGGGGGTTTTCTCTAATTAAGATTTTCATTAAAGGAAGGTTTTTAGTAACAGTTTGCTAATCAGTAGTGGCACCTGAGGATATTTTTTTGGTATTAAACTGTTTTTAAGAATATGGCTTCCTGGGCCCTACCCCAAGAGTCTCAGGGAATGTGAGTCCTGGGACTGTACATTTTTTTAATGTCCCCTAGTAGTTAGTTAATCAACTCAATTTGTGACTGACTAACTGAAAGAATAGTTTTTCAGTATTGTAATTAATCAGGGTCTTTGGCTTATATTCCAGCAACCTCCTGTTTATGTGCTGTAGACAAGACCCCAAATAGGAAGAATTGGTTTATAACATCCTTCATGGCTCTCCTTCTTGACTTCTCTCTCTACCACTTTCTTCAGATTTTTCTTACGTGTTGGGAGACAGTATTCATCCTCCATAGTCAGAAGTCTAGACTTGCCTCTAGACCATGATTGGTTGTACAAAAATTCTTATTACTATTAATTATTTCAGAAAGAGTCCAATTTAGGAAAATAGAAAAACATTTAAAAAGGGCTATCAGTATACAGATTCTTTAACAAAGGTATAGCTCCAGAGGATTTTAACCAGCCTTTTTCTTATAGGGCATATAGTCCTCATTCCTTTTTCTCTTATTAAATCTGGAAGCTGAGATTTTAGAGAAATGCTAGATAAGTTACTCAGCTAACATGAGTCAGATTTAGGTTTGGTGTCATTGCCAGGTCTCCATTCTCTTAATTCCTGCTTCTTATTCATATTCAGGGATTTGTTTTCTAGAATGAAGACACTACTTTCCTATATGGCCCTTATAAACATTCTTCACTTCTCTACTGTATAGCAACCTGAAGCCTTCTGACTTTGGAATCTTAGAAATCTTAGAATCTTAGAATCTTAACCCTCGCTTTTCTTTTTTTTTTTTTTTTAAGATTTTATTTATTTATTTATGAGAGAGAGCACGAGAGAGGGGAGGGTCAGAGGGAGAAGCAGACTCCCCGCTGAGCAGGGAGCCACGTGTGGGACTCAATCCCAGAACTCCAGGATCGTGACCTGAGCCAAAGGCAGTTGCTTAACCAACTGAGCCACCCAGGCGCCCCTACTCTTGCTTTTCAACGCCTGAAATATATTTCTTCACTTGCATTGGCTCCACCCTTTGCTAAAGGTGCTCAGTTTCTACACATCACATATTATTATTTTTTTTTTTAAGATTTTATTTATTTATTTGAGAGAGAATGAGAGAGCGAGTACATGAGGGGGGGAGGGTCAGAGGGAGAAGCAGACTCCCCGCTGAGCAGGGAGCCCGATGCGGGACTCGATCCAGGGACTCCAGGATCATGATCTGAGCCGAAGGCAGTCGCCCAACCAGCTGAGCCACCCAGGCGCCCACTACACATCACATATTATTAACATCTGTTTTAAGACATTTAATGTGGCCATGTTCCCATAATAGAAGATGTCACCTTTCCCAGAAGCTTGTCTGCATCACATCAGTTCCTTACAGGGATCTAGAAAGTGATTCTTCATTTCTTCTTGTCTTTTCTTCTTTATATTTTGTGTTGCTTAGAAGTTCCTGTTTTATGTCTGAAGGTCCCCTCCAGTTATCATTTTTTTTGCAAAACATTCATGACCAAAACTTTCTGAATAGCCCACATCTCTTTGATGACTTAAGTGCTTCCAGAGAAGTAATCATCTAGAATCCTATCACTGCAATTTTACAGCATCAGAACAATTATGATCCAACAGAATAGCATTCACCTTTCAGTAGGTGGAGAAAGAGGCTGTTTGCTTGTACATACCTAATTTTAAAATCACAACTCTGGAACTCTTTGACTTAACACATTTATCTCTGACTGACTTCATAAAACATGTCTTTTTCCCACCGCTTAAAATCAAATTTATTTATTCAGAGCGTATAGGTGCTTATGGAGAGCTTGTTATTCACCACAAAGCATCTTTAGTATGGCTTTAAATATGTGCATATAACTCCTGTTTTTAAATTAAAAAGAAAACAAAGAGAATGTTTCTTATAACTTGCAGTGATAGGTAGGGATGCCTGGGTGGCTAATTGGGTTAAGCATCTGCCTTCTTAAGCATCTGCCTTCGGCTGAGGTCATGATCCCAGGGTCCTGAGATGGTGCCCCACATTGGGCTCCCTGCTCAGCAGGGAGCCTGCTTCTCTCTCTCCCTCTGTGTGCTACTCCCCCTGCTTGTGAGTGCATGTGCGCATGGATGCGCAAGCGCTCTCTCTGTCAAATAAATAAATAAACGAACTTGCAATGATAAAAGCCAGTACTTGGGATGACTAGCCTATGAATTTTAGCTATTCATAGGATTTGAAGAGTATATTTTTTTTTCCAGACAATAGGATTTTTTTATCCTTTTAAAAATATTTATTTTGTGGGGCGCCTGGGTGGCTCAGTTGGTTAAACGACTGCCTTCGGCTCAGGTCATGATCCTGGAGTCCCGGGATCGAGTCCCGCATCGGGCTCCCCGCTCAGCGGGGAGCCTGCTTCTCCCTCTGACCCTACCCCCTCTCATGCTCTCTGTCTCTCATTCTCTCTCTCTCAAATAAATAAATAAAAAATCTTTAAAAAAAAAATATTTATTTTGTTATTACAAAAAGTAGTATGTATTTATTAAAGAAAATTTCAAAAACTAGGAAAAAAAAAACCAAGTTTTTAAATCATCCATAGTCTCACAAAATAAAAAAAAACCTCAGTTGATACTTGGCTGTATAATCTTCCTCATCTTTTCTTTGTCTATGTAAAGCCTAAAATATCTGCAATATTCAGATCGTTATTGTCCCTCTAACCTAGTTAACCTCTTTTTTTTTTTTTAAGATTTTATTTATTTATTTGACAGAGAGAGACACAGCAAGAGAGGGAACACAAGCAGGGGGAGTGGGAGAGGAAGAAGCAGGCTCCCCGCAGAGCAGGGAGCCAGATGTGGGACTCGATCCCAGGACCCTGGGATCATGACCTGAGCCGAAGGCAGTCACTTAACCGACTGAGCCACCCAGGCGCCCATCTTTTTTTTTTTTTTTTTTTTTAAAGAGAGTATGCAAGGGGACAGGGAGGCGCAGAGGGAGAGGGAGAGAGAGAATCTTAAGCAGGCTCCACACCCATTGTAGGAGCCCAACGAGGGACTCAGTCTCACATTCCTGAGATCATGATCTGAGCCGAAATCAAGAATCCAGTGCTTAACCAACTGAGCCACCCAGGCACCCCTTCTTTTTTATTTTTATTTATTTTTTAATTCTTAAGCATCTGGATGATTTTAAGACATTTTTAAAAAAATTTTTATAAAAATGTCCAACATGGGGTTTGAACTCCCAACCCTAAGATCTAGAGTCACATGTTCTACCAACTGAGGCAGCCAGGCACCCCCGAGACATTTTTTTTAGAGCAGTTTTAGGTTCATAGAATTGAGAGGAAGGTACAGAGATTTCCTGTATGCCTTCTATTCCCACACATACATAGCCTCTCCCATTATCAGCATTCCCCCATCATTGTGGTACCGTTTTTAAAATTGAAGAACCTACATTGACAAGTCATAATTACCCAAGATCCATAGTTTACCTTAGCGTTCACTCTTGAGTTGTACATTTTATGGGTTTGGACAGATGTATAATACGTACCCATCATTCCAATATCATACAGAGTATTTTCAGTGTTGTAAAAATCCTCTGCTCTGCCTGTTTGCCCCTCCCCCCAGCCTCTACCTTTTTTTTTCTTTTTTGTTAAACTACAAAAATTGCTTATTTTAAACTTGTAGAGGAGTTTTATCTAAAATTAATGGAAAACAATTTTCTTTCAGTTTTACTCATTTTGTAAAAAACCTATTCCAGGTTATTTAATTATGAAATTATTATTGATACTACAATGACCACATTATTTATTAATTTCTTACACATTATTCCTCAGTGTTTGGTAGAGAATCTAGCCTGTTACTATATATCCTAACCATAGATCCTGTACACACACCCATAATGCAAGTCTTTATTCAATAACCCAGATATGAAATGGTATATATTCAGAGATCCAGTGAGTAAAGTGATCATGGAGTAAAGTTTTACAAAATATGTGCAGTCTTTTAGTTCATTTTATATTTCTTTTTTTAGTTACAGAAGCAAAGACTAATTCATTTTAGATTGTTGGGGTATAGAAATAAGACTTTGGGTTAGAGCTTACACCATCTGTTTTATTTGTGCCAGTTTAGTGTAGGACATGGTTTTGTGGATCATTTGAGCCTTTTGTACTATATTAAAATTGAGCCCAATCTAACTGAGTTAAGTATCTGGAATATACTCATCTTGAGGCTGTTTTCTAAACTGACTCTCATCAATACTTGCATTGCTGTTTTGTGTAATTTTTTTTTTTAAGATTTTATTTATTTATTTGACAGAGACACAGTGAGAGAGGGAACACAAGCAGGGGGAGTGGGAGAGGGAGAAGCAGGCCTCCCGCCAAGCAGGGAGCCCGATGCAGGGCTCTATCTTGGGACCCTGGGATCATGACCCGAGCCGAAGGCAGACGCTTAACGACTGAGCCACCCAGGCTCCCCTATTTTGTGTAATATTTTAATACTGGTAGGAAACTTAGAAATCTTTCAGTCCATCGCTGCGTTTTTCTTGGTCAAGACATTTAGACCCAAATTGGTTGGTGTTTTTTGTTTTTGTTTTTTTTTAGAGAGTGAGTGAGAGCACTTGCAGGAGAGTGGGGAGGGGCAGAGGAAGGAGAGAGAGAATCTCACGCAGGCTCCACGCTCAGTGCAGAGCCCAGTGCGGTGCTCAGTCTCACGACCCCGAGATCATGACCTGAGCCAAAATCAAGTCGGACACTTAACCGACTGAGCCACCAAGGTGCCCCAAGACCAAATTGTTTAAGTGGTTTATGCACAGTTGCCTTCCTTCATGGAATGTGAATGAAATTTTTTTTCCAGTTTTACATGGAGTTATTATTTGAAACGACCTAGTTTGGTTGTTTTCAAGCTTTCTTAAACTTATTTTTCCTTTCAAAAAGAAATCTTACCTTGAGCTCTTTATATAAAAACATAATTGAGGGGGCCCATTTCTGAAGCCCTGTCCAGTGGCTTGAAGTAATTTCTAGGAACTTTAGGGCCTAAAAATAATTCATTTAAGTACTATTTCATGAGATTGTCATTTCACAAACTGGTTTGTTAATCATCATATTTTGTTCAAAACTACTAGTGGTAGCAGTAGGCAATCCAGAAAAATGGTAACAAAACATTTTATAGAAATAGGAGGCACTTTGTACATCCCTGCAAAACAGTTTGAAGCCCCTGGTAGTTATGAAGCACCAGGTGGTAATTTTATAGTTATTTGAGTTATTCATAATATGTGAATTGGCTTTGAGATATTGAAAATATTCCAGACATGCACGGCAGGAATTATTAATAAGACCCCTAGAACTTTATTTTTATTTATTTATTTTTAAGATTTATTTCTTTATTCTTGAGAGAGAGCAAGCGAGCGAGCACATGAGAGCAGGGGGAGGGGCAGAGGGAGAGAGAGAAAACCCTCAAGCAGACTCCCCACTGAGTGCAGTTCCCAATGCAGGGTTCCGTCCCAGGACCCTGAGATCGTGACCTGAGCCAAAGCCAGGAGTCAGACGCTTAACCAACTGAGCCACCCAGGCACCCCCCCCGCTTTAGAACTTTATATAATTTTCTGCGTAGAAGTTAAAGAAATTAATATAGATATGTATTGACCAGCTAATATGCTGTGACTGAATTTTAGAAAGCATCCTTGAATGAATGTTTATGCCATGAATCTGACTTGATTTTCTTTCATTTGATAGGAAAAAGCTCTATTTCTGAAGAGAAAGGTGAATCTGATGATGATAAACCAAGGAGAGGAGAAAGACGATCATCCAGGGTCAGACAGGTAACTCAAACATCTCTTAAAGCATTTATCACTTCTTTGGATACTGCTTTGGATATCTCCTCCTTCTCTTCCTCCTAAGACTTTTTCAGAGTTTGTGTCTCTTTAGATTTCTGTAGTCCTCTTCTTTTTCCTCTTTTTCATCTTTATCTCATTTATGGGAGTTTGGGGGGTGGTGTTTGTTTTCCTTTTTTTTTTTTTTTTTTTTTTTTCCAAAAGCACTCGTTAGCATTTAATGAACCTCCCTCCATGTGGCTTCAAGCTACCAGGACACAGCACCGCCCAACCCCCTTCATCTTCTCATCAACTCTTTTACTGAAAAATTTGGCCTTCACGATGACAGGCTGTTTGGGAAGCTTTCCCTTTCCTGAAACTTTGTAGTAGCCTGAGTGCACCACGTCAGGAATAGGAGCAGCTCCGGTCTTGTTTCTGGCAGCATTTACCCGTGCCTGCTCACTGACTAAGGTCCGCAGTTTGTCAAGGTTGACAGATGGGCAGAAGCTCTGGTTCCTCTTTAAGTGCTCATGCCTCATACTAACGTTTCCAAAGTAACCTGGGTGATATTTGTCGAAGTTGACCCTGTGATGATGCGTGTCTCCAGCATTACCCTGGCCTCCTCTGGCTTCCAGTGCTTGCTGAATGCGGCTGTGGCTCACGTGGCCCGAAGTTTCCGGGTCTTCCTTCCTGGATGGCATGTGGGCAGCCCAGACGAAAGAGCTGGTTTTTTGTTTTCTAATTAGGTCTGCTCAGATTTCTAAGCAAATATAAATTAAAACTTAATTATGAAAGTTAACTTAAAGGTTGGTCTATATTCCTAAAATACATTATTAAAAAAGATACAGTTATTCAATTAGAACTTTAAAGCCATATGATACAGTGTTAAGTGAGCCAGAGCACAAAAGTTTATCTGTGTTATGATTATGACTATGGAAAAGAAATGATGAGGAAAAAGTTAAATATACCAAAATGATAAAAATAATTACATTAAGTGATGATAGGTCAGTTCCCCCACCCCCTTGCCACTTTCTAGATGTTCAGTTTGTATTTATTTTTAAAGCTTGAAACTAAAAAATGAACTAGTAGCGGTTTCATTAATGTATTCCATTTGTAGTCTCTTTTGATCCCCTTAAGAGCTTGATAGACCATGCTTGTTTACTGCCACACTTGTGTGTGTGGATGCAAGCTTGTATCATTGAGTTTCTCTTTCTTATGTGTATCTCCTGAGATATTTTTTTCTCCTCTGTTGATAGTGAGCAAATATACTTGGATCCACTATATATCTTTTCTTTCAGGCAAGAGCAGCTAAACTCTCTGAGTGTAGCCAGGTGGCTGAGGAGGAAGAGGATCAAGAAACACCTTCCAGAAATCTGAGGGTCAGAGCAGATCGAAATTTGAAAACGGAGGAGGAAGAAGAAGAGGAGGAAGAAGAGGAAGAAGAGGAGGAAGAGGAAGAGGAAGATGAAGGACAAAAATCTAGGGATGCACCAGTCATGAAACAACTTGAGGAAGCAGAAGAGGGGGAAGAGATGCCCAGAGCAAAACCAGAGGAGGTGATAGATGAGAGACCCCAAACCATAAGATCCCAGGAACAGGAGGGGTTAGAGAGAGGGGGAAGAGTCACAAGGTCCCAGGAAGAAGCCAGAAGAAGTCTTATGGCCAGACATCAGCAGGAGAAAGAAATGAAAACAGTTTCTTCCCTTGAGGAAGAAGAAAAGGAAATAAAATCTTCACAAGGCTTGGAGGAAAAATCAAAGTCCCCTTCCCCTCCTCGACTGACTGAAGATCTGGAGAAGGCCCCTCTTGTGCTACAACCAGAGCAAAATGCCAGTGAGGAGGAAACTCCCCCACCTTTACTTACCAAGGAAGCATCTTCACCGCCTAATGCACAGCTCCAGGGTGAAGAAGAAATAGAGCCCATGGAAGGCCCAGCTCCCCCTGTCCTCACTCAGCTATCTCCTCCTAATACAGATGCTGAGGCCAGGGAGCTATTAATATCTCAGCATACTGTCCAGTTGGTGGGAGGCCTGTCTCCTTTGTCAAGTCCTGCAAACACCAAAGCAGAATCTCTAGCAGAGAAAGTGCCAGAGGAGAGTGTCCTGCCCCTAGTTCAGAAAAGCACACTAACTGAATGCTCACCCCAGAAGGGTCTTGAAACTGAGTCAGAAAAATCTGCTCAACCACTCCCTCTTAAAATCGAGGAATTAGCACCGGCCAAAGGGATCACTGAGGAATCTCTGAAACAGCTGTCTTTGGAACAGAAGGAAGGTAGAAGGGCTTCTCATACCCTTCTCCCAAGCCACAGATTAAAACAGTCAGCTGACTCCTCCTCAAGCCGGTCGTCCTCTTCATCCTCCAGTTCTAGATCAAGATCTCGCTCTCCTGACAGCTCAGGCTCTCAGTCTCACTCATCTCCAAAATCCAAGCAGAGAGATGTATCTCGGGCACGTACTCACACCAACCCTCGTGGTAGATCCGAGATGGGCTCCCGATCCACATCAGAGTCCAGGTCACGTTCCCGTTCCCGTTCCCGTTCTCGTTCAGCTTCAAGCAACAGCAGAAAAGTAAGTGTGGGAGAATCCTGGGTGCGTTGATGTTTTGTTTGTATTCCAGTGTTTTTCAGCCCCAGGAGAACTATTATAATTTCTGGCAGGAATGGGAAAAGCTTCCTTTACTCCCCAGGTCAGTGATTATTTTCCCATCATTTCTGAGTCTAATTTTTAATTCATTAATCCCTAAATAGAGTCCTTTTTCATTTTTTTGAGTCCCTTTGATTCCAAAGTTGAATCATTTACCCATTTTCAGTAGTCTATAAACTTGAAGATACGGACATGCCTTTTTACATGTGTATCTTAGTATCCTAGCACCTACTTGGGACTTAATAAATAATTTGCTGAATACTCTAGGAAGTCAAGGAGATCACGAACTCAAAGAGGAATAAACATAGGGAGAGAAGGGTCCAAAGTATTAAACTGAGTCCGCGGAAGTTGGAAAACTCAGTGATGTATTGAATATATACCATATAAAATAATTTGCCTTATGTGCTTCATTTCTTCAGTCTCTGAGCCCTGGAGTCTCCAGGGACAGCAGCACCAGCTACACTGAAACCAAAGATCCCTCTTCTGGTCAGGAGGTTGCTACTCCACCAGTGCCACAACTGCAGGTCCTTGAGCCAAAGGAGAGGACTTCCACCTCATCCTCTGTCCGAGTGAGGCATTTGAGCCAACCTGAGCCAGCTGAAAAGCATGTGACCCAGAGGTTACAGCCTGAGCGGGTAGGCTATTATGCCCCCTTCCTAGAAGGAGATGGAGGATTAGGCATGATTTTCCCTTTTGTCTTAGCTAGTCTGGATAAGGTTCAGTAGAGATCTAGATGGTTGGGGATACCTGTAAGATTCTACTCCGTTCCAGCTCCCTGGTTCATGAAAGCTCTATAGGAGGCTAGGCATCAGGTTTCTCATCTCCAGGGCTCCCAGGGTCACTTGCACAGAATGTCTCCTTTTTTTCTGCCCCAAAGGAAGCCTTTTCTCAGTTCTCTCAAAAAAGAATTCTAATAAAATGATTGTTGGCATAGAAATTCTTTAAGCAGCATTCCATTCCACTTTCTAAATGAAAATAAAGATCTATAGGGCTAAGTGTGGAGCTGCCACTGCCTTTTATTACCAGCTCCAGGTTTAAAGAAGAGGAACCAAACAGATTTAAGTACGTTGCTATGGGTGTTTTGCTATGTTTGTCCTGACAGGGGAGCCCAAAGAAGTGTGAAGCTGAAGAGGCAGAGCCACCAGCTGCCACACAGCCCCAAACCTCAGAGACCCTGACCGCTCACCTACCAGAATCAGAAAGGATTCATCACACTGTGTAAGTAATCTGTCTCATCTGGGGTATAACAAGGGACTGGGAGTGTGGAATAGTTCTTTGCTCCCTGGGGTTCTTTGACTAAGCAGTCCTAGTTTCCTTTTAAAACGTAAAGGCAGAGCTTTATCTGGACAAAGACTAGGCCTCAGTTGTTATGTTGAGAGCTGCCACCGGAATTCTTAAGGTGCTCTGAAAAGTGGTGGTTAGAGCATAAGGAAACCCATGTCTGAGATCATCAAAATAGTTCCTTTAAGGAGCAGGTAGCAGAGGCTTTGGTTTCCAAACTCAAGGCAGTGTAAGGGAGTTGACTCAGGTCATCTTAACTCAGTGTTTAACTCACGTTTACCAGCTACATCTGAGCCTGGGAACACAGTTTAATAAAGGGGATATCAAGAGTCTACCAAGAAAGTCACAGGGGGGTGTTGTTTTTGAGTTTCTGTTGTTTTCCTTAGTTATTAGCTGTCTTTTTATTAAGCACAATCTATCTTAGTTCTTACTGGATGCAATATAGCAAAATATGAAGCATATATCAATCAGAAGTTTGTTTTTGGGCCCCTAAGACCCTTGGATTGATTTTTACCATTTACTTAATTAATGTCAGTTTTTATTCCTTATATTTAGTTCTAGAAAAATACAGGTAAGAACAGGTATATCATTCGTTCATTATTCTGCACTAGGTACTATATGTTAAAAAGCCGTTGAACCCAAATTCCTGGCTTTAGAGTCCCATGGAAAATGAAAAGCAAAACATTGTGGAAATAAGATTGCTTAGCTTTTAGACATCAAGAATCCTATACTGCTTTTACTGCTTTAGTGAACATCCAGTGTAGACAGTTGGCCTAAAGTTGTTCTATGTTGGTTTTTATGTCATTTTTAACACTAATACTATCAGTATGATTTTTCCCCTTTATGCAAAAGTCTAATTTACACACTTCTGAGAGCTTCAGGCTATCTTACCTCTGATTTTGGAGGGTGGTGGGCAGGTGACATGATTTATTACCTCATTTCCTTGCGATTTTAATACTAGTTTTGTACTCCTTAGTATCTATATAGCTTTTGTCTTGGGATATACCCTTGCTACTGTCTTTTCTAATGGTCTTGCCTCTGCTGCCATCTTGTGGCCATTACTTTTTTGGTTTGAAAGTCAAAAGTTCACTCTACTTCCTTTGAAAAGTTTTGTTTTTCCCTTTTGGGGTGGGTACATTATCCTTTGGAGAGGGTTTTTCTTCTAGGACCATAAAGTGAAAACCCAGCGGATTCTGGAAGGTGTTCAGGATTCCCCAGCTACACCATCGATGAGGAAATGGGGTGACACCTTCCCTTCCATATCCATGAACCAGAGATAATACCTGCCCTCCCCTACCCCATCCCATGGGGGTACAGCATGTCCTTTGTATAATGGCAGCTTTAAAGTAGGTGTTGACAGCCTGCTAGTAATTGGGCCTGAGGAACTGCCTCCTATACCCCTTGTGAAGCAAGTAATTTTCTGAAAAGGTTTTGCTTTGCCCTAAAACTTCAGTTGGTCTGTGAGATCCTGGCAACAAAATGGCACTTGATGCTATTTTGAAACATCTTTATTTCTGGACTTTAGCATGCAAGTCCAGGGCAAATGAAGCTTGGAGTCCTGTACAGAGTTTTTCTCCCCATGTAAAGGTGCCCTTGATCTTCCATTTTATGACTGAGGTAATCTAGTCACATTGATTCCAACAAGGTGACAGGCAAGTGGCACCTTGGGCAAATACTGAGACTGTCCATTGTTGTGTAGGCAAGCTTCAGTGAAGCAGCCTATAGGTGAGAAATGCAATCTGAGCTCAGGAGTAGCTCACACACATCCCCTTTACCCATTTTCCCTCTGCCTGTCTTCCAGATGGTCTATTCAGCAGCCTAATAAAAAGACATGCCCAAGGGCTTAAACTCATAGGCTATTCTGGCATTGGATTTGGTAAATGAATCTTTGAGAGGTTTACCTACATTTCTGGAAGCCTTACTGCATCTGATTCACAACAGTCTTAGTCTTTCACCACTCTAGAGTCCTAGTTTTCAGCCTGGTGACCTCTGGAGCCCCTGGCCAATTTTAAAAGTGGGATCAGCAGTGCTAAATGGAAAAGACTATTTGTGGCTTAACCTTGGTTTTCCTGTCTCAACAAAAGACAGAGTTAGGGCCTGTTGATTCAGTAAAGTGTTTAAAAAAAAAAAAAAAAAGACTTCAAGGACCTGTCAGCACCTGGAAGAGATTGCCTAACTTTTTCTGTGCTTTGTTAAATCCATTCTGATTCTGATTGTGCCCTGAGGAATTCTTAATTTATGAGGTAAGGTATCTTGTCATTGCTTGGAGCAGGAATTTGTGAGCCCTCAGTCCTATTTCAATTGAGCCATGTTCCAAAATCCAATCTTCTGCCTACTATGGATATAACAAAAGTGTCTTCATACAGCAGAAAATAATGCTACTGTTTTTACATTAAAAAAAAAAATGGGGAAAAAAAGAACTTTTGTGTGAGCAACTGTATTATCCAGCAGTAGTTAATTCAAACCTGAATTTTTCTAAATACAACTTTGCTGAGTACACAACCTTTGCAGGCAATAGCAGCTTTGGGCTTTTGGCTTATTATGTTTATTTCCTTTTGCCTGAGTACGAGGAAGAAAATAGTCCTTTAAGCCAGTATGACAATGTAATGGTTACTCTCCAGGGAATCTACAGTACCAATATGCCAAATAATGCATAATTTTTAAAAGTAGAATCTACGAACATACCCCCAAAATCATATCATCCTTGGTTATCTTGAAACCAAGATTGAAACCGGTATTCTATATTTAAGTCTCACTGCTTGAGAATAGTCACATCCCACTATTTCATATCAGGTCCTCAGCTCCTCATGAATTTTCTACAGTAACTAAAATTCAAACAAACACGCCTGTAGAAATTTCCTTTTCTGTTAGTTTCTCTGAATCTTATTTAGATATGAATTATAATGTGATGTTGTTAGTCTCCAAGTAGTTCTGTCCTTTTCCTTCTGGGCTGCAAATGCTTTGTGTGCTGTTCAATTATGGATAGAGCTCTCCTACCCCCAAACTCCCATGCAATTTCACAGATTTTTCAAAGATATCAGAAATATTTGTGCAAGAACTTAAATGTGGGAAGGGAGATGTCTAGATGCCTTTTGTTTAAAAAGGCCTACAAAGAAAAGCTGCATGGGCCTCTGACAAGTAGCTAACAAGGCTTTGGGACCGGTCCTGCAAATAGATTTGAATCCCTTGTGGGGGCAGTTTCAAGGATTCCTCATTTTCTTATGAAAATAAAGTCTTAGGAATCTTGGATCCCACAGAATTGTTTGTGGGGAAATAGATGGCACGAACTCACTGTGTCTTAAGAAGGCCAAGGATAACGTCGTAAAATTCTTATTCTTGAAAAAATGAGAAAGAATTTCCAGTGAAAGAAAAATTCTTCCTCCAAGGAAGCTACTTCTGGAGAGGCATATTGGCAGCTGAAACTATTTTAGGACAATTGATGGATAGGGAACATTTATTTGAGGATGTTGGAAGGTAACATTCTTTGTGAGGTAACATTCTCTGTGGGAGTTCCATCTAAAATAATGTTTAAGAAGAAAACTTTGGGGTGCTTTCTGGCTCAGTTGGTAGAGCATGCGACTCTTGATCTCGGGGTCATGAGTTCAAACCCCACATTGGCGTAGAGCTTACTTGAAGAAGAAGAAGAAGAAGAAGAAGAAGAAGAAGAAGAAAACATTTAGTTCAGCAAGCAATTATTAAAGTGTCCACTTGGTATATACACAATGACAGCCTAATTCAGAAATATTTACTGAGCATTTCTTTGTGTTAGGCCCTGGGCTAGGGATTAAGGAATGTAGTCCCTGACCTTGAGGAATCCTGCAAGGTGGAGGTGAGGGGCAAGTCAACCAGCAGTTATTATACAGAGTGATGAGGTCCTTGCTGAAAACCTGTCAAACCAACTACCGAATGCCTTCGCATCAGAGAAAGTGCAGTCTACTCTTTGAGAAAACTCAGGAAAAGCTCCATAGGTGGTATCAAATGAGATAATGGCCTATTAAATGTACATGATTTTATGCATATACTTACCTTGACTTGGAGTGTTGTCCAAGCCAGACTCTTAAGGGCAAAGCCTTATCACACTGTCCATGAGATAGGTATCGTTGTGATCCCCACTTTACAGATAAAGTAAGAGATACACAGGATCAGAGACTCGCCCAGTGTCACAGAACTTGTATGGGAGCACGGTCGGGCCGTGATTGGGCCCTAGCCAGTTTGACTGTAGAGCTCTCAGTCTTACTGAACAGATAGGGACCACTAAGTGAAAGGGAACTTTTAGAGTAATGTGTAAACATGACCACTTTAACATGTAGTTGGCATGTATCAGATTTTAAGCAGTGGGGAGGAAAATTTATTCCTGGCTGAAAGCTCTGGTATTAAAATGAGATAATACCAAGCTTTTGATTAAATACCTTACTGTTAAACCTCTGCTGCCACTAGGATGCAAAAGGATCACCTTTGCAGTCAACAAAGGAGTCGTTTTTGAGCATCTACTGAGTGCTTTTTTTGAACGATTAGAGTTAGCTTCTTATTTCACATTTAGTCTGGTGAAGATGCCCATGATTAATTTCCGTTTAGTTCCCAAACATTTCCGGCCCAGCAGAACCCCGCCGCCCCGTGTAACAGCTCTCTCACTTTGGCTTCTTATCTAACTTTGGAGCTCCCACCTTGGAGCCCTTGCTCCAAGAAGTGGCCTTCATGCTTCAGCTACCCAAGGTCCCCTTGCCCTGTTTATCCTTTTCCTTTCTGGCTCCAGTGGACCCTGGGGCAGGGTGACCTTATTAAAGACTCTGTGAAACAAAGTTGTCTGTCATCTCTTCAGAGACACCTCTCCCCTTCTCTACTGGTAATTCCGAAAGGAACTCTCTCCTATCCTCTCCTCCCGCCATCCCTGGGGAAAGGACAGGTTGGAGTAATAACACGTGGTCATTGCTTGGGGTGAGCAGCCAGCTAGCTACTGTAGTGATTGGATAGTGCCTGTTCTCATCCCCCCTCCCCGCAGGAACAGCTGACTGGCTTCTAGGATAGAGGGAGGTGGGCAAATAAAAAATTGCTCATGACCCTCCATTCTGTGTCTCTTTCACCTTTGGCTTTGTTGTTTTCCTCCTTTAATCATTTTTCACTCCCGAGCTCTGCTGTTTCCCTTCCCTCTTTTCTCTGGAATCTTCCAAGAAAGCAGCTGTAACTTTGTCCTCTCCACCCAGCCCCCTCCCCCTGGGAAGACAAGGAGAGTGCACCCTTTCCCTCTGGGGTTAGGCCTTGGTAGCTGTTGTAACCTGAGAAAAGAAGGAAAAAGGCCAGGCCTATTGAGCCAGCAGTGAGCTCCCTGTGGCCTGCCAGAGGATAAGAACCTTGCTCACTCAGCGCCCTCCCTCTTCTCTTTCCCCTCCCCTGCTGCAGCAGGGCCCTCCCCCATCCGCACACACGGGCTGCTGGGTAAGTGGCAAGATGGCTCCCCTGCATGTCTCCGGCTGATCGCCGCCGCTCCGCCAATACAATAGAGCCAGCCACTACCAGCAGCCTGGCCCTCTTCCTCCTCCTTCTCCAGAGAGACCAATCCAGCTGAACTCGGGGTTTGCCGTGAGGACTTAACGCTTATCTCTTAAAGCCAGATCTATTTTAGCTTCCCCTCACCACCACCACCACCACCTCCCCTTCCATTTACCATTTTTTGGATCCCCAGTTGCTGCATCTCGATTTTCTCTCTCTGGATCGGGTGGCTGGGGAGGAGGTGGTGGGCTCTTGGGACAAGGAAGGTGTTGTGGGTTTTTTTTTAAATTTTTTAGGATTTTTTTTGTTTGGTTTTTGTTATTTCTTCCATTCCAGAAAGGGATAAACAGCACTTCCAGGGGGAGAAAAAAAATCATGTTATCAGAAAGCAAAGAAGGGTGAGAGCTTCACATTTCCATGTATCCCTTTTCCCCACCGCTCTAGCCTACCTCCTCTTCCTTCTGTTCCCCATGGCTTTCATTCCGTCTTTTCGTTTTGGTTTGTTTTCAGTCATTCTGCTTTCCCCCTTTGTCCTTCCTGCCTGATTTCTAATTGGCCCAACTTGCCCTCTCCGTGTGGGAAATAGGTATTTTTTGGATAAGTCTTTTCTTTAGGTTTAGGCAGTTGAATCGCGTGTTTCTGTGGGGGCCGGTTAGCTGGGGGCACAGTTCCGATTTTCCCCTCCCCCTTCCCGTGCATCCCTCCCTGCCTGCTCTGGGGAGCCTGTTCTGACCTCTGAGTGTCAGTCAGCCTGTGGGGAATGCTGAATTTTCTGGTGGTGGTTATCAGTGTGGGGAGGCTTGGTTTCCCCTCTCCTGGGTCTTGGGCCCCTGATCATCTTAATCTGATTTTTTTCCCCCAGTGTTTGGGTGGGAGTGGGATTAAGAGATAGAAGTTAGGGGTGAGGACAGAAAAAGGAGGTGGTAGTGGGAGTGAGATCAAGAGATAGAAGTTAGGGATGAAGACAGAAAAAGGAGATGGGAAGATTATCTGAAGTGAATCTCTGGGACTCGTTGCCTGAAATGGGAGCTAACTTGTGTGATTCAGAGTGGGGGTGGAGGGGATTCAGGGTGTGGGGGAGGGTGTGTCCTGACTGGGAGGCCTGCTCTCTTTATCTCTTGGAAGTTGGAATGAGGGAGTGGGAGAAACTGGGTGAAAGCCGAATGTAAGAACAATTCCTACACCTCTGAGCAGGTAAAAGTGGCCTGATTCTTCTCTGAGCTTTCAGACTCCAGCATTTGTCATTTTTCCTTTTGGATTAGAGGGTCCTTATTGAAGTTTGAACCCTCACCAGCCCTACTTTCCCTGCAACCACCCCCCCTCCCAATTTCTCCATTCCTGTTGTTTCCACATCCTGTGGGTCGGTAGGCCTTATTAAGCAGTTGATTATAAACACAAGGTTGGGATGATTTGCCACAGCCATCTGTCTTGTCGTCTTAAGCAATCAGGCTTCCCTTAATTTCTCATGCAATTTTGTTAAAGATGCCTATGGCCAGGGGATAGGGAGGCCACATGGTTGTGGGCAAATCACACTTTTGAGGGACTGTGTTCAGAGGAGTATGTTTCTCCTTTCCATGTAAGAGTACTCTGGTGAATTACCTAAAAACAGTTGGGAGTTCTGACCCCACACGTTACAGCTTTATCCCATCTGCGCAGTGGGTGGATGTGGTTGCTACGATCTGTGCTCTTTTCCCAAGGAAAACAGTTTCCCAGTTTTCCTGTGGGGGCAAGGTCTCTAGTCTCATCTGAAAAGCAGCCCTCCCAACCCCACCCAAGTGATGAGGCATGGGGGTTTCCTGACCCAAAACCTAATGTCTTGCTCTCTCTTCCCCTTGATTCTTTCCTGCCCTTCCCTCCCTACCTCTCCCCATACTGTCAGTGAGGAGAAGGAGGAAGTGACCATGGACACAAGTGAAAACAGACCTGAAAATGAGGTTCCAGAACCCCCCGTGCCTATTGCAGACCAAGTCAGCAATGATGACCGCCCGGAGGGCAGTGCTGAAGATGAGGAGAAGAAAGAGGTAAATTTCCAAGCCACCTGTTGGGGTGGGTGGGCAGGAGTGGGCCTAGGGGAAAGAGTAGACCACTTTGGTGATCCCTCTTACACAGTGGGATAGCTTAAAGAAGGGGGTAGGCCAACTTGGATAAGGATAGGGCCAAGGGAGAATTCGCTGGTTTAGCAAGGGAGACCCTTTGTTATGGGGACAGGGCTCATTCATTCCTCTTTCTTTGTTGGGGAAGTGCAGTCCAGACTCTTGGAAGTTTGTAACTAAAGGAAAACTCAGTTAATGGCCCTTTATCCAAGACCCAGGCCCAGCTTTCCCTGTGGTAACTGTTCGCTTTCCCTCCTTTTTAAAAGCCTGTGGGAGGGAGCTCAACGCCATCTAGTGGGCTTTGGTGGTCTCAGCCGAAAAGTCGTGCTGAGGAATTTTTGTTCCTCCTCTGCCCTCTAGTGGTCATATTGCAGAGATGTAGCTACTTAAGAAGCCAGCACTTGGGGTAATCCCAAAGGCCCCTTCTCCATATTATCTCTGACTCCTCTACTTTCTCTCTGGCATATATGTTATCTTGTATCCTGCACCCAATTCAGGGGGCTCCCCCCATCAGAGCCAGCGAAGTCTTCTTGGCTCTTAAAGTAATAAAGAATTAGCTGGGTTTGGGACTGGGGTAACAGGATGGGAGGGACTGTCGTGTGTGTAGCCTTTCTTTGGTGTGTGTTGCGGGGGTGGGGGCCGGTGAAAGTGATTTGATGTGCAGAATATTATTTATTACAAGGTCCTTCTTCCCCGTAAAACTTTGTCCAAGTACCTCATGTACGGTAATCCGCCCGTAAAATAAAACCCTGCCCAACTGGCCAATCGCTGATGCCGCCTCTTCCTCTGGACCCACCCGCTGCTACTGAGCTGCCCAATCAGAGCCGAGTCTGCTATCCAGGTGTCTTGGCCAGAGGGGGGCATGTATATGGGATCCTGTGATGGGCCCCCTTTTGCCTCCCTGCCTTGCTTACATCAGGGGGCCAAGAAGAGCACTGTTCTGGAGAGACTTGTATTGAGAAAGCAAAAAGCATTTGGAAAGGGGTGGACTTGCATCATCTCCCTATTTGGGACACCCCAAGAAGAGCTTGTGTCAGTGCTGGGGCGCCTGCCCACATGCCCTTACCCTTTTGAGGACTGTGGGTTGCCTTGTTTGCTACAGACTGTTGGGATCCCCATCTAGGGCACCAAGACCTCCTAAAGAGTCAATGTTTGTGATCACAGTGCCGTGCTGTAAAATACCGAGTGGAGGCTCTCGGCTTAAGCTGTAACGACTAGGAGCCCTGCAGAGAAGTCTAGGGTTTGAGCCCAGGGATTTAATGCTGATGACAGCCAGCCATGTATCACCACTTGCTCATCAGATGGACTTTTCCTTTGGTCCCTGTTGTCCATGGTGAAGGGCAGCATGTTGGTTGCTCCAACTTCTCCTCCATCCCTGGAGGCAGGGGCTCATCCATCCACCTGACTGGAACCACTGTCTCAGCTGGAGTCCCTGAGGAGATGCCACACACAACTCTCAGAAGAAAAGTATTCTGACCTTGCTGCTGAATGTGTGCCAGGTCCTGGGGCTATCCAACTACTACCCCCAGGCTGCCTTCATCAGAGGCTCCATGATCCCACTCGGTGAGAGGACCCCTTCCCCATTTACAGGCAGAGGAGAAAGGGACTCAAGTCATCACCTGGATTCCAAGTATTGGGTGGTGGTATTGCTGGATCTTGCCACTGGTGGACATAGGGTCCTGCCTGCCTCTCACGATAAAAGGCCAGGACCATTCCTGCTACTCAGAGGCCATCTCATCAGGGACTGCAAGATGATGCCCCTACAGGGATGGGACTGATGTCTCTGCCCCTTTTCCCCCCGTACCCCTCGCTGAGCCTGGCCACCGCCAGTGAACTGTCTTGACATCATGGAAACTGGGCAGCGTCCCCCCACACGTTTTCCTCCCGCCCCCCCTGCGCCCCTGGGAGGACTCTGGCAGTGCCGTGCTGACCACCACGCCGTGCGCCCACCTTTTTTGCCAACCCAACCCCCCACCAATTGCACAGCGCCTAGCAGGGAGGGCTCATTCTGATTGGACCGGCGGTTGACTAGATACAGTACACAGTGAGGTGCGATTGGCTGAACTGAAGATCCCAGGTGTGAGATGGTACCTGGAACATTTGTCATATTCCTAGTTATTTTCTTCTTTATTTTCTTCTTCTTTTTATTTAATCTTTTATTTTGATTATTTTCTCTTTCTTTATTTTTCTGATTTCTTTATTGGATTTATTTATTTATTTGGTTCATGTTTTTCCTGTTTTAATTAAGACCTTTTTTTTTCTTTCTTTTCTTTCTTTCTTTTTTTTTTTTTTTTTTTTTCCTCACTAACTTACCCATCGAGAGCGGCCTGGCTAGGGGTCAGGCTGGCCCTTAACGGAGACCAAGGAGACTTGGTTAGACGACACAAAC
>NC_138377.1:64862877-64891496 GCF_054177405.1 Leptonychotes weddellii
CTCTTTCTCTTTTTGCTCTGTCCATAGTCTTTCTCCCACTGAGTGTTCGGGGGAGAAACTTGCTCGATGGCAGGTTTGGGAGTTTCTGGTCCTTGGCAGAGCCCCCTAAGCTTAGCTTAAGCCCTGTTGGAGAGGAAACAGTAAAGCTCTGCGAGAGCTCTATATAATGGGTTGGAAAGCTGGAGGCTCCCTGGGGACAATCTGCCCCTCAAAAAAAAAAGCCAAAAAACCTTCCTTTACCAAACGCACCTTGAAAGTCTTTCTGCTGGCCCTTGGGTCAGGAGCCTCCTCTCTGGTGGGTCTAGTGCTGCCCTGTAGGGGTGTGGACAGCCTTAACAGTCTGCTGTCCGAGTGACTCAAAGCCACAGTGAGTGGATGTCAGGCTAGACATGGAGAAAAGGAGGAGGCTTACCTTGTTGCAGTGATCATCCCAAAGTTAGTTTTCCTTGTTTCCTCGTGTTCTCTGAGAGTTTGCAAGGAGACTTAGGAGGACCAGATGACCCAGTTCTGGGCATATCTTGTTGGGTTTGGCGTCCTCTCAACCCGTAGAGACAGTGGAAGAGGGCAAGACCCATGCCTTTAAAGGGCTGGGAGGCTCCTGAATTCCTCTTCCAGCTTATTTCTGGTTAAGCTAATACACAGGTGTGGTATGGACTAGATGACTTTTCCCTGCTGTGATGTTTGATTTTATTTTTTTCTCTAACTTGCATTGATTCTGCTTCGTTTTTGCCGTTTGCCGCTTCTGTTTTGGTCTCTGTCTGTCTCTGTGTCTCTCTCTCTGTGTCTTTGGAACCTATGCTAAGACTGCCCCATCTAACCTCCTTCCCCCCTCTCTGTGGGGTGTGTCTCTTTCTCTTTTTTTTTTTTCCCCCTTTTCTTCTCTATACAGAGCTCGCTGCCCAAATCATTCAAGAGGAAGATCTCCGTTGTCTGTAAGTCTAGCCCCAAATCCCTGATAAAGGCCAGGAGTACCATAAAAATCAGTTCATAAAGAAATAGGTTCCCATTCTCTCTCAGTGGCATTCTTAGGTCACCCCTTCCCACCCCACTCCCTCCACCCAGCAAATCTACATCTTCTTGGCATATGTCGGGTTCTATTTTGAAATTCAGAACTTCAGATAATCACTGTCATTTTTCCTAGGTCACATTTTTTTTCTTAACTAATGACACTGAGGTGTGTCTCACCATTTCCTATCTAGCCCTACATGCATTTCCTCTTTCAGATATCTGAACCCTCAGAACCAGCAGTGGGTTTGAGGGACTTTTCTATAATGTTTAGTAGTTTATCCTTTATTCATTTTTAACATTTTCCCAATGAGGAACTCTAAATTGACAAAAGTGTAATAGATCTTTATAACTTAATATGAAGTCATAGTGTGAAAATGAACCTAAAGCATGATCAGATCATGTCACAATCTTAAACTAACTTTTAGATATAAGTATCACATAGTCTTGTTTTTCTGCATTCCTATGTCCTTCTCAGTCTGTCTTCCCCAGTACTTTAGTTAGTTCTACCACTAAAAGTTTAAACTGCTCACCACCCTAGTTACCCATTCCTAGTTGCCTTTAGAGATAAGTAGTTTTTATTGGTCAGAAAGTGGTTCCAGTCCTTGTATTATTCACTCTGAGGCATGGTTTCCCCAGCCCCCAAATATAATTTCCTTAAGTTAACCTTTTACTGAAATTCCAGTCGAAGGCTATCTGTAGGTGTTAGTGGTGTGAACCAGCAGAGGACCTAAGACCATCTAACTAGTTGTTCGATCCTATTTCTTGGGGACAGCAGCTACCAAGGGGTTGCCAGCTGGAAACAGTGACACAGAGGGGGGCCAGCCTGGTCGGAAGCGGCGTTGGGGAGCCAGCACAGCCACCACGCAGAAGAAACCCTCCATCAGTATCACCACCGAGTCACTCAAGGTGAGGTGGGAGGAGCCGGGGAGGGGAGGATGAGACACGTTGAGGTGGGAGTAGACACGGGCCCAGTGTAACGGGGTGGGGGGTATCTGTGTCCCAGAGCCTCATCCCCGACATCAAACCCCTGGCGGGGCAGGAGGCTATTGTGGATCTTCATGCTGACGACTCCCGAATCTCTGAGGATGAGACAGAGCGTAATGGTGACGATGGAACCCATGACAAGGGGCTGAAGATATGCCGGACTGTCACCCAGGTAAGGCTCTTGCACCCCAGCGTCAGGGGAGCGGGCAGTGGACTCCAAGCAGGCAACCACAGTAGAGTCCTGGAAGGGAAAGCTGCCATCTGTGCAGAGGGTTGTGCTGATTGCCCTTTTAGGGGTCATCAGACTACCACATCCAACCTGTTGTCCATAATAAAGAAAATTTTATTAGAACACAGCTACACCAACTCATTTACTCTTACATCTGGCTGCCTAAGTGCTGTAACGTCAGCGTGGAATAGTTGCAACAGAGATTGTGTGACTCACAGGGCCTAAAAATATTTCTCATCTTGCCCTATACAGAAAAAATTTGCCCACTCCTGCCTTTGTTTTCCTCATGGCAGAACTGAAGCATTAATAATCCCGGGATCCAGTGGAGGAGAATGAAATCTTTCCCCTAGTGGAAGGAACACGCTAGGTTTACTGTACCACCCTCTTTCAGGAAACAGGAGGCGGAGAAGAATGTGCCAGTTTGGTGTTTAAGAATTGCTCCATTATCTTAAAAAAAAAGGGGGGGGGGGCGCCTGGGTGGTTCAGATGGTTAAGAATTGCTCCATTATTTAATACCTTACAGGTCGTACCTGCAGAGGGCCAGGAGAATGGGCAAAGGGAAGAAGAGGAAGAAGAGAAGGAGCCTGAAGCAGAACCCCCTATACCTCCCCAGGTTTCAGTAGAGGTGGCCTTGCCCCCACCTGTGGAGCATGAAGTAAAGAAAGGTAGGTGAAGTGTACAGCTCCCTGAATTCCGAGAGCACTTTATTTGGACCTCTTTTAAAGCATTTAATGTTTTCTGCCTTTTATTATAGTGTTTTTGCATTGCTGTTTTACCTCCCTCTCCTAGTTATTGAGCTACTTGAGAGTTAGGTTAAAATCTTTGGATCTCCATAGTGAGGAGCTTTGCCTAGACAGTACCTTGCACATTGTAGGTGCTCAGCACAGTTAAGTGGAACAGTGCTTGGTAGGGAATGAGAGAAAGGCATAGCAGAGGTGAGAGAGCCAGCTTGCTCCCTGCTGAAAACTGTTCATGTGCTCTTTTTGATAGTGACTTTAGGAGATACCTTAACTCGACGTTCCATTAGCCAGCAAAAGTCTGGAGTTTCCATTACAATTGATGACCCAGTCCGAACTGCTCAGGTGCCCTCCCCGCCCCGGGGCAAGATCAGTAACATCGTCCACATCTCCAATTTGGTGAGTCCGAGTCATTTCCCACAGCCCGGCCTTGTTTAGTGGTTAAGAGTTTGAGCTTTGGATTCCTGTTACTGAACTTCAACTCCTAGATCTGCCAGTTACTCACTCACCAAGCGACTGACCTCATCTCTCTCAACCAGTCTCCTCCCCTGAAAAATGGGGACAAAGTATCAGCCTGCAGGGTTGTCTGGAGGATTTGCGGAGGGCCTGGCATGTAGTGTCTCCGTTGGTGTTACCGTTCTTCGCTCCCCTCTCATTCCCACGGGAGAGTTCCTGACCCCTCTGTGCCCATACTCTGAAGCTGTACTCCTGTGCCAGATACTTGGAGAATCTGAAGACTGGTTGCAGGAGTATTGTTCTTGCCTTCTTCAAGACTTGGAAACTCCATTTTCCTTGGCAGGTGCGTCCCTTCACTTTAGGCCAACTAAAGGAATTGTTGGGCCGGACGGGAACTCTGGTGGAAGAGGCCTTCTGGATTGACAAGATCAAATCTCACTGCTTTGTCACGGTGAGGAGGAAGCTGATTCTCTAGGTTGTGGCACACATTTCCTTTTGTAACCAACGTGGGCAGGTTCAGGGGCCTTGTGGCAAGTGGGAGAGATTGAGGCCTGTTGTGACCCTCTGCCTTCTGCCTTCCTCCACCAGTACTCAACAGTAGAGGAGGCAGTTGCCACTCGCACAGCGCTACATGGGGTCAAGTGGCCCCAGTCCAATCCCAAATTCCTTTGTGCTGACTATGCCGAGCAAGATGAGGTAAGAAACCTAGGGAAAGGAAGGAGGGGAGGGGCAGGGGAGGCCATTATCTGCTAGAATCCAGCTGAGATCCTGGCCAAACCTGCAGCCACTGAGATTCCTTCTCCCTTTTCCTACCCCTTGGTTCCTTTCGTTGAACCATGGGGCTCCAAAATCTGTATGCCCTGGTACCTGGGCTCCTTCAGTGGGAGTGTTATCCTCTCCATCCTGACTGTCCTTGTCCCTCCTCTACCCACAGCTGGATTATCACCGGGGCCTCTTGGTGGACCGTCCCTCTGAAACTAAGACAGAGGAGCAGGGGGTACCACGGCCCCTGCACCCCCCGCCCCCACCCCCAGCCCAGCCACCACAGCACCCCCGGGCAGAGCAGCGGGAGCAGGAGCGGGCGGTGCGGGAACAGTGGGCAGAGCGGGAACGGGAAATGGAGCGGCGGGAGCGAACTCGATCAGAGCGTGAATGGGATCGGGACAAAGTTCGAGAAGGTCCCCGTTCCCGATCACGGTCCCGTGACCGCCGCCGCAAGGAACGTGCGAAGTCTAAAGAAAAGAAGAGTGAGAAGAAAGGTACTTAGCTGTCGGGACACACATACCTGCTAGTAGGTGGGAAAGGAACCCAAATGGGATGGGACACACAGGGTCATAGAGCATAAGGTCTGACTCACTTTCTCGCACCTCAGAGAAAGCTCAGGAGGAACCGCCTGCCAAGCTGCTGGACGACCTTTTCCGTAAGACCAAGGCAGCTCCCTGCATCTATTGGCTCCCGCTGACTGACAGCCAGGTGAGTGCTCACTTGAGGCTCCGCTCTGAGTAGCAGCCAGGCTTGACAGCAGTGCAAGGGGGAGAGTCACTTGACTACTGGTGTGAGAAGGCCCAGGTATTGGCTTAGGATAAGGGAAGAAACTAAGCATCACGGAAAGGCAGTTTTTAAGAACCAGGTGACCGTACGCCATAGAGAAGCCAAACCCAAGAGTGCCAAGGTCAACACAAAGACAGGAACTGGGTTTGTGTGTCTAGGAAGCTGTCTGTGCCAACCATCCTTGTCGGAAATTGATTTCAGTTAGCTGAGAAGCCATTTCTCTGCTTTTTTAATTCTAGGATAGTTTGCCTTTTTTTTTTTTTTCCAATTTTTATTTATTTGGTAAGTAATCTACACCAAATGTGGGGCTCAAACTCAACAACCGCAAGATCAAGAATTGCATGCTCTTCCAACTGAGCCAGCCAGGCACCCCTAAGATTTTTTTTTGCTTTTTAAATTTAAGTTTCTTTGTAATGGGCCTTTTTGGGAATTTGAGGCTCATGTACTCGGCTAAAGGGAAAAGTGGTTTGTTCACATCTTAAGTAGCTGGGGGAATACGAGAGGCAAGGCATGGATGGTGCCACTGCCTGTCGTGGGTATAAAAGGCGAACACTTGGAGGGATGGGGACCCGGAGACAAAGACAGGTGTGATTGCAGACAACCTCCTTCCTGCTTAACAGCAAAGCTGGCGATGATCCTGAGCTAGGGCAGGGCCCAGGGACATACAGACAAGGCGGGACTGGCGTGTGCGGGATCTCAGCAACCTTTGCTGCCTGCTGCAGATTGTTCAGAAGGAGGCTGAGCGGGCTGAACGGGCCAAGGAGCGGGAGAAGCGGCGAAAGGAGCAAGAAGAGGAAGAGCAAAAGGAGCGGGAGAAGGAAGCAGAACGGGAACGGAACCGGCAGCTAGAGCGGGAGAAGCGTCGAGAGCACAGCCGAGAGAGGGACAGGGAGAGAGAGAGGGAAAGGGAGCGTGACCGGGGTGATCGGGAGAGGGAGAGGGAGAGGGACCGGGAGCGAGGCAGGGAGAGGGACCGCAGAGACACCAAGCGCCACAGCAGGAGCCGGAGTCGGAGCACGCCTGTGCGGGACCGGGGCGGGCGCCGCTAGCTGGGAACGCACGAGCGAGAGCTGCAGGCATCAGCCACCCTGCCCCGGGGGGTTCGAGGCCACAGAGGGATAGGTACAATCTCCACCGCCCTAGAACCAGGGGTCTTTCACACCATTTACCCAGTGCTCAAGTATGGCTGCCACCTGTCCCCACATACCAAATGGAGCAGTGGCCGTCTTTCCCCCCAGAGCCCCACCCCCATAACCTATCTCTTGGGAGTTAGCCCTCTCCTCACTCTCCTTTCCCACTGTTGAGTCTGAGAGGGAAGAGCTAGGTTAGGGAGGGAGGTGGTTGGCCCAGAGGTGGGGAACAGCCAAGAGCCCCAGACCTCTCATTTTTCCTCCATCCTGCTCACCACCTCCTTTGGGTACTCACAACCCCCTCTTGGGAACAGCCGGGGCCAGGACTGGGTCACCTATGAGCTGAATCAGCATCTCCTCCTGAGTCCCAGGGCCCCTGCAGTTCCCAGTCTCTTCTGTCCTGCAGCCCTTGCCTTCTGCCCACCGGTTCCACTTTATATCCACCTTTTCCTTTTGTTCAATTTTTATTTTTATTTTTTTTATTATTAAATGATGTGGTCTATGGAAAATAATAAAAATCTGACTTAGTTTTAACTAGTGTGTGACTGGGTTTCCTTGGGCAGGGCCGGGGGGAGAGCCAGACAGTTGGAAGAGGACGGCTGTAGCATGGGGGCACCATCGCCTGCATTCCATACACTTGTTTAGGCAGCCTGCTGCTTCCGGGAGCAGGGACTTCCCGCCCTCCATCTCTGTCTTGGCTCTACCCACGTCACCACGGAGCATCGTCCTCACTGGAGGCCAGAGGGGAAGATCCCTGGGAAGAGGAGGTTCCCTGTCCCGGTGCCCAGTCCCGCGTTAGAGGCGTTCGGTCACCTGCTCGCCACCCTCAAGGCGCCTCCCACAGCGGCCGCCAGGGGGCGGCAGCCGCTCGCTCAGTGGGCGCCTGTAAATGAGCTTCCCAAAAAGGCTCCCCTCCCCACCGCCGTCCCCTCCCGCTGCTGTCGTGCCTCGGTCCCTGACCTGCTCCTTGGGCCCAGCCCGCGGACTCCCTGGACCCTTCTGCCGGCCTTAAGCACTCCCCAGTCGGCCGGCTGTGGTGCCCCGCACCGGCTCCCCGAATGCCGCCTCCTTGCGGCCGGGGTTCACAGCAGCCCCAGAGGCCGCTCCGGGAGCGGGAGCGGGAGCCGCAGCCGGGCCTCTCCGCAGCCGGCTCCTAATTCCCCGCCTCACCGCGCGCTCGCCCTTCGCCCCGCGGCGTGGGGGCGTGCGGGGCCGCTCGGCGCTCCCGGCTGCACCCTCCACGCCAGCCCTTCGGGGACGGCCTGGCGCCGGGGCCTGGACGTCCTCCCGCCCGAGTGCCCTGCCGGGCGCAGCGGGCCCGGCCCGGGAGGGGCGCCGCATCTGTATGCGCCCGGCGGCCCGGCAGCGCCGCCCCCGCCCCCGCCGCGCGGGCCCGGGCTGGCCGGGGAGGGTCGGAGGCTGGGCTCTCTCCCGCGCGCCGCGGAGCCGCCTCGCTCCTCCGCAGGCGGAGCCTCCTTCCCCCGCCCCCTCCGTCTCGCTCCCTTGTTCTCGCCGGGGCCGCTCAGACCTGCAGCGGAGCCGCGGCGCCCGCTCCGATCGGCTCGGGGCTGCGCCCCCGGGACCCGGCGACGGGGGCGGGCGGGGACGCTCCCCGCCGGCCTGGGCCCCTCGGCACTGCCAGGTAAGGGCGCCTGCCCCGGAGCCCGGGGTCGGGAACCCGCGGAGGGGCAGCAGGGGGCCCGCAGCCTGCGGGTGTCTTCAGAGCGGTGCGCTCCGCGGCTGGGAGCCCACTGCCGGCTCCCTTCTCCCGCGCTCTACCTCTTTCCCCTCTTCCCTCGCACCTCTTTTCCTCCTTGCCCCATTTTCCTCTCCCTCGGTTCCTCTTCACCCTGCCTTCTCTCTGCCTGTTTGCCTCCTCTGCCCCTTCCCTCTCCCTCTTGCCCTGTCTTTCTCCACCTCCTCTTCCTCTTTGCCTTTTCCTTTCCCGACCTTTCCTTTCCTGTCTTTCCCTTTGCCTTTTCCCGCTCTCCTTTCCTTCCCCCGTTTCTTCCCTCTCGCCTCCTCTTCCCTTCCCGCTATCCGGTTTCCCACTCCTCCAGCCCTTTCCTTCTCCTCCTCGTCCCGCCTCCCGCTCTGGTCCCCGGCTTCCCTCCGGCTTCCCTCTTCCCTCGGGAGGGAAAGGACTGGCAGGTGTGTGTCTGCTCTGGGGGAGGAGGGGTGGCAGCCACAGCTACCTGAGGGGGTCCCCCCCTCCCCGGCAGGAGGAGAGGGAGGAGACAGCAGTGGGAAGGGTCCTCTCTCCAGCTCCCTTCCCGAAGCCCCTCCTGGCTGCTCCCTCTCTCAGATTGAAGTTCCCGGGGCCTGCTCTGACCCCCGCAGCTGAGGGCTGCCCCCCGCCTGCTCATCACTCCCAGAAAGCCCCTCTGCCCCCCTCCTACCATTCCCCAGCCTGTTACCTATGACTCCTCTCTGCCTGTCAGACACCCAGGCTGCCTCCTTTGATCTCTTTCCTCGTGTCTCTTGCTGCCATTCTGTCTCAGTCTGCGCCGGACAGTGCCTGAGTCTGGGTCTCACCATCACTAACACTGAGTCTGTAGTCTCTGCTCTCCTCTCCCAGCCTCCTGGCCTTGCCCCCAGCTTTACATCCTCTTCTTTCGGCTCCGGCCCCCCGCCACTCTGCCTCCCGAGCCCAGTCCCCCTTCAAGGACTTCAGCTGGCAGTGTGGGCTGGGGGCAGGTTCTGGAGAGGTGGGGTTCCCTCTGGAGGAGGGACTTTCACAGGCTCTCAACCCTGTCTTAGGCTGCACGCCTTGTCATGGCTCAGCCTGACCCCAGACACCTTGACACCACACCTCCGTGAGTCCCAGCCCCTGGATTCTAAGCCCTTTCCCTGGTGGTCCCCAACTCCTCCAGCCCCCTGGCTGCATACTCAACCTGGGAGAAGAGGGGCCAGATCTGGGATTCCAACCCTTCCCCGCATCCCCCCTCTTGTTTTCTTCCCCAGCTTCTCTACTCAGAGTTGACTGGCCAGAGATTTATCAGCTTGTAGGGCTGGAGGTGAATACAGGCAGAGCCTGGGTGGAGGGAAGGATCAGACTGTCTGCTCTGTCTCAGTCTGGGTTCTGGGCAGTGGGGTGTCTGGTTCCTTGGAGGTCTGATCTTCAGTATCTAACTTTAGTTGGGGGCCGGGGAGAGTTAAGGGTTTCCTTGACCCTGAACAGCTACCTGTCCTACAGGTGTGGATCCATGGGGTAGCCCCAACGCATCTGCCCTTCTGCCCCAGCCAGCTCATGCCTCAGTACCCAGGGACAGTGAACAGAGCCCTGGCTGGAGCCCAAACATGTGGGGCCTGGTGAGGCTCCTGCTGGCCTGGCTGGGTGGCTGGGGCTGCATGGGGCGCCTGGCAGCCCCCGCCCGGGCCTGGGCAGGATCCCGGGGGGGCCCAGGACCAGTGCTGCTGCGGAACCGAAGGAGCTGGGTGTGGAACCAGTTCTTTGTCATTGAGGAATATGCCGGTCCAGAGCCCGTCCTTATTGGTAAGGTAAGGATCAGCCCTTCCCAGGTCTGCCCTGACTCTCGAGGCCCTTAGGTCCTGCCCTGCAACTTCATCACTTCTTCAATGACCTTGGCCCCTCAAGACTCCCAACACTCCACCCCCTCATAGACTTAGACTCTTTAACCTTTCTGTCCCTATGCTTGGAACCTGTTGCTATATTTTCCCTGACCCCTACAGCTGCACTCGGATGTGGACAGGGGCGAGGGCCGCACCAAGTACCTGCTGACCGGGGAGGGGGCAGGCACTGTATTTGTGATTGATGAGGCCACAGGCAATATCCATGTCACCAAGAGCCTGGACCGGGAAGAGAAGGCACAGTACGTGCTGCTTGCCCAAGCCGTGGACCGAGCCTCAAACCGGCCTCTGGAGCCCCCGTCAGAGTTTATCATCAAGGTGCAAGACATTAATGACAACCCACCTATCTTTCCCCTCGGGCCCTACCATGCCACAGTGCCCGAGATGTCCAATGTCGGTGAGTACCCCAACTCTGACCATCCCAGAGCCCGTCTCCTGGAGCACCCTCACCTCTCCTTCCCGCGTTGCTCTCGTGTCTGGGTCCCCCTCATTTGCTGTTCTTTCCCACCTGGCCCTGCCCCTGCTGAGTGGGGTGCCGGGATCCCCCACAGGGACGTCAGTGATCCAGGTGACTGCTCACGATGCCGATGACCCCAGCTACGGGAACAGCGCCAAGCTGGTGTACACTGTGTTGGATGGACTGCCCTTCTTCTCTGTGGACCCCCAGACGGGTGAGGATAGAGCTCGGAGCCTGGCGGGGCAGCCATGCGAACAGGCAGCCCCTGACCCGTGTCTCTCCCTAGGAGTGGTGCGTACTGCCATCCCCAACATGGACCGGGAGACGCAGGAGGAGTTCTTGGTGGTGATTCAGGCCAAGGACATGGGCGGCCACGTGGGGGGGCTGTCGGGCAGCACTACGGTGACGGTCACCCTCAGCGATGTCAACGACAACCCCCCCAAGTTCCCTCAGAGTAAGGGGCCGGTGGCCCACCGGAGCCATCCTTTGCCTGCCCCCACCCTCTACAGCTTCTGGGGAGGCCTCCCCTCTCCAGCCCTCCCCCAGCCAGACCCCAGGAGAAGGGAGTGCTGGGAGAGGGAGGAGGGCTAGGGACCTAAGATGTCTCCCCTCCGTCCCCCCTCAAGGCCTATACCAGTTCTCTGTGGTGGAGACGGCTGGGCCGGGCACCCTGGTAGGCCGGCTGCGAGCCCAGGACCCAGATCTGGGGGACAACGCCCTCATGGCGTACAGCATCCTGGACGGAGAGGGGTCCGAAGCCTTCAGCATCAGCACAGACTCCCAGGGTCGAGACGGGCTCCTCGCTGTCCGCAAGGTTAGCCTTCTGTCTGCGAACACTTGCACACTCACTCCTACCTGCCTCGTGCCCCACGAGGCTCACTCCTAACTGGTCTAACAGACTCGGGACCACTGGGTTGGAGCTTAGAGATCATGGTCGTCTCGTCCTCTTTCAGATGAGGGACTGGGGCCCAGCAAGGGGGAGAGACGGGCTCAGAACTTTTCGTGTAGCCAGTCTATGATGGAGCTGGGGGCAGACCTAGGGTCACAGACTAAGTCATCTGCCTCACCCTGACCACTGCGGCCCCTGCCCGTCAGTGCCCACCTCTCGTCTCAGGTGGGCCGAGCACTGGATGCGTGGGGAGGGGACCTCTCACCTTCCGGGAGCTTGGGCCTGCCCTGGTTTCCACGTGCCCCAGTCACTCCACCTCTCCTCCCCATAGCCCCTGGACTTCGAGACCCGACGCTCCTATTCCTTCCGCGTGGAGGCCACCAACACCCTCATCGACCCAGCCTACCTGCGGCGAGGGCCCTTCAAGGACGTGGCCTCCGTGCGCGTGGCCGTGCAGGACGCCCCAGAGCCGCCTGCCTTCACCCAGGCTGCCTACCACCTGGCGGTGCCTGAGAACAAAGCTCCTGGGACGCTGGTGGGCCGAGTCTCAGCGGCAGACCTGGATTCCTCAGCCAGCCCAATCAGGTGAGCTGGGGTGTGGGCAGGGGAAGGGGAGGGCCTCAGGGAACGAGCCCAGTGGCAGGCTAGCCCCACCGAGGATGGGCCCCCCTCACCGAAAATCCCACTCACCTCCTGGTGGAGGTCTCCCTCTCTGCAGGGCTGAGGGCCAGGGAAGGCCTGGAGGTCGGGGCTAGCACCCTGCGCGCCCCCCAGCTCCACCCATCCCTCTGGGAGGATAGCAGTGGCGCCTCCCAGTGACGGTGCGGGCAGATGCAGACTCATGTGATGAGTGGTGCTGGAGGGCGGGCCAGCCCTGTTGGTCAGTCCCTCAGCGCTGCACATTATACCCACTCGGTAACATTCAGTTCTCACAACAGCCCTGTGAAGTAGGCACGATCAGCCCCAGTTGTTTTAGAGGCCAGGCCCCGACAGGTTAAGTTCCTTGTCCAAGGTCACATAGTCAGGAAGCAGCAGAGCTGGGACTTGCATGCAGATTTGTCTGCCTTGAGAAGAGCCACTCTTCCCACCTTTCAGCAGTCCCGTCACAGGAATGAGGGAGGTGCTGGTGTCGTTCCCATTTTGTAGTTAAGTAAACAGAGGTTAAACGATTCACCCAAGATCACACCGCTGGTCTGAGGCAGAGCAAGCCTGGGGTCCCTGGGTCCCTGGAATAGAGCCCAGAAGTCAGAAAGACAGGCTGTTTACCCCCACTTCCACCTCTTTCTGTCTCACCCCCACCATGAAACCCAGTCCCCCTGAGTCTTAGGACAGCTATTTAATGTTGGTAACTTCCCCAAGCGACTGGTCTCTTTTTTTAAATTTATTTATTTTTTTTAAAGATTTTTATTATTTATTTATTTGATGGAGAGAGAGACAGCGAGAGAGGGAACACAAGCAGGGGGAGTGGGAGAGGGAGAAGCAGGCTTCCCGCCGAGCAGGGAGCCCAATGCGGGCCTCGATCCCAGGCAGCCGCTTAACGACTGAGCCACCCAGGTGCCCGCGACTTGTCTCTTAAGGGGACCCTAAAGTGAATTATGGCTCTGGGTACCCGGGGCAGGCTCAGCCCAGCGAGCTCGGGCCCTCTGCCCAGAAGAACCAAGAGGCCCAGCAAGGCGAACAGAAGGGAGGGAGGGGTAGCAGCAAGCTCTGGCCCTGCCCCCAGATCAGCCCCCAGCTCCGCTCCATCTTCCCCAGATACTCCATCCTCCCCCACTCGGATCCAGAGCGCTGCTTCTCCATCAAGCCCGAAGATGGCACCATCCGCACAGTGGTGCCCCTGGACCGCGAGGCTCGCATCTGGCACAACCTCACAGTGCTGGCCACAGAGCTTGGTGAGGAGCCCTAGGCCCCCAGGAGAGGGAGAAGGCGAGCAGCCACCTGCAGAGGAGCTGTCCCTGAGCAGGGAGGGGGGAGGCAGTCACTGCCACCATGCCTCACCAGTGTACAGCGCTGGCTTCCCAGCCTGGATCGCCACCACCAGGCAGGCCTCCTGGTCTCTGAGGCTGGGCTGGCCTGGGCACAGTGGATCTGCCTGCGCATTCTCCTGACTTTAAATTCATTCCCATACCTGACTTTCCCCAACTGGGAAACAAACCTACTCTCAAATAGCTCCTAAGCCCTAGGAAGCCCCAATCTGTACCCTGGCAGACCCTGCCCTGCTCACTGTCCGCTTCAGGCTGAAGCCAGGGGCCAGGGCAGGGCTGGGCCCCTCCTCTGGAGGCTGACTGGGGGGCTCCAGCAGCCCCTCCCAGGGACACCCTGCAGAGAGCCCTCAAGGTAGGGGAGAGGGGCCATCCCCTGCCCCTGTTAGCCCCCAGTCACCAGCAGCATGCTTTGGCTGCCTCTGGGCGGCCCTGGCCCACGGAGGCAGGGAGACCTCCGTCCCCTCTGTGAACCTCCCCTTATCACTCCTGCTCACGCCCCAGGGCCTCCTACATTTGCTGTCTGTGTCCCATCTGTGGGAACTGTCATTGTGTGCGTAGATGTTTGTACATGGCAGCAGAGAGCTCTATGTATGTGTACATGTGTGTATCCACGTGTGTGTACAATTCCATGTGTGTGACAATACATATATACACACATGGAGTGTGTGTGTGTGTAGTTGAGTGGGTAGAATATTTGTGCGAATGTGTAATTAGGTGTGTGTAAGGATAGGTACAGGTAGCTGTTTGTGTATGTCATTTTGTGTATGTGAGTATTCGTGGCCAGAGAATTTATTACATACTGTGTACCAGGGACTGTTCTAAGTACTAAATGTGGATCAATTAATGTAATCACCACCACAACTTTATGAGGGAGGTATGGTTATTTCCCCGTTCGACAATAAGGGAACTCGGCCGAAGAGAAGTTAAGTAACTCCCCAAGGTCATGACGATGTGACGGGGCAGAGCCATGAGACCCCGTAAGGCTGCGGAGTCGGAGCACTTATCCCTCCACCGTGTTGCCTCTCACGTGTAGCAGTTTATGTGTATGGGCTCATGTTTCTGGCCCCGTGGCTGTGTGTTACATGGTGTTGCACGTGTGCCCGTCCGTGTGAATGTCCCTGTGTGTATATAGTGTTTGCAGTTGCCTGTGTATACGTAGCCAGCCATCTGTGTCGTGGGTGTGCGTGTCTTTCCCTCCCTGCCTTCTCACCCTCCCACCAAATCCTGCTCTCCAGCAAACCCCAAGATCACCTAGCAGGCCCTGGGCCCATACTGCCGAGAAGGAATGGAGCCCCGAACCCTTGGCCAGGGAGCCCACTCAGCCTCCCTTGCCCAGGCTGGGACCTCGGCCCCTTCCCCGGGGCCAGCCAGCTCCCTCCCCACCTGGGAGAGGACTAAAGAATCTGGGAGGCTCAGCCAGCAGAGGTGAGCTCCGGGGTGGGCAGGGATACCTGTTTTCCATTCTTTCTTGGATGGCATTGGCAGTGAGGAGCAAGTCAGGGTAATGACAGGGAGCCACCTGATGAAGGGCTGCATGAAGAAGGGGGCCTGTGTCTGGCTGTGGCACCCAGGCTGGCCTGGCTCCCCAAGGCCAACTCTAAGTGCTACTCACTGCTATTCCGTGGCCTTCCGACCGCTGATGGGGCGTGTGTGTGTGTGTCTGTCTGTCTGTCTCTGTCTCGCTGGTGCTGTGTATGAAAATGCATCCTCTCGACCCCGGGTTGGGGGGTGACACTGAATACACTGTGTCTATCCAACACCCACTTCATGTATGTTGTATTTGTTTTAAATGCTGAGTGTACATTGAATATACGGTATGAATGTGTTTGTTTCATGACTATTGTCTGTGTGCAACCTGTATGCACCTTCCGTCTACCTTTCATTTATGGTGCATGTGTCGTGCATGTGGGTTATCCTGTATGCATATCGTGGGTGCCCCGCCCCTGTGGAGGGTGTGTTCCACACTGCACATATCTTGGCTACCACGTGAATGTTGTCATACGCTCTCGGTGTTCCATTCGTTTCACGTCACCGTTTGCTACTTGCACGTTGCATGCATATACCGCGTGTTGCATGTGTATGCTGTGCGCTACATGGAGCATCCGCACCCACGCACCATGTGTGTTGTGTGTAAACTGTTGTGTGTGCGTGGGGCATGTATGTGTTCATGTTCTGTCTTCAGACAGCTCCGCACGGGCCTCCCGTGTGCAAGTGGCCATCCAGATCCTGGACGAGAATGACAACGCTCCCCAGCTGGCTGAGCCCTACGACACCTTCGTGTGTGATTCTGCAGCCCCCGGCCAGGTGAGCCAAGGAGGCAGAGGGCTCGGGTCCTTAAGACCGCCAGCTGCCCACTCCATACAAGGCCTCTCTTCTTCCTGCCAGCTGATTCAGGTCATCCGGGCCCTGGACAGAGACGAGGTGGGCAACAGTAGCCGTGTCTCCCTTCAAGGTCCTCTGGGCCCCGATGCCAACTTCACTGTCCGAGACAACCGAGGTGGGTGGCCCCCCTGCTCTCCTCCTCCCATCCCACCTCCTAGCCCAGCCTCACCCCTGCCCACACATCTGGGCCCTCCACCCAACAGAAGGTAGATGTGGACGTGCACACATTTGCTCTTTGCTAAGCTTCCCCGTTGGAAGCTGTCTCCCTGGGCCGCACTGACCCTTAAAGGGACGGTGTCTCAGGAGGGGGCCCGACACCTTCCCTCTCCCACAGATGGCTCCGCCAGCCTGCTGCTGCCCTCTCGCCCTGCTCCGCCCCGCCAGGCCCCCTATCTGGTTCCCATAGCACTGTGGGACTGGGGGCAGCCAGCCCTGAGCAGCACTGCCACCGTGACAGTCAGCGTGTGCCGCTGCCGGCCCGATGGCTCCGTGGCTTCCTGCCGGCCCGAGGCTCAGCTCTCACCCGCTGGGCTCAGCACTGGGGCCCTGCTTGCCATCGTCACCTGTGTGGGCACCCTGCTCGGTGAGTCGGGCCACCTTGGCACGTAGATGTGGGGCCGGAGCCTGCAGGGGCTGGAGAGAGGGGCCAGGGCCCTGGACCTAGGGAACTCCACCCCGGGGCTTAGAGGATGCGCCCGTGCGCGGATTTTCCCACTCCCTCGTGTGTCCAAGAGAAGAGCTCCGGCCTCCGGCCCTGGCATTACCAGTCCGCAGTGACAGCAGCAGGCCGTAAAAACTGGTTATTGAAGCCTGACTCTGGACGGTGCGTGGTGCCCGGCGCATCACTTGTGCTATTTCGTGTCATCCTTTCAACAGCCCTAAGAGGGAAATTCGTTTTCCCGGTGTTCCACACCAGCCCTCTAAGGGTCAGAGGTTCAGAGAAGCGAAGCAACTTCCCACAGTCACACGGCGAGTGCGGGATGAAGTCAGGCCTCAAACGAGGCCTGCCAGGGCTTAAACCCGGGTCTCGCCTCCCCTCGGCCACACTGGCTCCTCCGTCTCCCAAGCCGCGTGCGGCCCCGGGACGGAAGCAGGCGGCGCGCTCCGGGGCGCCGCGGGCTCAGCGGCCTTGTGCGCCCCTCCCCCAGCGCTGGCTGTGCTCTTCGCGGCCCTGCGGCGGCAGAAGCACGAAGCGCTGATGGTGCTGGAGGAGGAGGACGTCCGCGAGAACATCATCACCTACGACGACGAGGGCGGCGGCGAAGAGGACACGGAGGCCTTCGACATCAGCGCCCTGCAGAACCCCGACGGGGCGGCCCCGCCCAACCCCGGGCCGCCGCCCGCGCGCCGCGACGTCCTGCCCCGGGCCCGGGCGCCCCGCCAGCCCCGGCCCCCCGGCCCCGCCGACGTGGCCCAGCTCCTGGCGCTGCGGCTCCGCGAGGCGGACGACGACCCCAGCGTGCCGCCCTACGACTCGGTGCAGGTGTACGGCTACGAGGGCCGCGGCTCCTCCTGCGGCTCCCTCAGCTCGCTGGGCTCCGGCAGCGAGGCGGGGGGCGCCCCGGGCCCCGCCGAGCCGCCGGACGACTGGGGGCCGCTCTTCCACACCCTGGCCGAGCTGTATGGGGCCAAGGAGCCCCCGGCCCCCTGAAAGCCGGCCCCAGCCCTGCCCGCCGCGGGGTGGGGGGGGGGGCAGCCCGCACAGGCCCTCTGAGTGAGCCCCCAACCCCCTGGGGTCCAGGCGGGCGGCAGCAGCCCCGGGGGAGAGCCCCCAGGCCTCCCCTTGTCCCTGTGTCCCTCTTCCCAGCTTCCCCAGGGCAACGTCCTTCTTACCTCCCTCCTCCCCAGTCGTCTGTATGTCTCCCTCCAGGGATCTCTGTCTCTTTCTGTAACACTCTCCTGTCTGGGTCTGGATTGTGTGGCTCGACTCTGAATCTCTCTGTTCCTTCACTGTGACTCCACTCTCTCCGTGACTCTGTTTTTGTCTTCCCGGTTCTAAATCTCTCACACACCCTCTCTCTGTCTCCCTTGCCCACACACATGCTCTGTGTCTGTCTCCTGCCCGCATCTGCCTGCATTCTCTCCGGGTCCCTGTGACTGGCTTTTCCGTTTTTTCTGTTGTCCATCCCAAAAGCAAGAGAAACTTCCAGCCACTGCTGCCCACCCTCCTGCGGGGGATGTTCGGCCCCAGGTCAGTGCTGCTAATTAAGGGGAGGGGGCGAGCACTGGGATTGCCTGAAGCCCTCCTCCACTCACAGACTAGAACCGCCCCCCCCTCGGGTCTCCTGTCTTTACAGACCTGCCCGCATGGTTCCATCCATCACTCATGGCCTCATCCTGGCTCCACTGGCCTCCAGCAGAGAGGGTGCCAGCCCACCTCCCAGGGCCAGAGCTCCAGCCCCCCACATTGCCGCCTCCCTGGAGCTCTGCCCAGCTGTTGGCCTGCCCTGGGCATCCCAGCTCTGGGCATTGTCTTGTGTGTTTCCCAGGCCCCAGGGGGAGGGGAGGGGAAGGAAAGGAAAGGAAAGGAAAGGGGGAGGCAGCTGGGGAAGGGGGAAAAGGGAGGAAGGGGAGGGGCCTCCATCTCTAATTTCATAATAAACAAACACTTTATTTTCTAAAGCTGGAGCCCTGTTTCCCGTTCTGCATGCAGGTTTCGATACAGAGCTTCCCTGTGCCAAAGGGTGGGAGCAGAGGCCTGACCCAACCCCGCTGGCTCCTTTCTTCTTTGCGGGGGTGGTGGGGGCAGTCCACTCAAGTCCCTCTAGCCCGAGGAGGGTTTGGGTTGTTTCCATTCAGGGAGTAAGTATCCCCACTGCCAACTCTCCTGTTCCTTGTTGGTCTCAAAATGTCTAAGGGAATTAAGGGGGATTGGCCAGAGGGGAGGGTGGCAAGGAGAAGTGGGGGTGAGAGCTCCTAAGAAGAGAGGGGGAGAGATAAAAGACTAAGAAGAGATGAAGAGGGTTTCATCACAAAAATGTGGCTGGGGGGCAGCAGAGGGAGCAACCCAGTCCTCCCGGGGCCTGCGGTGCCAGGTGGGAGAGGGTGGGCCAGGGTGAGATGGCATAGTCCCATTGATTCTGGGCCCAGTGCTGCCACCTTTAATTCTCCCCAGTCCTGGTCTTACTCTCCAGGGAACATAAAGGAGGAGGGAGAGGGACCAGGGAGGCAGGCTCTCTAGGGGCCCAGGGGCTGAATCAAAGTCAACTGGGGTGGGAGCTGAACAGAGAGCCGTCATTTCTCAGGGTGCACTCCCTGAGCAGAGAAGGGAGGTCCTAACTCCAGGCAGGGCTCCTAGTGATAGGAGGTGATGGGTCAGGACAGATCCTCGTGACCCTCCCCTCCAAGTGTGGGGTGTTGGCCATCCGGGGGAGCTACTCCAATGGGAAGATGCCTTCTCACACCTTCCATGCCTGCTTGGTTAGGGCAACCAGGTGGCGGGAGAACAGGACCCTTGCCCCGGGGCTGGACTTGTCCTTTACTCTGTGAAGGATGGACCCGGAGCCCTGACTGGTAGAAGGCCTGTGCAAGAGCAGGCTGGCTGTCCCCCAAAGGAGATGATTGGGAGCCAACACTGCAAGCGTGGTGTTAGAGGGACAGCATTTTCCAGTTCAGGGCAGGATGGGCAAACTCTCTGCCCCTCTGCTCTCACCCCAACATCTGCATCAAGCCTTCGGGCGTAAGTGGAGACAAGGGAGGGACTGACCTAGGTGGCGAGGTGTGCTCAGAAGTGGGATGCGGCCTTTACCTGCTCTCCCAGCCCTTCCAGGCCTCCCTTTCCACTTCCTGAGGTCCGCCCCGACTCCAGTAAACTCGGAGGGAAACACAGGGCATAGGGAAACAGGCCTGTCAGCAAGACCCCTGGGCTTATCTCTGGTCTCAAATACCTCATCATCTCGAAGGACAGAACCTATCAAAGGGAGTGAAGAGGGACAGGATCGTGAAAGGAAAGGAGAAGGGAGAGAAGGGGCAAGGTGACAGGAGAAGGAGGGCTCCCTTCTTATTCTGCCCTGTATGTGGGTTCAGTCCTCCTTCCCCCGTTTATGGGGAGGGGAAGGGGGCAGAGCATCCCAGAGGAGTGAGCTGCAGGCAGTTTTTGAGCCTGGGACTGGGCTCAGGTAGCAACCCCAGGCTGCACGCACCCACACATGCATACCCACATTTTCTCATTACTGGGGCTTTAGGATCAGGGGTGTGAAGATGCAGAAGTGGGGAACAAATGAGCTCTGCCCCCACTTCCTCTCTGCTTTGGACCATTTTTGCAAAATAAGTGACAAGGCCTGGCTTTCTCTCCTAAGAGGGGCTGCTCTCCTTATCCAGGTGTTAACCCTTTCTCTTCCAGTCTCTTTCCTGTCTCTGTACACAGGAACTGCACGTGCATCACCTAGCACACTCACACGCACACATCTCTACTGGGTCACTCACACCAGGACACAGATCCACAAATATCTCTGCACTTGGGGATGCACCCTCTTATGCCTGAGTCCATCACGTACTTGAACCCTGGGCAAAAGCTTTCCTCCTGTGCTCCTCCAGGACTAGGCTGGCCCCGGGGGTCCCTGAGCTCTGCTTATCATTCCCAGAGCCCCGCACCTTCTCCCCAGAGGCTGAAGAGTGGTCAGGGGGTGAAGGGTTGCTGCTGAGGCCACCCACCAGATTCCAGGACCCTGATTGGAATAATAGCCCTCCTGTAAGAGGCAGCTTTCTGCCACTCTCCCCCCCCCCCACCCACTTTCCTCCCTCTGCCTCCACTGCTTTCCTTCCTGAGACTCCCTGCCTTTCCCGTCTCCTCCCTGATTATGCCCTGAAGGCCAGAGCCTGGGGGTCTCCTCTGTCTGTCCAGCTCCAGCCTGGAGGAAGTGCAGCATTGAGGCTCGGGGCTCAGAGCTGGGCTGCAGGCTGAGAGGAGGGATGTCCAGGAGGGAGGAAAGGGGGCTGCGAATCTTGGGACTGGAAGCTCTGCAGGAGTGGGATGAGAGAAGGAAGGTTCAGCAACCTTCCGGTCAGTCCCATCTCTCAGTTGACTGTGCTTTCCACCCACCCCCCTTCAACTTTGCCTGGGGAGGGGCAGGGCAGGGAAGGTGGCCCTCCTGGAACTTGGCTTACCAGGGAGCTGGAGGAGGGGCAGGAAGGGCGGGAGAGGATGTGCTAGCCCGACAGTTCCCGCTGGAACAGCCACCTCCCTCTTCTCTTCATTCCCCAGAGGGAGTGACAGGAAGGAAAGGCTGGAAAGAAGGCAAAGGGAATTAAGCAGGAAGGGGAAAGAGGGAAAGAAGTCTGGCCACAGCAGTGACAGAGTTCCCAGTGGGCTGCGGCCATGGCTCCAGGTCCTGGCGGGGGAGTGGGGGTGGCCGCCCTCCAGGCCCTCGGGCTCCTTTGCCCACCAGGCAGGGGTTTGGCCCAGCTACTTCCTCCCCCACCTCACTCCCAGATGCCTGCAGGGCCTTGGGGAGAGAAAGAAGGCAAGGAAGAGGACCTGGGAGGACAGAGCTGGGCTGAAGGAGCAGAGCTCTGGAGCCAAAGGCCCGGGTCCCAGCCTCATCTCTGCCACTTACTCTGCGACCCCGGGCAAGTCACATAACCCTTTGAACCTGTTTCCTCTTCTGTAAAGTGAGGATAATTATTACCTCAGAGTTATCACGAGAAGGGCATTCAGAAGGAGTAGTGATTGTAGTCCTTAGAGTCCCTCGGGGGCAGGGGAGGGGGCCGAGGGGAGAGCAGCTGGGAGAAGCCCCTCACCACCACAGGGTCCAGGCTGCCCTGTCCCCCCCCCAGCCTGGGCACTCTGGGCCAGTCGCCCCACCTTACTCCACTCCCCGCTACCCCCCTCACCAAGGTGACACAGTGACAAAGACTCTGAAGCTGAGATGAGCACAGGAATGGGAGGCAAAGAGAGCGGGGGATCGCGTGGGAAAAAGCGGCAAAGAGGGTGGTGAGAAAGAGGGTCTAGCACTTAGCCCCGTGTCTGGCATGCAGTAGGCATGCCCCGGAGGATTCGCTGCAGAGAACTTGGGGGTGGGAAGTTGGCTGGACCAATCCATCAGGCAGAGGAACATGTTGGACAGAGCCATCAATAGCACTGGGAGGCACAAAGGGATGGAGACGTGGAACAAACAGAGCTGGGGACCCCTGTGGGCTGGAGCCAGATGCCGTGAGGCTGCTCCCACCACCTCCCCCCTCCCCCGTGCCCATCCTCCCACCCCACTCCCTTGGCCTAGGCCCCCCCAAGTCCTGCCGCTTCTCACAGCATCTCAGTCCCCGCGGGCATCCTGGAGTCTCTGTGCAGGGTGACTGGCTCAGGCTGATCCCAGCAGGCCTCCTCCTCCTCCTCCTTCCCTGGCTCCGGAAGCTTCTGCAGTTCCGAGTACAGCGCACAGGCATCGTTGCGGGACACATACTCCCATCCGTTCTCCCGCACGTGGAAAAGGTCTACAGCACCCCCGGAGTAGGCATCGCGGTGGGTGGCGTGGGCCACGGCGCAGCGAGCCAGGGCGTAGGCTTCCTGGGGGCTCATGTCGTAGCGGTAGCCGCGGTCCAGCACGCCGTAGGCATAGGGAGATCCCGAGCCCACCGAGAAGATGTTCCCTTGCAGGCGGGTGCCGTCACTGTAGACATAGAAGAGGGCAGGGCCGGAGCGGTCCCAGCCACACAGCGCGGTGGCCACGCACAGATCCAGCCCCCGGTAGCAGGACATCATGGCCGACAGGAGTTTGGCGGCACCGGCCACGCTGGGCAGCTGACCGTCCCTCAGCGCCCGCAGCCGCAGCTCCCGCCGCAGCACGCGGTACCAGGCGGCGCAGTCGGCCGACGTGCCGGAGGTGGTGCCCACGAGGTGCTGGTGCACGGGGATGATCTTGCGCGAGGCCGGACACTGCACATAGTTGCCGCAGGAGGACCGTGTGTCGGCGGCGGCGATCACTCCGTGCCGGAAGCGGAAGGCCAACGTGGTGGTGCCATGCGCCAGCCTGGGGCCGTGGATCCGCAGGAAGGTTTGAGGGTCCCAGCCTGGGGGCACGGCCCAGCCACCCGCCTGAGGCAGGTGAGGCGATGGTCCCTGGGTGCCGGGGGCCTGCCACTTGCACACATCCTGCAGAGCCATCCCTGGGGCTGAGTGATGGCTGGAAGGAACACGGCAGGGATTTGTGGGCTGGAGCCAGGTGGGGGAAGAGAGACGCTAAGGAGAAGCTGGGCTACAGCCAGAACCCGCACGGAGGGGCACAGAAGGGCACGTGATCTACGGCTTCACTTCTGCCTACCCCCAAGTCAGGCTTTGGGACTGGCTCTGAGGAGCAGCCTCCTCCTCCTCCTCAGAGGATTGCTGAGGGGAGACAGGAGGAGGCCAGTGAAGTCGCCACTGCGGGGAAGACGCTGCTCGTGACACACCTGAGCGTCACCCAAGGAGTCTCCCGTCTATCAACCTCCAAGCACCTGGAGTGGGCCGGGGGCTGGGGTAACTTCAAAGGAAGGGAGGCATGAGTGGAAGGAGCACAGCAGACTCCCCTCTTGTTTCTCCTGTGGGGGGCATGGGGCATGCAAAGACAAATGAGGCTCTGTCCCAGCCCTGCAAGAGCTCCCAGCCTAGGAGGAGGTAAAGACAAGTCAGGGCTCTAATGCCATCAGAATGGAATCTTGTGAGGGGTGCCTGGCTGGCTCAGTTGGTAAAGCAAGCGACCATTGACCTCAGGGCTATGAGTTCGAGTCCCATGTTGAGCATAGAGCTTACTTTTTTTTTTTTTAAGATGTTATTTATTTATTTGACAGAGAGACACAGTGAGAGAGGGAACACAAGCAGGGGGAGTGGGAGAGGGAGAAGCAGGCTTCCCGCCGAGCAGGGAGCCCGACTTGCGGTTCGATCCCAGGACCTGGGATGATGACCTGAGCCGAAGGCAGATGCTTAACAACTGAGCCACCCAGGCGCCCCTAGAGCTTACTTTAAAAAAAAAAAAAAAAATTAAGGGGCACCTGGGCAGCTCAGTCGGCTGAATGTCCAACTCTTGATTCTCCTCTGCTTTGGAGGTGCATATGAACTTCCATCTGCATGAAGACAGCATTCCTGACAGTTCTCTGGCAGTATAGCTTCTCTGTGGGAAAGTTCTGAGGGTGTAGCTGAAAGTATCTAATGGCCTTCCCTCTTCCGATCCCCCTTCTGCCCAGTAGTTCACAATAGCAAGAGAGTTGTTTGTAGTTCCAAGACAAGAGAAACAACTGACCTTGTCCCCATAAGGCTGAGTCTAAATCTTAGACCAGCTAGGGGTGGGCAAGGGATGGGATTAGTAGACCCTGACGGCTGGCCCTGCAGAAAGACAAAGTAGATTGGGGCAGAGTGACAAGCTGCAACTACTCTGGCACCATCTGGAGTATATTTTACTAAACACTGCAGCTCAAAGGAGTGCTGTGGAAATGGGTTTAGTAAAAGAAACAGACCCACACACAAGGGAAAGAGCCTGGACCCCCCAGACACCATGATGGCGGGGCCATAGAGTCAGTACTAAGGGCAAGTGCAAATATGTCATGGGAAGACTGGAGAAACCAGGAGGTCACACTAAAGTCCAACCAGTCTTTCTCCCTTCTTTTGCACAGGACCACATGGGACTCTTACTGGAGAGATAAGTATGTCTCCTGTTTTTAAAGATTAAGCCTTAGCTGCTGTATATATGGATGGATTGTCACCTCCTAAGGTCAAGCCATTCTCAAGTCAGATCTGGACAGTTGAATGGCCTTCTTTTTTTTTTTTTTAAAGATTTTATTTATTTATTTGACAGAGAGAGAGATAGCGAGAGCAGTAACACAAGCAGGGGGAATGGGAGAGGGAGAAGCAGGCTTCCCGCCGAGCAGGGAGCCCGATGTGGGACTCGATCCCAGGACCCTGGGATCATGACCTGAGCCGAAGGCAGATGCTTAACGACTGAGCCACCCAGGTGCCCCAGTTGAATGGCCTTCTAACTGGCCACCCTCCCGTCTCCCCTCTAATCTTGTCCTCTACACTGACATGTTTTCCTAAGGTATCACTCAAGTCCTGTGTCTTCTCTACTAAGAAACCTTGAAGGGCTGCAAGATCAACCCAAACCACCTTCTCCTCCCCAGGCTGGCATTTAAGACCCACTATGGTCCCGTCCTGATCCATCTACCACAACCTCTTTTCACATTATTCCTAACACATCTCATACCTCCCCTTCATCTATTTTTTTCATCTATTTTTTAAAGATTTTATTTTTTATTTTTTTAAACATTATTTATTTATTTATTTGAGAGAGAGAGAGAGAGAGTGAGCACGAGTGGGGGGTAGGGCTGCCTGGGAGAGAGAGAAGCAGACTCCCTGCTGAGCAGGGAGCCCGACTCAGGGCTCCATCCCAGGACCCAGGATCATGACCCAAGCTGAAGGCAACCGACTGAGCCACCCAGGTGCCTAAGATTTTATTTTTAAATAATCTCTACACCCAATGTGGGGTTCAAACTTACAGCCCCGAGATCAAGAACCACACTCTACCAGCCAGGCGCCCCTCTCCTTCATCTATTTGAATCCTATCCTTCAAAGCCTGGCTTGAGTACCATCTATTCTGAAAATCCTTCCCAGGTGTGGTCTGAGAGAGGAGAGGCTGTTGGTTTGAGGAGCAATGGGACCCAAGTGGTATTTGGGAAATGAATCCACACTTCCTTAGCAAGACCTTCCTGGTCTCCCCACCTCACCCCAAGCTATGTTGATCTCCTTTCTCACCTCTCAACTACAACATTTATCATTTTTTTCTCCCCCAAGCCCACTTTATTGAGATAAAATTGACACATGACATTGTGTAAGTTTAAGGTGTGCAGTGTGATGATTTGATACATGCATATATTGCAAAATGTTTACCACAATAAGGTTAGTTAGCACTTCTTTCACGTTACATAATTAACCATTTTTGTGGTGGTGGTGGTAGAACATTTAAAATCTACTCTCTTAGCAACTTTCAAGTACACAGTACGGTTTAGCATCATTAACTATAATCACAATGCTGTACATTAGATTCCCAGAATTTATTCTTCTTGTAACTAGAAATATGTATGTACCATTTGACCACCATTTCCCCATTTCCCCTACTCCACAACCCGTGGTAACTACCAATCCACTCTCTGTTTCTATGGAGTTTGGCTTTGTTAGATTCCACATATAAGTGAGATCATACATATTTGTCTTTCTCTGTCTGACATATATCTCTATATGTAGATACAGATAGATAGAGATAGTGACAGGTGACATACATATCTATCTATCTAGAGAACTAATATAAGGTAAGTTGAGAACAGATTATGGAAGGCCTTGAACGCCATGCTGAGGAGCTGAATTTTACAGAACATTTTTAAGCGGGCAAAAGATAAGATTAAGAGGGTGTTTTAGGAAAACCAATCTGGTACTGTGCAAAATGAATTAGAGAGTACAATTTGGGCCCAGGATATCAGTTAGGAGAATATTTCAGTAATTCAGGGGTAAGGAAATAAGAAGCCAAAGGTAGTATCAGTTGCTATCAAAAAGAACGTGAGAAGCATTGTAGAGGAAGAATCAACAGGACTTGGCAACTTACTGAATGTGATGGAAAGGAAGGGGAGTTGTTGAAGATGGCCAGGGCTTCAAGCCTCTGCAGCTGGAAGAACATATTGCCATTCTCTCATGTATTCACTTGGCAAGCATTTACTAAGCATACAGTGGGCTCAGGGATGAGTAGTAGAGAAATACCTGTCTTTAGAAGCTTACAATCAAGTTCACTTACAGCCAGGTAAAATGTGAAAGTGTCTTAAGAGAGGTACAAATGCTCTTAGTTTCAGTGTGAACGAACCACAGAGAAGAGTCAGAAGGACAACAAGTTGCATTGCAGGGGGTACTGCAAAATAATACCTGCTCTATAAACAGAGGCACTCTGCATTTTCCACACCATCCAAGTGTGAGACGCAGATAAAGATCTTCTGCTTCATTACATTCTGATGGTTGGGCTTGGAAAGGGTTGCCAAATTTCAGCATTAAAAATACAACATATGCAGAGTCTTCTGGGGAAGAGGAGGGGCTGAGTTGGGTCTCAGAGGAAAGTGGAATTTAGATATTGATGGATATTGCTGCTGGAATCCAACAAGGAAGGCCAGACACTGACTTCATAGAACCATAAAGCAGGAGGCAACATTTCATACATTTGCCCACTTCCTTGTTTGTTATGGGTCCCAAAAGGGTTGAAAAATGAAGGTGGGTGGAGAGAGGGAGAGACTATGATATATACCACATTCCTGTATTAATAAAGAGCTTGTCTTAGCAAGCTTAAGTTAGAGAACCCCTTGGTACATCTTTATGGAGTGTCAACCCTCCTCCAGGCTCTAAGATGGTAAATGACTATTGACTCAGTTATTCGGAGCTGAATTGAGAATCTAGTTTGTGGATTAACTGAGTCCCATACGTTTCCTTCTTTATTCTTCTGCCTTTTGGGCAATACATTACCTATTAGAATTTCCACCACAGGATGGGAGTAAAGAGAATATCAAATCTTAAAAGTTGGTTACGTTACAGAATTTGGGTAGTGTGGCGATTAATGCTATCAAACAAGAGGTATAGCACTTTTATTTTGTTGCAATTTTTACCACAAACTACTGGGGTTTAACTAACTTCACAGGAACATGGCCTCAGAGTACATCAGTATTTTACCCAGTATTACAGGGTGCCCTTAAACAAAATGGCAATTTCACTCGCGTTAATAGGATGCTAACGCCGCACAGACGTAAAGTATTGCTTGGACACCCGGCAGGGCCGGGACGACTTAGCGCTAAGGGTTCTGAGAGGATTTTCAACTAGTCACGCCCTTCTCAAAGATGGCCGGCCTCACTTCCCTTACGCAACACGGACGTTTCCAATCGCTTCCTATGAATTAGAGGTGAATTTAATTCAGTACTGCTTGCGTGACTAAAGTCAAGATGACAACATCCTTTTAAAATTTAGAGGAAGCTAAGGTATTTATTTTTTCTCCCTCGGTGAAAACAGTCCCTGGCGTTTGGCTCTTGCTTTTGGAGGCGTGGTTGCCAGTAGTTAAAATGGCTCCTCCTTGGGATAGCTTTAATAGGAAGTGAAGCTGTGACGGCGAGGCGTTGCCCGGCTGCTCTCTGGTAGGCCTTCTCGCAGCGGGTTACTTGTGCCCTTAGTAGCCATGGCGCTGGCCAGCGTGTTGGAGAGGCCGCTCCCGGTGAACGGGCTCGGGTTTTTCGGACTCGGGGGTCGTGCGGATCTGCTGGACCTGGGTCCAGGGAGTCCCAGCGATGGGCTGAGCCTGGCCGCGCCCAACTGGGGTGTCGCGGAGGAGCCGAGAATCGAAATGCTTCATGGAACCACTACCCTGGCCTTCAAGGTGCGGACCTAACCGCCGCGCCGGGCTGAGACCCGCGCGCCCGCGCCCTTCCCTGCCTTCCCGGCCTTCCGGATGGACCGGAGCCCGCGGAGGCCGCGACCACGGAGCCTAGTGGGAGCCTCGGGCCTGTCCGCCCGACCCCGGTGGTTTCGCTGTCTCATTGTCCCCAGAGGCCTCTGTTCTTGGTCTAGCCATAGGACCGTGGGGCTGAGGTTAAGGGGGGAAAGGAACCCGAGGCTGCTTGGGTTGATTCCCAGGCAACACTCAGGTGGCTCCGGTCCAGGAAAGGGGAGGCCTCAAAGCAATGAATATTGGCAGAGGAGAGGATGTTTAACCATTAACTAAAGGTTTTAGAAACTGGGTCCCCATTAGGCGAGGGTAACTGAAAAGCTAGGTCTTTTGAGGGGAAGGATGGTGGGAGGGAACACTGTAGTAGGAGCCAGACAACAGGGATTCCTAATCCAGCTTTGCAATAACTAGCTTTACGATCTTGGGCAAGTCATTCGATCTCAGTGAACCCGTTTCCTGATCTATAAAATGAAATTGAAGTTAATACTGGTCATACCCATGTCGAGGGATCAATGTGAAGCTTAGTTGATACCGGTATGTGGGAAGCACTTTGTGAAGTGTAAAGGACAGAGAAAGAGATGTTCTGGTTTTCCACTGATGCAAAAAGAAATGTCAAGGAGATGTTTCTGTGGTCTGATGTGGCCTGCTTTGTGTTTTCCTCTGATCTTAACAGTTTCAACATGGAGTCATCGTTGCAGCGGACTCTCGGGCCACAGCGGGTGCCTATATAGCCTCCCAGACAGTAAAGAAGGTGATCGAGATCAATCCCTACCTGCTGGGCACCATGGCTGGGGG
>NC_138377.1:64891996-64898761 GCF_054177405.1 Leptonychotes weddellii
GGCCTCTACTATGTGGACAGTGAAGGAAACCGGATCTCGGGGGCCACCTTCTCTGTAGGTTCTGGCTCTGTGTATGCTTATGGAGTCATGGATCGGGGTTACTCCTATGACCTAGAGGTGGAACAGGCCTATGATCTGGCCCGTCGAGCCATCTACCAAGCCACCTATAGAGATGCCTACTCAGGAGGTGCAGTCAACCTCTACCATGTCCGGGAGGATGGCTGGATCCGAGTCTCCAGTGACAATGTAGCTGATCTACATGACAAATACAGTGGTTCTACCCCTTGAAGGAGGGTGGATGTGGCTGCTTGCATTTCATGGGGGGACTATTGCTGGTAATGTGGATATAGCTCCCTGTCCTGTAGTGGAAGGGTCCTCAATTGTATTGATAATTTTTTTAAGCTCTGGTGCCGTTGACCTCTATGTGTTACTAGTTGTTAATGACCTGCTGCAGAGGTGATTTTACTTTCTTGGATGTTAACATTACACTACTCGACCTCAGCCTGTGTTGTGTCTTTTGTCCACACTGTCCCTCCTCCAAGCACTTTACAGCCAAGTAAGCCAGGACAGTGGGAGGGCACTGACTGTAATTACAAGAAACAGTGGTGTGAAGACATTGTCTAGTGAATACATTAGCATCCCCACTCATGAAGCTAATAACAAAGGAGAAGGAGAGAGAGGCAGGGAGGAGGGAGAGACTTCCCGATTCTGTTTGCAAAGAGATGAAAAGTTGATGAGGTGGAAAGATGCACAGGGCTGTATGAGGAAGAGCTGCAGAGGGAAGAGCTCTCACCCTGCTGTGGGGGAGGGGAGGCCAATGCTATGCGCAGAGCAGAAAGGTGAAGAGGGTGAATCTTGAATCTTAAACCAATTGGGAAGGGAAGGTTTGGACCCTGGGAAAAGAGGACAAAGAGGTGAGTGTGAAAGCGGTAGTGACCACAAGCTTGGTGATCCCTGTCCTTTTGGCTCTCCGGTGTGTGCGTGTGTGGGGGATAGAGCGGTTGGTGGTGGGCTTACAGCCTCCTGGACGGGAAGCAGCACAAAATTGTCACTGGCACGTGTGGGTGGGGAAGAGGCCCTGCTGAGAGCAGAGCGCTGGTTGATTTATCACACCCAGCACTAAGGGGGTTCCCAAGCTATGGTGGCAGCAGATGGCAAGGCCTTCTGTTAAAGAGAAGACATACGCATAGGGGAGATAGAAGAGGTTGATGGGAGAAACCTTTAAAAAAATGGGAGAGGAGGATATGAGCAGTACTGCTTTGTTTTTAGTGAGCAAGAAGGGGCAAAGTGGCTGGTGAGGGTGACAGCCCAGCATCCTAGTTTGAGGCTGAGGGGTTTGAGAAATCGAGGGGGTAAGGCCTCCTCTCCCCTGTGGTGCGGATACCTTCCCCTCCCCCTCAGCCTCCTTCAGTTGTGTATTGATTGATGAGGGCTGTCGGCCAGGAACTGATCGAGGCTTGTTAATTGCATTTGTCAAATGCAGGGAAATTGGGAATTAGTGAGATTGGAGCAGGGAGTTTGGAAAACAAATGACTCTGGTGCCTGAGGAGATTCATTTTGCTGGAAAGTGCCTCAGGAGCCCCTGGAGTCTGGGAGCCGCTAGGGCTACCCGGGACCCGGGCCTCCTCTGCAGGAGAGGTGGGCGGGAGCCACCGGCCAGCGGTTCGCTGTGTGAGAGGCACAGGTATAGTTGTCCTCTCGGGACGCTCATTGGCAGACCTTTGTTACAGATTAGAACCTTAGGGGCACCCGGCTGGCTCGGTGGGTGCGAGATCTGGGGATCATGAGTTTGAGTCCCACGTTGAGCATAAAGCTTACGTTAAAAAAAAAAAAATCAGAACCTTGAAAAAAAAAACCTCTTAAGAGAAATTCTAACACCTGAGAGAAATCAAATCAGGTTGAAATAGAGTTGGGGGGGTGGCGCCTGGGTGGCTCAGTCGGTTAAGCGACTGCCTTCGGCTCAGGTCATGATCCTGGAGTCCCAGGATCGAGTCCCACATTGGGCTCCCTGCTCAGCAGGGAGTCTGCTTCTCCCTCTGACCCTCCCCCCTCTCATGCTCTCTCTATCTCATTCTCTCTCTCAAATAAATAAATAAAATCTTAAAAAAAAAAGAAATAGAGTTGGGGGGTCCAGAGCCTCCACCACTGAGCCTCCTCCTCCATGGAGCCACAGCCCACAGCACCACCTCCCTGCCTCCACGGACCTTTGTATATACATGCTCCCTGGTACTCTTTGGAACCCAAAGGAACACAATTTGAAAATTACTGCCCTGGGAAATAACCTTGAGGGTGGAAAGAGTTGAAGATTGGAATTCTTTTACGTGAACGAGCCTAGGACTCCCTAGCCCATGAAAGAAAATTAAGTCTGGAGAGAAGAGATGGTCTCGAAGCATTGCTCCCCTTGCCCGGTTTCCGGCTCACACCTGGCTTTGGCAGAGGTCTAGCTGTTTAACATAAGTACCTATTCTGCACGGGCTGAGGCCTTACGAACGTTCAGGCAAGAAAATGCACAACCGTCAGTCCCATGTTCCGTTCTACATGTGCCCGTTTCTCTTCCTTCCTGGATCTTGGATAAAAGAAAGAATTAATGGAAGAGATCGATGTGTGGTAGGTTTTCTGGAGAGAAGGTCGAGCAGAGGTAGAGGAAAACTGCAAGTGTCTAGGCCCAGTCATGCCCACCCTGAGCAGTTGTGGCTTCTTGCTGCTGAGTGCTGGTGGGGAGCTGGCTTTGCAGGGATGTTGTATGTTTCTGCTGCGTAGGGATGATGGATGCCGCACAGCACTGGAGAGATTCTGTCGAGTGGAGTGGACCAGTTCAGGGACTCCCATCAGATTCATTTCCCAGTGCAGTCCTCTTGACAAAGGATGATGGAAAAGAAATTGCCTTAAATAGCTGGAAGATTAATTTCTCTCGGCAGTTCCCAGGCGTCCACGGGACAGGGCTCTTCAAGTGATGTCTGACAATTTCTTCTCCTTCTACAGATAGATCGGTGACAACAAAATCTGACTCCTCAGGGTAGGTAATGGGACTAAACTGATTAAAGAGAGAGCACACACTCCTCGAGGCCTTGTACTTTCTCTTGCTAGCAGGGAATGCTGTGGGATTGAAGGCAGACGAGCCTTATAGCGTCTCCACACCAGGCAAGGGAGGGCTGTGGGGGTGGGTGGGTAGAATGTTCAGGAGGGAAAGGGAAAAGGTAGGCGAGGACATGGGGAGAGGGGGAGGAAGGGCACAATGAAAGGAAATCAGGGACCTGAGCATAATAGTTACTGAGTGTTCCCTCTTTAGGCAAAACCAGAAGGTCAATGTCTCTTGATATCCTCCTCAGCTCGCAAATGAGAAAACTGTCAAAGCCATTTGGGGAGTGGAAGGTTACATCCTTTGAGGGAAAATAAAACAACTGATTTATTCTGGTCCATGGATTCCATGTGGTCTGTTAGGGGAGAGGAGCAAGAAGTGGGATGAAAAGGGAGTAAGGTAAAAAAAAAAAAAAAGTGGAGAGAAACAAGGGGGAGCAGTTCCCTTGTCAGACGGTGAGGAGGATGATTGGGTCAGTGAAGGAGTTACATGAGCATATCTAATCTGGTGAGTACAGTTAGGGTTTTTATGTGGTTATTTGTGTGTGTTTCCCTAGAAGAGCCCCTCCTGCCAGGGCTATAGCAGGGGATGAGGTACTTTGAAACTGACCAGCAGCAGTGACCTCAGGACATGATTAAGTGCTTTATGATTAAAATATGCATATATTGCAACCAAGCAACTCTGCTGTTTTTTGTTTGTTTCTTGTTTGTTTTCAAAATCCTAGTTTCCCTTCAGGAAGCCAGAATCATATTGGGAAAGCTTTAATTACAGGAGGCAAGGGGAGAGAGCACACACAGCATCAGAACTGCTCCGATCAGCAGCTGCCTGACCCTGGCTGGCACTCCTTCCCCGCCCCTCCCTCCAGTCCACCGACGGTCCACATTCCTGCAGCGCTCCCCAGGCCTGGCCCCTAAGCCAAGTTCTTGCTTCCAGGGGCTATGCCCCACTGAAGCATTTCAATAAAAACCATTTCTAAAATGTCCTGTTCGCAGTTGTTAGTGGGTCAGGCAGAAGAAATTCTACCCACGTCAGCTTCTTGGGTTTATTTAACCCAACTCATTTCTCCCTGAAGCTTTTGCCTCTGAGTGAGGTGCCAAGCCTAACTTGGTACTTAACCCTTTATAATCCAGACTCCGCTGTCGTCAGCCATGACTATCCACCCTAGTTTATTTGAAAGGAAATAAGACACCATGGATTCCACCTCTTCTGATGCCTCCTCTCTGGCCCCCAACCCATCTGCTCAGGCTGCCTGCCCCTTCTCTCTATTCTCCCTCTGCTCCATTCCATGTTTTCTCTCTGCTCTCTCGCTTTGTAAAAAATTCCCTTTACTTGCTTCCCCCAGAATTTAAATAAAAACCAATCAATCAATAAACCAAGTGCTGCGGTGGACTTTAATGTAACGAGAAAAGGTTATCCCTAGCTGTGGGGTACCCAAAGCGCTGGTACCGCAGAGGGAAACATAGATGGAATGAGAGAATGGGAGCTAGAGAGAACCAGAGACAAATGAGAGAAGCAGGAAAGCAAGTCCTGGGCAGCAAGAGTGAGAGTGAGCAAAGTAGAGAGGGAGCCGGGGACATGGCAGGAAGGACGGACGGCAGGAGACAGTGATGGGCAGAGCGGCACCGTGGAAGGGGAAGGGGGGGGTGCGGAGAGGAAAGGAGACTCCAAAGGACAGTGATGGAGAGAGTGGGCAGAGAAACGGGGAGGAAGGAAGCGGCTAGAAGCTAATGCACGATGAAACATGTCCCCCTGGAGACAGACCATTTCGCCAGCCGTGCGTAATGAGCACGCGCCCCTCTGTGCGTTGGCCCTGTACTGTCAGCGTTACTTACGTTCCGCAAGAATCTCCCCATGTCTGCCCTGCTTGTGCGAGGTCGGGAAGAAGGTTTGAGCCCTCAGAACCACCTTCTCAACCCAGCCAGGCCAAAGACAGGAAACTAGAACTCTGTCTCACAGGAGGAGCTGGGTCACAGATTCGGTACCTTTTACCTTTTTACTTTTAGGTTCATGAAGAGACCCTCTCTCCCCTCTCGGCTCCGAACCCCTGGCCACGTCCACCACACTTGCATAACTCATCGCGTTTCTTTCTGTAATGCCCACAGGTCAGGGCCAAGGCTGTTCAAGTGGAGAGAGGAAGGCCACAAACTCCCAGAAAGACAGGAATAGCGGGTGCTCCCAGTGGGAAGGAAATAAGCAGCTCCAAGGAGGAATGTGTGCAAATCAGAAGGGACCAAAGTCAAGGGGATATTTTTGCAACTACTGCAGCTCTTTTCCCAGCTTAGCCTCAGTGCCACCGTTGTCCCAAGGACGTTCATATGTTCGAAGCTTCCCCATGCATACAGAGTTTCACACAATACCTAGGCTCTTGCATGGTAGCTCATCTCCAGTGGTGATGTGTGGTGATGGGCGGTGGTGTCTGAGCAGAGGGAATCCAGTGAGTACCAGGGTTCTGTGGGAGGGCTCATAATCACCCTGTGCCTCTTGAGTCCTGAGGCTGCACCCCCAGCTTAATCTCTAGAAAGAAAGCAGTGGAACATTTTAAACCAAAACAACAGGTGAAGCATAGTCCCATAGTAGCCCCCAAAGAAGCAAAATGTGCAGAAAGGTGGCTCAGCCTTGAGTCGATAGAGCCTGAATGTGGTCCGTGGGTGGGGGTAGCAGTGTTCCCCAACTCATTTAAACAGTCTATGGCACATGGCCCATTGGAGAGTGTTTCTGTTAGGGTCTCTGGTTATTTGGTGATCTATCTTCCTTTTCAGCCAAACACTTACTAAGCTGTACTTTTTGTTTGTTCCTATATGTCTAGCACAGTGCAGTCTACTCAGTAGAGATAATATAATACATGTATTTTAATGAGTAAATGAATGAATGGACTTCACTATGTGCCCTTACACCAATGGATTCTTTCTACCCTTCTCGGAACTGTGACTCCCTGTAATTGTTGAATTTCAAGATGCTGTTTGCTGCCTTTTTGTTTGTTTTTAAAGATTTTAGGGGCACCTGAGTGGCTCAGTCGGTTAAGCATCTGCCTTCGGCTCAGGTCGTGATCCCGGGGTCCTGGGACCGAGTCCCACATCGGGCTCCCTGCTCAGTGGGGAGCCTGCTTCTCCCTCTCCCTCTGCCTGCTGCTCCCCCTGCTTGTGCTCTCTCTCTTATAAATAAATAAATAAATAAATAAATAAATAAATAAATAAATAAATAAAATCTTAAAAAAATAAAAAAAATAAATCAAAAAAAAGATTTTATTTATGTATTTGTCAAAGAGAGAGAGAACACAAGCAGGACGAGAGGCAGGCAGAGGGAGAAGCAGGCTCCCTGCTAAGCAGAGCCCGATGTGGGACTTGATCCCAGGACCCTGAGATCATGACTTGAGCTGAAGGCAGACGCCCAGATACTTAACTGACTGAGCCACCCAGGTGTCCCTGCTTTTTTTTTTTTTTTGCTGCTCTTAAGCATACTTTGAAACATATATTAATTTTTTAAAATATTTTATTTATTTATTTGACAGAGAGAGACAGCGAGAGAGAGAACACAAGCAGGGGGAGTGGGAGAGGGAGAAGCAGGCTTCCCGCCAAGCAGGGAGCCCGATGCGGGGCTCGACCCCAGGACCCCGGGACTATGACCTGAGCCTAAGGCAGACGCTTAACGACTGAGCCACCCAGGCGCCCCTTAATTTTTTTTTTTTT
>NC_138377.1:64898861-64913902 GCF_054177405.1 Leptonychotes weddellii
CCCAGGCGCCCCCCTTAATTTTTTTTTTAAGATTTTATTTATTTGACAGAGACACAGTGAGAAAGGGAACACAGCAGGGGGAGTGGGAGGGGGAGAAGCAGGCTTCCAGCTGAGCAGGGAACCCCATGTGGGGCTCCATCCCAGAACTCTAGGATCATGACCCGAGCCGAAGGCAGATGCTTAACGACTGAGCCACCCAGGCGCCCCTAAACATACATTAATTTTTAAAAAAGATTTTATTTACTTGAGAGAGAGAGAGCGGAGGGGGAGGGGCAGAAGGAGAGAGAGAGAGAGAATCTCAAGGAGACTCCTCACTGAGCACGGAACCCGACTCAGAGCCTGAGACGGGGCTCCATCTCATCATGACCTCAGCCAAAACCAAGAGTCAGATGTTTAACTGACTGAACCACCCAGGCACCCCTAATTTTTTAAATTAAGACAAGATTGAGAAGTTTTTAAAAATGTTATGCCACCCCCTGCTTATATATGAAGACAACTGGGTGTCATAAAAAGCGGTTTTTATTTTATTTTTAAGTAATCTCTACACCCAACATGGGGCTTGAACTCACAACCCCTAGATCAAGAGTCGCAGGCCCTACTGACTGAGCCAGCCAGGAGCCCCATAAAAAGCAGGTGTAAGGAGCAATCTTGCCCATTTCCACCTTGCCCAGATTCTACAGTCCTGCTGTCTTTCCCTTCAAACGCTAGCATTAGTCTCACACAAAATATGGTCAGGCCCTGAAGACTTGAGCTCCCCAGGGTAGCTCTGCAGGGTATCTCTCTTAGCATGTGTTGTTTTGTTTTGTTTTCTGTTAGATCAATGGGCAGAGGCTTAGCCGATACTCAAGTCTGGTCCCTGGATGTCAGGTGCGTGAGTAAGTTGCTCTTCACAAGGGAAGAACTAATCGATGGTGAAAGGGAGGTTCGTGTATCACCAACCCCCGCATCTTAAAAACAAAAACCACTTTTCTTTGGGTTTGGGCTTTTCTCACAACCTAGAATTGTTGCCACTTGTTCTTCTTCCACCTATTAAAAACATTCTTTGACTTTCTAGGTGGTATTCATTAACATGCTCTTTTGAATTTTCTGAAGCATTGTATAACAAAGTCTAAAATAAATCAGGGAATGCCAGAGACCATGAGACTATTTCCTTGTCTCAAGTAAGGGCTGAATCTAAATATCTAAAGCAAAAACATGAACTATTTTTATTATTTTTCAAATTTTGAAATGTTTCAAGACCAGAGAAGTTGGAAGAATAGTACAACAAATACCCATATACCCTTCATATAGGTTCACTAATTGATAACACTTTGCCACATGTGGTTATCTCTATATGTATATATCTATTTATTTGTTAACATGTATTTTACTGAATCATTTGAAAGTTAAGAGATCATGACATTTTACCCCTAAATGTGTCTCCCAAGAACTAAGATATTCTCCTGTGAAACCACAATATCACACCAAGAAATTTAACACTGATACAATCATATTATCTTGATATCTTGTTCATATTCAGATTCCTCATTTGTCCAGATAGTGCCCATAATAGTTTTCTCTTTTCCTGATCCAGAAGTCAATCAAGGCTCACACATCACATTTAATTGTCATCTCTTTTTAGTTTAGTTTAGAACAGGCTCCCATGTTTGTGTGTGTGTCTTTTATGACATTTATATTTTGAAGAGTCCAGGCCATCATCTGTCATGTGCAGCCCAGATTGTCTGATTGTTTCCTCCTGATTAGATTCAGGTTAAACATTCTTAGCAAGAATATTACCTGGGTGATATTGTGTATTTCCCATTGTACCACACCAGGAGGCACATGTCAGTTTGTTACATTACTGGTGATGTGAAGTTTGTCTGCTAGATTTCTCTACTGTAAAGGCATGTTTGCCCTTTGTAATTAATTACTAAACTAATAATTAATAGAGTGATCATTTGAGATCATTTGAATATCCTGTTCTCCGACAATCTTGCACCCAGTGGATTTAGCAACCATTGATTATCCTTCCTGAAACCATTTTTGCATTGGTGGTTGCCAAATGCTGGTTTTTCAATTTCTGTCATTCTTCTACATACATTAGCTGGCATTTATCTTTCTCCTCCTCCTCTTCTTTCTCATTCTCCTACGTTTTCACATTTATCTATATTTAATTTTTTTACATTGTAACTTTTTCTATACTTATTGCTTTTTGCTGGCCTTTAAGAAAGACTTCTCAGCTGTTTATACAATTTCCTTTGCATTTATTTATTTATTTATTTATTTTAAAGGTTTTATTTATTTATCTGAGAGAGAGAATGGGAGACAGACAGCATGAGAGGGGGAGGGTCGGAGGGAGAAGCAGACTCCCTGCTGAACGGGGAGCCCAATGTGGGACTTGATCCCGGGACTCCAGGATCATGACCTGAGCCGAAGGCAGTCGCTTAACCAACTGAGCCACCCAGGTGCCCCTTCCTTTGCATTTAATAATCAGTCTGATTCAGAAATTTTTTCCTTTAAAATCTAATCTGCCCTGGGGTGCCTGAGCGGCTCAGTGTGTTGAGCAGCTGCCTTCAGCTCAGGTCATGATTCCAGAGTCCTGGGATCGAGCCCAAGTTGGGCTCCCTGCTCAGGCGGCAGCCGCGGCGCCTGCTTTTCCCTCTCCCTCTGCTCCTCCCCCTTTTTTGCTCTCTCCCTCCCTCCCTCACTCACTCAAATAAATAAATAAAATCTTTTAAAAAAATGAAATAAAATCTAATCTGCCTTCACTCCTGCTACAGTATGAACTCCTTTACTTGCTATTCCTTGAGTGTTATTCTCTGCTGCCTGCCTATCTTCCTTCTCTTTCCTTTTGCATTATCCTCGACCTTTCTGTAACCTCTCTCTTCAAACCTCAACTCTCTTACCCTTCCCTCTCCAGTGCCTCTGAGGACATACTCCCAACTGACTCTGGGATTTCCTTCCACTACTGTTCTAAAATGCTCTCGGGTGTGTTAATGAATGTCTGCCTGAAGAAGCTTCCCGGCCTCACTCCAGGGGAAGTTAGATTTCACTGTATGGGGAGGCTCCCATGGGATTTCACTGAGTAGAAATAGCTTAAAATAGAGAGATCTCCTTGATTCAAAGCCAAATGAGCAGCTTTTCCTCAATCGACAAGTCATCTGTAAAGCTTAACATTTGAAATCTCCAATGTTTTGGAGTTCAAAATTATAATTTTTTTTAGGTGAAAAAGGTGCATTTTTCTTTCTATTCTCATCACCTAATAGCACAAAAATGCTTTACTCCAACTTTCTACCAAAGATTCCTCTATGACCATAGGGGGGAAAACAGAAACTTAAAATGAAATGGCTTTTCCAACTTAATTCTGACCTTTGTAGAAATGGACTCATAATTTTTTTTTTTTTAAACATTTTATTTATCTGACAGAGAGACACAGCGAGAGAGGGAACATAAGCAGGGGGAGTGGGAGAGGGAGAAGCAGGCTTCCCGCGGAGCAGGGAGCCCAAGGCGGGGCTCAATCCCAGGACCCTGGGACCGTGACCTGAGCTGAAGGCAGACGCTTAACGACTGAGCCACCCAGGCGCCCTAAATGGACTCATAATTTAAAACGTATCTCAGGAGGGGTGTCTGGGTGGCTCAGTTGGTTAAGCGGCCAACTCTTGATTTTGGCTCAGGTCATGATCTCAGGGTCGAGAGATCGAGCCCTGGGTTGGGTTCCGCTGGCCATGGGGCCTGCTTAGGATTCTCTCTCTCCCTCTCCCTCTCCCTCTGCCTCTCCCTCCCCCCACACACACTCTATCTCTTTCTAAAATAAAAAAATAAAAATAAAATATATCCCAGGAGACATTGGTGGGGGCAAGGGACTGGGTATGAACATTCTATTGATCCTCAGAGGGAAGACAGCTAATCTTTCATGGACTCAAAACAAGAGACTAAAAGAGAGTTAACGCGGAAAGGCAGAGTAGATTTCAACTTAGGCAGAGACTAATGATTGCTCAAGGGCACAGGTTCTGAAGTCAGGAGGCCTGGATTCAAGTTCTGACTCCACCATTTAGTGAGCTCAATGACCTTGAGTCTGTTTTCTCATCAGTAAAAGAGACAGTATAATAGTACTTATCTCACAGAACTGATTAAATGAAAGAGTGCCTGGCACCAAATAAACCCTCAATAAATGTTGATTATCGTAATTGTCATTAACAATTCTATTTTTCCTTCATTCTAAAATTTTGAAAATGACCACCTGTATGTTTGTGGATATAAGATGTTATAGTAGGGGCGCCCAGTTAAGGGTCCTACTCTTTTTCTTTTTTTTTAAGATTTTGTTTATTTGAGGGGCGCCCGGGTGGCTCAGTTGTTAAGCGTCTGCCTTTGGCTCAGGTCATAGTCCCGGGGTCCTGGGATCGAGCTCTGCATCGGGCTCCCTGCTCCGCGGGAAGCCTGCTTCTCCCTCTCCCACTCCCCCTGCTTGTGTTCCCTCTCTCCTGTCTCTCTCTCTGTCAGATAAATAAATAAAATCTTTAAAAAAAAAATTTTTTTTAATGGAAAATATGGGAAAAGAAACAGAAAATCTATAACCCTTAAGAATATAAACACTGCTGGAGCGCCTGGGTTGCACAGTGGGTTAAGCATCTGACTCTTGGTTTCAGCTCAGGTCATAATCTCATTGTCATGGGATTGAGCCCCACATTGGGCTCTGCGCTCAGTGTGGAGTCTGCTTCAGATTCGCTCCCCTTCTCTTCCCCACTCACTCTCTCTCTCAAATAAATAAAATCTTTAAATAAATAAATAAATAATATTGGCGCAGTCAGAGGAGCATGTGACTCTTGATTCCCATGTTGGGTGTAGAGATTACTTAAAAACCCAAAATCTTTTTTTTTTTTAAGATTTTATTTATTTATTTTGACAGAGAGAGAGAGAGAGAGAGACAGTGAGAGAGGGAACACAAGCAGGGGGAGCGGGAGAGGGAGAAGCAGGCTTCCCCGCGGTGCAGGGAGCCCGATGCAGGGCTCGATCCCAGGACCCTGGGATCATGACCTGAGCCAAAGGCAGACGCTTAACCGACTGAGCCACCCAGGTGCCCCAAAACCAAAATCTTTAAAAAGCAAAAAAAGCTATGCTGTGGAACCAGTGAGGCATAATGATTAAGAACTTGGGCTATGGAACTAGATTTTCTGGGTTCAAATCCGAGGTCTACCTCTTATTACCTGTATAACCTTAGTCACTTATTACAGATGGCCCCTGACTTAGGATTTTTTGACTTTACAATGGTGTAAAAGTGATACACATTTAGTAGAACCCATACTTGGAATTCTGAACTTGGCTCTTGTCTGGGGCTAGTGATATGCCGTAGGATACTCTCTCATGATGCTGGGCAGAGGCAGTGAGCTGCAGCTCCCAGGCAGCCAAGCTATCACGAGGATAAACAACCAATACACTTACAACTGTTGTGTTTTTCACTTTTGGTATAGTATTCAATAAATTACATGAGATAGTCAACTCCCTATTATAAAATAGGCTTGTGTTAGATGATATTGCCCAACTGTAGGCTAATGTAAGCGTTCCAGGCACTTTTTTTTTTTTAAAGATTTTATTTATTTATTTGACAGAGAGAGACACAGCGAGAGAGGGAACACAAGCAGGGGGAGTGGGAGAGGGAGAAGCAGGCTTCCCGTGGAGCAGGGAACCCGATGCGGGGCTGGATCCCAGGACCCTGGGATCATGACCTGAGCTGAAGGCACACGCTTAACGACTGAGCCACCCAGGCGCCCCCCCCAGGCACTTTTAAGATATGAGGTTCAGGAGGTGAGGTGTATTAAAATCACTTCCAACTTAATATTTTCAACTTAGGATAGGTTCATTAGGAAGTAACCCCATTGTAAGTTGAGAAAGATCTATATACCTTTCTGCATTTGAGTCTCGAATATAAAATGGGGATAGGTGTGCCTGGCTGGCTCAGTCTGTAGAGCATGCAACTTTTAAACTCAGGGTTATGGGGCACCTGGGTGGCTCCGTCATTTTTAAGCGTCCGCCTTCGGCTCAGGTCATGATCCCAGGGTCCTGGGATCGAGCCCCGCATCGGGCTCCCTGCTCCTCGGGAAGCCTGCTTCTCCCTCTCCCACTCGCCCTGCTTGTGTTCCTGCCCTTGCTATCTCTCTTTCTCTTTCTGTCAAATAAATAAGTAAAATTTTTTTTTTTAAGATTTTATTTATTTGACAGGGAGAGACTCAGCGAGAGAGGGAACACAAGCAGGGGGAGTGGGAGAGGGAGAAGCAGACTTCCCGTGGAGCAGGGAGCCCGATGCGGGGCTGGATCCCAGGACCCCGGGATCATGACCTGAGCCGAAGGCAGACGCTTAACAACTGAGCCACCCAGGCGCCCCAAATAAATAAAATCTTTAAAAATAAAATAAAATAAACTCAGGGTCATGAGTTCAAGCCCCATGTTGGGGGTGGAGTCTACTTAGAGAGAGAGAAAAATACATTATAAAATGGGGAAAAACAGTACCTCCCCACTACTGAGGAGATTAAATAAATTAATATTTGTGAAGTGTTCAGAACAACCCTTGCACAGTAAGTGCTCATGAACCATTACTATAGAAGGCACATTCTTGTTGTGGGATCTGAGTTTCAAAAATTTGTGTCTTAGCTAGAAAAAAATTCACTCATTTAATAATAAATGATTTTTTCCCAGTGCTTACCAAATGTCTACAATTATGCCAGCTGCTGAAGTAAGAATTAAACAAAAACAACAACAACAACCAGTTCCTGAATGGAAAAAGAAGTTTAAGATATGATCTCTGATCTCGAACAGCTTACTAGTGTGAAATCACTGAAGTATGTGAAACAATCAAGTTAGAGTTAAGTGCCGCTAACCCGAGAAAGCCTGAAGTTCATGCTGATAGGGGAGAAGGAAATGGTCTGTGCTGACTGAAAATAGCTGAAGAAGAATGGGTAAAAACTGACTAGTCAGAGAAGACGAAACAGGCATTATTCCAAGCAGACAGGAGCACTTGAACAAAGGAATAATTCGGGGCTGAAAAGGTGAGGGCAGTGGGAACCAAGCACAAACCAGGGTGTGGGACCAGATTATGCGTGGTTTAATGTTCAAGTACAGGCCACCAGGTCCTCACACAGGAGGGAAAGGGGAGCCATTTTAGGTTCCTGGGAATGTTATTTTAGCCAGGTAGAGAAAAACTGGAGGCTCAGGCTGAGCAAAAGTAACGCCCAAAGTCTATTTTGTCCTCCACCTTGCTTGAAATGTTCGTTCATGTAAAGGTGGGAGTGTCAAGGAACAGACACGACCCAGAGACGTTCTACCTGGAAATCATGAGCTCAGGCCAACGCACCAAGTCTTTGATGCTTAATTCCAGTCTGGAATTTTACTGACTAGCTAGCTAACCAAGTTTAGCAAATTCTCAGAAGGAGCTCGCTCACTGAACTGTTACTCGTAATCGATGCGGAGGGCCTCGTTTCACTGAGAAAGGACGATGGGAAAGGGTGAGGAGGGTGAGAAAGTGAAAGGAAAGCGAGAGAGGTGGGGAAGGGGATAGATGCGAGCCGACCGCCAGGGTCCAGCTCGGAGGGGGTCGGGGGTCGGGGGGCCCTCAGGGGCCCCCTGGGGACCCGGCCTCGGGCGCGGCGCGTGTGCTTGCGGGAGGGGCGCCCGGCGGCCACCGGCGACCAATCCGGGAGGGCGTCCGGGGAGGGGCGGGGCTTGCCGGCTCGGGCGCCGCGAGTCCTCCTTTTTGCACACACACGAATACAAAGAGCCATACGACCTTCGGGTATCCTTTTTCCATTTTTTTCCCTCCTTAATCTTGTGTGTGTTTTCAAAATTTTTAAAAATAGAGATCTGTGGCAGTGCTGGGGTGAGGAAACTGTTGCTAAGGGGAATTTGCGCTTTCCCCCATTTCTTTTTCTGTCTCTCTTCCTCTTTCTTTTTTCCTGGTCAAGGTTTTAAATATACCAAGAAGTTGAGAAGCCGGATGGCCGTGTACAACTATTTCCAGCCAAATTTGTAGAGATTTTTTTTTTCTTTTTGTTATCACATTTTAAGAACTGGTAAATTTTTATGGTCGAGGTATTTAAAAAATTCAGCCGCTTGGGGAGTATAGTTTTTTTTTTTTTTTTTTTAAGGCGGGGTGAAGGGATAATGTAAATTTCTGCCACGAGCAACGTCAAGGGCAACGTGGAAAGAAGCGGAGAATTGAGACTCCCTCACAAAGCTGTTTGCGTGCGTTTTACACACCCTCCCCCAGAACCAAAACCAAGTGGCTTTAATGTGGCAATTGTCCAAGGCCAATAGGTTAAAAATGTTTGGATATTATAATTGAGACACTCATCTCCCCGGGGAGGGGGGCAAAGCCCTTCTTACAAATGTGTCTTACATTTTCATGAAGACATTGTGTGTGTGTGTTTGTGTGTGTGTTTTTAAGCAAATGAATTCATAAAGATTTATCTTGGGGTTTGTGCTTTGTGTATATGTACAGTATGTGTATATGTGCCATATCAGATTTTGTTTTCAAAAGAGATTACCTATGATTCTATGTGTGCAAAGTAGCCCTTATTAGGATGTGATTTTTTTTTTCTGTTGTGTTCCCAAATGTGATCCAAACAGGATTTCGTGTGCAAATTAGAGCTTAGAAGAAATCCTATGCTTAGCATACTTAGGCACTTTCATTTTATGTGCATTTACTGTATTTTTCTACTCTTTTAAAGTATCAGATTAGTGAATAATTAAATAATTGCCAGGGAGTATATAGTCCATGTGGCAAATGAGAGTAGGCAATTTACTGAATCTGTGGTTCAAAGCCTTCTTTAGTGACTGTTTTGCCTTAAGTGGTTTTGCTTTTTATTGTCTCACGTTCTTAAATGTACAGCTGTGTATATTTTGGCCTTCATGTGTGGTTTGGTTGGTGTGTTCAGAGAGGAAGTTCTCTCTTGGCTTTTTGACAAAATGGTCGTTTATAGGTTGGGATTTGTTCGAAAAGCTCCACAGCTGGCAAAGTGTCAGGAAAACAATCCAGTCAAGTCCAATTCTCAAAAACCGTTCATGGTGGTTGTGATGGGGGAGGGGCGAAGAGGAGGCAAAGGCAAATAATACATAGGAGGGCCATAAGAAATGCATTGTGGTTATCGTGTTGCATTTTTGGATTGAGTAGCCTTCTCCCCAGGTCTAAGAGTCAAGAGAAAAGGGTAAAAGAATTAGAGGACAAAACAGGCTCAGAGCAAAGCCTGTTATGTGAGCCATAGTCTCACTTCATTGTGTTACTGAACCACTGTCTCCTATTAGGAGTCATATGGAAAATATATTCAAATCTGTTTTTACAGATTGGAGTGAAAGCATAGGAAGTGTATGGGGTGATGAGGGAGAAACTGGAATGTCACCAGTGAAGTAGCAACCAGGATATAAAAAAGGATCTACTGTAGAGTTCAAATTTAATTACAACAAAGCCTCTGTAGGATGATGGTAATACATTTCCATTCCTCAGCCAGCGCCCTACTCAGTTTCAAGTAGTATTTAGGACGCCTCAACAACAGCTTTAAGATTATTTGTCCAGGTCTTGAAATTCATTATAATGAAAGTGGCCCTCTGTGGGCTCTCTGGGCTTCTTACCTGTACTGGGTGTATTTTTATTTCCTGACAGTGCAAGTCAGATCAGTACTTAATAAATACTGTCTCAAATATGGATCATTCCACAAGTTTAGACCTGCATGCATATCTTTGAAATCTAGTCAGATTCCAATGACTTTGTGATGGCGGCAGCGCTGGGAATTTTTAATGGAGTTTTGTTCTAATTCTTTTCCACATCACTGCAGGTCATCACTCTTTAGCTTCTCGGGAGAGAGCGCTCGTCCCAGAGAGGTACCCAACCCAGGCCTCTGACTTGCTAAGCTATTTGATTTTTCCTAGGAACCTAGACTCATGTCCAGTGTCCTTGCTTTGAGTCCCACGAACTTATCGTTGGCTTTGTCTTCCTACCAAAGCACAGCTAAACTCGGTTGACTTTGGGAATCGCGGGGCTCCTAGAGATTAAAACTTTGAACTAAGGGGAACTGCCACTTTGCTAGTGGTATCTGAAAGACCCGTAACCATGGCCGACAGAAATTTTAAGCCTTCCACCACCAAATGTATGAGACCTATTTGTGGCACTGAATTTATAATCCTGTACACGTAGCTTTGTAAGCAGCAAAGAACTAACCCGAGTAAACAAAACAAAATAAGCTAAAGATGGCGCCTGACGGCCTTGAAAAAGCCTCGCAGTCGTGTCCCTCCCTGAGGTGGCCCCTCCCCTCCCTGGCTCGTTGAGTGATTGTGGATTGCAGCCAATAACGTCCCTTGCCCTGCTCCCCTCATCGTCCAATCGCCAATCACCGGGAGCCAGGGACAGGCGGGGCGGTACCTCCCCGCGTGCGCGCGCTGGCGGGGTACACGGGCCGGCGCCGCCGTCTTCCTCGCGAGGCTGCGCGCTCGTGTAGGCGCCGCTGAGTCAGCTGGAGCGGCGGTGCCGGGCACACGCGGTGGAACACCCGGGACGGAGCACCTGTAGGGCTGCCAGGACCGCAGCGGGAAGTTCCCGGCGGCTCTCAGCCCAAGTCCGCAGAGCTTTTGTGGCCACGGAGTCTACCCACGGTGACCCGGCGAAATGCCCGACCGCGCCTCGGGCCACGGGGCTGTTGGCCGCTACACCCCTTTCCCCCGGAACCCCCAGGGCACTCTGCGGTGGGGCTCAGGGGCGAATCGCCCTGACCCGTGCGGCCTGACCCGAGGGCAGTGCTCGAGCTCTCTTCTCCCAGTGTCGGAAATGGTTCTGCTGTCTCTGGTGCCCACCTTGTCATCTCTGACTAATATTTAATCAACATTTACCGAGGGCTCAGGGCACGTGATGTAGCTTTAGGAGCTAGCTTTTCATCTTTTTCAGTTGATCCAGAAATGCAGGACTTGTCCTTTATGTCAGGTACATTTCTATGAAAATCTTAAACCAATCTTAGCAAGTTGCATTTTAACAAATGTAAATTAAAAAGACGGCTACACTAGGCTAAAAACTCTTAAACCACTATACAAGTGTATTTGAAATCTTCGGATTAGTGGAGGTCTTTTTTTGGGATCTCATTCTCCCCTTAGATCTACATCTCTCTCTCTCTTTTTTTTTTTAACCCCTGAAAATGAGGTCTTAGATTTTCTCTGCAGAGCAGTAGATGGGTCGATCTTTCAAAATGTAGGAAAATAGTATTTTCTGGTATTTGCTTACTTGCTCTGGTGTGATAAAGGGGCTCTCTCTTGATAGAAACAGGTGAGCCATATTGCACCTCCAAGTGGAGGAGCAGGGCTGACCAGCACGGCTGGAGCTTTAAGTGGCCATTTTCCTCTCTTTATTTCTTAAAATGAAAATTACGGTATGAATTGCTGTGCTTTCAGTAATCACATTTAAGGAAGTCCATTGCTAGCGTGACCCTGAATGAGCCAAGGGCCCATTACAAAGACATATATCATCAGAGTGATACCATATCATACACATCTATTAAATAGTGAGGAAACTTTTATTTTTCATAGTTTGGAGGTGAACTCAGTCATGCAGAAAATTCTAAGCTCAGAATGGGTTGAAAGCAAGCAAGGGAGCTGCCAAGAGGATGATATATTTAGTTCTAACACAAATACATGTGACTTGGGAGGAAAGGCGTAGTTAAGATTATGGACAGTCTCACCCTGAACTGTCTGAAGAAGATGACTTTTCTTTCTTTTTTATCTAAATATTTATTTTTTTAAAAGATTTTATTTATTTATTTGACAGAGAAAGACACAGCGAGAAAGGGAATACAAGCAGTGGGAGAGGGAGAAGCAGGTTTCCGGCTGAGCAGGGAGCCCGATGTGGGGCTGGATCCCAGGACCCTGGGATCATGACCTGAGCCGAAGGCAGACACTTAACGACTGAGCCATCCAGGCGCCCCTTTATCTAAATATTTATGAAGAAAATACCAAAATTACCGAAAAGTACATTTTCCGGGCCCCTTTCACATGTGTTAAAATTAGACACTGAGTGAAGCCCAAATATATATTTTATGGAAACTTAAGTTTGACAGCTCCTATCACTTTGTGCTGGCAACTCATCAAAAGATTAGAGATCTTTTTCTTAACACTCAATTCTAAAAGTTGATAGCATTTTGCAAATGGCCTGTATATTATTCTGTGGCGGTCAACCTTTAGTTTATTCCTTTTTTTTTTTTTTTTCTTTCTGGAATGAAAATATGAATTATTGGCTTGAAAATAAATTAGCAATCTGAAATTGCAAAAGTTGACCGTATTAAAATGTTTAATAATGATGATTTATATACTGCCCAGATAATTTACTTCAGTTAACCATTGCTTTGCCAAACATTCCATGGATTGCTTCATGGGTTATTGAATTAAAGTTATACATTTTGAGAAGTAAAATAAAGATATTAGAATAAAGTTTATGCACCTTAATAATGTTGGCAGGGTTAAATGGGCTCTAGAACCGTAAGCCAGTGCTGGAAAAAAGAAAGAATAATTAATTATGTTAGTTTGGGAGCATTAGAAAAGGATTTAACAGGTTGTAACAACAAATAATGCAGCACTGTTTATAATAAAGTTCTGTTATCAATCTGGATTATTCATACTGAGGAAAATCTGCCTCTAAGTAAAAAGAGAGTCTCAATAGTATATCTCTTTGTCTTCCTATCTCCACCTCAATGAATTTTTGCCCTGTATTCATTTTTTCTTCTCTGCAGTTTCAGGGAAAAGTTACCATTCCTTCCTTCTCACATTGGGAGGATCCTTCCTAGAAGAAAACTTAAATTCTTTTCTAATATCTTCATCCTTTACTTTCTCACGGCCTTCTTTCTTTCTTTCAAGTCTTGTTCTTTTTTTTTTTAAGTAGGCTGCTCACCCAACCTGGGGCTTGAACTCATGACCCTGAGATCAAGAGTCACATGCTCTACTGAGTGAGCCAGCCAGATAAGGTTCTATTTTTGAGGAATCTCCATACGGTTTTCCAGAATGGCTGCACCAATTTGCATTCCGAACAACAGTGCACAGGGTTTCTTTTTCTCCACATCCTCGCCAACACTTGTTGTTTCTTGTGTTTTTGATTTTAGCCATTCTGAGAGGTGTGAGGTGATAGCTCATTGTAGTTTTGATTTGCATTTCCCTGATGATGAGTGATGTTGAGCATCTTTTCATGTGTTTTTTGGTCATCCCTATGGCCATCTTCTTTGGAGAAATGTCTCTTCATGTCTTCTGCCCATATTTAAATTGGATTATTTGTTTTTTTGTGTGTTGAGTTGTATAAGTTCTTTATATTTTGGATATTTATTGGATATGTTATTTGCAAATATCTTCTCTCATTCAGGAGGTTGTCTTAGTTTTTTTTTTTTTTTTAAGATTTTTTTTTTTTATTTATTTATTTGAGAGAGAGAGAATGAGAGAGAGCACATGAGAAGGGGGAGGGTCAGAGGGAGAAGCAGACTCCCCGCCGAGCAGGGAGCCCGACGCGGGACTCGATCCAGGGACTCCAGGATCATGACCTGAGCCGAAGGCAGTCGCTTAACCAACTGAGCCACCCAGGCGCCCCGAGGTTGTCTTAGTTTTGTTGACTGTTTCCTATGCTGTACAGAACTTTTTTGTTTTGATGTAGTCCCGATAGTTTTGTTGTTGTTTGTTTTTTAGAGAGGAAGGGGGGGAGGGGCAAAGGAAGAGAATTTTAAGCAGGCTCTACGCCCAGTGCAAAGCCTGAAGAAGGGTTCAATCTCATTACCCTGAGATCATGACCTGAGCCGAAATAAGAGTCGGATGCTTAACCGACTGAGCCACTTAGGCGCTCCCCAGTAGTTTATTTTTGCTTTTGTTTCCCTTGCCTCAGGAGATATATCTAGAAAAATGTTGCTGTGGCTAATGTCACAGAAATCACTGACCTTTTTCCTTCTGCTTTGTAAGTGTAGTGAAGCTCTAGAGCCTCTTCTGACTTCCTTGTTATTTCCTTCCTTTCATAACTAAACTCTAGAAGACTTGACTTCATGTCTTGTTTGCATTTTCTCTCCATCAATTCCTCTTTCATCTACTGCATAGTATTACTTTCACTGAAAAATTACCTCTCTGATCATGACCAATGACCATCACAGACAAATAAAATGTATCTCCTTAATTTTCATCTTTTTTAGCCATTCTCCTGCACCTGTCACAGTTGATTAGATCCACGTTCTTGAAATTCTTTCTACTTTGGCTTTCATAACACTCTTTTTCTCCCACCTCACTGACCATTCTTCTCTTTTAATGAAGCCTCTTGCACAGATTGACTTTAAGCGCTGTCCTTGGCCTTTGCATTTCACACTTTATCCTTACTCCTGGGAGAGTGCATTCACTCTCTCAGGTTCAACTGCAACCCTCCTGCTAAAGAGTCTAAATCTGCATGCCAGCTCTGACCTTCCTCTGGGTTTTTTTTTTAGGTCCTAGTCAGTTGCTATCAGGACATCCATTTAACGATGTTGCTATCAGTTTGAAATTTAACTTGTTAAGTAAATACACATCTGGGGTGCCTGGCTGGCTCAGTTGGTAGATTATGTGACTCTTGATCTCCGGGTGGTGAGTTCAAGCCCCAAGTTGGGCATAGAGCTCCCTAAAAAATAAATAGGGGCGCCTTGGGGCGCCTGGGTGGCTCTGTCATTAAGCATCTGCCTTCAGCTCAGGGTCCTGGGATTGAGCCCCACATCAGGCTCCCTGCTCCACGGGAAGCCTGTTTCTCCCTCTCCCTCTCCCCCTGCTTGTGATCCTGCTCTCACTGTGTCTCTCTGTCAAATAAATAAATAAAATCTTAAAAAAAAAAAATAGGGGTGCCTGGGTGGCTTAGTTGTTAAGCGTCTGCCTTTGGCTCAGGTCATGGTCCCGGGGTCCTGGGATCAAGCCCTGCATCAGGCTCCCTGCTCCGCGGGAGGCCTGCTTCTCCCTCTCCCACTCCCCCTGCTTGTGTTCCCTCTCTCGCTGAGTCTCTCTCTGTCAAATAAATAAATAAATAAAATCTTAAAAGAAAAAAATACATACGTACATAC
>NC_138377.1:64914402-64960308 GCF_054177405.1 Leptonychotes weddellii
CGAGTTCCCCACTGAGCACAGAACCCGATGTGGGGGCAATCCCACAACCCATGAGATCATGACCTGAGCCGAAACCAAGAACCGGGCGCCCAACCAACTGAGCCACCTCAACTTTCTCATTTCTATCATTCTGTCAATGGTACCATCTGCTGACCCTCAGGTTGATAAATCTTAGCCAATATTTCTGTCCCCCATATTTATTAAGTAAAGAAATATTATCAGGTCTTCCTTCAGGATGTTGAAACTTCATATCCACAACCCTCATTCTCAACTCACTTCAGGATTGAAGAGTCTGCTAATAATCTCTAACTCTTCCACTAGGTATCTAAGACAGGGGTCAGCAAATTGCAGCCCATAGGCTGGCTGGCCTGCCATCTGTTTTTGTATGGCCCGTGACCTAAGACTGGCTTTTATATTTCTTAATGTAAGTGTTAAATATAATATCTGATGACATTTCTGTGTCCATAAATAAAGTTTTATTGGAACACAGTTGTGCTCATTATGTATTGTCATGTTTATGTATTGTCGTGGCTGTTTTGTGCTACAATGGCAGAGTTGAGTAGTTGTGACAGCAACCACATGACTTGCAAAGCCAGAATGACTTACTGTCTGGTCCTTTATGTAAAGGAAAAGGTTTGCTGACCCCTACACTAGAAGTTTCCTTAACATGGTTTTCAAAGTCCTATGTCAGCTTTCCATACCTTTGCTCTGACCTCGCACATGCACCTTGTAAATTCCTGTAATGTTTGTTTTTCCTTTCATCTCTCACGTCTTCTTTCCACCCTACCAATTCCTTCTGTACATTGCCCAAGGCTCAGTTGGAGGTTTTTCTTCTGTAAGACCCCTTTCTCATATGATTTCATTCTGTTATCTTTCCATTATTTTAAACTATCGCCTCAAGAATTTTTGTCTGCACCATATTTTTAGGCACTTGTATTTTGCTTTGTTCCTTAAACATTCCATTCTCACATATGCTGTAAGCTCCTTGCATGTAGGGACTTTGTCTTCCCTTCATTTGAGTACTTAGTGGTGGCAATCCATTTTGGTGACTCATCCTTCAGCATGGCCTTGCATACAGAGAATTTTTAGAAACTTTTTTTTCCAACTTGTTTTTTTTTCTCTAGTGGGGATGTATGTAGCTAATGAAATTTGTGCTTTGTTTTATTTTTAATCCAACTTATCCAGCATTTAAGTTGTTACCTGGTTATTAAATATTATAATGTGAAAGATTCCTTTATTACCTGCTGACTCTCCTTTCTTTCCTTGTCCTTTCATTTCAGTGTCTTAGAGCTTAAGTGGATATAGGAGCCAGTACAATTAAGTCAGCAGGAATGTCCACAGAAACCAAATAAGAGTTACTTGAATACCCATTGTGCTACACTGCACTGTACCAGATTTATATAGACAGGTTAATTAAAAAAAAAAAAACACCAACTGTTGCTCTGAATGTGATGTTCTAAAATGGACATAGTTAGAGGCACCTGAGTGGCTCAGTCAGTTAAGTGTCTGACTGTTGATTTCAGCTCGGGTCATGATCTCAGGGTTGTGAGATTGAGCCCCAAGTCGGGCTCTGTGCTGGGCATGGAGCCTGCTTAAGATTTTCTCCCTCTCTCTCTGCCCCTCCCCGCCTCAAAAAATAATAATAATTAAAAACAAATAAATAAAATGGACATAGTTAGGGTTTTTTTTAAGCTTTTATTTATTTATTTGAGAGAGAGTGTGTGTGTGAGAGAGAGCACGAGCAGGGGAGGGGGCAGAGAAGAGGGAGAAACAGACTCCTTGCTGAGCAGGGAGCCCCACTCCGGGTTTGATCCCAGGACCCTGAGATCATGACCTGAGCCGAAGGCAGATGCTTAACCGACTGAGCCACCCAGGCACCCCAGACGTAGTTAGGTTAATACACAAAGTAGAAAAGCAGAAAGAAATTGAGGAAAAAATTATAGAGACGGTAGAATCAGGATTTAGGGTGGGGGGAGGGGCAAAGGGAGAGGGAGAGAGATAATCTTAAACAGGCTCCACACCCAGCACAGAGCCCGATATAGGGCTCAATCTCGAACCCTGAGATCATGACCTGAACCAAAATCAAGAGTCAGACTCTTAACTGACTGAGCCATTCAGGCACCCCGAATCATGATTTTTTATGTCAACACAAATATGAAAATATATTTATCATTAAAAGCTAGCAGAGTTGTATATTATCCCCAGTCTAAAGCCAGTTCATGAGAGTAATAAATTGCAAATACTCTGGGTTTTTTGTTTTAAAGATTTTATTTATTTGACAGAGAGAGACACAGAGAGAGAGGGAACACAAGCAGGGTGAGTGGGAGAGGGAACACTGAGCAGGGAGCCCGATGCAGGGTTTGATCCCAGGACCCTGGGATCATGACCTGAGCCAAAGAAGGCAGACGCTTAGCGATTGAGCCACCCAGGCACCCCTGCAAATACTCTGTTTTCTCAATAACTTTTCTAAGGTATATCATAGAAGCTTTTATATGTATACATGCCTCTTTGTAGACTTGAATTTACTGTGTCTTAGAAATTTGTTATTAAATTTAGGGGGAAGTCCCCCAAGTTCCATTTCAAGCCATTGCATTTTTTTCAAGATTGGGAAATCAGGGGGCGCCTGGGTGGCTCAGTCGTTGAGCGTCTGCCTTCGGCTCAGGTCATGATCCCAGGGTCCTGGGATCGAGCCCCGCATCGGGCTCCCTGCTCTGCGGGAAGCCTGCTTCTCCCTCTCCCACTCTCCCTGCTTGTGTTCCCTCTCTCGCTGTGTCTCTCTCTGTCAAATAAATAAATAAAATCTTTAAAAAAAAAAAAAGATTGGGAAATCAGGATGGGGGTCCAGGATGGGAACACAAAATATTTCAGGAATAATCATAGTATCATCCAGCTGCTATTTGCGGAGCACTGACCATGTGCCAGCACCCTGTAGGTGCCTTACACACATTATGTATGTATAATCATCACAAAAATACTCCAAGTAGGCAGAGAAAAGAGCACTGGGGCTCAGAAAAGAAAGGGAGTCATTTTTCCAAGTTCACACAGCTATTAAGTAGTGCAGCAGTATGAGAAATACACACACACACACACACACACATATTTTAAATTTCCAGTTCAGTGCTGTTTTGGAATGATGACCTGGGAATGACCATTCAAGGGGGAAGGAGGGCTCGAGGCAGGCACAGCACTGGCAGGGGTTAAGGCCTCTTGCAAGAAAGAGTAAGTGTTGGGGGCAAGAATGTAGCCATTGTCATTTTGGTACCAGAAGGGGTACTCACCCGGTGTGCCAGCCTGATGCATCTTAGTTTCTGATTTTACATATACTGAACCCAACTGGCAACCATTTGTATCTTATCTTCTACATAACTGTCTTTTTCTCACAATAGCCACGGTTCAGATTAAACTCCTTGCATGACGTTGGCTAAAAACCCTGCAACAACAGTGAAGGCCCGGGGCGCCTGGGTGGCTCAGTTGTTAAGCATCTGCCTTCGGCTCAGGTCATGATCCCAGGGTCCTGGGATCGAGCCCCACATTGGGCTCCCTGCTCCGTGGGGAGCCTGCTTCTCCCTCTCCCACTCCCCCTGCTTGTGTTCCCTCTCTCGCTGTGTCTCTGTCAAATAAATAAATAAAATCTTTAAATAATAATAAAAAAAGAACAGTGAAGGCCCTATTTAGGAAGGGAAAGGTTATATAAATGATTCATCCATAAACTGACACAGGACTTGCTTAGTGCTTTCCTCTAACCTTTAGTTTTAGGTTAAGCTGTGCCTTCCAGTGACTCTAATGATAGAGAAGCTGCAGATGGATTTGAGTGAAGTTCTTATAAGTGAATACCTGGCACAGAAAACGTTTTGTTTTGTTTTGTTTTGTTTTATATATATATACACACACACACACACACACATACATACATACATACATATATATATTAGAAAAAGCAAATCAAAGACTATTCTTTATTAACCAAATGTAATGAAAATGCATTGTCAGATTTATGTTTTAGTACCACAGAGGCATCGATAATTACCTGTTTCTGAAATGAGATTGCTGATTCAAAAAAAGCCCCCAAATCTCAATATATAGAAAATTCTCTTACCCACATCCTCTTTTTTTTTTTTAAAGATTTTATTTATTTGACAGAGAGAGACACAGCGAGAGAGGGAACACAAGCAGGAGGAGTGGGAGAGGGAGAAGCAGGGAGCCCGATGCGGGGCTCGATCCCAGGACCCCGGGATCATGACCTGGGCCAAAGGCAGACGCTTAACTGACTGAGCCACCCAGGCGCCCCTCCTCCTCTTTTTTTTAATTGTGATGTTATGATATAATTTACAGGGTAAGGTGGAAATGTATCTCTTGTGGAAACTCTAAACATAAGATTCTGTCACTTAGGGGGCTTCAGGCAGAGGATTCTTTTTTCTATAATCAAGTATTTAGCAAAGACAACATGAAGCTCCTTGGACTGTTCTCAGTCGTACAATCCAACCCTCCCTTACCTTTTTTCTTTTCCTTCTAGAGTAGTTTAGTTGCTTACCTACGGTGATTCAAAAGTGAGGCAGTTTGGTTTATCATTGATATTCTGGTTTCCTCTTTAATGGGGCTGGTCATGTGGGCAAAGGGGCAGCACTGAGCTATTTAAGCATGCCTTTTGAGCTTTGCCCCTCCCTCAAGGAGTTTGAGAAGCGGAGATGAGGGGCCTCAGAGGTGATTTCTCTCGGGGCTACCAGCTGTAGGATTCAGAACAGCTGGATTCCTCTTCAGAGGCTGGACGCCCAGATGCACAAGTGTGAGAGCCAGGGCGCTGTGCGGCCGGGGCACCGCAGCTTGATTCTCTGATCCAGCTTTCCCCTTCCTTTCCCTGCCCCACCCCCAAAGCGTCAGGGATATAATAGTGTGAGGTTGGTGACATGTTGAGGGCTGTCGGCATATTCCTTACTTAGGAGTCTTACTCTGAATGCATCTGTAAGAAAATTATGGGGAGGGTAGAATCGTGATTCTTTATGTCAGCAAAAAGTGGTTATCAGTTAAAAAAATAAACACTAGATTGAAAGTAGCAATAACTGGATTCCGCCGTCTCCCTCTGACCTTGAAAAAGATCTATAACTCGTCTGCATGTCTCTTCAGTGGACCTGGGGTAATATGTGTTTCCTAGAGCTTCTGTGTGGTTGAGATAACCTGCGGGAAGTGTTCTGAACTCCTTAAGGAATGATGTCAAGGAGACAAAGGCAATGACTGTTATTACTGCAAAGACAGCGAGGAGGCAAAGACAGATCTGCATTTTCTTCCTTAATCTTCTCATCTTTCCAGATGCTTGTGGGTCCTTTTGAGTCCCCCTCTCTGTTCCTCAGGTTGGAGTGGCGGGGGGTTCCATGCTTGGGTGCAGGAAGAATGCCTTCTACCCCCTGACACTGTCTTCAGCAGGAAGACCTGTGTAGGCACCACCCTCTGGGTCAGGGGTGAGTGGGACCCCCAGCGCCCTGGGAGAGCACGGGATCCGCAGATAGAAGGCATCTCTCCTCTGCAGGCCCAGGCTAGGCAGCCATGGACGGTGTGCTCCTGCACCGCTTGCCTACTCCTCCTTCACACAGCCCATTGCCTGGTGTCCAGGCTCCTCTGGTCGCCCTCCATGACACAGGGAAGTGAATCCAAAGAGGCCAGTGCTTCCTACCCGCCTGGAGTCGGGCCGACTGGGGACAGCTTTCGGAGCGGTCCGGCAGTGTGAGCCCAGTTGTTCCTGTGGCCATCAGCCATGTCCTTCAGCGCCACCATCCTCTTCTCCCCTCCCGGTGGCGGCGAGACCAGATGCTGCTGCTGCGCCTGCAAAAGCGAGACCAGTGCGAGCAGCACGGGCTCCCAGGGCGGGAACCCTCCTGCCAGCACCCCCATCACGGTGACCGGACACGGCCTGGCCGTTCAGAGTTCAGAGCAGCTCCTGCACATTATCTACCAGCGGGTGGAGAAGGCCGTGGGCCTGGCCGAGGCCGCTCTGGGGCTCGCCCGGGCCAACAACGAATTGCTCAAACGTCTCCAGGAGGAGGTGGGTGAGCTGAGGCAAGGGAAAGCCTCGGCCCCGGATGAAGACGGGGACGGCCGGGCGCACGGCTCCCCGCCCGAGGAGCGGGGGCCTCTCAAGGAGAGCCCTGCGGAGGCCTGCAAGGCGGCGGCCGTGGCGGAAGAGGAGTGTGACAGCGTGGGCAGCGGCATGCAGGTGGTGATTGAGGAGCTGTGGCAGGTGGGAGCCGCCTCGGCCGTGGGGCCCGGGCCCTTGGGCTTCCCGGCGGCGCAGAGAGACGCGCGGCTCCCGGGGTGCGCCCTGGCGGCCGGCGAGGCGGCCCCGCTGCTCAATCCCGTGAGTATGGCCGCAGAGCAGGACGCGAGTGCCGTGGGGTGGCTCCCGAGGGCTTTTCCGAGCCTGTCCCTCTTCCTTCTCCCTCCCTCTGGTTCCTTTCCAGCCTCAGCCTTGCTTTTTGGTGTTCCTTGTGCGGAAACAGGACCGCACCAGGCGTCCTTTGCCGGCAGGGATAGGCAGCCCTCGCCCGCTTTGCCCGCTTTCCCCTGAACCGCAGCCTCCGTGGCAGGAGCTCGGGTCTGGTGTGCGGGGTGCCGGCCGTGCCCACCCCCACCCCCCCCGGAGCTCTGCGTGCCACCTTCCCGTCCGCAGCTGGCTCCGCTGCTCCGGGGGCTCTGCTTCTCCCGGCTAGGAGGCCTGCCGTACACAGACGGCTCATTCATATTTTATCACGGGCCCTCCGCTTGCCAAGAGCAATTCAGTACAGAGAGAGATGGGAATGTGGGGGGTAGAGAGACAGAGGTGGAGAGAGAGGGAGAGCCCGAGAGGGACAGAGGGAGGGGCGGGGAGGGAGGAGACGGAAGGAAGGAGAGAGCGAGAACGAACGGGAACGGAAAGGGAACGGAAAGACAGGTGTAGGGAGGGAAGGAGGCAGGTGGAGATGAAGGGTTGAGGAAGGAGGAAAAGTGAAAAGAGCATAGAGGAAAGGCGAATCTAAATGGCAAGAGACTTCACGCGCGCAAGAGAACGTGAGGGAAGGTGGGAAGGAGGTAGAGGGAAGGGAAAAACGTGAGGACAAGAAGTGGACGGCTGGGAGTTCCTGGGAAGAGAGACATGTCGGGAGAAGGAGGGAAGCAAGCGCGCCTATTTTGTGAGCAGGAAAAGACACAGAAGTACACTGTGCTATTTCAGTTTCTTTACTGCTCAGGGCCATCTGAGCAGGAAAACCCTGGCTGAGTGGAGTAAAAACTGCAGAGCGCGGCACATGGAAGTACGAAAAGGAGATGGAGCAACTAGGGAGATCATAGAGATGGGAAAGTAACAGATGTGTCACCACTTGAGAGACAGTGGGAGGTCTGTCAGCTCTCCTCCCCCATGCTCTCCCCCCCCTCACTTTCCTCCTCCCTCCACAGGCACAACAAGGCCCAGATACCCAGGAAAGAGAAAAGGAGCAGAACACACAGGGGAGATGGGAGGGAGGAAACTCCCAGCCCATCTGCTAGATCTGAGAAATGAATGTAGAAACCCCCTGTCCCCTTCCAGTGTCACGCTGCAGCTGGTCACTGCTCCCTGAAGGCCTAACCATGTGGTGGGTGGTGGCCACTGCCGCTTGCCCCACTCTGCCCAGCCAGGATTCTGGGGGGTAGGGGGGGAGGGTTTGGGGCTGCCGGGAGGTGGGAGGAGGGGGGGGCGGTCGGTACCAGGTACCAGGCCAGGCAATGCCTTGAGCTTTGGTTCTGTCAGGCAGGGAAGCCTTCCAAGCCGACAGGATGGAATTAGATTTCACAGCATAGAAAGCAGCTCACAGGTCTATAAATCTCAGCCTCCTCCCCCGCTCTGTGTTTTTTTTTCCCCCTACTTTCCCTGTTTTGTTTTCTTGGCTGCAGAAATCCCCCCTCCTTTCTTCTCTCTCTGTCTCCTTCCTCCCTCCTTCCTTTCCCTGCCCTGTATGTCCTTGAGTGAGGGCACAGGCAGCAAGTGGATGTCAGGACAGTGACAGTAGGATGCGGCCAGGACAGAATCAAGGTGAGGGCACAGAGAGGTCCTGCGAAGGGAATGGGGTGGGGTGGGGTGGGGCAGTTGGTGCCAGCCTCTCTAGAAATTTCTGACTTTATATCTCCCTTCTTTGCTTCCATTTTTCTCCTGTTTGTTGTTACCATTTTATTTTCTTGTTCCTTCTCTTGCTTGGTGTTCCTTTCTTACCATCACTTCCTCCCCCAATCCCTTTTAGACAAAATACTTGCCTGGCTAGTGTTCTTATACCCAAGAGCAAATCACAGATGATTCCTCACAAATAGAGCGTCAAAACAATCCTTGTCCTTGTAATCAGTCCTGTGGGTAACGATTCAACCCGAGAGGCCCTGTATATCCAAGAAATATTTGCCAACACTCCCGTAGGAGTCCCAGAGAAACAAGCTGTTGACCCTTAAGACTGTGCTGGATTCCCCCTGCTTTCTACTCTCTGTTCACTATCCTTGGCCAAAGAATGATGGTTGACCAGGTTCCCCTAAGCCTGGATGGCTAATAGGCTATTCTTTTTTATGTTCTTAGCTGGTGGATGATTATGTGGCCTCTGAGGGTGCAGTACAGCGGGTGCTGGTCCCTGCTTATGCCAAGCAGCTCTCACCAGCTACACAACTGGCTATCCAGCGGGCAACCTCAGAGACAGGGCCAGAAAATGGAAGCAAGCTGCCACCACCCCGCCCCGAGGACATGCTCAGTGCTGCTGCTGTGCTGGATGGTGCCTTGGAAGAGTCAGGCCCCGGGGGAACAGGGGAGCTGAGACACTCTCTAGGGTTTACCGCTTCCCCATGCAGGACCAGAGGGAGTGGGCAGAAGAACTCCAGGCGCAAGCGGGATCTGGTACTCTCCGTGAGTGAGCTCAATTCTATACATTTTTCTTCAGTCTGGAGAGAGAAGTGAAGAATGAAGTGTGGGTTGATTTTAAACGTCCCATATTGAATGAATGGTATCCTGAATCCTACTGGAATGGGAGGGGCAAGAAGGAGACAGATTGGTCCATAGCCCTGGGGCTAGGCAGACCCCCTGCTAATTGGGGAACTTTTTAAAGCCTTTTCCAAATAGATTGAAATCTTCTGTTTAAAGAGAAGAGAATTGTATCATATCTCCTCCCCGTGAGCTAATAGTCCTGATGGGAAGATCTTTAAGGGATTGATCAGACTGACCACTGAAGGGTAGCACTGGGGTAGCCTGCAGATGACCAGTGTTCAGGGTAAGCAGCAAGGGGCCCCTTGGCAGAATGGCCAAGGTATGCTGAGGTAGTCCCAAACTCCAGAGGCGCAGAGGGCCCCTAGACACTCAGCTCAGTTATAAAGGTTTGGCGAGCCTAGGGATTCTAAGAGCTCTTGGCAGGGAAGGTACTGGGCTGAACCAGTTCCGCCTGAAACTTGGAGTGGCTTGGAGCCTCAGGAGCATCCCTAAACATCCTCCAGTGCACAGGGCAGCCGCCCACAATGATTCGACCTAAAACGTCCATAGTGCCAGGGTTGAGAAACCCTGCTCTAGGGTGACCATAGTCCTTTGGATCACCTCTGTGTCCCCAAACATCTTTCTGATAACCGTCGGGGTGTTCTTTGGCTAGATCCTGTTCATATGGACTGTAAGGCATTTCCCTTCTCTGGCTCATGGCTGGTAGAGTCACTGGAGAGTTCTGGATAGGAAGGGAGCTCACCATTCACACCCACCCAAAATCTCGTCACAGTCTAGCCCTTTTCCTCTTGTCACAGTCTTAATAAAGGTTGAAGCCTGCCAGGTACCATGTGTACCTCCTTCATCTTCACTGGAGATTCTTCTTTCATTACTTCTTGCTTCTTTTTCCCTTTTCTAAGGGCTCCTGACTCTTACCCTCCCTTTCATTTGATTTGTTTTTACATTGAAGGGTTCTTTCCTTCCCTGGGAAGGAAGACACCATTCATAATCAGAATCAACTGGTTTCTAACCTTCATTTTCAATTTTGGTTATGTTCAGGGATAGCTCACTTATCAAAAACGGAATGGATTTAGTTTTTCTGTCAGAAACTTCTGGCCCAAGAGGGCCACTCTCACTGCCAGTGACAGAAATGGAGGCATATACTTAGAAATGCACTACAAGGGATTTCCCAAAACTTCATAATGTTTAAATCATGAATAAATGTGTGATAATTACAATTTGCATAAAAATGGGACTTTTGACCACTCCCTGTTCTTCTGCCTATGGCCTCCAGTGAGAGGTCTGGGGTTGAGGCCTGGCTGCTGCCTGCCCTTTGGAGAGCCTGGTGGAACTGAGGACCTTACAGGAGGACAGTGGGCTCACCCCTCCTGCTCTCTGTTGCAGTTGCTTGAAAAGGCTCTGAGGACCAGTCAGGGAATTTTGCTGCCCATCACAGAGGAAGGTTTCAGATGTTCTTGTGCCATACTGTGGTTTCGAGGGAGACGGTTAGCTGCAGGCCTTTAGCTCTGGGAAGGAATCAGAGAGGCATCCCTCCAGTCTGCTCAGGCCGCTGTGGATTGCTGCTGGGGATCCAGAAAGGGGAACCACTGATTTCTTGGAATGCGGCTGATCCCAGCCACCCCTTGGGGAAATGTATTTATTTTTAGCTCACTCAGGAAGTGGGTGAGCCAGCAGCCTTTACAGTCTTAACACTTATTATTGTCTTAGAGTATTTCCCCTTTCCACTTCAAGCCTGGTTTGATTTTTATCAGCTGATTTCTTCCAAGCCACTTGAACTGGAAGTGGTGCAACTCCTTTTTTTTCTTTCTTTCTTTCTTCTACCTTTTTTTTTTTTTTTTGCCAACACTTTCAAATTCTTTCTGAAGCATTCACCCATCCCTTGTGATTCCTTAAATTGGGACTTCTAAGAGGTAAAATAACGATATCAAATATGAAGCTAATTTCGTAACAGTCCTTTTTATAGAGTGGAGACCCTAACCATAAAAAGTTGACAGTACTTTCCTAAACTGATATGGTCAGTCAGTCATAGAGGCAGAAGGGTAAATTGGGGATTTCTCAATTGAAGCTGAAGTCCTGAGATCAGGATATGAGTCCATCGGTTTGGGACTGGGAATTTCCACCGACCGAGGGAGCTTGGCATGAAAATACCATCAGAAACACCGGAACTAAATTTAATCGGAAGAAATGTAAAATCCTGCATCAAAGTTTAAAAAAACAAAACAGTTGCAGAATGGCCGAGATAGTAATCCATATGAAAAATGGACTTGAGTTGACTGTAAGCTCTCTAGGAATGACAACTGTGACCTTAGGAATAGGGGTGGGGTTGCTAAGAAAGGTAATACCATCTTGGGTTTCATTCCTAGAAGTGTAGAGTGCCACTTGGGGAAGTAATGCTCCCTTTGGCCAGGTCTCCACTGATGCATTAGATTCGTTTCCCACTGCCACGTTGTCCAAGGGACACTGGCAAGCCAGGGAGCCTGATAGTTTCAAGAGGCGTCTGTCTGGAAATTGTGTCATAAGGAATGGTTGAAGGAATTGGGGATATTTAGACTGGATAGAAGACTTAGAGAGTACATGAGAGTCTTCAAAGATTTTAGGTGCTGTTAGGGGCAAAACTGGCCAGATTTTGGAGTCTAAGGCAACACTTTTTAACACTCAACAGTAAAAAAGCTGACTCGAAAAAGAGTAGTGAGAACCCATTCTTAAAGGTATGTGAGCAAAGCTGAAAACCTGTTGAATGTTGTGAAAAGGAGGTTGAGTGATAGCGTCTTCAAGGTCCTTTGCATTTCACATTTCTGTTATTTTAGGTTTGTGTTTTTCAGACCATGCTGTGTACACCCTTGAGATTTGTGGTAATGTGCAAAGGAATATACTTAGGACATTTTCCTGGGTCATCAATTTTACTAGGAGATTAAGAAGACATTTTTTAAAAATTTTATTTTATTTAAATTCAATTAATTAACATATAGTGTAGTGTTAGTTTCAGAGGTAGAGTTCAGTGACTCATCAGTTGCATATAACAGCCAGTGCTCATTACAAGAAGACATTTTTAGATTAAAAGAAATACAGATATATTGTAAAGAGTAGCGGCCCTCAAGAAATGTCCACTTGCAGTAGTCCTGGTGTATATTTGCTCTCTCCTGGCTATTAGGAAGGAGTATGTTTGTGAAAATGTCTGAGACCTTTTGCCCTAGTGACCACATTCCCCAGAAAAAGAAGTAAGACCAGGGATGATCCTGGAGTCTCCATACAAATTAAATGAAAAGGACCACAAAAGGGAGGACATTCGAAATACTGACTTGGATAAGCTCTCTGGCTATGAAGGGGCATGAACAGAAATGGTGCCCAGACTATGGGAAGGATTCAGGCAGAGAACCCCATAGGGACAATGCTTAGGGAACAGAGGAGGGTGTCATCATATCCACTCCCGGCTTGAATCTGTTTTTGTTTTTTTCCCCCAGAAATTGGTCCACAATGTGCATAACCACATCACCAATGACAAGAGATTCAATGGGTCTGAAAGGTATGATCCTCTTGAGGGAAAAGAATCACAAGGTACTCTGCCAACGAGAGGGAAGCACAGGGCTTCTCCAATACAATAATGAGGCTAAGGCTTTGCCCTCACCATTGTCCCTTGCCTCCTGTCCTTGGCCACGGGGGAGTTTGCCACAAAGTTGATTTGTGCCAGGAATCTCTGTCTGGCTTTTAATACGCTGACTGCCTTGTTCATGATCTTCTTTGTGGCAGCATCAAGTCCTCTTGGAATATTTCAGTAGTGAAGTTCCTTCTGGAAAAGCTCAAGCAGGAGCTGGTGACCAGTCCCCACAATTACACTGATAAGGAGCTGAAAGGTGAGAAAAATGGAATTAACTCCCATCTCATTCTTTTTCCACTCACTGTTCTTGGTCAGAGAAGAGGCATAATGGAGATGATTTAGGTGGTTTTGAAAATAGTGGACTTAAAAATTTTTTTTGGCTATTCTCACATCTTCGCAGGATTGTTTCTTTTTCTTTTTTTCTTTTCTTTCTTTCTTTCGGGAGATTGAGCGGGGGTTTGGGTGGGGGGGGGGGAGAGAATCCCAGACAGACTCTGCGCTGAGCACGGAGCCCAACACAGCTTGATCCCAGGACCCCGAGAGCACGACCCAAGCTGAAATCAAGTCAGAAGGTCAACCGACTGAGCCACCCAAGCACCCCTTCTTTTTTTTTTTAAGATTTATTTATTTTAGAGAAAGAGAGAGAGTGTGTAAGTGAGGGCAGGGGCAGAGGGAGAGAGAAAAATCTCAAGCAAACTCCCTGCTGAGCATAGAGCTGACTTGGAGCTCAATCTCAAGACCCTGAGATCATGACCTGAGCCGAAATCGCTCAACCAACTGAGCCACCCAGGCGCCCCAGGATTGTTTCTAATTGCCTTTTTTTTAATTCCCCTATCCCACTTGAAATGAAAATGGGAGAAGGAAGTCAGAATCCAGGCCTGCCCTTTTGTCCCTAAATATTACCTCCTGGGTTTTCTACTTTCCTTACTCTTCTATTATTTGCCCATAGCTAACCCTGAAGCATTAAGAAAGCTTCTGCTGAAAACGCGCTGGTAATCCACTACCAGCAGAGTAGAATGGGAGTGGGTTTGATGGAGCCCAGGTCCGGGGAGGGAGCTACAGAAGCTCGGACTTGTGTGCCAGTGGGAGATATGGGGGGAGTCAGTCTGGACAGGGAGGTGAGCAGAGAGAGCCAAACCAAAGAGGAGTAAATAGATGCTTATGGGTCTGTGAGAAAGCCCACCATCTAGAGTGATGCTCACCTCCCAGCCAGTAGTGTTAGGGCAGAAAAAAAGGGCTGAGCACCTGCTCTCTGCCCCCTCCCTTTTCCCTCCTCAGGAGCCTGTGTAGCCTACTTTCTCACTAAGAGGCGTGAGTACCGCAACTCCCTGAACCCCTTTAAAGGCCTGAAGGAAAAAGAGGAGAAGAAGCTTCGAAGTCGCAGATACCGGGTAGGTTTCTAGGCCTTCCTTTCAAGATGCTAAACACTAAACCCTACTAAGCTCCAGTGGGAAGGGCCAGTGGACGTGGCATCTGAGAATAGGGCTGAGAGCCAGGAATGTTGGCAGATAGAGGAGGAGGAGCGGGAGCCGGTTCTAAGGTGACTTGGGGGCTAGGTTCTCTCAGACACAGATTTTACACAGCCTTCTTCCTACGAGAACCTGCTCCCCAAATCTAATGCATAGTTTGTTTCTCTTCCTCTCTCTGCCCTGGGCCCCTACCTTAGCTTTTTGCCAACCGATCCAGCATCATGAGGCATTTTGGACCTGAGGACCAACGCCTGTGGAAGGATGTGACAGAAGAGCTGATGTCAGACGAAGAGGACAGTCTTAATGAGCCAGGTGTCTGGGTGGCCCGGCCTCCCCGGTTCCGGGCCCAGCGCCTCACAGAGCTCTGCTACCACCTGGATGCCAACTCTAAGCATGGCACTAAAGCCAACCGTGTGTATGGGCCTCCCTCAGACCGATTACCTTCTGCTGAGGCCCAGCTCCTTCCACCAGAACTTTATAATCCTAATTTTCAAGAAGAGGAAGACGAGGGAGGTGATGAGAATGGACCTGTCTCCCCATCCTTTGACCAACCCCACAAAACCTGCTGTCCTGACTTGAACTCATTCATTGAAATCAAGGTGGAAAAGGATGAATGAAATCTATAACCAAGAATAACTCTGGCACCTGCCACTCCCCATGTCCCAGGGATGGGTGGCCATGGGGCTTCCCAGATTAACAAGGTGTCCTCTGCAGTCTGAGAAAGCAAATCTGTCTCTCTTCTTACCACAGTCCCCAATGGAAGTGGAAGCTGGCAGCTGTGGTGGGGTAAAAAGACTTACCTAGAAGGGGGACCTCCCCGGCTCCCTGTGAATGGCAAGCCAGAAAATGCGTATTTCTAAGCATAAATAGTGCCTCGGGGCGCCTGGGCTGAGGAAAGGAGGAGGATGGGTCTAAGAAACATGAGGCCTTTGTGACATATGCCCCAGTCTCGGAGTTGGTTTTTTTCTGGTTTCACACAAAGCCCTGGGGAAGCAGCCCTGGTTGCACCTTCTGCTTCGCCGTGACTGCTGGTCTGGCTCTGCAGTGGCCGCCCCACAGGACCAGTCCAGGGTCCTACTGCCCCCTGGTGGGCAGTTTCAGTCATGGGCTTGCGTCTTCTGAGCAGAGCTCCGCTCCATTATTTGGGAATTGGGATACAGATATAAGAGCTATTGTTTATTGAATTATGTAAGGCAGATTTTATTATTCCCATCTAACACATGAAGAAATTAAAGCTTAGGGGCGCCTGGGTGGCTCAGTTGGTTAAGCGACTGCCTTCGGCTCAGGTCATGATCCTGGAGTCCCTGGATCGAGTCCCGCATCGGGCTCCCTGCTCGGCAGGGAGCCTGCTTCTCCCTCTGACCCTCCCCCCTCTCATGTGCTCTCTGCCTCTCTCATTCTCTCTCTCTCAAATAAATAAATAAAATCTTTAAAAAAAAAAAAAAAAGAAATTAAAGCTTAAAGAGTTCCATGTCTCACTGGCAGCTGCTGTCCCACTGTGTGACCCAGCAGTATATGGGGCTTTGTAGCTATTAGTCCTGTCAGCCAACCTGTATTTGTAGGAAGGGGTGTGTGTGTGTGTGTGTGTGCACGCGCGCACGCGGGTGTACACACTCACGCACATGCACCCACACACACTTGCATACAAACTTTGTGCCTGATGAATGGATTGTGAATTAAAAACGGCTTTCTGTTCAGTCATACAACAAATACTAACTACTTACTAGGTGTCAGGTACTGTGTTAGGTGCTGTGGGTACACTGTTGATCAGGTGAGGTGCTGATTAGAGGTTTTGTTATCTAATCAGGAAGCCAGGCAGTTAAGTCGACAGTGAACTGAACTGCCGTAGGGGTGATGATGGGGGGGGTGTAAGGTGCCTTGGCAGCAGACAGCAGGGGTGGCTGACCTACTCTGGTGGTCTGGAAAGGCTTCTCAGAGAGTGGTGCTTAAACTGGTACCTGAAAGATGGGGAGGCGTTAACCAGAAGGGAAGGGGAGGCCGGGAGTGTTCCAAACAAGGGAATAGCAAGGACGAAAGTCCAGAGGCAAGAGAGAGCACAGAGGAGTTGCCATCCTCCTGCAGAACAGTTTGAGGAAGGGATGGTGTGGAGAGAAGCTGGAGAGACACCGAGACCCCGTCAAGTATCTTAAATAATAGAGACTTTAGTTCGAAGGCAGTGAGAAATTGTTCAAAGGCGGTGAGCAGGGAAATGAGGTCATCAGTTTTGTGTTTGAGAAGAATCGCTTGCCCTCGGTATGAGATGGACAGCAGGGAGAAAGCCAGGCCGGGGTGGGGGGGTGGGTACTTCTACAGTGGCCCAGGAGAGAAGAGACAGCTGGACAGAAAACGATGGTGACAGGAGGACAGATTTGAAAGTGATTTAAGAAGCCGGACTGATAGGACTTGGTGATTGACAGGCCTTGCTGACGGGACTTGGTTGGACTTGAGGCGGAGGGAGGAGGACAGAAGGTTGATGTTCAGGTTTCTGGCTTAAGCAGCAAAGTGGTTAATGGCGCCATTTACTCAGGGGACACTGGAGGAGCCAGTTTCGGGAGGCAGGGAAGGTGAAGTCAACTGAAAGCGTTGTATGCCTTTGAGACAACCAAGTGGAGATGCTAGTAGTCAGCTGAGTTTTTAAGTCCAAGAAAGTCTGGACTAAGGGGTGCCTGGCTGGCTCAGTCAGTGGAGCATGTGACTCTTGATCTCAGGGTCATGAGTTCAAGCCCCATGTTGGGCATAGAGCTTTATTTATTTATTTTTTAAGATTTTATTTATTTGACAGAGAGAGACACAGAGAGAGAGGGAACACAAGCAGGGGCAGAGGGAGAGGGAGAAGCAGGCTTCCTGCTGAGCAAGGACCCTGGGATCATGACCTGAGCCGAAGGCAGACGCTTAACTGAGCCACCCAGGTGCTCCTAGAGCTTACTTTAAAAAAGAAAAAGTGTCTGGGCTAGAGATAAGGATTTGGGAGCCATCTGTGTACATAGTTCATAATTCAAATCTTGAGGAGGGAGAACAGGGCGAACAGGGCCTGTGGAGCTCCTGGCTCCAGATGAGACTATGGAACAGTTACTACTGGAGCATGCCTTCATTGCATCCCTTTGCCCCTTCACTTGCCTCTGGTTCTTGTTATCCCCTGAAAATACAGGTCGTTGGTCTCAACTGTGCCCATTGCTGCCACCACCAACTCCCACATGGGCCTCCTTTAAAGGCTTCTCAACTTCTCATAAGGTTCACTCTCCCATCCTCACTCCAGCATGGGAAAGCTTACAAATATAAGAGGCTCTGTGGATATTTTGGTTGTAAGTAGCTGGAAGGAAGAATCCAGGTTCTCCTTTCCCATCTGGAGACAGCCTTATGGTTAATTCTGAAGATGTCGCTCACAGCAGGTTCTGAAGGCAACCTGATAGCTCCCCTCTGTTACTAATGCTTTCAGTGCTCCCTGCTTCTAGTCTGATAGTGAACCCTCCTCTGGATCAGAGAAAAGCTGTAGGCCTGACAGGGAAACAGAGAGGCTGATTCCCCAGAGAGTTGAGGTCAGGGAGACAATGCAGCTAGGACAAAGAAGCCAAATAGTTTGTGCCAAATTAATTTCCCCAAAGATATTAACCTCCTTTGCTTCCCATTCCCTAAGGCTACACTAAGATTATGAAAGGTGTTCAAAATGTTGAAATGAAAATAATATGCATGATTTGTTTGCATAAAATTTTCATACTCATTTACTATCTAAATACAAAGGAATCATTTTCCTTCCCCATTTTACCTCCTCTACCTCTTTTTTTTTTTTTAAAGATTTTATTTATTCTTATTTTGAGAGAGAGAGAGAACACAAGAGGGGGGAGCGGGAGAGGGAGAAGCAGACTCCCTGCTGAGCAGGGAGCCCGATGTGGGACTCGATCCCAGGACTCCAGGATCATGACCTGAGCCGAAGGCAGTCGCTTAAACAACTGAGCCACCCAGGCGCCCCACCTCCTCTACCTCTTGTCCCTGATGTGCTAAGGACAAAATCAGTTGCGCTGGTATTTAATTAGGCATGTTCAGCTTCAGCCACCGTTTCTTCTTTCCTTATTCTTCATGTTTACAGTATGGCCAACACTAGAAGTCTCCTCTTTCCCTTTTCCACCCTGATCTTTTTCACTTGCTAGCCCGTCTAAATGACATTTCTTTTCTTCCTCTTTAATACTTCACTCTTTATCACAATCTCCTGTGGGCCCACCAACGGGGGAGGCGTTCGCTAGCCCTAACACCAGGCCTCCTATTCCTATAGTCCCCTGAAATAGTTGCTAAAAATCTAAAAATCTCTTTTCCCAACACCAGGGGGTGTCTTCTAGTCCTCTTTCTGTCCTACCCGGACGGTAGAGATGAGTCCCAACCCTCCTCCTCGTTTCTTTTGCATAGACACCAAAGCTCCTTCCCTCCCTACCGGCGCAGAGCGTTGGGTTCAAGAAGTGGTGTCCTTTTATTGCAGTTTATATGTTGGGCTCTCATTCTGTCTGGACTTGCACAAATTTGCCTTTTTCTTAGTCTGCTCATCCTTCGGGCTGCGCACCACCCACGATCCCCTCCCTTTGCTCCGGCTCCCCCTTTCTTTCGCTACCTGTCTTCCACCACCTCTCTACGCGACCTTCCTCGCCCTTCTGGGCTCTTCACATTAGCGTCTCTGAACCTCTTTATGTATCTACCTTTTTTTCTCCCTGTCCCCCTCTTTATGGATCGCTCCCTGCTCACTACTTCTGTGCCAGTCTCTCTTCATCTCTCCCACAGTCCCCACAGTAGGAACAAAGTCACGATGTTTGCGCAGAACATGCCTCGCGTCACCCCTTCCCGGGCCGCGACATTCCACCGTGCCCCTCCGCGCATTCCAACTGCAAACAAAGAGTTCCTCTCCCCCCTCCCCCACTTTTCCCGGTCCCAATTCCTGAGAGATGTAGTAGCAGCTGCCCAAACTGCCCCTCAGCCGCCTCTCGCCTCCAGTCGGCGGGTCTCCACGTCCAGGACAGTTAGCATCAGCAGCACCCACCCCGCCGGCGTACGAGAGATCCCTGCGCAGACACCCCCGTTCCTCTCGCACACAGCGCTCCGCCCCTCCCGGAAAGTAGATCCGGCCAGGCAGACAAAAGTTTGGGAGAGAAGTTCGGTCTGTGCTGAGTGTGAGAGCGAGGGGGGCGGGGGCCGGGGAGAGTGGGGCGGCCGGGCGAGTGGACGCGTGAACAGACAGACCTGCGGACGGGACAGCCGCGGCCGTAGGCCCTTCTAGCTCCGCTTAACCCCTGATGCGCGGGGGGAAGCAGCCCCTCTCGCTGGGGGATGCTGCGGGATTCCCGGCGCCGGGCATCCGGGCCGCCGGCTAAACCCCTGTGCCTACCCCGTGCCCCCGGGGAACCGGAGTCCGGCCGCTGGGAAAGAGAAGCGGCCGCCGAGACGCTGCAGGGTGCCGGGCGGGGAGGGGGCTGGAGGCCCCAGGCCCGAGGGCATGGAGCGGTTAGGGGAGAAAGCCAGTCGCCTGCTGGAGAAGTTAAGGCTCTCGGACTCCGGCAGCGCCAAGTTCGGCCGCAGAAAGGGTGAATCTAGCCGGTCTGGGTCTGATGGGACCCCCGGGCCGGGCAAGGGGCGCCTGAGTGGGTTGGGGGTTCCTAGGAAATCAGGGCCCCGTGGAGCTACTGGGGGACCTGGGGATGAGCCGTTGGAGCCAGCCCGAGAGCAGGGCCCCCTGGACGCTGAGCGGAACCCGCGCGGCTCCTTTGAGGCGCAGCGCTACGAAGGCTCCTTTCCCGGGGGGCCGCCTCCCACCCGGGCCTTGCCTCTACCTCAGTCATTGCCCCCCGACTTTCGGCTGGAGACCACGGCCCCAGCCCTAAGCCCCCGCTCCAGTTTCGCCAGTAGCTCAGCCAGCGACGCCAGCAAGCCGTCCAGCCCCCGCGGCAGCCTGCTGCTGGACGGGGCGGGGGCAGGCGGAGCCGGAGGTAGCCGACCCTGCAGCAATCGTACCAGCGGCATCAGCATGGGCTACGACCAGCGCCACGGCAGCCCCCTGCCCGCCGGGCCCTGCCTGTTTGGCCCTCCCCTGGCTGGAGCTCCAGCGGGCTATTCCCCTGGAGGGGTGCCGTCCGCCTACCCGGAGCTCCACGCTGCCCTGGACCGACTGTGCGCTCACCGGCCCGCGGGGTTCGGCTGCCAGGAAAGCCGCCACTCATATCCCCCGGCCCTGGGCAGCCCCGGAGCTCTAGCCGGGGCCGGAGTGGGAGCGGCAGGGCCCTTGGAGAGACGTGGGGCGCAACCCGGACGACACTCAGTGACCGGCTACGGGGACTGCGCCGCGGGCGCCCGATACCAGGATGAGCTAACAGCGTTGCTGCGCCTGACGGTGGGCACGGGAGGGCGAGAAGCCGGCGCCCGCGGGGAACCCTCGGGGATTGAGCCGTCGGGTCTCGAGGAGCCGCCGGGTCCGTTCGTTCCAGAGGCTGCCCGGGCCCGGATGCGGGAGCCGGAGGCCAGAGAGGACTACTTCGGTGAGTGAGAGAAGTGGTTAGGGACGGGACGGGACCCGTCACCGCTTTCGTTCCCCACTGCCCCGACGGCCCAAATTGCCGGCGCCGGGAAGTCGGAGGCGGAGACGCGGAGCTAGAAAAGAGACAAGAGGGATTTCCCCTTCCCACCAGGTCTCAAATGGACCAGGGGTTCCTTATTCCTGCTACTCTCGACCCCCCTGATTATCTCGTGAGTCCCAGTTGAAGCTTTAGAGCCTCCGTTTTTCGTGGTAGGAGGCCTCGTCGGGAGGGGACCAAGTGGGGAGTGAGAGCATCCCCGCATTCTGCTCCCCCCTTGGCGGCGGTGCCCCGGCAGGCTTCTGCGCGCCGCGCCCCCACCCGGGCCCAAGCTCCGCCCGCAGGAATTCGGGGAATGCGCGGGTGGGGGGCGGGGCGGGCGGGCCGCGTGCGTGCCGGCTCCTGCCCGGGCGCTCCAGGTGCCCGCGGGCGGGGTCGGCCGCGCGGCGCGGCGCGGGGCGGAGGGTGGGGTGCGGTGGGGCGGGGTGTGTGTGGGGGGGTGCTGTTTGCTAACACGCGCGGAGCCGTGGCCGCGGTCGGGGAAATGGAGCCTGGGAGGGAGGGTGAAGCGCTCTGGGACGGAAAGCAGGGACCCTGCCGCCGGCTCGTCCCAGTCCTGCTGGCTTGCTGCGTGCGTGGGCATTTAAGCGGAGACCTGGTGGTGTCCGCTTCTACTTTCCCCATCCTCCGGAAGTCAGGGCAGAAGCCGTGACCACCTGGACACTAGCATCCCTAGCAGGTTAACGACCCTGTGTAACTGCCAGGAATAACCTGGCCTTCAGTTTGGGCCACAACCTGCTCAGAATTCAGGCTAGAAATGGCACATTATTTTCTGCCGCTGTTAAGGAAACCTGGTCGCTCGCTCTCTCCCGCACGCGATTACCTTTAAGGAGTATTGATTGATTATATGTCTCAGCTACCGGGGGATATTGGGATCTTGAAGGATCTTTTTAGCTAAGACCCACAGCCACCACTTCGTTATATAAAGAAATGCTAATACGGTGGGAAGAAAAGAAATGGAAGGCCTTGGGCCTCTCCTCACCTTTCCCACCATCCATGTTCCTGCCCTAGACCCCATGCTCTAGACCTCTATGGCTAGAAATGGGGAGAGGGAGAGGAACCTAGCCAGGGAGGGCAGGTTGAGGCGGAAGTTGAGAGGTAGCAGGGCTGCAGGCCGACAGGGCCCTCCCTGCCCCGTTCAACCCCAATCCTCCCATCCTAAGAGAGGAAAACCTAGAGTAGATGACGCTTTGGTCAAGGGAGACTAAGTGACCAGGTCCTTTTAGCAGTTTCCTTTTGGGGCCCATGAGAAGTGGCGGTTAAGGGCAAAGAAGTCTCTTTGGCCAAGCCATCAGAGTGAAAAGGAAGAAAGGAGCTTGGACAGAGTGCAATAAAATGGCAGGAAGAACCTAGGTGTGGATATGCTGGGTTAGAGGAGGCTAGGTGGACATGTCTGAGCAGTTTGCACCTGTCTTCGCATAATGTCCAAGGCTTCCCAAAGAAATGCTCTGATGGGCCCCCCTGGCATGGCAATCTTGGCTCAGTCTTATGGGCATTTTGACCCCAGAGGTAGAGGCTTTTTCTCCCTGAGAGTCAGGTTGCCTCCTCTGACAGAATTCCCAGCCTGACTGTACCCTCCTACTCTGGCCCCTAGTTAGGGGCCCTCTTCCTTGGCTCCAGCCTTGCCAGCTGCCAGAGGGTGGGAGCAGGACAGGCCTGGGCCCATCAGTTGCTGCAGCTGCTGCACGGGCTCCCAAGCCCCTGGGCAAAGACTGGGATGGGCCCTAACAGGCAAGGAGTATGGCAGTGTGCCGAGGGGGAGAGGTGGGGCGGGGTGAGGCGGGCCCGTTGGGATCTGCTCCCCAAAGACAGGCCCTAGCCCTCACTCATGAGCCTGGAATTGGGGAGTGGAGGGAGGGAAGAACACACCCAGGAAAGGTGGGTGCCAGAGCCAGGTGTATGTATTTTAGGAGGGGGGTTGTCAGAGAAGAGCAGTTCAGCTCTATCCTTCCCGTGATAGATTTCAGGGAGACATTAGGGATTCTGTCACCCTTCCCCCACCTTCCTGTGCAACCTCCAGTGCCTGGAACACACCCTACATTCTTAGCAGCCACCTCCCCACAGGAGTCATGCTCACATGGTCCCCTCTGCATAGGGCCCTCTGCTGAGCCATATCCTTCTTTCCATCCTTGGAAACCTAGAGGTGTGGAGCAGTAAAAAGTCATTCTGTAGCCATATAGCAGCTCGTTTTACGGATGGGGAAACTGAGGTCCCAGAGAGGCTTTCTAGGCCTCTAGGAGGCCACTGCTGGGCCATTATGGACTGGCATCTCTGACTCTTTGTCCCACACAGTGCAACGGGGGTCATACCCTTGCCTGTTAGTCTTTTCTCCCTGACAGAATCTGCACATTTGCAGGTCAAGGACCATATTTTTGACTCTCTCCCAATTTTCCACAGTATCGGGCACCATATTTTTGCCAGGCACAAAATAGATGCTCAGAAAATATCTGTTGATTAATCAGTAAACAGGGATGGGTCTGCTCAGCCAAGACCTTGCTGCATTCCATTTCTCATTCTCCTCTCTTCCCAGGAGGGAGCCCATCAAAGGAAGTCTGGGACTGGTGGTCCTCTGGAACAATCAGGAAAGAGCAGTCAGGAAGGATCCTGAATCCCTGGTTTTGAGCTGGGGGTGTCGGGTGTGATGCTGACAACCTCTTCTCTCCCCTCAGGCACCTGTATTAAGTGCAACAAAGGCATCTATGGGCAGAGCAACGCCTGCCAGGCCCTGGACAGCCTCTACCACACCCAGTGCTTTGTCTGCTGCTCCTGTGGTGAGTGGACCCCTAGGCCTTGTGCACTGGCAGGCTGAGGCCTCAGGCACGCCCCACACGCATACACACTCTCAAGGGTCCCGGGAAAGCAGAGCTTGTGCCTCTTCGGGTCCCGCCCCCATGTGTCTGGTTGCCCACTACTGCCCCACCTGCCCTCCTCTGCCTCTCCAGCCCCCATGGTGGGTCTGCTTTCTGGGGTCAGCCCTCCCTTCCTCCACTCAGCCTCTTTTCCTCCCCTCTGTTCCTCCCTCTTTCTTCTGCCTCCTTGCTTGCCCAGCCTGGACTCCAGCCCGGCCTCCTCGGCCTCTCCTTGGTGGGGTTTGGTCCTGGGCAGTCTGAGTTGCCTGGGGCGACAGTGAAAGACTGGAATGTGGGAAGGGTGGGGGTGGGCTGGGGGAGTGGGGAGCCCTGGGGGGCGGAGAGAGGGGGTTTTCTCTTGGCTGGTCAGAGTTCAGCCACCTCGCTGGAGTGCAGGCCACAGGGCCATGCCAAGCTGATGACATCACGCTCCAGGAATGCCCGCCACTGTTAGCTCAGGAGGCCCGCCTGGGGGGGGGTGCTCCCAGCGGCTTCAACTCCCCAACCCTTCCCTCACCTCCCTCATTACCCCTCCCCACTGCTTGCCCACTCTTGATTCCTTTGCTAAACCTTTAATCTCCTATCTCTGCCTGTCTGACTCCAGCACTCAGCTTTTCTCTCCCCTACTCCAGCCACCACCAGCACCCCCGCCCCCTGCCGCCCCCCACCTCTGCCTGGTTCTCTTAGGTTCCTCCATCTGTCTGTCCTGTGTATAGGGCCTCTTCTGGGTGTGCCTCTTTCCCTCTCTGTACCCGCACTGTGTCTCATGAGTTTCTAAGTCAGCTTTTCCAAACCATTGGGCAGAGGTAGAAGAGATTTTGATCAGAAGAGGGCAGAGGAGGTGGCACACTTGCCCGTTCTCCACCCTGGGTCTCACTCCTCCCCTCTCCCTGACAATTTAGACACCCTGGAGCAGTTCCTAAGTGTTGGTCACATGCCTTGTCTGCTCACAGAAGATCCTGGATTCTCTGGGTTCCTCTAAGCTTGGGGGAGCAGTCTAGTGCAGGGGGGAAGGGAAATGACTTTGCTCCCAAGCAAAGCACTTTGTCCCCAACAGTAATGCCAATATTTCCTGACCTCTACTGAGCCTGTCCCTGGAAGAAGACAGACAGGGCTAGGGGAGCAGGATGGCTGTGCATAGGCAGAGGCCCTTCGGTTGGAAGGTCCCAGAGGGCAAGGCCTGCAACAGAGCGACCCCCACCCTGGGCATTGGATGGCACCTTGTTCAGAGCTCCTTCACCTTGCACCCCAGCCTGGGGTTGGCTTTGCTCTCCCTGGTGGCTCCACATGCACTGGATAGGAAGGCACTCATCGAGGGAGGGCGGGATCCTAGAAAACTGTTGAGGCAGGAACTGGAGGAGCAGCGAGCAGAGGAGAGGGGAAGTTGGCAGGAATGAGACCAAAGTAAATTGGAATTGCGCCAGATGGGATTTTTGTGTAGAGAGGGAGGACACACAGCAGTGAGGAGCACGGGCACTGAAGTCCAGGTTTAAATACGTCATGCGACATTGGAGAGCAGTGACCCTGGGGCGGGGACGCCCTGTACACGGACCCTGGGATGGCTCCAGTCCCTTGTCTGCTGCTTCTAGGGCGAACTTTGCGCTGCAAGGCTTTCTACAGCGTCAATGGTTCCGTGTACTGTGAGGAAGATTATCTGGTGAGTGAGGGGTCCCCCGGGCCTGGAATGGCTCCCATGCTGGGACCCCCCCCTTCTTGGCGGCTCACTGGGGTTCCACCCATCAGGTCGTTCTCTACTTGTAATATCCTGCCTTGGTCTTTTCTTTGTCCCTAGTTTTCAGGGTTTCAGGAGGCAGCTGAGAAATGCTGTGTCTGTGGTCACTTGATTTTGGAGAAGGTAAGCAAAGTGTCGTCAGCTGAGACTCTCTGAGGCTGGGGGAGCTGATGGGTAGAACCAGGGTCTAAGTGGGTACTAAGGAAAGGTGGAGGGAGGAACCCTATCACTGCATGAGTCGCTTTCCTCTCATTCTTCCCCAGAGCAACGGTTTACAGTGGCTTCCCTCTGCCGGTGGGGTCAAGTCTGAACCCCTAATCCTGCCATCCCCAAGCCTCTGTGATCTGGTCCCTGCCTCATTCTGCACGCACAGCCAAGCTAGGAGTGCGGAGTCCTGGGTCTTAATCCCCTTCCTGCTACTGGTTGGGCTCGGTTAGAACTCAGGGTTGTTGTTGGGGTTTTTTTTTCCATATGAAGGAGGAATAGGATTAGATCAGCGGTCCTCAACCCTAGCAGATCACCCGGGAAGAAGTAAAGAATATGACCAGTGCCTGGGTCGTCGTCAGAGATTGTGATGAAAACTTCTGGGGTGAGGCCCAGGCATTGATGGGTTTTACAAGCTCCCCCGGTGATCCTAATATGCAGCCTGGGGCGAGAACCACTGGCCTGGCTGCTCTCTAAGACCGTTTTCAAGGTTTCTGCCTGTTTTTTGTTTGTTTGTTTGTTTAAGATTTTATTTATTTATTTGACAGAGAGAGAGAGAGCGAGAGCAGGAACACAAGCAGGGGGAGTGGGAGAAGCAGGCTTCCCGCTGAGCAGGGAGCCCGATGCGGGGCTCGATCATGGGTCCTGGGATCCTGACCTGAGCCGAAGGCAGCCGCTTAATGACTGAGCCACCCAGGCGCTCCCCCTGCCTCTGTTTTAAGAGTCCTAGGCCCCTCCGATTACATAGCATTGTTCTGGGAGGAGGGCAGGGAGTTGGATGAGGTTGGGGGGCAGTGGCGAGCACCCTGGGTAGCTGGAGAACTGAGACTAGAGGGAGACTGATTGATTCTCCTCCCACCCCGTGAGCCAGATCCTGCAGGCCATGGGGAAGTCCTATCACCCAGGCTGCTTCCGATGCATCGTTTGCAACAAGTGTCTAGATGGCATCCCCTTCACAGTGGACTTCTCCAACCAGGTGTACTGTGTCACTGACTACCACAAGTGAGTCTACCCCCATGGGATGTGGTGTGGAACTGGCCTCGGGGGTTCCCCAACCTCAACTCCTCTCTCGCGGCCCTCTCTTTTTCAGAAATTATGCTCCTAAGTGTGCGGCCTGCGGCCAACCCATCCTCCCCTCAGAGGTCAGTATGTCTGGGTTCTCCTGCGGGGCAGCCAGCGCCGCTGCCCCTGGGAAGGGGATGGGGACATATGGCCCGGCTTCCCGCGGGAGGCGGTGGTGCTGAGGAATGTACTCTGAAGATTCCCGTGTGACTCTGCTCTCAGGGTCACCACCCTGACCCGAACATCCGGGCCTGGACATGTCTGACAGCCTCACTGGGCCCAGGCTTCATCCCGTCTCTCCCAGTCCAGAGGAGGAGACTTCCTTTCTTTGAGGTCAGGGTCACCAGATCCCAGATGTAGGGGCTAGAAAAAGGTGGGAAGAATCCTCAGGGCTGGTAGGAAGATGTCGGCAATGATTTATGCTATGTGTGCTACACATTTGCCTAGGGAGAGAATCCAAAAGCCAGTGAGGAACCAGATCCTACTGGATCTCCTCGTCCCCAGCCTAGCTTACTTTACTTGGGCTGCCTGCCCCTTTTCCCTCCGCACAGCTCGGAAAGGTAGGTAAGGCCAGAGCTGCTGGACGGAGGGAAAACTGTGAGAGGACATGCCCTCCTGGAGGCAGCACCAAGGAAGGGGAGGGGAAAGTTTTAGGAGGACTTGCAGAGGCCATCTCAAAGCTACAGACGATTGCAGAGCGCTCTCTCTGGAGGCCCTCCATATGATCTTCGCACTGGGGTGGGAAGGGGCCCGTAGCGGGGAGGGCAGAATCGGGGTTGTCATGCTGCGCTCATCCCATGGGGTCTGCATCATTTCAGGGCTGTGAGGACATTGTGAGGGTGATATCCATGGACCGAGATTATCACTTTGAGTGCTACCACTGTGAGGTGAGTGCTAGGAGCCAGGGCTCCTGGAGGAGAATCTGGAGCAGGGGAACGGGCTGGGGGAAGAGGCATGTCCCTGGACTGCCCGAGTCTGTAGGAGAGGTCTGAGGCATGGAAACCAGGAAGGTGCTCCGCCCCGTCCCCAGTATCTCTCCCGTCCTCCCGTCCTCCAGCCAGGCTCTCTGCTCCTGGGGGTTTAGTCCTTTCTGCATCTGGCTTCCCCAGAGGCAAGACTAAACTGGGGACTCCTGGTAACCCCTGCAGATGGGAGGCCGGCTCATTATTTCTGCTGTAGCAGCGACACCTGCTGTCCCGCTGAGGTATTTTCTCGGGCTTCTCCTCCGGGAGTCCATCGCTTCCAACCCCACCCCCTTTCTTCCAGTCCTTAGGAGGCTGGTGTGGAGCAGGGCAGACTCCCAACATGTCCGAGGTGTCCGGGCTGAGGTGAACTAGGTGTCCTTCTTCCCTAGGACTGCCGGATGCAGCTGAGTGACGAGGAGGGCTGCTGCTGCTTCCCTCTGGATGGGCACTTGCTCTGCCACGGCTGTCACGTGCAGCGGCTCAGTGCCCGACAGCCCCCTGCCAACTATATCTGAACTGCGGTCCCCGCTGCTGCCTTCGCCACCCCTGACAAGTTGCTCTGGCCAGAGGGCCCCTCTGAGGCCAGCTGAGGCCAGGAACGTGCTCCCAGGTCAGGCAGAAGAGTCCTCTGGGGAGGGCCCCACGGGCCAGAGACCCAAAGATACGACATTCCAGATGGACTGTGGAGAAGGACCCTTCCGATTGCCACGGTGGGGTGACTGGCTTGCTTCCCGTGTGCACAGCCTGAGCTGTAGCATACACTCGGGCAGGCAGGTTCCAGGACTTTCTAAAGGTCTGATTTTAGTCTGTATCTCCAGTATCCGTTTATGCACAGGTCAAGCAATGTTCTGGCTTTGGATTATAGGAAGAGAGGACATTATGAACACTCCTCAGTCTTTTGCACCCCTCACGTGGGTCAGATACGGGGTCAGCAGGTTCTTACCACAGTATCTTATCTCTGTATCTGGATGAAGAGGTGGAAACTGGACCTTATTCATGAGTTGTTTCTTGGTGACCTTCTCTCTAAGGACCAGGAGAGCCGCTCACCCCTGTGCTGGGAAGCGGGGGCAGCTCGGGTGGACCTGCTGCCTGTGTTGCATGTCTCTCAGGGACTCACGTGGGCCTGGGAAGGCCGGGTGGGTGCCTGTCCTGGGTTCCTCTTCTCCTCGGCTTGGGGACGTAACGAGTGGGCCTTTGGGGGTGCAGGAGGCCTCAGGCTAGGCCACGCGCCCAGGTGCGGGTGCACGGAGCCCTCCAGCCCACCGTACACACGCAGAGGCACACTCGCTCTCTCACTCCCTTCTTCTCAGGACACTGTCATCCCCGTCCCCTCACAGGAGCCCCCCACTCCAGACCTGCCACCCTGCAGAGGGATCCAGGATTCCAGCCACTGCAACTCCCAAGCCCTGAGGTTCTGGGGAGCCAGAGGGGCGACACGCTTTGACCTGGCTCTAGTCCGTTTGGCTAAAATTGGTCCCTTAAAGGCAATTCATGGAACACTTACACCCTTCAACTGCACTGGTTTTTTTTTTCAGTGCAGAAAGGATGGTTTTATTGAAAGCGCGGGGACAGGACCCGTGGGCAGAGAGAGCTGCCAAAGTTTACATCACTTAATGACCAGTTTGCCAAAAGCTCGGTTCCATCTGGGGAACCGTTTAGGTGTTCACTTAGGTGTTCTATTATGTTTTGGGTGTTTTAAGGATTTATATCTATTCCTCCAACAGTACTTCTGAGTTACTGTCAACATAAATTTATCAAATTTGCAGCACTTTGTAAATGAGATTGTTTCCTACTTTTACGGACATCTTTTCCTATGTTATCTACTTTTCCGACATTTTTCAAAAAAGTTTAAAGTTCCTAGCAATAAATATAATTAATTGGTACAGACATTTTGTGTATCAGTTTTTGTGTTTCTTAATCTAATATCCCTTTACAAATTAGATGCCTTGGAAAACGTAATGGAGCTCATATGATTTTGATGCTTTGGCCTAACTTCTACATTCCTGCTGTTAAAAATGCCAATGTATTCTAAACAAATGAACAAGCATGTGGCATATTCAGTTGGCTAACAATTAAAGGTTACATAGACAAGAGCAATAAAAAGTGAAAGGGTGACTCTGCTAAATCCTTTTGAAATGCTGCAGATTTGATAAATATTTGAGACTAATTGTCTCTAGGTGAGTTGGTTTTAGGCAAATTAATCTGATAATCTTTGATCCTTAGTCTTCATTCTTTGTCACTAAGAGTTTCATACTGGAAATGGTGACTCCTGAGAACAGAAATTCCGCATTTAGGGGTTATTCTAAGGTGGCTGTGTCAGCCACGCTGGGGTCGCAGAGAAGAGGCCTGTGCATGAGGGTATGATTGAGAGGAAGAGCTCACATTCATACCACTGACTGCCGGAGGAGATGCACTTTTGGAGTGATAAATGTTCTGAGACTAGATAACTTGGTCTACAGCTGGGATTGCTTCTTCTGAATTATTATTATTATTAAATAAGTGAATACAAAGACTCTGACTGGGCAGTTTTCTCACCAGGCCGCTCCAGGACTGGGAAATCCAGGCAAGCACGTATAACTTTACATCCATCCTTTCTTTGACTCTTGGGGGTCGTGTCCGCTCCGACCCTTCGTTTCTAACTCTGATTTCAGCCTCCCATCTGTTGCTGACTGGCTGATTCCTTTCTGGGTCTATGCTCATCTGTGCCAGCCCTGGAGCTTCCCAAGACTTCTTGACACTGGGGCTACTCTCTCCTTCCTTCCCGAGGAAAAACAAGTGCTAACATCTGATGAGGACAGGCCCAGGGAAGGCAGACCGTGGCAGTCTCCCAAGTGTGCCCTGCATTGCAAGAGTTTGCCTTCTTCCTGTTCGCTGGGAGACTGCTCATCCTTAGTCGTTCTGTTTCATATCTATAACTGATAGATTCCTGGGGCACTGCAAAGGATACAGCAATAAGTAGACCTTGTTTGGCCAACTAACCACCTGATTTTCATTAGCAGCCACTAGGCCTGAGATGGGGAGAGGGGGAAATGGAAGAATTACAGATCCATTTTGTGTCTCTAGATGAGAATCACGGTATAGGGGCCGACTTCGGCTGTTTGCTCTGGTCAGCCCCGTTCACCACAGGCCTGAATGTGGTTTGTGAAGAATAAGGCTGGTGGTGGTTCTCTCTCTGCCTCACTCCTTAGAGACCCGTTTCCCCCTTCACCACCTGGAGCTCTCTAGGCCAGGGAGATGGTAAGATTCCATTTGTAATCAGGCTGGAGACTGTCCTCAGTCAAGAAAGTAGAGAAAGCTATTTTCAGGCACGTAAAGCCAGCTGGAGGAGGTCCTTGAGATTGTACCTATAAAGAAGGGATAACAAGAGAGAAAGGAGACTGATAGAACTGAGACAAAAGGATTGGAGAAACCAGTGAGCAAAAGCATTTTGTTGTTTAGAAGGATCCAGACCCCAGAGTGGGCCTGGGGTCATTCAGAGCCCTAATGTGAGGGGACTCCATGGCAAGGGCAACCTCTGTCCTCTTCATTCTCCCTCCCAGCCAAGGAAGACCTAAGACGGCCTCTGCCATGCCAATTACTGGTGTAGAGCCCTCGGGATATCCACACTTGGCCCTGGTTGTGAAGGACTGAGGCTTGACCTTGGAAACAAGAGCAAACTGTCATTGGGATGGATGGATTAGAGCAGTCTAACTGGTGTTTGAAGAGTCGTCCAAGGCAGATTCTGTCCACCTAGGCTTAGAAAGGACAGCACTGCCCCATGTGAAGGGAGCCAGGGAGCTATACAAGCAGGGAGACATGGCTTAGGAGGAACATCCAAAAGGTGCAGGTTCGACTCATATGCTTAGAGCCGAGCGGGGTGTGACTTTAGAGAGAACCCAGTGACCTCATTTTACCAAATGAAGAAACAGAAACAGTGATAAGGGCACTTACCCAAGGTCATGCAGCTGGAAAATGACTTTCCCGCCTTTGAGGACTAATAGAGAGCTTCTTTCCCCTCTTCCCTCCCACTCCAGCCCTCATCCTCATCACAGGGACTCCCACAGCACAAGTAAACTGTAAATTAGATCAGCCCTTCATTATGATAAATAACTAGGGAAAGTTTTAGTGGGAAAGCCAGGGAATCCAGGAGACAATAAAAGCATGTTAGGAGAAGCAAAGGAAAGACGCTGCAGGAGAGTCCCTGCCCTTGAGGAGGTCACCGTCTAGCCAGGGAGACAAATACGCACATCAAGTGTCTGAGAAGATTACAAGCAACATGTCACCAAGTGCAAAGTAATTGAGTGTCACAAACAAAAGACCTAATGCTGCAGGGGACAGATGACAAGGGGGAGACTTTGTTGGACTTACACTGTGGATCAGAAGGTGGCGGCCCATAGACAAATCCTGCCCCCAAATGCATTCTTTGGCCCGCTGGGAGTTATTTTTCATAATATTAATTTGAACCCTCATTGAGGAGGGGGAAAAGGCCAGCTAACAAATGTAGAAAGAATGACAGAATTGGAAGAACAAAAAAAAAAAAGAATTGGAAGAACAGCATTTTGTGAACTTGAATACCTGACTGATCCTGGCAAAGATTATTGGAGTTAAAACGATAAGTGAAACGGTTGGTGGACAACTGGACATTGTCAAGTAGCCTCTCAGCACATGGTCTTGGCATCACCCTTTCCTGGAATGGGTCTTGGTGTCACTAACCAGTCGACCAGTTCTGGTGTGAGGCAAACAGAACCCAACCTAGTGTATAGTCTAGCTCCACCCCGCCGCCCCCCTCGCCCCCCGAGGTGTTAGATAGAGCTTACAGTTTACACGCCATGCCAGGAACAGAGAAAGTAAAAGACGCTAAGAGGAAGCAACTAGACAAACTTAGGAAGGGAGGCGTTCTGCAGGACAACTGGCTAACTCTTCTTCAGCAAGTCAGTATGATTTTTTTTTTCTTCCTTTTTTTAAACTTAAATTCAATTAGGCAACATAGAGTAGACCATTAGTTTCATGGGTAGAGTTCAGTAATTCATCAGTTGCATATAACACCCAGTACTCATCACATCAAGTGCCCTCCTTAATGCCCATCATCCAGTTACCCCATGCCCCCACCCACCTTCCTCCAGCAATCCTTAGTTTGTTTCCAAGTCAGTATGATCTTCAAAAAAGTCAAAACTGCTAGATTAGAGAGACTTAAGCTATCTAATAATGATACAATGTGTGGTCCTGGATTCCCTACTGGTTTAAGCAAATTGCTATAAAAGATATTTGGAGGGGCGCCTGGGTGGCTCAGTCGGTTAAGCGTCTGCCTTCGGCTCAGGTCATGATCCCGGGGTCCTGGGATCAAGCCCCGTATCGGGCTCCCTGCTCAGTGGGGAGTCTGCTTCTCCCTCTCCCTCTGCCGTCTGCTCCCCCTGCTTGTGCTCTGTCTCTCTCTGTCAAATAAATAAATAAATAAAAACTTAAAAAGGAAAAAAAGATATTTGGAGTCAACTGGAAAATTTTTTTATATGGACAGGGAATTAGATGAGGTGAAAATTTACTGAGATGGAAAGGTCAAAATCATTAACAAAATGCCAGTTACGAAACCAGTACAGGGGACTCGTGTTTTGTTTCCAAAGTGTCTATATATGTATGGAATAAAAAAGAACTGAAAGGATATGCATTAAGGTGTTAACAGTGGTGATCTCTGAGTGGGAGAGTATGTTTTATTATTGTTGGCCTACATTTTCTATTTTTATACAATGCACGTGTCCTGCCTCTGTAGTAATAATACGCTGTTGCAAATAAAATAACTGATTGCCAATATTTACAATTCAGGAGATTTCACATAAAAATCTGGATATTGTATATGAAGAGTGGGATTTCTAAGGTTTTTTGAATAATCAGAAGATCTGTCACACACACCCCCCTTCCAGTCTCACAAGACAGCAAGTATTTGGAACCAAGGGATGGCTGCTGCTCCTTTATTGGGTGTATGGTCTCCTTTCATTTGTCATAGTCCCTACCACCCTGTGTGCTTCACACACCGCTTACCTGCCTGGCTTCTGTAGACTTTTGATGATTTGGATGATCCTGATGGGCTCCCCATCCATAGAGCCTCCCATTAATAATCATTTGAAGGTATTAATAAATTAGTTTTGAAATGCTGCCCAAAAAAAGCATCCATTCCAGAATTAACTATGGCTGGGTTTTTTGTTGTTGTTGTTGTTGTTGTTTTAAGATTTATTTATTTATTTGAGAGAGCGTGACTAGTGGGAGGGGCAGAGGGAGAGGGAGAATCTCAAGCCGACTCCCCGCTGAGTGTGGAGCCCCACTCAGGGCTCGATCTCATGACCCTGAGATCATGACCTGAGTTGAAATCAAGAGTCAGATGCTTAATCGACTGGAGCCACCCAGGCACCCCCTATGCCTGGGTTTTTTATAAGGCTACCTAGTCATGGGAAACCCAGATGTAATACTTAATCTACTTAGCTACCATTGTTGCATACTGTAAATTAGTTTAGGAAAATTTTTTCTTTGGTAAATGGAATTTAGAAAGTATACTAAATTGCTAACTTCCTCAAGGTTTTGCTTTTTTTAAATTTATTTATTTGCCATAACACCTTAATCTTAAGAGGCATTTCAAAATTTATAATGTATGTTCTTCCCAAGCATGAAACTCCAAATGCCCTTTGGTTGGTCTGTTTCTCCCACTGGTTCTGATACAGTTTTTATTTTATTTTATTTTTATTTTTTTAATGATTTTTATTGATTTATTGAGAGGGATAGTGATAGAGAGAGAGCATGAGAGGGGGAGAGCAGAGGGAGAAGCAGACTCCCCGCCGAGCAGGGAACCCGATGCGGGACTCGGTCCCGGGACTCCAGGATCATGACCTGAGCCGAAGGCAGACGCTTAAACAACTGAGCCACCCAGGCGCCCCCTGATACAGTTTTTAAAGGAGGAAATCTCTTTCATATGCAACTCAATATAAGATAGTGTCATCACCAGTTTAAAATCCAGGGAAATACTTTTATCAGCCTGGCACATGTTTTCTCATTACAACAACACACTCAATCCTTATAACAAGAACTGCACACATTGTGCCTCATGTCTAACTTTTCAAAATGATACTGGTCTTCTTCTGAATCAATTTCCTTTACTGTCTCATATTCCTTTGGTAAAAATTGTTTCAATCTGTCCCATTTTTTGAGCCAAATTTCTCAGCTTCTCTTTGAGATCCAAAATGTCCTATCAGGCCTTATTTATATACTAGTTCACAGTGGTGTCTCAAAGTAAAACCAGGCTCATTTCAGTTTGTATAACAAAAGTTTCCATGAAGAGACAGGCAACCCTTGAAGCTACGAGGGGGCTTGGTTTGAAATCCCCTTGGAATGGTTAAGCAATTGAAAAATGGCACATTATGAACATTTGTTCTAAAATTTTCATTTGATGTCATGGTTGATTACATATTTTCTTTATCCACTTGTTTCCTCCTTAAATCATGTACTTACAATGGGCATGGAATTTCCTAGCTTAATCATCAGTAGTTGTGTCTCTGAATACCTTCATTTTCCAGTGAACACCCGTGAAAATAATTCTAAAACCTCGGGACTGCCTGTAAATTTCATTCCTGAAACTAGTTTCTGGATCCATAATACAAATATATTCTTGCTACTTGTCTTCGGATACTTTCAAAGTGGTATGGCTTTTTTCTTTTCTTTTTTAAATTTTCTAAACGATCGCTTGGTTAAGTGTGGTTCCACAGTCCACCTGCTATTTTAACATCCTGGCTTTGAAACTGGTTATTTAAGCCTAAATTTTCCATGTGAGACCATATTCTACTTGAAACTTTCCATTAGTTTGATAAATAGAATATGTACTAAATACTCATCTGAAATTTCTGTCTTTGTGGCACCATTTTGTTTCCCCAGCTAGAGTGTGGGAGGCAGAGTTCTTCCAGGTGCTCTCAGCAAATCTCCATTCTTCTCTGTAATTCCAAACAATGCAGCAAAGGAATGTCCAAGTCTGAAAGGTTAAGTAAACTTTTTCTCAGGCTCCCATTTACATTTATCATCAAGTTAAAAACATACACGTTAATGTTTTTTGAATACTTGATCAAGAGCAATGTCTTCAAGAAAGTAGAGCTAGATTGTGGGCAGGAGTTATGCCTAATTTATCTTTCTACACCCTCCCCCACAACTCCCTGCAGGAATCTAGCTCAGGAATACTTTTGAGCATGTTCTTGGCTTTATCATTAAAGAACATTTAAGACGTGAGTGATTGTATTTTGCATATGGCATAGCAGAATGTGAGATGAACAACACTGATGAAGAGACAGGCCTATAAAGGTCAAGCATTCCACTGAACAAACAAAACTATATAAAGAATTAGCATTGTGAGGGTGGCCAAAATTCACTCCTGCAACAAATAAGTGCCTCTGTATGCCAAGCACCGAGATAGGTAACCTAGGGTTATGAAGGAAACACCCCCTTAACTACAAACCCAAACAAATGAAAGTTTTAAAGAGGATTCTGTACTACTTCTCAGCAGTAAAAAAGACATGAACTAAAAAAATGGATTATTGATACTAGCAACATGTATGAATTGCAAAATTATGCTGAGTGAAAGAAGCCAGACAAAAAAGAGTACATCTTTATTTGATTCCATTTATATGAAATTCTAGGGAGTGCAAACTAATCTATAGTGACAGCAGATCAGTGGTTGGGAGGGGCCCGAGAGAATTACAAAGGGGCACAAGTAAACATTTAGGGGATAATGCCTATGTTCACTATTTTGATTGTGGTGATAGTGTGTATACTTAAGGTTAAAACTTAATGAATCGTACATATTAAATATTGTGTGTCAAAATACCTAATAAAAATGTTTTTGTGTGTGTGTTTGTTGTTGTTCATTTTTATTTTTTTTTACTAATCTACACCCAACGTGGGGCTCGAACTCACAACCCTGAGATCAAGAGCCCCATGCTCTTCCCTCTTGAACCAGCCATGTACCCCTGTGTGCATGTTTTTTGTTTTTGTTTTTTAATCTGGGAGAGAAAAAAAAAGGAGAGAAGGAGGGAGAGGGAGGGAGAAAGAGAATGAATTCTAGGGCTTCTCTGGCAAATCTTACTTGCTCAAGGACACCAGATGGTGTGTGATAGTAAGATCTTTTATCAGTACTTTTCTGCAGTTTTTATTGCCAAGAAGGTCTATAGGTTCAGTGTTCTAGTGTTAGGTAGAACTGGCCTATATAGTCCCCTTCCCTTCAGCCAGTCCTATCTCCTCTTGAACCCAGGAGGCAGCTTGGACTCCCTGTCCCTGCTTCTGCTTGCTGGGATGTTTCCTCCATTTCTAAATGATCCAAATTTTCTCTCCTTTTAGGCCCAGTTAAGATAAGATTGATTTCATAGTCTTTCCTATCCATTCCTTCAGAAAGGGTTCTCTACCTTAGTTTAAGTTTCTCAAGTATGTATGTATGTATGTATTTATTTATTTAGAAGATTTTATTTATTTGTCAGAGAAAGAGAGAGAGTACACAAGCAGGGGGAGCCGCAGGCAGAGGGAGAAGCAGGCTCCCCACCGAGCAAAGAGCCTGGGACTGGATCCCGGGACCCTGGGGTCATGACCTGAGCCAAAGGCAGATGCTTAACCAACTGAGCCACCCAGGAGCCCAAGTTTCTCAAGTATTTATAATCTAAACTGCTCTTTTGACACATTTTTGCTGCCTTGTACTATTTGCTTTTCACGTGTGCATGTCTTAATCATCTCAACTGGATTATGAACTTCCTCAGGGTAGGGACTGGGTCATATTTATGTTTGTGTCTCCTAAGGCACTTCGTACGTGCTCAGTAAGTGTCAATTTTAAAATACCTCACTTTGATAGTCTTTCCAAAGCACTTTCTCAGCCATTATCTCATTTGATCATTACCTCAACACTCCGAGATTGGAGGAGCTAGAAATATGTTATTTCCTCCTTCTGACAAATAAGGAACCTGAAGCCCAAGGTCACCGAGAGACAGAGAGAGAGAGAAAGAGAGAGAGAAAGGGATGGAACAGATAACTGCATATGAAGGTTTGATTCAATTCAAGGCTTCCCATAGCTCTCCCCCTCTCCTCCGCTCTACCCTACCTGAAGACAGGCCTCTGCACCTTTCTCCCATTCCCCAAGTCCTTTAGAGCTGCTTAGACAAAGCTTATAGTACCCTCTTATAAAACCTGACAAATATGAGATATGAAATTTCAGTCGATTTCTGATCAGCTCTGAGTCACCAAAGCACGTTTGCTATTTTGTTCCAAGTATCATTTGTTAGGAACGTTATGCCTGATATTTAATGATGCTGCACTACAGAGCTGAGGAAGCATAAATGATTTTTAAAAGCCGTAGAAAATGACAGGACTTTAATATTAAGCATGAAAGGTGGCAGCTGACAAGATGACCAGGGATATAAAATTTCTGCACTGGATCACACTATTCCTCTATGTATTCCTAGTAGAACTCTCTAGTTGGTACTAAAGGAAAAGATGAAACTCTCTACCGCTCTGCATGCCTGACCGAGATTCCTTCCCCACCACCCCAGACTATCAGCTTCTCTGTTGCAAGAGATTGAAGAAACTTGGTGTAATTTATTTAGTATCAAATATTACTTTTGAGATAATTCACTTAATGACTACATTCCAGTCCACTTTGAAAAGTAGGTGGGAGTGGTGTCAGAGGTAGTTGTCCCCCTCCTCCCATGCAACTCCTGCTGGGACCCCTCATTGGCTGAAAGCAGTCAGAGAATATGGAACCCTGAAGTACTTACTGGTCTAAATAGGGTGTCAAAAAGCAGAATGTGCATCTGGGGGGCAAATGGAAGACATCTAGCTCATTGGTCTAGAGATGGCAGGTGACCCAGTCTGGCCCATGAGACATATGGGAAAGTCTGCTGGGTACTTTGGGAAAGGTTTTCTTCCCTAACTGAAGGCTCCTCCCCTTCCTTCCTGCTTGGGATGCTGTTGAGTTGGATGTACTCCTTGGATTTCTGCAGCTACCTTGTGCTCATGAGGGAAATGCAAAGAGAACTGCAAAGAACCTTGACCACAGAGCTACTAAAAAGCTTTGGGACCTCCAGCTCCAGACTTAATTGTTAAGCAAACAATAAATGCCCCTATAGTTTAAAAAGGAGGCAGGGAAGGTGGGAGAGAGGGAGGGAGGAAGAGAGCACAAGTGAGAGAGCCTGAGCGAGCAAGCGAGCTGAATGAAGGATGAGGGATAATGGAGAGGTTAGAGGAGCCTGGGGCAGGAAATTAGAGAAGCTGACCCAGGGGGCTGCGCCAGAATGAGGAGACTGACAGGCTCCGTGTGGGCGGCAGGTCTGGGAAGGTTCAGAGGGCCACAGGGTCAGGTTTAAACGCTGTGAACTGCGACCTCAAACAAGTACTTAATTTCTTTGCGCCTTAATTTTCCCCTCTGTAAAATGGATTTCATGATAGTGACTTCCTCATAGGACGCTGTACGAATTTACACGAGATCTAAATGAGGAATGGCAAGTAAACCTTTGCTTGACAGTTCCTGACTCACTGTAGGCCCTCAATAAATATTAGCAATCAAAACCATTTTCTCAACATTTGCCCTCAACCAGGGGGAGGTACTCAGGAAAACGGGCCAAGAGGCCTTCCCGGCTCACACCCTAAAGGCTGGGTTCGCCGGCGGTTGACGACCGAGGGCTCGCGCTCGGCGGGGGGCGGGGCCTGGCGTTCCCGCCTCGAGCGTGGCCCCGCCCCTCTTCCCTTCTCACGAGGCCTCGCGTGCACTTTGAGCCTTTTCCCCACCTCCCCCGACCTTCCCGCGCGGTCCTCCCGGGCATCTCTTCCCCCAGCCCCAGCGCCCGGCCCGAGTGAGAGGTTCCGGAGCCCGGGCGCGGGCGGGGTCCCGGTGTCGACGCTGCCGGCCAGCCCGTCCCAGCCCGCTCCGCACGGCCTCGGGAGCTTCAGCTGCCCTCTGGTGTGCAGGTTTGCCTCGGAGGGTCGGCGGGCCGCGCTGCGGGGAGGAGGAGTGCGGGGAGGGTTAGTCCGGCCGCCGCGGCCGCCTTCGCCCTTGGGAATCCTTGGCTGACCAGACGGAAGGGAAGTAGGCGCCGGAGAGCCCGCTGCGCATTTTGATTCATCTCGGGCCCTGTAAGGGTCACATCTTGTGAAAATACCTGTAAAATCAATTTAACGTTCAGTGCAGCGTGTAAAGACAGCTCTAAGAATTTAAAAGACGCCTGAGTCAGAACATTTAAATGCTTGGGTTCCCTGTAGCAGCGTTTTAACACATCTGAGTGCAGAGGGTGGAGAATCGAGCCTGATTGCCGCCTTCGTTCACGCCCTGTAACATTTTAAAAGGGTGAAAGAAAGGCACTCCAAGAAAACCCAAGTGGGCAGTTCCCCTAGAGAGGGAAGAACAGCTGACTTTTGGAAATCTGTGTTGGTCCTCATTTCCGTGTGCGAAATTTGCCTGCAACTTAGATCAACGATAAACAGAATTGTTAAAACACCGGGCTTAACTAACTAGTGGTTTTTGTTGACAAGTCGATTGTGTTATTAATTCTTGGTGTCTCAGCCAAGGCAGGATTCATTATCTCCGTTTTGCAGGTGGAAAAAAGTTTGGCACAAAAGAAACATTTCCCTTAAATTCACACAGAAGAAACTGCAGAGCTGCAAATTAAGTTTTAGCATTCCGACTCCTCATCTGTGTTCCCCCCTGGACCATGTTACAAAATAAATGAGTAGTTACTTTGATGCTACTCATAAAACGAGGGAGTAAACCAAATGTTCTGTGAACTTAAAGTGTTAAATCCTAATAACCTTCAATGTCTTCTGCTTTGGGAGACTCAGCTGCCCTTTGGAGTTGATACCTTACAGAGAGGAGTGGGTGGAGCAAAAAAAAAAGAAAAGAAAAGAAAAGAACGTCAAGGGAAAAACTTAGTCTCCAGAGTCTACAAACTGTGCCCATGTTTACTGCCCCTTTGTGTTGATGTCATACTTTTCGGTGTACTCCATGTTCTGGCAAAACACCCGACAGCTGCCATCCCAGTCTCAGCTGCATTAACTACACCTTTGTGTTGCTCTTTTGGCACTGACCTCCCTGTCAGTCTTGTCATGCTCTTTCCTCCAGGTGCTCCTTACTAATGCTGTTATGTGAAAACCAGTTGTTTTTCAAGTGTGGAATGATCTGTCACTCCTGAAGGATGATTCGAGAGTTAATGATCAAAAACTACCAACAGATTTTAGATGAAAGGACAAGTTAAAGAAGCTCAAGAAACTTGTGGAATTTGATAGCTGAGTTATTTGACTGGGGGGAAAAAAGCTGACACTGACTTCCCCCACCTCACCCCCACACACACCCCTTTCCCCAATTCACTCATAACCGGAAAGCTGCAACCCTATTTTAACTTAGACATAATGTTGAGGGGAGGGGAGCATCCTTCTGTTCCGTGAATTGGAAAATTTTCTTTCCAGAGGAGGCTCCGTTTTTTGACAGCTTGGAACAAGTGGAAACATTTATGTGCTTAGAATGCAGATTGTTTTGCTACTTATAAGTCTGCCCATAAAACTTGTACAGGAGCTTGAGACCCCAGGGTGTGTGATATAGTCTCTCCCTGTAAAAGGCATCCCTGTGGTTCCTCCCCAGCTTATAGACAACAGAAATTTGAACCCAAGGTAGTTGTGTTGGAGCAGCCACCCAATGTATTTACTTCTTGTTCTTTCACTCAGTTCCACACATAAGAACTTCAAGAAAATCAGATGGCATCCGGAGATTTCTGCTCACCTGGAGAGGGGATGGAAATACTCCAACAAGGTAAGGGCTGCCATTTGAAGGAGGTTTGATGACTTACCCAGAGAGGTCTGAGCCAGGTTCTTGCTTTCTATAATGAAAAGGATTTATAAAGTCCACCAGTATGGTTTCTCACATAAAAGCCGAAGTTCCTGGGGAAACTAGGATACATGAAGATTCTTCGACACTCTTATTAGAAAACAGATTACACCGGCTCCTGTTACGCACCCTCCTGTGCAGTAGACTAAAAACTCCAGTCGCTTCCATGCTGTGTCAGCAGGCATAACCTGAAGAGAAGGGTGGCCAGCAAACTCTGAAGGCTTCCTTTCTACCTGGGTCTTGAATTTTCTCATATCTTGTACTCCAAAATCTCAGATCCTTACGTATCTTGAATTCTTCCCCTATCTCAAGCCCTTTCTATATCTTGAATCCTTCTGTATCTTGAATTCTTTCCCTATCTCTAACCCTTTCTATATCTTGAATCCTTCAAGAACTTTGAATCTTCTATTATTTTGAACATTGCCAAGTTGATCCTTCAGTGCCTGAAGGGGCGAAAAAAGAGTTCTTATTTTCCAAAAGTGCTTTCTCATGGTCCAAAGCATGAAAGTTTGATTGTTTGGTAAGTAGGAGTAAAACAGAAGACCCCAGCAGAAAGCATGTGGGAAAAGAGATGGAAAGAGAGGCCCTTGAGCTGAGGCAATAACCAGAGGATCCCAGTTTCTTGCACTTTTTCTCATTCTTGTGCTGCTCTGAATGCACATGGGTTATCCAGCTCTGTTTATAATAAGAATTTAATTCAGTTTTTCAGTTACTCCTAAGAGTTTATCTTCTTGCAGTCTTGCTTATGCAACTAGAGATCACATCCAAAGTTGGAACTTTACCTTTGTTTTTTTCCCTTCATCAAGAATTCTCGTTATTCTATGTGAATGAGGCATTTGGAGTACTGTGGTGACCCCTACCAAAAGGTCCCTTATTCCTGATTCTATTTGTCTAATACTTTCCAACTGTACTTCCATTTTCTTTTTCTTTTTTTTTTTTTAAGATTTTATTTATTTGCGAGAGAGACAATGAGAGACAGAGAGCATGAGAGGGAGGAGGGTCAGAGGGAGAAGCAGACTCCCCACTGAGCAGGGAGCCCGATGCGGGACTCGATCTCGGGACTCCAGGATCATGACCTGAGCCGAAGGCAGTCGCTTAACCAACTGAGCCACCCAGGCGCCCCGTATTTCCATTTTCTAAGCTCTTAGTTTCATTGGAGACTCATTCCCTAATTCTTGATTAATATCTTTGTGTATATATATAGAAATGCTTGATACTTTTGAGTATTGCCTTGAGTTTATTTGTGGGGTTTTTTAAACACTTCATTAGATTTAGAAAACTTCCCTACTAAAAACCTAGGGGTTTTTTGGAAGTGAGTATTTTTTTTTTTTTTTAAAGATTTTATTTATTTATTTGAGAGAGAGAGAATGAGAGACAGAGAGCATGAGAGGGAGGAGGGTCAGAGGGAGAAGCAGACTCCCCGCCGAGCAGGGAGCCCGATGCGGGACTCGATCCCGGGACTCCAGGATCATGACCTGAGCCGAAGGTAGCCGCTTAACCAACTGAGCCACCCGGGCGCCCCTGGAAGTGAGTATTAAGCTAAGAGTGATTCTCAATTATATATGATAGCTTCTTTGCTTTTTTTTTTTTTTTTTTTGCCCCTATGGGGGACATCCCATTAAGTGTGCAGCAAACAGCTGCCTCCTTGTAACCTGAGTGAAGAGGACCTGTTACAGAACCCACACTTCAGCAAACTGCTGCTGGGTCTCTCACAGCACATGGATGAGAGCGGCTTAAGCCTCACCCTGGCAAAGGAGCAGGCTCAGGTAAGAGCCCTGGGAGGAGGGATGATAGGAGGAAGGAAAAAGTTTCCAAGAGAGAAAGAGGTTCCTACCTGGGATTTTTTTGGTTTCGTAGGCATGGAAGGAAGTTCGACTGCATAAGACAACATGGCTGAGGTCTGAGATTTTACAGAGAGTCATTCAAGAGCTGCTTGTGGACTACTATGTGAAGACACAAGACACAAATTTAACTTCTGAGGACAAAAAGGTGAAGCAGGAGAGATGCAGTAGGGGGTAGTTACCAGCTGCAGGAATGACCAGGCCAACTATGGCTTCACCTGATTGTATGCTCTGGGGGAAATAGGAACTTCGAGTAATGGTTATCAAAGAAGAAACGGACTGGGCACCTGGCTGGCTTGGTGGGTGGAGCGTGTGACTCTTGATCTCAGGGTTCAAGCCTGTGAGTTCAAGCCCCACACTGGGTGTAGATATTACTTAAGAATAAAATCTGTTAAAAGAAGAAGAAGAAATAGATTGTAATTATGGCGGAAGAGGTGGGTGTGTTGTCAGGGTTTTGAAAAGAAAGATTGACAGGAGAAGGCACTGGCAGCTGAAGGGGATAAGATGTTTGAGGACTTTGGAAATGTGTGACGAACTGGTTTATGAGGATGGAGGAGGAGGAGGGGGAGAAGTTGTATAGTAACCTCTTTTTGTTTTTTATTCTCTCTCAGTTTCATGAGACCCTTGAACAGCGGCTACTCGTGACTGAACTGACACGACTGTTAGGTCCCAGCCAGGAGAGAGAAATGCCTCCGCTGTTGGGGCTGGAGAGGGCGGACCTTCTGGAGCTCATGCCCCGCTCAGAGGTTGTGGGTGGGCAGATATTGGGACCAAAGAAGTGAAATGGCTTAATTTCTCCTATATATTTAAACGGTTTTTTGTTACATTTTTGTTTTTGTAAAAATGACACATGTTCATGGGGGCCAAACTCAAATAAGAAAAATGTTACACAGAAGAAAGTAAAAGCTGAAATACTACACCTAGGAATAAGGACAGTATATTTTATACAGCTCGACATAAATGGTATTATAGCCTCCATGCTTGTATAGTGAATGTAATCTGTTTTCACTTAATATATTTGGGACTTTTTTCAAGTCAATAAATAAATGTGAATAAGATGATAGCTCCTAAAGCACTCTTAGCACAGTGCCAGGCACATAGTCTGTGCTCAGCGTTCTTATTATATCATCAGTTTATTTTATTTTATTTTATTTATTTATTTATTTTTAAGATTTTATTTATTATTTGACAGGGAGACACAGCGAGATCAGGAACACAAGCAAGGGGAGTGGGAGACGGAGAAGCAGGCTTCCTGCCGAGGAGGGAGCCCGATGCGGGGCTCCATCCCAGGACCCTGAGATCATGACCTGAGCTGAAGGCAGACGCTTAACAGCTGAGCCACACAGGCGCCCCTGTTTTATTTTATTTTTTAAAGGATTTATTTATTTATTTGAGAGGGAGAGAGTGCAAGTGAGAGGAGGGGCAGAGGGAGAGAGAGAATCCCAAGCAGACTCCCTGCTGAGCATGGAGCTGACTCGTGGCTCAATCTCACAACCCTGAGATCATGACCTGAGCCGAAACCAACTGAGCCACCCAGGCGCCCCTATTTCATCAGTTTAAATCACTGATAGGATTCCATTGTATGGGGGCGCCTGGCTGGCTCAGTCGGTAGACCTTGCAACTCTTGATCTCAGGGTGGTGAGTTTGAGCCCCACATTGGGGGGTAGAGATTACATTAAAAAAAAAAATGGATTCCATTTGTATGGATGTAGCATAGTTTGCTTAACCTTAATGATGGATATGGTAGTTTCTGCATTTTTGCTGTTAAAAACCTCACTGATAGGAACATTGCTAGTTCATAAGTGTGTTTGCCTTTGTATGATTATTTCCCCAATTATGAGTTCTCAAAGTGGGATCACTGGTCAGAGGATATACACATTAAACATATTGGTACATATTGCCAGTTCCCCACCTTTTCATCAACATGGGGTCTTGACCATCATTTTATTCTTTGCAAATTTGATAGGCTAATAAAAATGAATCTTCCTGTTGTCTCTTGATGCATTTTTCTGGTATCAGTGAGAGTGTTATCATCCTTTACTCATTGGTTGGATCTTCCTAGTTCTAATAGTCTATTTGCATCTCTCTTTTTGCTTCTGTGGCTATAGGATTTTGTGTGGATGAGAGCTCGGCTCCCACTGGACGTGGAGGAGCAGCTCAAGAAGAAATGTTTCACCCTGCTCTGCTACCATGACCCCAATTCAGGTGAGTGCTGGCACTCTGCTCTGTTCCCAGCTAACCTGCAGGGTTCCTGGTCTGCTCTTCTGAGAAGAATGCACTGAATTTTAGATTTGGGGCAGAAGCTAGGAAGCATTGGAGATGCTTATTTGTTTGCTTTCTTGCTGGTAGAATACAAGCAAGGAATTGTGTGAGAACTCCTTTTTTTCAGCAAGGTACCAAGTGTCCTCTTACTGCAGGGAAGGATGAGTTCATTCATCTCCAGAGAATCAGAATGGAATAGGGAAGGGCGCCTGGGTGGCTCAGTTGGTTAAGCGACTGCCTTCGGCTTGGGTCATGGTCCCGGAGTCCTGGGATCGAGTCCCGCATCGGGCTCCGAGCTCGGCGGGGAGCCTGCTTCTCCCTCTGACCCTCTCTCCTCTCATGCTGTTTCTCTCTCTCAAATAAATAAATAAATAAAATCTTTAAAAAAAAAAAAAAAAGAATGGAATAGGGAAGAAAGTTCAGGCTAATAGATATTCCCTTTATCTTCATTTCTATGACTTAAGAATTAAGGGCCAAATCTGGACTTAAAGGTAAGAGCGAGGGGCACGAG
>NC_138377.1:64960808-64978833 GCF_054177405.1 Leptonychotes weddellii
TTTTTTTAAAGATTTTATTTATTTTTATTTGAGAGAGAGAGAATGAGAGAGAGGGAGTACATGAGAGGGGGGAGGGTCAGAGGGAGAAGCAGACTCCCCACTGAGCAGGGAGCCCGATGCGGGACTCGATCCCGGGACTCCAGGATCATGACCTGAGCCGAAGGCAGTCGCTTAACCAACTGAGCCACCCAGGCGCCCCAGATGATTTTATTATTACAAATTAAATCATATATTTAATCACAAACATGTATACACATATAACTGGTCTGTTTCTGGGCCACTGGTTTAGCTCTTTTATTCTATCCTTATACCAACTGAACGTTTTAGCCCTTTATTTATATACTGCTTATTTCATAAAAGGTTTAAGGTAAAGGGCTTAAAATATAGAGTCAGTTCCTTCTCCTTTCTCCTCTTTTTTTGAATTTTCTTTACTTTTCTTGTCTGATTTTTATTGCAGATGAACAGTAGAATCATTTTATCAAGTACCAAAGATTCCATTAGAGCTGTGATTGAATGTTGTAAAAGCGAGAAATTAATTTGGTAAGAATTGACATCTTTATAACATTCCTTTTTTTTTTTTTTTTAAAGAACACGGCTTGTCTCTCCATTTTCTTCATTGTATTTCTCAGCAAAACTCTGTAATTTTCTTTATATAGGTTCCTCACATTTTGCAGGAAGGTGGCCAGCTAAGCATTTTATAGCAGCATTATTGTTACCATTGTGAATGAGAAAAAACTAATCACAGTACCAAAGGCTTATTGTGTGCAGGGTAGGTTCTCAATGTTTTACTATTTTTAACTAATTTAAACTTAACTAATCCTCCTAACAGCTTTATGAGATAAGAACTATCATTTACATTCTCATTTTATGGAGAAGGAAACTGAGGCCAGAGAGATTATGTTCATGTAGTTAGTAAGTGGATGAACAGAGCTTTCACCATCTGGCTCCACAGTCCATGATCTTAACTATCATGTTATTGGGATATTTTTATTAATTATGTCTTCTGACTGGTTATTCTCAGTGTTTAAAAGGCTACAGATTTATATTGTATTTGTCATGTATCAAGTACTTTTCTAAATTCTATTATTAATTCTCATCATTTTAACATTGATTCTCATGGATTCTCTATGTATACAATCATATCATCTACAAACTGATAAATTTGTCTCTCTCTTTCCAAAAGTTATAACACCCTTTTAAAATTTCCAGCCTATTGTATTTGATTTTTCAGACTAATACTAAATAACACAGTGATGAGACTAGACATTCTTGTTTTTACACAAATTGTTGACTTCATATATATACATGTGTTTATATATGAAGAATATTAAGACTATTAGGAGTGTTTATAGCAAATGGAATTGACTTGCCACGTTCTCTTTGGTGACTATTAAAATGATCAGATGTTTTTCTTGTTTGGTTTATTTTTGACCTTTTATATAAATAAATTTCCTAATACCTAATCTTGTCTTAAGTCCCAAGATTAAGCCCTAGTTGGTTTTTATGTAATTATTATATTAATATACTGCTGTCTTTTATATGTTAATCTTGAATATTTTAGGATTTTTACATTTATATTCATAAGTGAGATTGGTCTACAGGGTTTTTTGGTGGGGGGCTTCTGCTGACAGTTTTTGATATTCGGTATATTCTGGCTTCGTAAACAAATTGGGTAGTTTTCCATCTTTTTCTGTGTTCCAGAACAATTTCTACTTTCTATTCATTTTGACAGATAAACACTGTATAATAGAGCTGACAAGGAAGAGAATGCAAATCGGCACAGATTATTTTGCCTCAGTAACTCTGCCACTTTGGTAGCTGCGGGACAGCCTTGATTGCACAGAAGCAATTTGGAGCAGTAGGAGGGTCAAACGGGCCTTTATTTTGGTGTGGAAGTCTAGCTGGCTGGGCAGGCACAGAGGTGAGTGAAGGGGCGCTGGGGAGGGAGGCAAGTGCTGAGGGAGAAGTGGAGGACCAGAGATGAAGGGAGTGTTTACAATGGGCTGGAGGTGTTTAAACAAGGTCACAAAAACAGGATCAGGTAAAAGAACTGGGCCTGGAGGTGAGGAATGTGAGGGGAGGGGGGTTGAGGGGCAAGGGGAGAATTATCTGCGAGAGGATACTCTTTCCTTTCCAGAAAAGTTTCCAAGGTTCTGCCTGTTGGTCACTGGTTCCTGTTGAAGAAAGTCCCATTATTTGTCACCCAGGGTATTTGACCCTCTGTCCTACCATCTCCCTACCTTTTCATCTCAGCCAAGGCTTGCATCCAGTAGGCCTTCCATCAGCAACTTACATGCTTCTGAGCACGAGTTCACCATGGAGGGCAGAGCAGAGGGAGGCCAATCAGAAGACAGACTTCCCCAATTCTGACTTTATCCTTAGGGCCAAGTCCTTTACAAGGTGCTCTATTTCTTTTTCACTCCTTCGCTTCTGCTTCTCTCCAGCTCATATAGGCAGCCCCACAGTACCTGCTGTTTTTAGAAGTCACAGGAAAGTGCTGTCGGAAAGGCGGGGAGCATGGTGGTACAGAATTACTGGGAACTGTTCAGCATCATGCTTGCTGTAGAGCTGAGGCCATTCTGAATGACAAAACAAAGGCATCACAGACAAATGAAATTCAGCCATGTGAAGTTATTTTAAGGTCAGCCAGAAATTCCAGGCTCTTTTTGCACAAGTTCTTTTGAAAATTACTTTAACCGATGGCAAAACTGACATTACTTTTCACAGATATTCCTCTCTCCCTCTTACCCATGGATGGGTTAGTTAACAACCAACAGAGCAGCCACCAGCTTAACATCAGGAGGAAGACGCCAGGAGCACAGATGGTCCACAGCCCAGATAATTAGCTTCTGAAGAAGAAACAACATCTAGTAAGTCTTCTCCGAATGGAGAGTTTGGTTGGGCACAGCTGGGGCAGAGAACAAGCTGGCCTCCTCAAAATTCTTTTTTACTTCTTAAAATGTCGGCGGAGCATTCACCCACTTCCTGTGGACAACCATCTACTCATAAGACCTGCAGGGAAGAATTCCAAATAAATATTGTTGACACTCCACCCTAAAGGAGGGTAAGCATAACTCCCTACTCCTTAAGTGTGGGATGCACATGGTTGAGCACAGGATGGAAGGGCGTGGGGAGAGTATAATTTTACAATGGAGGAACCTGATAAACACTGCTTTTGCCAGGTGATAAAGGTCAACATCAACAGTCATAAATTGTGTTGATAGTATGTACTATTGATATGATAGTATGAAAATGACACTTTGTGATCTTCCTCCCCAAACCCATAATCCCAGTCTAATCATGAGAAAACAATCAGACAAATTCCAGTAGTGGGGCATCCTATAGTATGCCTGACCATTTGTTCTCAAAACTATCAAGGCCACGAAAAACGAGGAACAACTGAGAAACCTGACACAGTCCAGAGGAGCCTAGGAGACATAACAACTATACGTAATATGGTATCGTGGATAGGATTTTGGAACAGAAAGAGGATATTAGGTAAACACTAAGGAAATCTGAATAAACTATGGACTTTAGTTAATAATAATGTATCAGCATTGGTTCATGAAGTGTAATAACATTACATTAACCATACATGTTAAGATGTTAATAACAGAGAAACCTGTGGGGAGCTATATGGGAACTCGCTGTACTATCTGTGCAAATTTTCTGTAAATCTAAAGCTGTTTTAAGAAATAAAGCCTAGGGATGCCTAGGTGTCTCAGTCGGTTGAGTGTCTGCCTTTGGCTCCGGTCATGATCCTGAAGTCCTGGGATGGAGTCCGCATCCGGCTCTTTGCTAAGTGGGGAGCCTGCTTCTCCCCGACTGACAGTCCCCCTGCTTGTACTCTCTCTCTCTGACAAATGAATAAAATAAAATCTTAAAAAAAAAAAAGCCTAGTAGTAGTTGTTGTTGGTAGTAGCTGTAGTAGTAATATCTGCAAGAATCAAATGAAGACTAAGATGGGACAAAAGCACTTCCAACCCCTTTAGGCTTCATAGGCATTTCCTTAAGTTGTTTGGCTTTTGGACTTTCATCCTTCTGGAGCACTTACATTGCACCCAGGGTTCTTTAGAGCTTATCCTATCCACACACTTACCATGTTTCCAAGGACTTTGTCCCCGACGGGCCAGGATAATCTCATTCAGTCTCGTGGCTTCTGTCACTACCTCTCTTCTGGCCATTTCCAAATCTGGTCTGGCTCACCTCACTGTTCATCCAACTCTCTATTACACAGCGCCCCCTAGGCGTCCAATTAATTCAGCATTTCCAAACCCGAACTCTCTTTTCCCTAAACCCACTTCCTTCTTGTTTTACTCACAGAGAGGCCAGAACCCAGACTCCTCTTTCTTACGGCTCCCTGCCAGGCAGTCCCTAAGTTCTGTCAACGCTTCCTTCTTTGGGCCTTTTGTACTGTGTTCTCCTTTCTATCTTGAAGGCTCTCTGCCTTCAAGTATTCCCTTTCTCTTCCCTGTGTCTTTCCTTGCTTCATTCCTCTCCTTCCGTTCCGTCCCTCTAACAAGAATGAAGATATTTTCCCAGGCCTCCGCCAGGCAGTTCATCACTCCTCTCTGCTGTAATGCCTCACTATGAATGAATGTGTGTGTATGTGTTTATTTACCTTTTGTGTTTGAGATACAGCATCATGAGGAATTAGTGGCTGAGTTGACACAAACTATTTGTAAATATACTAAGGCCCATACAAAGCCCATTTTAAGAGCACCAGCCACTCTGAATTAGTTAACGGAAAAAGCTGCCATAAGAAGGCCGCAGAACTCAATGAAATTAAGACCTGAAAAATGAAGGCGTGAAAAGATAACAAGGAAACTTCCAAAAGTGTAAGGAAAGGAAGGGAGACTTAAAAGATGCTGTTTACGACCATATAACCATGGGATGTAATAAAGAAACTCCAGTCCCACCGAGCCAGCCAGGAGTCGAACCTGGAATCTTCTGATCCGTAGTCAGACGCGTTATCCATTGCGCCACTGGCCCTGAGACAACTACACTCTTCTCAGTGATGATACTTCAAGCTTATACTGCGGGGTTTCATGGGACGTGTAGTCCCTTAACGGAGGTCTATGAGTGCACGAAGCATTATGGGAGATTGAAGTTCGTCGAGAACCAGCCCCTGAGATTGGTGGATCTTCCGGAGCCACGTCGTACGTCACTATGCAGCCCGCGGATTGGCGGGAAGAGCCACTCCCCACCCCTCAGTCTCCTGCTGTGAAGCCGTGGAAGACGCTCTGGTTGTTAGGGCGACTCATCCCGCCTTCCGGGGGCTTTTTTCTGGTTTTGTGATTGGCTGCTAATATCAAGGAATCCCGGCGTGGACAGCGCGAGGGAAAAGATGGCGGCGATGGCGGTCGGAGGTGCCGGTGGGAGCCGCGTGTCCAGCGGGAGGGACCTGAACTGCGTCCCCGAAATAGCTGACACTTTGGGGGCTGTGGCCAAGCAGGGGTGAGGGCCCAGACCTCCGCAAGCGGAATGCGGGCTCCGAACTCGGGGACGAAGAGGGACAGACTAGTCATCCCCGAGAGGCAGGGGTGAGGGGGTCGGAGTGGGTAAGATTAGGGCGGGAGAAACCATTACTCCTTGGGGGAGGATGGAGAAGCCTTAGGCCCTGGAGCGTGAAAAAAAACAAAAAACAAAACAAAACAAAAGAAAACCCAAACAAACAAAAACTTGCTGGGGCGTATGGTCGCTGAGCCCCAAAGTCACGGGAGTTGTCAGGTAAACTCAAAAAGGACTAGAGACCTCTAAGGCCCCGGAGAGCGGGATTATAGTCTGAGAGTGGGGGGGAATGTTAGAGGGTTAGGGAGAGAAGAGATAAACCTTGAGGGGGAAGGCATGGGCGGTACTGGGGCAAATCTGGATGTAACAATCTTGGAAAACCGGTGACAGCAGAGTAGAAAATCCACTTGGCGTGGGTTTTTATCTTTTCTCCTTTTCCATGCCTGTGTTTTGGGGAGAAACAGGCACAGTACAGCGGAAGTGATAGGCCCCAAGGTGGGCTGAACTCAGCAGTCCAGTCGGGTGACTGATGGCAGCTGAAAGGGTTGTGCAGATTTGAGATAGCCTAATCCAGTTGCTTGGATCTTTAGGCACTGCTGCTCTCTTTACATGACGATTCTGGGTCTGTCGCGGTTGTAGGTTTGATTTCCTCTGCATGCCTGTCTTCCACCCGCGTTTCAAGAGGGAGTTCACTCAGGAACCTGCTAAGAATCGGCCTGGCCCCCAGACACGATCAGACCTACTGCTGTCAGGAAGGGGTAGGGACCATCCCATATGCCCCTTAATTATTAGAGGCAGTAACAACTTCTGCTCTAACAGTGCCCTCATTCTCCTCCTTTCCTGACTTGGATATATTGGTTAGTCCTGGGACATAGATAACTCTTCTTGTTTTCTTCTTGCTTACCTGCTAAAAAAGCCTTAGCCTGTTTTGCATCAGGCTATCCCACATCTGTGATAGAAAAAGTCTTTGTCGCTCATCTCTACTCTCTATTCCCTGTTAAGAACTAGAAATTGAACAAGTAAAGTGCTGAACCTCATTTAGTCTTTGTCTTTCTTGGATGGGGGGAGTGCAGACTGGAATACGCTAATTGTGGGAAAGCTATCTCCATGGATTCGTCCAGACTCAAAAGTGGAGAAGATCCGCAGGAACTCCGAGGCGGTAAGACACTTTGACCTCTCCACTGGATCTTTCTAGAAATCAGGTCCGTAACCCGGCTGGGTGCAGAGAGCAGTTTTTCCTCCCATAACTTAGTAAGTCTAATATAATACAACGAAAGCTATTTGGGTTGCTAGCTCTTAACCTTTTCCTCTTGATCTCCATTCCAGGCCATGTTACAGGAGCTGAATTTTGGGGCATATTTGGGTCTTCCAGCTTTCCTGCTGCCCCTAAATCAGGAAGATAACACAAACTTGGCCAGGGTTTTGACCAACCACATCCACACTGGCCACCACTCATCCATGGTATGGCCGAGGGCCTCATTTTCTGCTGCTTATTGGTAGTCAGGCTGTGCTAGGTACCTTCTTGTTCCTAGCCATTCAGTAAAGGGTGCATTTGGCAGAACTGAAGTGTCAGTACTGCCTACCACCATCTAAAAGTAGTAAGCAGAGGGGTAGAAAACATACAGAATGTACAATTATTTCTAGAAACTTACAGTTGCAATAATGAACAGGGGAGATATTTACATAAGGATATATACAAGATATGAGTACGTGTAGGTATAATCACAAGTTGGGAAAAAACATAAAAGGATTAACTTGAGATCTGGATCAAGATAATTGAAGGAAGCTTTTGGACCCAGTGAGTTCAAAATAGACTTCTAAGTAGGGTACTTGTTCATGTGCAGTTCTGGATGCGGGTACCCTTGGTGGCTCCAGAGGACCTTAGAGATGATATCATTGAGAATGCACCAAGTACACACACAGAGGAGTATAGTGGAGAGGAGAAGACATGGATGTGGTATGTCTCCTTTTGCTGCTGTACCAGGGCAAAGGGTAGGGGGAGGGGAAGTACAGGGTGGATCCTGTAGGGTGGTCTCCTCCCCCTATGGTGATTGGTGGGCCGTATATATTGACTGTATTTTGCTGTATTTGACCCTGGACAGGTGGCACAACTTCCGGACCTTGTGTGACTATAGCAAGAGGATTGCGGTGGGTAAGTCCACAAGGGTCCTGGGATAGGTGTCCTTTCTCAGACCTCCTGTGAATAAGAATCAGGAGTTACAGAGATGCCAAGTGAAGTGTGTGCATTTTTGATAACTGTGTACTTCTGGCGACTTTACAGTTTAAAATACTACTTTTTATCAATTTTTATAAAAATGCAGAATTTTGTTTTGCTTTTTTTTAAAGATGTTGTTAGCACACAGAACACTTCATTATTGTTTTAGGGGAAGGGGACATGTCACTAATAGAGTATCTCCGAAGCTAGATTAATACTGGGGGGGGGCGGGGGGGGATACTTTTCCCTTCTAGTTTTGAGAAACTTCCTCTTGGTTCCCAGGACGAGGGATTCCTTGGTGTTGACACACATTAGCCACCTTGGCACAGATGCCTTGTGGTGTGGAAAAACTAAAATTCATTTTTTACATTTTCTTCTCCCTCTCTGCCTTCAACATAGACTTGACTCCCTTAAACCCAGGGACCTGTTGGAACCTGACCCCAAAGCATGGTTCCTAGTTTGTCAGGCAATATGGGCTTTGCAGTGTCACCATGGAGATGGCAGCCCTCAGAAGAGTTCCTTTTTTAGCTTGTGGATCTTCAGATTGAAAATTCTGCTATTTTCATTTGATTTCCTGAAAGTCAGGGTCAGCTTGTAAAAAGTTGTTAACATGCTAAATGTGAACTGTCAACACTCATTCTAAACTCCCTGTTCAGAGCATCACATAAAGACTTCATTGGGTTTTATAGTAAGCTCTCTGATTTTGGTAGTCCACTGAGGAAGGGAGTTTGAAAGTAGTTGTATACTGTTGAGGATTGTCTGCCCACGTCCTGCCTGAAATACCATGATTGTTTATGAAAAGTATCTTTAGTGAAGCTGGATACAATTAAAAAAAAAAAAGAAAAAGAATCAGGAGTTTCATGTATACTTGGCTGCTGGGCAGTTTTGCTACTCTCTGTATGCCTCAGTGGGCCTTGCTCTTAGGGAGTAAACAGATGTTGCACAAAAAAGCACAAAGGAAAGCCATCTTGCCTAGCAGTAGGTAACTGGTCTTTATCTTTTCGTAGCTCTTGAAATTGGGGCTGACCTCCCATCTAATCATGTCATTGATCGTTGGCTTGGGGAGCCCATCAAAGCAGCCATTCTCCCCACCAGCATTTTCCTGACCAATAAGAAGGGATTTCCTGTTCTTTCTAAGATGCACCAGAGGCTGATCTTCCGGCTCCTCAAGGTGGGTGGTAGAAGGGTTTCAAAGGTACTCCAGCTAATCCTCTTGCCTTACTCACATGTGTGTGATGCTTTTTTTTCTGTGGGGCTTTCTTTTCCTCTCTGGTTTCTGGAGAGCAATTTCAGCATAGTTGGAGGTCTTGAGAACAAAGACGCAAATGGCAGTAAGAGTCCCAGAAACACTTTAAAAGGAACCAGATCTCATGAGAACTTTACAGAAGGTTTCATTTAAGATGTTATAGCATGGATCCATGGGGCTATTTGAGCCAGGATGATGCTTATATGACATAGGAGGGACATAGGAGGGCTTTATGAGTTTATTGAAGCCTCATGCTGTTCTCTTGATACCTGGAGGGATTTGTTGAACTAGAAAACTGCTGGTCCAGGTCTTATTTTACGCTAGGGTTCTTTGGCCATAAACCATAACAGTATCCCAGAATCTTGGTTCGAGGACTGCGTCTGATGGTCTGACCTCTCTCACAGTTGGAAGTACAGTTCATCATCACAGGCACCAATCACCACTCAGAGAAGGAGTTCTGCTCTTATCTCCAGTACCTGGAATACTTGAGTCAGAACCGCCCTCCACCCAATGCCTACGAACTCTTTGCCAAGGGCTATGAAGACTATCTGCAGTCCCCACTCCAGGTGGGTCTGGAGTATGCTGAGAGGAGGGAGCTTGGGGGGGAAATGTCTCTGGCAGTAGCTGCCCTAAAATCCTACCAAAGCTCAGGAGGCAGTGGGAAAGTTTTTGGTATTCTGGTACATTGACCCTGCCAGAAACTGGCTGCCTAACTTTGCCTTTTTCCTCTCGTTCATTAGCCACTGATGGACAATCTGGAATCTCAGACATATGAAGTGTTTGAAAAGGACCCCATCAAATACTCTCAGTATCAGCAGGTATAGGGTGGGTCCGGGTCAAGTATAGGGCCGGGATGACCTGGGTGAAGATGGGATTGTAGCCACGAGTTCTTCTCTCCCTCCTTCTCCAGGCCATCTATAAATGTCTGTTAGATCGAGTGCCAGATGAAGAGAAGGATACCAATGTGCAGTGAGTGCTCTTCCCCATAATCCCAGAGATTTGCATAGTTACTTCTTTATCTGCCGAGTCAGCTGACACTTCCCCTTTCTTTCTCAGGGTGCTAATGGTGCTGGGAGCAGGCCGGGGTCCCCTGGTGAACGCTTCCCTGCGGGCAGCCAAGCAGGCTGACCGGCGGATAAAGCTGTACGCTGTGGAGAAGAACCCAAATGCCGTGGTGACGTGAGCAGCAACATCCTTGCTGGAAAGTTTGTCTCCAGTGCCAGTTTTTCTTATCAGTGTCCTCACTTACATTATCTTTATCTTAGGTTAGAGAACTGGCAGTTTGAAGAATGGGGAAGCCAGGTGACGGTAGTCTCATCGGACATGCGGGAATGGGTGGCTCCAGAGAAAGCAGACATCATCGTCAGTGAGCTTCTAGGCTCCTTCGCTGACAATGAACTGTCACCTGAGTGCCTGGATGGAGCCCAACACTTCCTAAAAGGTGCCTCCAGGCTGGCATGTACTGAGTAAGGGGAATGGATTATCAGCTAGGAAGGCTGTGGCAGGTTGTGGGGGCTGGGGTGGGGGTGGGGGATAGGGCAGTAGCAGCGGAGAAGGTTGCAAGGTTTAGGGGAAGGTGGGTTGGATTTGGGTCAGTGCCCTTAGCAAATGAAGTAATCTTTCTGAACCTCAGCATTCCCATCTGTAAAATGACAGGAGTGGACTAGAGCAGAGTTTCTCAGTCTGAGGTCTGTGGATTCCCTGCACTGACATGATATGTACCTTGGGCTTAGCTTTCATCCAGATCTCAAAGGGCTTTTATGACCCCACAGAAGACTACTAGATTAGAATATCTTAGGTTCTTTCCAGTTTTTTTTTTTTTAAAAGATTTTATTTATTCATTTGAGACACATAGATAGAGTGAGAGAGAGAGCATGAGCAGGGAGAGAGGCAGAGGGAGAGGGAGAAGCAGGCTCCCTGCTGAGCCAGGAGCCCGATGTGGGGCTTGATCCCAGGACCCTGGGATCATGACCTGAGCCGAAGGCAGACGCTTAACCATCTGAGCCACCCAGGCGCCCCTGGTTCTTTCCAGTAGAAGTAGAATCTCCTATGACAGGAGTTGGGAGTAGGTTGGCCTGGGAATGTGACAATATGGAGCAGCCTGGGTCTGTTTTTTGGGATTTTTTGTTTTGTTTTGTTATAATTTTTATTTTAAGTAGGCCTCATGCCCAACACGGGGCTTGAACTCACAACCCTGAGATCAAGAGTTGCACGCTCCACCAACTGAGCCAGCCAGGTGCCCCTGCCTGGTCTGTTTTGATGTGGGAAGTTTGAACCTTCAGTTAGTCAGACACACCATTTCATCCCTTGGGAACTTTTATGACCCTCCCTGCTCTGCAGATGACGGTGTGAGCATCCCTGGGGAGTACACCTCCTTTCTGGCTCCCATCTCCTCCTCCAAGCTGTACAATGAGGTCCGAGCCTGTCGGGAAAAGGACCGAGACCCTGAGGTAAAAAGCCACCCTCTTCTGGAGAGCTCTATTCTCTTTAGTCCTCTTTTTTTTTTTTTCTATATTAGCATCAACTGTTTTCTTCTACTTGAGAAGATGAAGAGGTGAAGGAGATGGGAATGTGGGAAAGTGGTTGAATTGAAAATGTTTTTATCCTTTTCTGTGTCCTGGAGGCTCAGGCTTCCTTCCCTGGGAGAGTGGATATGTCTTGCCTATCTGCTCCAGCTCTTGCTTGGTCTCTTGGGACAGGCCCAGTTTGAGATGCCTTACGTGGTGCGGCTACACAACTTCCACCAGCTATCTGCGCCCCAGCCCTGTTTCACCTTCAGCCATCCCAATAGAGGTGGGTTCCTGTGTGGCTGTCCTCTGATTGGATGGGTGAGAGCTTACCTTCTGGATTCTTTTGCTCTCCTGGGTAGGGTAGGGTAGCTGTCTCTAGGCTTCCCTTCTTAGTTCTTGCTCTTGCTTTCCCAAGTTTTCTGGAGCTTCTGGTCCCTTATCATCCACACATCTCTTCCCTAACAGATCCTCTGATTGACAACAACCGCTACTGTACCTTGGAGTTTCCTGTGGAGGTGAACACAGTGCTACATGGCTTTGCAGGCTACTTTGAGACTGTGCTTTATCAGGACATCACCCTGAGTGAGTGTCTGGGGCAGTGGATGGCAGGGTTAGGGTATATTATCTGGGCAGCTTATGTACATGTTTCACTTAGAGTCACAGGGAGCCCAGGAATCAGTGAATGTGGGTCTTTGATTACTTATTCCTCTTCACAGAAGACACTCCCCTCAGCCCAGGCAAAAAGTAGAGTCACAGAGACCTCAATTTTTCATTATTTTTTTTCACACAGGTATCCGTCCAGAGACTCACTCTCCTGGGATGTTCTCATGGTTTCCCATCCTCTTCCCCATTAAGGTAGGAATCACCTTTAACACTCAGTGGGTTAAGGAGTGACTTTTGCCATTGGTGTTCTGCCCCTTCCCTCCTGTCAGGATGATGTCTGACTGTGACCCACGTTCTAGTGCTCCCACATGCTCTTGGAGCCCTGTTGTAGGTGTTGAGATGTCTTCAGTGCCCTTCTACTTGGCTTCCCCACAGCTCCTGTCTACTCTTCTGTCCAGTCTCTACCTTAGCTAGAGGCATCTTTTTAAAACCCAAATCTGATCATATTTCTGTCCTGCTTAAAATCCTTCAACGACTTTGGGCTGCCTGGGTGGTGCAGTCAATTAAGTGTCTGACTCTCGCTCTCGGCTCAGGTTGTGATTTCAGGATCCTGTGGGCTCCGCGTTAAGCATGGAGTCTGCCTGGGATTCTCTCTCTCTCTCTCCCTGCCCCTCCCACTTTTGCACACGCGCTCTCTTTCTCTCAAATAAATACATCTTCAAAAGCAAAACAAAACAAAAAAACAACCCTTCAATGACCTCCTACTGCCCTCAGGATAAAGATTTAACATTGTAAGACTTGGTGTGATCTAGTTTTAGTGTGTCTTTTCAGCTACTGTCCCCTTGATTACATTGCCATCAGCCCTATGGATCTTCTTTTTTTTTAAATTGAAATATAATTAACAGTGTTGTATTAGTTTCAGGTGTAGAACATAATGATTCAACAAATCTGTACATTACTCAGTGCTCATCATGATTCTAATACCTTGTCTTCTTTCCTGCTTCAGGCTTTCACACCTTTCTCCTTTGTCTGGAAAGTTCTTTGTTCATCTCTTCACCCAGTTAACTTATCTTCCAGGTCCCCTTAAACATTCCTCTTGTCCGATAACTTTCCCTGACCACCGGGACTAGGTGTGCACTTCCTCTCATAGGTGCTCTTGTAGTGCATGTTCTCTGCATGTTCACGGCACTCCTCACACTTTCAGTTATCTGTTCAATGTCTGATGGTTCAGTTCTGATTATTCATTCTAAAAGACTTCAGATTGGGGCGCCTGGGTGGCTCAGTCGTTAAGCGTCTGCCTTTGGCTCAGGTCATGATCCCAGGGTTCTGGGATCGAGCCCCGCATCGGGCTCCCTGCTCAGTGGGGAGCCTGCTTCTCCCTCTCCCACTCCCGCTGCTTCTGTTCCCTCTCTTGCTGTGTCTCTCTCTGTCAAATAAATAAAATCTTTAAAAAATAAAAACAAAAAAGAATAAAAAAACACTTCAAATAAACTTCATGAGGGTTGGAACATCACGTTTTATCCTCTTCTCTCCACGCTTAGCTCAGTAGTACAATGCCACATACAGTTCATCAGCTCTACCCTGAACCTCCCTGTCTTTCTTCTTGCAGCAGCCCATTACGGTACGTGAAGGCCAGACCATCTGTGTGCGTTTCTGGCGATGCAGCAATTCCAAGAAGGTGTGGTATGAGTGGGCTGTGACAGCACCAGTCTGTTCTGCTATTCACAACCCCACAGGCCGCTCATACACCATCGGCCTCTAGCCCTGCCCGCAAGTGTTCAGAGCCTTGGAAGCAGCTTCAAGTTCTGCTCCTGTGGCATAGAAAGTGCAGTACAGCTGTGGGCTGTGATTCCCCTTGCCCATCGGAGTGGAGCATTTCAGTCTGCTTTCCTGCCTTACATCAAGGTGGGCAAAGGATGAGAATTAATTGCAGGGCTCAAGCCACCAATCTGTGAAGACTTCAGGCCAGGGTGGGAGGAATTAGTGCTGGATCTGAAGCTACTCCAACAGGCACTCGGCCTCAAGCGCTCCCTGGAATAGCCCCGAGAACATGTGGATTGAACACATTTTCAGCCCTTTCCCTGCCCATCTCTGTTCCTGTTATGATGGTTTTGTGTGGGAGGAAATACAAATAAAGTGAAGTTACAGCCTTTTCCTGCTCCAGCCCTGCTGCCCCGTGCCTCTGCTTTCTCACACCTTACTTAAACCTAGGCGTATTCAATCTATGCCTTTATCCAAGACCCAAAGGGTCCTCACTTTGTTTCCTATTTAGGAAGCTTAATGGTCACTCTTGGACTCCTGGGTCTAGGTTTTCCCGACCAACTGCAAAAAGGTCTTGTCCATTAAGACCTGTGATTAGTCTTTTCTCTGGGGAGGAAAGATTGCCCCGATGGAGAAAGATGGGAGTAGTGAGTGGGGAAGCCAGCTTCCCTTCCACTTTCCTGACAGCTACCTCTTGGGAGGGAAACTGGAAGCCCTGCAGGCATCTCCAGCAAGAAGCCACCTGTTTTGTTTGAATAAAGTCACATGGTTAGGTTTTGAAGTCAGGAGTCCCAATTCTCCATTTTACAGAGGAGGAATTTGAAACTGACACAAAGTTATAATGTCAGTATTCAAATCAAGACTGGAACACAAATCCTCAGACTCTGTGGCTCTCCGGATGTTCTAACCAGCTATGTTTCTGGCAGCTAATACATTGGGCAATTAAAGTATGGGGATTCTGGAAGCCCTTGGAACGTGAGAGTGGACATCGGTTCCTGCTCTTTCTGGTTAGAGGGCTGAGTATTGCTGCACCCAAGGAGTCACCTGAGAAACCTCCAACTTTATTTTTACAATGGGAGGTGTGTGCCTGTGGGACCAGGCAATGACCATAAGCCAGACTGTGAAAGAAGACAAACGTGTGGCAAGACTTGTGTTTCCCGGGGCCCAAGCACTGAGGGCAGGAGGAGATAGTTGGGAGGGTTGTCAGCCCCCTCAGAATGGGATGTCCGGTCCAGCATCCTTCTGACGTGAAACACTTGCAGTTGCCCTCCCCGAGGCTGTCGCGGCTAAGCAGGACACGTGACCCTCTTAGGACATATAGAGAGTGGCAAAGAAGTCAATTGTACTTCCTCGTTGGCTCCGCCCGCGGCGCTGGCCTAGTCACCTGGAGCGGGGAGTGGGGCAGGAGAGTCCTCTCTGGTTCTTTGCCCGCGTTCACCGCCTTCCGCATGTCACCTAACCAATGAGAGGGCGATGGGCGGCCGCCTTAAGACGCTTCCACTCTCGGAGAGGTTAGCCAATCCATGGGAACTTGATGGTTGCTAAGAAACATTTGAGTTTGGCTCCACCCATGCTTAGGGTTTTGGCCAATGAAAATCTGTACTTTGGACTGTTGCCGCGAAACCAGTGATTAGTTCCACAGCCTGAATGTTTCGGCGCCTGCGCAGATTGGGGAAAGTTCTGGAAGACAGTGGAGCTGTCGCCATTTTGCGGGAAGACTTGCAGCTCCGGCTGCGGTGCTGCTTTTACTGCTGAGACTCTGGAAAATATCCGTGCTTCGCGTCCCCAATACACCCAAAGGAACGGCGGAAACCGGGACCCCCCCTGCGGGGACCCGGAACTGGTGAGAAACCCCGAAACCCGGTCCCCCCGCGACGTCACCTATGCGTGACGTTGCCGCACGGCGCCGCCCCGTGACGTCACAGGCAGAAAATGGCGTCAAGAGCAGAATCAGGCAAACTTAAGAAAGTATTTTTGTTTTCTTTGGTCTGGAAGTGTTCGCTCCCTCAGTGTAGCCCGCTGGCATGACTTTAGGGCTCGGCATCCTCGTGGCCGTATCTCTTAAAGATGAAGATGCTGTCTCAAGGATTCCAGTGACCGATCTCTTAACAGGTCCCTGCAGACCTGACGTTTAGGGTCGCCCGTACTGGGGCGGGGATGGGGGGAGCATCGACCCACCGCGGTTTGAGAGGGCTCGCAGGATGGGTTTTCAGCTCTTAGTACCACTCCTCCGAGAGAGGTTAGGGAACTGAGACACTGAGACTTACTTCTCAGTCTTCAGGCTCTGGAAGACTCCTGTTCATTGTGTTGGCCTCTGGGCTTTTCCCTGGTTCCTTCTTTTGACCACACGTTCCGTGGTGGTACAGGAGTATAGTGAGGCCACAGATGGGTGTTAGCATTGGGACACTGGCCCTTGCAGGGACGGTGCGAATTGGTTACTTAGAGGACCATTTTTTAAAGTGTAGCCTTGGCTTGTTACACAGCAGGAATGTATTTTACCTTTCTCATTGTTCCTGTTATTTATTTTTTCCTCGTTGTTCCTATTCTTAATAAGCTGCCTTCAGTTTGGAGGTGTTTGTACCCAGCTCTGTGACTGGACCCATCACTCCCTGGGACTCAGCATGTGGTGAATTTTGCCTGAACTGAGCTGACAGTGGTTCTTCACTCTCCTTTGTCCCTTCAGCAGTGAGGCCTAAGTGTTTGTTGGGGTCTTGACTATGCTATGACAAAGTCCAGACCCTTGCGTGGTTGTGGGCCCACCCCTAATGCAGTTTTTGGAGCAGGGATGGAAGAAGGCTCTGTAGTTTTTTAGTGCATGGGATTGATGGACTTTGACCCTTGATTTAGAACATGGGAAGAGTTTGAAAACTGCCAACTTGAAAATGCATAGGGTTTGGGACTTTACTGCTTCTAGGACATCTGAAAAGATACACCAAACCGAGTGAGATTTCAGGTTTCAAAATGTGCTCATGTTCTGTATGTCTGTGCTTAAATAGATTCGTTCATTTCTGAGTATCTGAGTGAAAACTTTACTCCATAGGTGGTGGCTCATTTGTCAACTTGAGTGAAAGTTTTTGTGCATGTATTAAGTTAATCCTATCCTGTACTCTAGCAGTCAACAAAGAGCAATTATTGAAATCAGAAGCATTTCATTCGGGGAGGAAAAAGCAGATTTTAAAAAATAAAGAGGAGTTGTATGACATTTAGAAGACTTGTATAGACTTGGCACTTGGCTGGCTCAGTTGGAGAGCATAGGACTCTTGACCTTGGGGTTGTGAGTTCTAGCAATATGTTGGATGTAGAGATTACTTAAATAAATAAATACTTTTAGAGAAAAAAAGAAGAACTTGCATAGACTTGGCAGGCAAAATGACTGGAAAGAACAGAAATTGTAGATTGAAACCTTTTATTTTTAAAAATCATTTTTCCACAATCAAATATTATAATAAGCTTGGTCCTGATATTTTGAAGTATATGCTGCTTCATATCTAGAAGCCACATAATAAGGTGTGACTAACGGGACTAATGCTTTTGATAAACTTTTCAGAATAGTAATTCCTTAGATGACTGTGTATTTAAAGTAGACATCTTGGGCGCCTGGGTGGCTCAGTTGGTTAAGCGACTGCCTTCGGCTCAGGTCATGATCCTGGAGTCACAGGATCGAGTCCCGCATCAGGCTCCCTGCTCGGCGGGGAGTCTGCTTCTCCCTCTGACCCTCCCCCCTCTCATGTACTCGCTCTCTCTCATTCTCTCTCTCTCAAATAAATAAATAAAATCTTTAAAAAATAAATAAATAAAATAAAGTAGACATCTTGGGGGGGCGGTGCCTCAGTGGCTCAGTGTCGATTAAGCAGCTGCCTTCGGCTCAGGTCATGATCCCTGGGTCCTGGGATGGGGCCTTGCAAGCGAGGAGCCTGCTTCTCCCTCTCCCTCTGTCTCCCAGCTTGTGCTCTCACTCTGTCAAATAAATTTAAAAAAAATCTTTTAAAAAATAAAAGTAGACATCTTGAGGCACCTAGCTGGCTCAGTCAGTAGAACATGGGACTCTTGATCTCGAGTTGTAAATTTGAGTACCACGTTGGAGGTAGAGATTATTTAAAAACAAAATCTTAAAAAAAACAAAAACTGGATATCTCGGTATGCTGTGTACTCTTTTTTTTTTTTTAAAGATTTTATTTA
>NC_138377.1:64979333-65023589 GCF_054177405.1 Leptonychotes weddellii
TAAAATTTAAGGCTGAATTATAAAGTACAGGAGAGAGAGGTAACCTGATAGAATTGACAAGACGTTAGACTTTGGGTCAGGAGACCTTAATCAAGAGTCAGCGCCTCCATTTAAGCTTTGTGGTTCTGGGCAGTTCACAAAACCTGTTCTTTCATCGTGCATTGGACCTGATAGCTGCTTTTAGCATATGTTACCTTTGATTGTTAAATAAATGTACAGTGTTATTATAATAAGTGATTGAGTTCACTGTTTTTATTTTAAGATTTTATTTTTAAGTAATTTGTACACTCAACATGGGGTTGGAACGCACAACCCTGAGATCAAGAGTCGTAAGCTCTACTGACTGAGCCAGCCAGGTGCCCCAAGTTCACTGGTTCTTAGACACACCTATTTGATTTTAATTTGGTTTCCATTTTAAGTCTTAAATTTGGCTCCAGGTAATTTTTGTTTTGCTCTTTCCAAGAATCTTGTCTCTGTAACAGGTTTAGTACAGTACCTAGCAATATTAGGTACTGTAGGAGTGATTAGTCATATTTTTATATTACTTATTTTATATTAGTTATTACTTTTGTACTCCTGTTTTATTCTTAAATCACCAAAATAGGCTATGGGCTCTGAGGGCAACAAGGACAGCATCAGTGGATGATGCATTAGCTGCTTTAAAGAGGACAAAGGTCTTGTGGATATGGAAAGTCTGATTATGATTAGCCTCCTTGCACAGAAGTTCTTCAGGTTAGTTGGAGGTTTTTTTTTGTTTTTTGGTCAGCTTTATTGAGGTATAATTGACATAAAATAAAGCTGTCCACATTAAGGTGTACAGTTTGATGGGTTTTGATGTTTAAATATCCATGAAACCATCACCGCCAAAACTTTCTTCTGCCCTTTTGTAATCCTTTCTTCCTAGCCCCTCTCCACCTCCTCCTATCCCTAGGCAACCACTGATCTGCTTTCTGCCAGTACAGTTTAGTTTACATTTCCTAGAATTTTTTCCTATAAATGGAAGCACACAGTATATTTTTGTCTTATTTCCTTCACTCAGCATAATTATTTTAAGATTCATGCGTGTTGTGTATATTGATAATTTGAGACCAGTATTTTTTGAATAATTTATCCTATTGGTTTTGTTTGATGTCTTGTTTTTCTTTTTTCGTTTTAAGATTTTATTTATGTATTTGACAGAGAGAGCTCGAGTGCGTGCACAAGCAGGGTGAGCAGCAGGCAGAGGGAGAGAGAGAAGCAGACTTCCCGCTGAGCAGGGAGCCGAGCAGGGGCTCTATCCCAGGACCCTGGGATCATGACCTGAGCTAAAGGCAGACATAACTGACTGAGCCACCCAGGTGCCCCGATATCTTCTGGGTTTCTTTTTTTATTATTACTATTTTTTTATTTGATGGGCCTGAGGTGGACAGACTTAGGAAAGATGGTTGCTAGCTGTGAAAGCTTGGGGGAGGCAGAAAGTCTTACCCTTCCTGCCTAGACAGGCTTCAAGGGTGGAATTGGTTAAGCCTGTCTTAATCATTATCTTTCTGAGTTACCTGAATTCTAGTTGGTGTTATATGGGAAATGCTTAGCGATGAGTCCCCTAATTACTGATGTTTGTGTGGGGGATGTGGGGAAGAGCTTAGGGCAGATCTGCATTCTGGTGTTGTTTTGTTTTGTTCCTGATTTTTAGTCTTACATCCTTACCTTTTTATTGGAAATATGTGCTTATTTCTATGATTTAAGTTTAAACCAGTTATTTATACAGAATTTTGAACTGTAGAATGGAGGCCTAGTGTCCATTGTCAAGTGAATAGTAATTTTGAATGCCAACACTTTTTCTTCACAGGACAGGGTCTGTATTGTATTTTGTTTCTATCTAGATATTTATTTTCTTTCTAGACACTTTACCTTTTCAAAGCCACAGAGCAAAACTAGTTCAGATTTAAAGTGTGCAAAAATAAACCTAGAGTAAGCAACAGCCAGGAAGATGTGGAATTCAAGAAACAGAACTGTATATTCTCAAGTCTATGTCTTGGAGAAGGAAGGGAATGTAGGGTGCCAGAAGGGGAGGAAAAATATGAGGTTCTTACATATCCACGTCCTCTCCTCAGGTCTGCTACGATGGCGTCCGATGACTTTGATATAGTGATTGAGGCCATGCTGGAGGCTCCCTATAAAAAAGAGGAGGTAATAATCCCCATCTTACTGCTGGAATTGGGTTAGTAAGAAGAAGCAGTTATAGATCATCAGTTTCAATACTTTGTAAATTCTTTTTCCCTGCTTGTTTATTATGTATCGTGGCTATTCGTGCAAGTCATAGTTTTTTAGTAAGCCCCACTCTCCAGCTTCTGTACTCAGAGGCATGCTGACAGAGGCGGTCCCAAAGCTGGGGCAAGGGGCGGGAGGAGGTGGGGGGGAGCAGAATGTGCTGGGAATAAGTGCTCTGCTCAGAACTCTCAATGACACAGTAGAAAGTCAGTGTATCTCAGACCTAAATAATTTCTCACTCTCCTGGGAAATGGATGTCAGTGGAACAGATGTTGGGTAGCTCAAGTTTTGACATCAAAATCTGTCACTCTGAGCTCTTCTTTTTGGGTGGTTTCCTTCCTTCTTCTCTTATTCCCTTTGTTAGGAGATCCGGGTGCTCAGAAACTGGCTAGATAATTGTGAACTTTGATTTCACAAGCTTTCTTCTCTGTCCACTTTTGTTCTTTTGTTGCCCATTGGAATGTGTATGTGTCTGCCACCTTGTACCTGGTGACATTTTTCCTGGCAAACCCCTCAGGATGAACAGCAAAGGAAAGAGGTTAAAAAAGATGGCCCTAGCAACACCAGCACGAGCAGTAGCAGCACCAGTGGGAGCAGCGCCGGTGGGGAGGCAAGCAAGTAAGTGTGGCATGAGGAAGTGGGTCGGCAGCTTGGGCAGGGGAAGCAACTGCGTCCATCGGAGAAATAGCCAGAGCCAGGGAGGTGGTTGCTTGTAAGACTGCTGATTTTTAGTGATGGCTCTACTGGGTCCTGGGAATCATGGTGACTTGGTTTAATGATCTTCTAGTCTTCACATTCCAGCATAGACTTGTGGCTCTCTTCTACCATCATCATTCTGTTTCAATTGAATAAAATAGCCAGGGGACCCCTGATTTGGAAACAACAACTTTTGCTGGGCTTTGGGGGGAAATGGCCACTTCAGATGCCTGACAGCATTCAGGGCTGTGTGCGAGTTGGTGCTCCTGTGAACTCCTGCCAGGTCATCTTGGGCTCTTTGGTCTTTTTTTTTTTTTAAAGATGTTATTTATTTATTTGACAGAGACACGGCGAGAGAGGGAACACAGAAAAGGGAGTGGGAGAGGGAGAAGCAGGCTTCCCGCGGAGCAGGGAGCCTGATGTGGGGCTCGATCCCAGGACCCCGGATCATGACCTGAGCCGAAGGCAGACGCTTAACGACTGAGCCACCCAGGCGTCCCGGGCTCTTTGGTCTTTTACTGCTGTTCCACCTGGCCTTTCCGTCGTTCGTTTTCCTTGGGGGAGAGAAGATCCTCTTGATAATGAGAATTTATCTGCTCCTTCACAGGAAGAAGAGGAGTCGGAGCCATAGTAAAAGCAGGGATAGAAAGCGCAGGTCAGTGGTTCTGGGGGCTTTGGGGCTTTGAGAATTACTCTAAATGGGAGAGCTATCCCTCGGAGGCCGGAAGAGGTTGGTTTGCCCTTTAGCAAACTCAGTAGCGCCTCGCACCTGTAGCCGCAGTCGGGAGCGGGACCGGCACAGGCGGAGAAGCAGTCGGAGCCGAAGTCGAGACCGGCAGCGTCGCCACCGCAGCCGGAGCCGGGACCGGCGGCACAGCAGTGAGACACGCAGTCGGGACCGGCGGCGTGAGGACCGCGTGCGCTACAGGAGCCCGCCGCTTGCCACTGGGTATCGCCTCTTGCTCATACGATGGTGGCCTTTGTGTTGGGGTCTGGGTAAACCCCCCGCGCTGTGGTTCCTGCCTGCGGGTGCTCACAACCCGATGTGGCGGGCAGGAGACCCTGGTACTGGAGGGGTGGTGGTGACAATTCCCACGTGAGATGAGGTGCTGCAGTCTGGTTTTCTCGTGCCAGAAGACCAAGCAGTGGACCAGCGCAGGTGAAATCGGATGACACGATTTTCCGTTTGTCATTCTCTGTTCCATAGGCGCAGGTACGCACACAGTAAGAGTCCTCATTTCAGAGAAAAGAGCCCAGTCAGGTGAGTTGATACTCTTCCAGGGACTGTGAGGTATGACTAGAAAGCCGTTTGAGCCAGAATACAGGAATGTGTGGTACTGGAGGGGAGCTGGAGAACAATAACCATGTATCGGGAGCGGGCGTCTCACCAGATTGTACTCGCTCTTCAGGGAGCCCATTGATAATCTGAGTCCCGAGGAGCGTGATGCCCGCACAGTTTTCTGTATGCAGTTAGCTGCCCGCATTCGGCCTCGGGACTTGGAGGACTTTTTCTCTGCTGTCGGCAAGGTAACCCTCCCCCTGCCTTAGCTTTCTCCCACGTATAGCTGTCTTCTGTGCATTCTCCTTTATGCCCAACTCAGGATTTCCTTCTTGCCCTGGATAGGTTCGTGATGTCCGAATCATCTCTGATCGGAACTCCCGGCGTTCTAAGGGCATCGCCTACGTGGAATTCTGTGAAATCCAGTGTGTGCCGCTGGCCATTGGGCTGACTGGGCAACGGCTGCTTGGAGTGCCCATCATTGTCCAGGCTTCACAGGTGAGCATGTTGCAAAGCTGACATGAGAAGATGGCCTTGGAGGGAGGGGGTGTGGGATGCGATCCATCGGTTCCTCCTCGCCTAGGCTGAAAAAAACCGACTGGCAGCCATGGCCAACAACCTGCAGAAGGGCAACAGCGGGCCGATGCGCCTTTATGTGGGCTCCCTGCACTTCAATATCACGGAGGACATGCTCCGGGGCATCTTTGAGCCCTTTGGCAAAGTGAGTAGAAAGTGAAGGAAAACTCTGAAGGGAATTGGAGAAAATGGGGAGGGTGAGCCTGTCTCTTCTGCCTGACCGCGATTAACCCACTGCATCCATCAGGACGCGCGGATGGGTCCGTGCCGGCAGAGTTAGGCTCCATCTTCATATTCCAAGTGCTCAGTATGCAGATGAGTTAGGCACCGTGAGCTCAAATAATGGGGTCCAGATTCAGTAAGATGAGCCAGGAAAGGTGTTTTGGAAAGAGGTGGTCTTTGTCTCTTTTTAAAGAGAAGATTTGGAGAGTTAGAACTGTTAGAGGTAGTTAGAGGTACAAAGTTAGAGGTAGTTTGAACGGTCAGGCAGGAAAGATCAAAGGTGGGGGTTAGCCCAAAGGTTGCTAATAATTTCTCCCTCTTATACAGATTGATAATATTGTCCTGATGAAGGACTCAGATACAGGCCGTTCTAAAGGTTATGGTTTCATTACGGTGAGTCTCTGGTCTTTAACTTTTGAATTTCAGTGTGGGTTTGTCCACTTGTCTGATTTTGCAGCTTAGCTTCATCCTCCTCCTTTAGGAACTGTCTAAATGACCCATAAGCCCTGGTGCCTGAAGCCTGGACTAGCCTTCTGCCCCTTGAGATGAGTGCATTGCTTGAGATCTTGACTTTGCTCCTGCACACTGTCAGTGGCCCTGGTATGGGGGTGTCCAGGAGTTCAACCAGCTTCCCTGGTGCCGCAACTTGCTCTTTGGGTAATAGAAATGATTTCAGGCTGCAGCTAAAAGGTTGGGGGCATGAGGGAGGTTAGGTGTGGGCTTTTATAGACATGGTATGTTTTCAAGGTAGGAGCAGGAATAGGGATTTATTTATTTTCTCTGGCAGTACCCCATCTGAAGCAGTTTCTCCATTGAGAAGTATCTTTATATTCAGAGACCGCTATAGGGAGAATAGCGAGGCCATGTCTTACCTTTTCCTGACACTCCCAACAAAATTGCTTCCAGTTCCCATAACTGGTTCTTCTAGCCCTGTGTGACTCCAGGCTGAGGACTGGCTGCCGGCCACAGAGTCTCATAGAAGCTGATATTTTCTAGGTTCAGTCCAGGCAGCATACACCCCCCGCAGTTGCCTGCAGGGCAGAGGGGAGATAAGTTGTGTTCTACCAGGGGTATTGCTCACCTCAGAAGTATCCAGTGAAGGCAGGCCACCACCTACACCACTTGCCTAGGAATTGTCAGTACCACGTGCCAGGCCCTAGGGCAGGTGCTACCAGAGGAAACAAAGCCAGCCCTGGTGTTCACGGTGGCAAGTACCTCTTCTAACTCCTTGGTGACTCAGATGCAGAAAACCTTTTGTGAGGCTTTTTTGCCCTCGTGCTGCCACCTTTTCGGTCATTACCCTTGACACTTCAACAGCAGACTGGAATCTTCTCTGTACCAGGCTGCTCCCGTGCTGCTGGGTGGTAGAGCTCTGATCAGCAGCGCTGGTGGAGGCGTAGGGGTGGGGTGCAGTCTTGCTCCCCATGCCAGGGTGCACTCCCTCCTACGGCTGGGCTCTGGAGTTCCAGATTCCTACTTCTTGACTGAGAATTGAAACCGACTAGTCTTGAGGGCTGCAATTAGAAAAGCCCAGGAACCTTGACTCTCAGGCTGTCTTTCTTCCATTGATATGCTCATTTGTGAAGCAGCGTGTAAGGGTAGGCCACCCTATAGATAACAGACTTTTTGCGTTATTAGGTTCTTAGTGCAGCTGGAAGTTGGAAGTGATTGCCATTGAGTCAGTTGGAAAAGGTCCTTTTCACATGATCATTTTGGGGGGATGGGGGTCACATTCCCTGGGACAGAACAATTTGTGCCACAGTGAGCATGCAATTTCCTGGGATAGCAGGACTAGGTGGTGGTAGCAGGGCTTTGTGAGCATGTCCGTGGCCAGGAAGTGACTGATACACAGCCTGGGTTTCTTGTAGTTCTCAGACTCTGAGTGTGCCCGGCGGGCCCTGGAACAACTGAATGGCTTTGAGCTTGCTGGCCGACCTATGAGAGTTGGCCATGTGACCGAGCGACTGGATGGTGGCACAGACATCACTTTTCCGGATGGGGACCAGGAGCTGGATCTGGGATCTGCAGGTGGACGTTTGCAGCTCATGGCCAAATTGGCAGAAGGTGGAGAGAGTTTCTCTGCAGAGTGAAGAATGTGGGGTGGAATTTCAGATCAGGAGTTGGGACTTAATACCAACTTCTCTGTCCCTTTTAGGCTCCGGAATCCAGCTGCCTAGCACAGCTGCAGCTGCTGCCGCCGCCGCCCAGGCTGCTGCCGCCTTGCAACTGAACAGGACGGTTCCCTTGGGGGCCCTGAACCCTGCGGCTCTGACTGGTAGACTTGGACTTGGGAAAGGGAGGAGGGGTTGGGGCCTGGAAAGAGGGAATGCTCTGTGCTCACTAACTCGTCGCGCCTCTCTCTTGCAGCTCTGAGTCCAGCCCTGAACCTTGCCTCCCAGGCAATCGCCTCCCAGTGCTTCCAGCTTTCCAGCCTCTTTACCCCTCAGACCATGTGAGTCTCAGGGTCTGGCTCAGTTTAGCCTTTGGTTATTTTCTTTCCTTTAGCTTCCCATTGATCTCTTCTCCTTGCCATAGGTAAATCAGTGGCACAGTACACTGCCTCCCTGTGCCTCTGGGTCCTGCCACTCCCTTCTCCACATCGACCTTTCCATGGCGCCTTCTCCATTTTGTGGACCAAGCCATCCTGAGCGCATGGACGTTGGCTCTGCGGGAATTGGGGCCACCCTTGGACTCGGGAAGAGCTCCTGCCCAGGGCCCCATTGGGAACAGACTCTGCTGAGCAAAGCCATTAGTCGAAGAGGACAGAATCTGCACCAATTGAACACCTGTTTCTCCGCATATGTTGTTTTCTGGGGTGACCTTCATTGCTCTTTCCAACCACCTCTTGGTGATTCCTCAATTCTTCCCCCATTGGGAAGGCCCTAGGGCATTAACTGAAGGAACTAACCTCTCTCCTCTTCCTATATCTTTTCCCTACAATCTGTTGAGGAAAACCCTTAAGAACTCTGGTCCAAGAGGACTTTGGAGTTTGGGGTTGGGGGCAGTGAACCTTGAAGATGTTGGCTTGCTGCTGCACAGGCCTGGAAGATAGCGTGGACATGCGCATTGTGAAGCCTGCCTTAAGCCTCAGCCTGGGGCCAGAACTGCATCTTGCTGGGAGGTGTGGGAGTGATCTATCCTGCCAGTGTCCTGCCAGGCATTTTGGATGGTTTAGGGCTGGGGCTTTCAGGAGTTCAGTGAAAGGTGGGATACCTTTCCAATATCTTCCATCTTCCTTTGTATAGTTGTCCTTCCTCCCAGGTCCTTCCTGTGGCGCAGGGTGGAAGGACGGAGAGGAGGCTGCTACTCTCTACCATTTCCCATGTGCCTCTACCGTGGGTTCAACCCCAGCTATTAAAGCTGCTCCTGTCCCCTGCCTGGGCACATGTGAGCCCTTTTCATTGGTTTTTATACCCCTGTGTCTGTGTACATAAAATCTATATGTATATGTATGTGTGTATATGTATATGCACACACACCTGCATATGTATGTACGTATGTGCATACATACATACAAACTTTGTGTAAAAGGCAAGCTCCACTGTTGTGGTGGCTTCTGCCCATATGTGTGTGGTCTCTGTCCGTTGGTGTGTCTGATGTTAATAACTTCTCATGAGCCAGAACCGTGAATGGTTCTAGGGATATAAAACATTTGTAATGCCTTTATGTTTTTTCCCTTTATTTTCATTTTGTTTTCTCTAACCTTCCTTAGAAATTAAAATGGACAGAAGGCACACACCTGGATGGAGTTCCCCATCTGTCTGCATTATACTCTCAGCCCCGTGGGTCTCCTCCATAGGTCTTCATCTTAACTATTCCCCGCCCCCTCCCCATCTTAAATATTTCTGAACCTACCTTGTCACTGGACACACTAACAGTCTGTCCCTGCGCCTAAGGACAGATCTTGTCTTCCCACCAGATGGCAGTGTGACGGTAGCACATTTTGCACCTTCGGCTAGAGGTGTTTCGTGATCTTGAGGAGTTTAAGTGCCAGAGAAGCCGCCTAAGTTCACCAGTCTTACCATTAGTCTCAGTGCCCGCCTTTGGCTGTTTTGTAATGGAACTTCCAGTCCAGTATCCACAGGGGTTTGGGCCTCATACATCAGGGCTCCCCAGGCCCGAAGTCCGCTATTCCTCAGTCAGTCCCCTCAACTCTTGCTTTTCATATGTGACTCTGCTTGGGGTGACACAGGCTTGGGACCAGTGAATTCCAGAATGCTGAGTATTCCAGGAATTGTCCTGAGGAAGGGGATGTGCACATCTTCCTCCACCTGCTTTGTAAGGCTTATGACAAGGGGCCTGCCTAGGAACCTGGCTCACTAGGTAGGGACCAGCCAAGAGAAGAATGTCTGAAGTTCAGGGGCAGAGCTCTGTGGGACTCCTTCATTCTCTACCCGTCTCTATGGCAACAGAATGTTAAGACTTTATTGTCATGCTAAAAATACGGATAATTGCTGTTAGGTTTTAATTTGTCAGCTCTCAGACTTCTAAGCAGAGTGATGGTTTTTCGTGATACTAGCTTCTGGGGTTGCTTTTCACACTGAAGTATTAGGTACTTGGCACCTGCTTGTGGCAGAAAAGGCCACTGGGACCCAGAACTAGCTCTTGATCTCCCCTCAGCGCCGCCTGCTATAGCCTCCTTGCTTCTGTTGCCTTTGCCGCCACCCCCACCCTTTCCCTGTCCTGGTTTGCTCTCTGGGCCCAGGGGGAGGGAAGGAGGATGCATTGTTTTTAGGTAATAGCTGGCTAGGGCCCAGTCCCCCTATAGTTATTGATTTGGCTGCTAATGCATCCTGAAAAACAGTGTGGACCATTTTTGTTAGTTATCCTGAGGCTTGGGACCAGGCTTCCGCAGGGCAGTCTTGAACCCCTCCAAACTGTAGATACCCACAGGCTTTGCCTGCCTCCCTGCCTTCATCAGATGGGTGCCCGTCTCTGCTTGGCTTCCTTTCATTCCCATGCCTGCCTCCTTGGCCTGCCTTCACTTTGCTTCCTTCCACCTCAGTTCTCCCCCCAACCCTTCTTAGTTCCTCATACAGCCTCTTGCTGGGGGAGAGACAGTGCTGGAAGTGAGGAAACATCTAAGACAACTACTCTAGTCTAACCCATATAAGGTGACAGCAGCTAGTGGGTGACAGCCAGAATCACCACATGTGACTCAGTGCCTTCTAGTTACTCATCCCTGCATTGGGGGTGGTTGGAGTAGAGAGGAGGGGGCAGCAAACAGCCTCCTAAGGTGAAGGAAACCTTCCTGAGCCTCTTTTGCCTGGGCATAGCGGCTCAGGTGTGTAGAGAGGCTGGCCCAGATCCTCTTCTAGCGCAGAGTTGCCCAGCTGTCCTCAGTTCTAAACAGGAGACGTTCACCTGACTTAGGCTTCTGTCTTCTCTAAGGCAGTGGTATTTCCTCCTTGTTCTTTAAACTTAACGTGTGCTTGAAATTGCGTTTCTGCCTACTTCCTTCTTAGGCTCCAACAGCCCCCAGATGTGAGTGACCAGAGGAAGCAGGGGTTTGCCCTTTGAACCTTTAGTCCTGGTGCTTATCAGGAAGGGAAAGGAGTTTACAACTTGAAGGGAGATGGTGAACCACAGCCTCTCCTTTCTCTGTTACAGAAGCAGTGTGGTGAGAATGAGGAAGTAATGGACGGTGAGGAGAGGCTGTGCTGGCTCCGAAAAGTGGGAGGTGATATGATGGTAATTGTCGGCATTGGTGCAGGGCTGTTGTGGGTTAGGCATTGTTCTAGTCACTTCCTGTGCACTGAGTTCTTAATCTTCACAACGACCCTCTGAGGTAGACTCTGACCATCTTTACTTTGCGAACAAGGAAACGGACACCCAAAGAGGGTAAGTAACCTGCCTTGTCATTACACAGCAAGTTTGGGATTCCAATCCAGGCAGTCTAGCTTCAGATTCCTAGATCCTAATCTGAGCTTGCCCCTCCTGGGAGCCAAGGCCTGGGAGTCGCTTTTTCCACCTCTGTACCCAGAGTTCTCAGTATGTCCTGAACTTTGCCACTTCCATGTTTGCTCATCTTGTTCTCTCTGCCCCTCTTCTGCTAGTCGGAATCCTCCCCTTTAAGACTCTGAAGCTTTGCTAGTTGATTTCCCTTTTCAGGATTCTTTGTCCTGTTACAAGTCTCATTCTGCCTTTATTTACAGTTCTGTATAAACTCTATTAGCAGATGATTATAGCCTGATAAGGCCAGCCATAGACATGTCTTCTTCATTATTGCTTTGCTTTGCACGTATTAGGTGTCTGTCGAATTAATTCCCTCTCTGTTCAAGTCAGAGCTAAGCTCTCTGATGCCCGTCCCTTCTAGCCTGCTTTCCCTGGCATCCTCCATTCCTTCCTCACCCCTCCAGGAGAGAAGGCAGCTTTTACTCTTTTTGGTGTTACCATGGTAGCCTCTGATGCTTTCTGTCAAAAATGCTGCTTGCCATCCAACAGAGACTGATGTTTCTATGGCAACCAGGTGAAGTCGCTAGTCAGCTGGATGCAGGAAAGGAGTTCTGGTCTCAGAACTGGGTCTGAACCTTCTGGCTTCAAACATCCCTTCTCTTCCCTCCCAACTTTTGCACTTTATATCCAGGACGGATTTGCTCTCCGTGTGCTCTTGGTGGAGAGAGCTCTGTGAGAGGTGAAGCAGACCAATTTAAATCATCTGGGAAGGTGGAGGCAAGGAAAGAGCTGATCAAAGCTCACTTTAAAAGTTGGATGAGTTCTGTTAGCTTTCCCACATGATCTCCTCTCAAGAGCCCTTAAGGAGTTGGCTGCAGTTACTGGAGGGCCATTAAGCAGTTATTTTTGAGGGCAATGGTAGATGGATGAGGGGCCTGAAGACTGGAAAGGAGCCAGTCCGTGCTGGCTTGCAGGGGGGGGAAGCAGTGACCTTGGAAATCAGAGACTTGTCAAACTCTAGCCAGTGTTCCAGGAAGGAAGGGAGCTTTCATCGACTTTCAAGCATCGTGAAAGCCTACTTGTTTAGAATGGGTAGTGCTGAAATGGGTAGTGCTGAAAATTAGCCTTTTCTGAACTCCTGGGCCCATCCAAGCCAGGGGGCGTTCACTGTCCCAACAGAATGGCCCTGCTCCGGAGCAATGCCACATGCTCCAGATGGCTCTGCTGTCACAAACCAGCTGAGTAAGCTGGGCGGTTTGTCACTCTGTGACTTGGACCCCTCATGTGTGAAAAGGAAAAGCTAACAGTAGCACCTGTCTCAGGAACGGTGTGAGGCTGAAATGAAACAGTCCATGGAGAGGGCTTGGAACCCAAGAGCTTGTCATTACTACCGGCCATCATTATTCCTGTTCCTCCGAATGCCGACACACTGCACTTCCTACCTGACCTCAGAGAATGCTCCGCATAGGCGGGGAGAGAAGTGAGGGTGGCGATGGTGAAAGCAAATCTTCATTGTTCTGGACTGAAGTCCCCGGCTCACACGGTCCTGGGTCACCAACAGCCTAGATTTCAGAAAAACAAGTCCCACTGGCTCAATCCCTTTTTGTGCCTGAAACTATAAATCAGAGGGGGCACCTGGGTGGCTCAGTTAAGCGCCTGCCTTTGGCTTAGGTCATGACCGAGCCCCGTGTCAGGCTCCCTGAGCCTGCTTCTCCCTCTCTTGCCCCCCCCCCCGCTCGCTCTCTCTCTCTCTTGAGTCAGTAAAATCTTAAAAAAAAAGGCCAAGGTGATTCTCTCCCTAGCCACCCTGTCAGGTACCTTCAGCATGCCTCTTGCCCTTTGCTTTGGCCAGGGAAACCCCGCAGTGTTCTCTGCTGCCACCCTTTGCTTAGTGCCCCTCCTCACCTGCCACAGGTGTCCTGTAGCACCTGCCATCCCTGGTCTCCAGAGCTCTGACGACTTCCTTTCAGAGAAATACTTTAAATCAGCACAGGTCCTCTGCCTAAAGACAAATTAGAACTGGGACAAAAAAATGGAAAACTGTGCAGTATAATACCATCACTTAGGCTTCAGTTGCCAATCTTCCTTCCTCTTCCCCCAATACCCCTCAAAACAACAAATCTAATAATGGGGGCTACCTATGAGGGTTACCTGTGAGTCCTTTGGAGGCAAGTTGGACCTTGTAGACGGCAACTTAAAAATGTTTTTCTTTTTTCTTTTTATTATTTATTTATTAAAGATTATATTTATCTATTAGAGAGAGCATGAGCAGGGGGAGGGGCAGAGGGAGAGGGAGAAGCAGACTCCCCACTGAGTGGGGAGCCCAAAGCAGGGGTCCATCCCAGGACCCTGAGATCATGACCTGAGCCCAAGGCAGACACTTAACCAACTGAACCACCCAGGTGCCCCTCTTTTTATTTATTTTTTAAAGTAATCTCTACACCCATTGTGAGGCTCGAACTCATAACCCTAAGATGAAGAGTCACATGCTCTACCAACTGAGCCAGCCAGGTGCCCCTTAGATTTGTATCTCCGGGGCGCTGCTGTGCTTTGAGTAGTCAGCAAGCTGTCTGGGTACCTGAATAAGGGATCAGGACACAGATTGTAAAAGAACATTACTTCCATGGCTCATTTCTATATTTGACAAATTACAAAGATACTTGCATTTGCATTTAGTCCTCATGACCATCCTACAAGGTAGGTATTGTTATCTTTACTTTATAATTGGGAGAGCTGAGGTCCAGAAAGGCAGAGAGATTGAGAGTGACTTTCTCTATCCAGAAAATAGTGGGACTGAGTACTAACTAAAACGCTTGCAAGGCTCCCACTGAGTTTGTATTCGCACCTTGGGTACCAGGCCACCAAACCATGGAGCATGGCCATCAAGAGTCAAATAGATGAGGGGCACTTGGCTGGCTCAGTTGGTGGAGGGTGTAACTCCTAATCTCAGGGTTGTGAGTTTGAGCCCCACGTTGGGGGTAAAGATTACCAAAAAAGAAAAAGAAAAAAAATAGATGACGCGCCTTGAGCATATCCATCAGAGAGCCACCAAGATGATAAAGGACTAAGAAGCAGGATGCTCTTATCTGGTTTTGGGGCCCCTTGACAACTCAGCTGTACCATCCCCTCAAGTTTTGCTGCCTTCTCACAGGGAGGGTCTTTATATCACGCAGTGGGCCGCCCACCATGTCTCGTGTCTCTTGTGCATTTGCTCACGTAGTTTCCCCACGGAGTTTTTTTCTTCTTTCCCCCATCTAGCTACAGCCTGCATATATCCTTCAAGACCCAGTTCCTAAAATCTGTCTCCAAATTCGGTTTCTTCTGTTCAGAATTCTTAGAGCACATGACATAGCCCCCAGATAGTCAAAATGCCCAGTTTGCTGCTGTTGACCCCCTTGTCCCTTCTCTCCAGCTCAATTGTAAGCTCCCAGAGGGCAGGAGTAGTGTCTTACCTGTATTTGTTTTTCCCATAGGGCCCAGTGCAGTGACTGGCATTTGGCAGTACTTGAGGGGAACAACAGGTATTTGTGGATGGATGTCCAGGAAAAATGGACTTAGACTGATGTGGATAGAACTGTTAGATTACTGAGATGATGTATGCATGGGTGGGCTTTCTGGGAGTGAGGGTTTAACCGAGAAGACTTGTGAAATCCCCTTCTGTGACTGGCAGGCTTTTCGAAGAGGAGAGACCTTGCCCCAGTCTCTCTAGAGAGGGTTAGATGCAGCAGGGCATGAAGGCCCAACTCTGAGCAGAGGCTAGAGCAGAGGGATGCCTTCAAGACACAGGACCGGCGTTGCCTCCGGCCCCTCAGAGCAAAGCACACACACTTCCTGCTGTTGGCCCATCAGGACGCCTTGTGGGCCAGGGACTGCGGGGGTGGCAGGGGCTGGCTCGTAAAGGGGCGCAGACAAAATCACAGTGGTTAAGAGGAGCACGAGGGCGGAGAAGACCTTACCTGGCAGAAGCAGCTCAGGCCCCAGGGCCCTTTGCTGATCTCTCCCACCAGCGGATCAGCAGCCCGTGCGACTCTGCCTCCATCAGAGAGAGGGAGAAGAATGGCCTGGCTCTCAGAGAAGACCCCACCTTCCAAGTCTGGGGGGAGCGTGGCTTCAGCTTCCGTCTGTTCTGAGCTCGTCCCTGTAGGCGTCTGGAGGGAACGCACAGATGGGTTGGGCTGATGGGGCTGGCTGAGTGAGGAGGAGGGAGGCTGGTGGTGTGTGTGGCACCCCTCACAGGGGAGGCCCTGCCACCACCATCTTCAGTATGCATATTAGAAGCTTCAGACACAAGGCCCAGGCACTGGGCCTTTTTCCTCATCTTTTCCTTTGGCTACATTTGACCAAGCCCTCTTCCCGGGGCGCCTGGCTGGCTCAGTCAGTAGAACACACTACTCTTGATCTCAGGGTGGAGAGTTTGAGGCCCACTGTGGGCATAGGGTTCACTTAAAAAAACCAGAGCCCTCCTCCCTTGGCAGAACCACCGCATGTTCGATTCCGGTTCTTGCGCTGCCTCGGTGGCGGCTGCGTCTCCACCTGCCTCATCTGCTTATCCCCAGGACCCTCTCTCTGGTCTCTCTTCTTTCTCTGCAACTTCAAGACTTTGTTTTAAGTTATTTCCTTTTTGAACAGGTGATATATACCATAGTTAAACATTCGAACAGAAGAAAAAGAGCATCCATTGAAAAGTAAACCTCTCACACTGGTCCTCCACCCACCCAGTTTCCCCATCCCAACAGCAATCAGTACCACCCTGGGTTGTAATTTGTTGGGTCACAGACCCCTTTGGCAATCTGGTAAAATCTGTGAACCCTATTCTCAGATGCACGACTGCACAAACACATCAAATTGTCCCACTTCACAAATATCACAGACCTCTAAGGCCCATGTGTGGTTTGAAGCTAAGGATCCCAGCCTGTACTGTATCCTCTTCCTCAGTGCCTCCTTTAGCATAATTTGTGGGTCCTGGTGCAAAATAAAAATGCAGGGCTTGGGGAGCCTGGGTGGCTCAGTTGGTTAAGCATCTGCCTTCAGCTCAGGTCATGATCCCAGGGTCCTGGGATCGAGTCCCTCATTGGGCTCCCTGTTCAGTGGAGAGCCTGCTTCTCCCTCTTCCTCTGCTGCTCCCCCTGCTTGTGCTCTCTCTCTTTCTGTCAAATAAATACATAAAATATTTAAAAAGTAAAGATGCAGGGCTCCTTGTTCAAAGATGTTCAAGACCGCGACAGCAGTGCATCAGACCAAGCATGGGGTGCTGTGTGACGCAGCTCATCATTTCCTCTGGCTCCTCTACTACCATCTTTACGGGGATTATTCTCATAGCTGTGTCTCTCACCCTAACTTGTTCTGAATTTCAGACCCAGCTGTTCAGGGAGCTGCTGAAACTCTATATGGATGTTCTTCTACCATCTCAAATTCAAGGGTCTCCAAAATGGAGCCAGTTACCCACTTCCTCCTCTGCCCCCTAACACCCAGTTCCTCACCATCCTCCTACCACCTGAGACTCCTGCCTGCACCCAGCCACTCAGTTGCCAAGTTCCACCAATTCTGATTCACACCCCTGGTGCCTCTCCCTGCCACCACCGTCTCCCTTGGGATGGCCCTTCATTACCCTCCATATGTATTACTGTTAATCACCCCCTTGATTTAGCTCCTCAGGCCTTGCCTCCACTGCTCCAATCCATGCACACCTCTCCCAGCCTCCTCTTCCCAAGGACCATCCTGATCGTGTCACTTTCATACTCAAGGACCTTTGGTGACTCACTGTTTGCAGGCTTGGGCACAAACTCCTTTGCTTGCCATTTAAGGTACTTAAAAGTAGGGTTCTAAACCTCCATGCTCATCTCCTACCCCTCCTCTTAATGTCCCTGAGGTTTCAACCCAATGGTAGAACCATCTGTCCTTCAATGGGCTGAGTGTGCTTTTTTGCATGTTACATTAGGAAGTGCTTCTGTTCATGGTCCCCAGAGTTTAGCCCTGGCTATTCCCTCATAGCCACATAATCTCTGGCCCATTCACCACAGCCACTGCCCATGGCCCTGCCCATCGTGTCCCCTACATTTCTTCTAGCGACCTTCTTCCTCTTCTCCTTACTAGAAGGGGAACCTTGGATGCAAACCTGGATAAAATCATTAAGTATCAAGCAGATACGAGTGGGATCCCCGCTCTGGTCGCTTCCTGACCTCAAGCAAGTTACTTAAACTGTTTCTTCTACAATAAAAGGCACAATAACACCTTATATAGTCATTAGAGAATTAACAGAGAAAGCAAATAAAGTCCTAAGGATAACGTCACTATTCATACTATCGTCTCATAACCACCCATGCTGAGCTGGTCCCCCTTGGCTCCTTCCCAGCTGCAGGGATCAGGAGACATCTCATCCCTCTTTCCATCAAGTTCTGGGAACCTGGGTGGGGTGGAGTGGAGGCCTGGCCCTCAGGTGCTCAAGTAGCTGTGCTGTAGTTTGGGGTGAGGGGAGCTGTTGCCTCTGCTCTCTTTGTTCAGACTCGTGGCTCAGGCAGCAGTAGGCGTGGGTGTCCCCAGGGGGAGGCACTGACAGCTTCAGTTCTCACACGGGCTTTGCAGGTGACAGTTGGGGTGGTGGGGGCCTGCCAAGGGAGGTGCGGGCCATCATCATGCCCCAGCTGATGGGTCTCCCTGGTAAATGTGGGCCCCACCTGAAACCAGCCCCACCTGAAACCAGCTGGGGGTAGCTCTGGGTGCTAAATGTAGCCTCCAGCTTACTCTGCAGCATAAGGTGAGGTAAGGTGATGAGGTCTAGAGTCTGTGGATTTGGTCCCGTTGTGTCAGTAAGTTACTAAAACTTCTAGCAATTCTTTGCTTCTCTCCGGGTTGTTTGCTCATCTGCAAAGGGATCAGTTCGACCCAGTTATCTCTGAGGGCCTGTGGCTCCTTATCACGGACTACGCCAGGACTAAGTCAGTTCTGGAGCCTCCGTGGAGATTTAGGTTCCTTGCTCCTCTGGTCCTAAGCTTTGTCTGTAACTGTTTCCATCTACAACTATCCCTTCTGTGGGGCTTTTGAGAACAGAGTCAAAATGAGCAAATGTAGAAAAGTTCTTTATTGAAAAGGGAAGGGTGGCTCCCTTGCTGGGGCCTCCTGGGCCCTGGCCAAAAGGGGCGGTGCCACCTGCTCAACTCTTCACAATGGCATCTGAAGGCAAAAGTCTGTCCAAACCTTACCTTTAATAACCTTAAAAGGGAAGTGCCGCGGTGTGGTGGTGAATCACAGAATCAATTCTGAAAAACAGCACTTTCAGGCCCTTGCCTTTAAAAACTTCTTAAAGGCAAAGTGGACAAGTGCAGCAACTAAGAGCCAGCACGTTTTAGGAAAAGTCTCAAAGAAGCATCTCCGTGTCTTTACCTTTAAGGATTTCTTAAAGGTGAGGCGTATCGGCGCAGAGTACAAAGGTGAACTGGAAAGGGGTCTACAAAGCACTTTCCAGTTCTCGCTTTTAGGATCTCTTTACAGGAGAGGTGGTCAAGCGTGACTTAATAAAAGTCAAAATGGCTCGCGGAACTATAGCCCGTCCTGCCCTCCAGAAGCCGCCTGGCCCTCCGGCCGCACCGCGTCCGCCCGCAGGTCTGCGTCCTCGCCTTCTAGGCGCTCAGGGGCGGGGAGGTAGCCAGGGCACGCGCGGTGGCGGGGCTGGGGGCGACGCGCGCCGGCGGCTGGGCGCCCTGGGCGTTTTTGGTTTCCTAGACGGTCTTCGCAGAGGAAGCCGGACGGGGGGCGGGGCGGGGCGAGGGGGCGAGCGGAGGGCGCGGTGACCATGGCGACCGCGGTGACCATGGCGACCGCGGCTCAGAGCACGGAGAGGTCGTGACACGACCTGGAGCGCTGCTTGAAGAACTTGGCGTTGCGCGGCACCAGGTTGGCCAGGAAGCGCTTGGCCTTCTTGGTGAGGCTCTCGCGGCGCGCGGGCGGCGGGGGGCCGTCGGGGCAGCCCCACTCGGGCCGCGGGCCCCCGGCGCGGCTCCGGCCCCGCCGCAGCCGGATCTGGCGCACCGCGCCCTCGAAGAGCTCCCGCGTGTTGTGGTGCAGCGCGGCCGACGTCTCGATGTGCTTGCAGCTCAGGGTCCCTGCCAGGTGCCGGCCCTCTGCGGGAGGGGACCGGTTGAGGCGCCCGCGGGCTGCACTGGGCCCGGAGCGGGGCGGGGCGGGGTGGGGGTGGGCCGGGGCGGGGGGGCGGTGGTGGTGCCCCGGGTGCAGCAGAAAGGGGTCGCGGTCGGTGAATCTCAACGGAGAACAAGGCAGGGATCACGTAGAGGGCGGTGGTGGTGCCAAGGGGAGGAGAGAAAGGGGCCTTGGAGAAGAAGTGAGGCCTAAAGAGAAGGGGTTCTCGGGCCCTAGGCATGGGCATTGAGAGTCTGCCCTTAGCCTGCTAAAGGCTAAAGGCCGTTGTTTGTGCACCGGGAGGGTAAAAGGGCCCTGTGGAGAGGAGGCGACCTGGAAGGGAGAGGGTCCCCTGAGATTGCAGGTATGATGAGGTACAGGATACTCACCCTCCAGTGAGACCTCCCGGGAGCGGGCCAGGTCGCTCTTGTTTCCAACGAGGATGACAGGGAGGTCGTGATGGGGCCTCCCAGCCCGCAGCCTAAGTAGGGTCTCTGGAACTTTGGAGAAGCTCCGTCGGTCGGTGACTGAGAAGACGATGAGAAAGGCATCCCCGGTCTGAAGGCAGTGGTCCCGCAGCCACCCCCCTGCGTCCCCCTGCATATGGGCAGAGAGTGGTGGAATGTCAGGGCTGGAGGCGTGGGAGCACCTGCCCAGCACCTGCATCTCAAGGATGAGGCATCTGGATGTGAGGGAGAAGCCACCTGCCTAGGACCGCGGAGCTAGTTAATGGCAGAATCTCCATACCCTGGAGTGTGCTTGTGGAGGAGTGGGTGGTTTATAATGTGAGCCCCACATGGGAGAATTGGGGACACAGCCTCCTAGATTGGGGTAGCCCATCCTACTTTCTTATGCTTAAGTGCTCATTGTAACAGTGAATGCTCTTCAATTGTATGTAATCTGGCCTCTCATTTCTATGTAGTAACCATGTATGTTCAGATATTCACAAATCCTCACTTTTTCCCCTTCCCTGATATTCTAGGCCCTGAGCTCTTGTCCTGTCAGATCAGACTCTTCCAGACTGGAAAATGTATGGATGGGATTGATTTCAGGGTATTCAGCCTGGCTCACAGCTGCAGGGTTTGTCAAATTCAGATCCTAACTTCCCTCTGGGTCAGAAGTCCTGGAAAGAAAGCGACACTCAGTGCCATGGCATATGCATTGATGTGGGCCTTTGCTCTGGGAGAGGATACATGTGAAAGGTCAGGTTCTAGTACGTATTGGAACCAGGGCCTACAGTGCCACCAGCCTTCAGCCACGCTCTGCTCCTCCCCAGCTCTCCTAGGTTCTCACCTGTTCCCAGATGTCATAAACAACTAGAGTCACTTCCTCCTTATCCACCATGATGCGTCTTTCATAGGTGTCCTCTGTTGGGAAATAAGGACAGGGAATAGAGCCCGTTAGGAGGCTCCCCAACACTTGTGAGACCTGGTAACCAGGGGCACCCCCTCCAGGGAGGTAGCCGCAGCAAGCACTGGAGCAGTTTCTCTTAGGTTCTGGCCTCCAGGGGCTGCTCATGCCTTGAGCTCTTCCATCCCTGACTAGGGCTCCACAGGTGCCCTTGACCCTTACAGGGCTCCCCCAAATACCTGGGTTCTCCGGCTCATGAGCACTGTCTCCCTGGAGACCACCGAAAGTGCCTGCTAGGGTGCTCTTGCCCACGCCGCTCTCCCCTACCAGCATGACCTTGAAGATGCCATCCTTTTGGGTGGGGCCTGCCTCCCCTGAGCCCAAGGAGTCAGAGGAACCAGAGGATGAGGCTTGAGGTGGCCAGTCAAGTTCATCTATGGCCTGGGCGCGCCGCAGCTGGTGCTTGTAGGGGACAGGCATACTGCCTCTTCGTCTGGGGGCCCCTGGGGCAGGAGGTGGCCCACCCCGGTCCAACCCTGCCAACAGCTTCTCTGTCTTCTTCAGCAGTGAGGCATCTGTTTCTGGGGGGGGCAAAGAGAAGGAAGCTATGAGTGGGGGGTATGCCTAGCCATCTGCAGAGGGCTCAATCCTGTCTGCTCTGGTCTCAGAGCCCCAGTGGATGACCATGACCCAGAAGGAGCTGAGAATATTTGGTCTGACCTCTGACACTGAACTCCCCCAGAACCCTGCACTGGTGGGTCTCAAAGGAGCCGACTGAAGGCTTACCTAATGTGGTTCCAGCCACAACCTGTTCAAAACGTGCCCCATGCAGGGGCGGCATGCGTGCGCAGGCTCGCACACCCACTCAGGCCTCACACTGACACACAGGCACACGCCCAGACTAGGCCTCTGGCCTGGGGGGCCTGCCCCTCCTTCCACCAAGAGGCCCTGTCTTCTACTGCTTTTGGAACAGGTAGTCCCCCCAAATGGGGAGGTGTGAAGGGGACGAGAGGCTGCCGCTGCTGCCCTGGTTCTGGGGGGTGGGTAGTGGTAGAGCCAAAAACTTTGTGGGGAGGCTGTTCCCAGGGAAGGGCCTTTGCTCCTAAAGATGTGTTCGTTGGGCTTCCCCAACCACCCCCCCAGCCGAGTGTGAGAAGAGCTGCCTCTTATGGCCCGGTAGGTAGGTGAGCATCCCCCAGGGCATGGTTGTGTGTGAGAATCTTTTTGCATCTCTGGCAGTCCCTGGAGTCCCAGAGAATCTTCTGTGAGGTAGAGGGAGGGAGGGAGTGGGGGAGAGAGCGAGAGCGGAGAGCGGGAGCATGAGCGAGAGGGAGAGTGACAATGCATGGGTCAGGGTAACTGGAGGAAGAACGACAGACACAACAAAGGGGGATGGCGAGATGCTGGAAATAGCCTAGGATCAATACTTGGCTGGCAGCCAGGGCCTCCAAGAGCCAGTGAAACCCTTCCAACAGGTCCCCAGGGCAGCCCCCAGCCCGTGATTCCCAGGCTGGTGGGCTGCCCCTTCCCTTTCCCCCATCCCTCCTGCCCATCCCAGCCTCTTGGGAATGAGGCTGACCTAGGGGCTGAGCACCAGTTTCCCCAGCGAAGCCCTGGGAGTGATGGGGGGAGGGGGCGTTTGGGCAGCACCCCCGCTGCCCCCAGCCCAGCCCAGCCCAGCCTCAGTCCCGGTGTGAGCGGGAGGCTTCCCCACTTCCTGAGTTGCTCTTCCCCTTTGCTGTTTGGGTTCAAGCTCTGTCAACCCTCAGTTCTGACCTCCCCACCAGAGCTTCAGCTCCCACCCCCATGGTTTCAGCTGGAACCTGCCCAGCTCAGCCCTCACCTGGTGTGGGTGTCCCTGGGGGGGAGGCCCGGTGGCTGCCGGAGGGGCAGAGTGCTGTGGTTTCTGTGTCCGTGTCCATGTCGGTGTCAAGGTCCGTGTGCATCGGTGTGCGTGTGTGTGTGCGTGTGCAGCCCCGCGGCTTGCAGTACCCACTCCCTCACTCAGCAGCACTGTCAGCTTTTCCCTTAAATACCACCCCCATGCCCTCCTCCCCCCCCACACCTGGGGAAATTGTTCCGCCCCCTGATGAGGTCACACATGCTAATGAGCAGTGATGTCAGCGGGATTCCCTCCTTTCTGCCTCCCCCTTCCTTTGTGTCGCTTCCCTCTGGGAGCACACACACTGCGGAGTCTGGTTTCGACCAGAACGAAGTCAGAGGGGCAAAAGAGACGGGTTCAGAGAAGCGGGGTGAGGGCTCAGCGGGTAAGGGAGCGGAGGATGGCAGGAGGCAAGGACCCAGGCACTGGGAGGTCTTTCTCCAGGAGCGGGGGACTGTGCATCATTTGTCTGTGGACTCCCCGCCTCCGAGCCGTGTCCAGCTCAGAGTGGGTGCTCGGTGGCTACATGGAGGGCCTAGAGGCAGAAACCAAGAGATTCAGGGTCACCCTGGCACCAAGCTTCCCCATCACCCTCTCCTTCCCCATACCACCCCTTCTGGGCTAAAAGACCCATCATGGTAGCCATTTCCCAACTTGGTCCCTAGGCAGATGGGGGCTCTGAAGAAGGAGCGATGGCTGCCTGGTTCGGGCAGCTTCATTTTGTCACTAGGTTCAGGCGGGTGCAAACCATGTGGGGACTGCCTCCCCTTCTCTTGTGCCCTGCCAGGCCCACCAACCTAGTGCTAGGGGAGATTGAGCTAAGCCCTCTAGAAGTTCCCTATCCCCGCTCTCCTGCTCGCTGGGGCACCACCAGCCCTCCAGGGCTACACGACGATGTCTACCTCTTTGTGGGAAGCCAGGATGGCTTTACAGCTCCTTTTCTGCCCGGGTCCCTTTCCCTTCAGGCTCCAGCTCGTCTCTTTTCTTCCTGACGCTGCAAGCACCCAAACAGACCTTCCAATTCCCTGGCTTGTTCTCACCCCGTGTTTGTTGCCAGGTGCTGCGCTAAGCACCTTCCTGCTTTCTCTCCTGTCATCCTCCTGACCTGAAGGCTCAGAGTGGTAGGTGGCTGGCCTGTCCCCAGATTGATCGTGCAGTTGGAAAATGGGGACACCAGGATTCCCACCCTGATTTTTCCAATACCAAAGACTGTTTTTCATCTGCGATGCTGCCTTCTTTGTCTTAAATATTCCAGCTGTCTCCTATTATTGGGAACGGTCTGTATGCTAATCTTCAGTGGGCTCCTCCAATGGAAGAGACGAAGAGTAATCTTGGACTGATGTGCACTGACCACTTATCTGGAGGTGAACTGCAGGGCAATGTTCGGGGTCTAGGGGAGACAGAAAGGACTCCTGAGCAACCACCATACTTACGCACTTTACTCAGTGGAGACTCTCCAGTCCTCAGTCACAGCCCACTTGGCCTTCCTTATTCACAATTTCAGTATGTCCCTGTGTGTTCCCATACATTTAGAGTAGCAAGGGACCCCTGAAAGCCTGGTAGCAAGGGAAGTAACGCTACAAAAAACTTTGAAAGCAGTCAGAAACATTTAAAAAGTGGTTGGAGGGCATTGGGCAGAAAGGCAAACAGCTTCCCTGACAGTGTTACAGCCTCTAAAGATTGCTATAGAGAGGCCGCTGGTTTCTGGGAGTGATCCTCAGCTCTCCAGAAAAATGTATATTCTATCGCAGATGTGCTGAAGAGGAGTATGTTTAGAATGATTTCCTTCCAAAATGAGTTTTAAAAGTTTTTAATTGTAAAGGGGTGAGCTTCACGTATCTGGAAAACTCACTTAGGTGGTTGGATTCATTTCTAGGATACTAGATGAGAGTGAGTCAGGGCACAGCTGACCCCGGTGGGACTCAGCCAGCCTTGGGTCCTAGGAGCAGGCTGGGTTACACCCTGAACCACCGTCTCTCTTGTCCCACTAGTAAGAGGTTGTGCACTGGCCTCTGTCCCAGCTTCCTCAGGAATGGGAGGTCCTGTGGAATGGTGGGGCAAAGGTGAGATTTGGAACTGAACCAACCCAGGTTTAACTCTGCGTCTCCGTCGAGGCTGGGCTAGTCTCATCACTCCCTCTGGGACTGCTCCTGAACCTGTGAATTGGGTTGATGATGCTCATGGCACAGCCTTGTTATGAGGGTTCGCTATGCCTGAAAAAGGATCTGGCACTGGGCAGGTTACCCAACTCTCTTATGCTCCCACAACCTCAGGCAGTGTGGCTGGAGGTCCCTCTCCCCTCCCAGCAGGGCCTGGAGCTTGGTTCAGATCGATTCTCAAGGACTGAATTCTGGTCTGTGCTGTTATCTCAGATTCCCAGGCTGATCTCCATCTCATGCTGAGAACACCTCCCTCCTCCACAGCCAGAGCCTTGGCAAGAGTCCCACACCCTGATACTGGGTACTTTGGATGGTGGTGTCTCTGTCCTGATAGGATGTGAGGTGGTTCCGTTTCTTTTTCCTTAGGCCACGGTGCAAGTAAACTTGGGTGACTGCTCCCCAAGGCTCCACCTCTCCTGGGTGGGACCCTCTTAGTTTCCCCATGCTGCCTGCACAAGGCTAATCCCCTGTCTCCACCAACCTGGGGCTTCACTGTGCCTGACACAAGTAGTGTTACCCCTTGCACCTTCTAGAGCATACACCCAGCACCTAGAGAAACTTCTTTTAGACTCAGGAATCCAGACACACAGCCCTTTCCAGTGAACTCTACCCTCAGGTCTTCCCCCTCTGGCTTTCTGAAGCATTCCACCCTGAGGAGCATTCTTTTACCTTAAATCTTTGTCCACATTCAAGTTACAAATACCACCAGGAGATAAAAGGTCTGGAGCAGGACAAGGGATGAAGCTATCGGCTGAGGGTTTTTTTTGGGGGGTGGCTATGAAGAAGAGAGGAGCAAGGGAGAGGCATAGACCACTGATGGGGAGGTGTGGGAGGGAAATCAGCACTCCCTGCTTCCCTGGGCCTGACACGGGGGGAACTCAGGGACTGTTAGCACTTGGGAAGGCCCAAAGGGGTTAGAGTACACAAGGATGGGGATTTCTGAAGGCCCTTTCCCAATCTCTGGAGAGGGTCTGGAGTGAAAGGAATCTGGCTCTTTCCCAAGTCAAGATCCCATGATCCCACGACTATACCACATTCACCCTCTGCCACTTCCCTAGTCTCTTGCTCCCTGGGAGGAGGAACATGCAGTTGGTGCTAGGTGTGAGGATGCTAACAGGCTGTGATCAACAGGGCCCCTCCACCAGGGGGTGGGAAGAGGGCAGGCCTGCCAGGAAGGGTGAGGGTGAGCCTGACGGGAGTCTGCTTCTGTTGGGGAATGCCTTACTTCCGCTTGTAGGGCACCATGCCCACCCCCATGGACTCCGACTGTATCCTTTGTCGCCGTTTTCATTTCAAACTCTGGGACAGCTTCTGTCACTTCACTCACCAGAGGCTGGGCTCCAACGTTTCTCACAGATTATTCCCTCCTCCATCACCTTCTCCAGCTCTTCAACTCCGGCCACTGCTTACACTCCCGCCCCTTTTCTCAGGTCTGGGGTCCAGCCTCCAGCCCTAGTCCTCACAGCAGCTTAGTTTGCTTATCCTGTGGATGCTCACCCTTCCAAGAATCCACAACTCTATTCCAACTACTGACAACATTCTTTAGAGTCTAGTTTGAGCCCTCTTCTAGGAAGACCCTTTGGATTTGGTCAAAGTGATGCCAGCATCTTCAACCCCGAATGTTTATGATTTTTCTCTCGATTTATCTTTGTCTGCTCTGAGGCATCCTGGCTGAGAGTTCATCTGTCTTGCCTAAGCCAGACTGTAAGTGCTTGGTGGGGGTGGAAGGTGGAGGCCAGGAGTCGTGGCTCCTATGTTCCACTAGGGACATTCTGCTTCTGTGATCTGTGCTCTGGGAGGACTCCATAAATGAGAACCTTCCAGCTACAGGGCCCAGCTGGCTCACCAGACTTCTGGCCTGGCGGTGAGTAAAGAGGCTTGGTGCTTACCGCTGGTGTCACTCACTGTAGAGCTGAGCCCCAGGGGGGTAGGTGGGGTTGGTGGAGAGAATTGGTCCTTAGGGTTCTTGGAACTTTCTTACCCTCTGAGCGGTATAAAACCCAAGGGTGTGTGGTTAGTAGGAGGAGGGCAGGAGTGGGAGGGCAGACCAGAGGCCTTGGTAGGGAGGAGCACCGTGAGGCGAATATCAGCTGAGATGGGTAGAGACAGGGCTCTGGTCATAGCTCATTTACAAAAATCTGAAATTTCTTGTTCTTTTATTTTCAACCTTGACTTGCTGGGCAATGACCTAGCTATGGGACAAAAGCATTTTTTGTGCTCTTTTTATGAGCCAGGCCCCGCAGGAAGGATCACAGTTGGCAAAACCTCAGGCTCTGCCCAAATCCTTCCCCTGGGGGCTGGAGGTCTCCAGCCAACTGACATTCTGGTGCTTAAAGGCCACTTTTGGGGAGGGGTTTCGTAAGGATGGAGTGTCCAGGCCCATGACCCTTTAAGAAATTTACTTTTTAAAAACAGCCACATGAGTGGTGGTGGTGTGGGGAGACGGTGGCGGTAGAGAGACTGTGGTCTCTGGGCATGGCAGAGGGAGCTCTGTGGGAGCCCTTTCCCCGCCTGAGAGATACCTAACTTTACAGCAGCTACACAGGGTCAACAGGAGGCTCACCAAGGCCCCTCAGACGGAGGGCCAGGGAGGGAAGTGGGGGAAGGGAAGCTGAGCTGCCCTCTAACGGGTTGTCGGCACTGCGACCGGAGCCCCCGAGGGCGCCAGGTCACCTCAGGCAAGCAGTGGCTCATCCTCCGCTTCCACCACCCAGAGCCCTGGCTCAGCCAGTGGCAACAGAAGCACATCATCTTCGTCCTCTGGAGACAGGGCTGTGGTATGGGGTTCAGGTGGGGTCCGAGTTGGTCCTGAGGGCCGAAGGCTAGGCAGGAGGCGGCCTCGCAGGGCCTGCACCACTCCAGACAACAGTGACGGCTCTAGGGGCACGGAGGGCAGTGGCCCCGGGGCCTCGGAGACAGTAGCGGGGGCCGGAGACGCGCTGGTGGATGGAAGGGGAGCCTTGACAGGCAGCGGGGGTGCTTGTCCCCCGTCCTGCCCACCCACCGCGCCCCCCTCACGGGCCGAACCTGTGTTGCCATCTAGAGCCTCAAGGGGAGCGGCAGAGGGGGTGACCTGGGATCTGGTCTCAGGGGTCCGGGCTGGGGGGTGGGCTCGAGGAAGCAGGCCCCAGCGGCGGAGCCGGCGCACGAGCCGGCGCACAGAGCGGCCCCGCGGGCGGCGGCGGGCACCTGAGGCAGCCCCTGGAGTCACGTCCTGGCGCAAGATCTGGAGCAGCGAGCGCAGGTTGCCGAGCACTGAGTTCTGCAAGGACAGGAGGCAGGGCCCGGAGTCAGAGTTGTGGCGAGGGCCAGGAGGCTAAAGAAGGACGGTACGGCGGCAGTGCCCCGGGAGGCTTGGAAGCAGGAAGGACGAGGCCTGGGGGTCACTTACGTCGTTAGGGTTCTCCGTAGGGAAGTCCTCTACAGGCGGGATGGCGCCCTGGGCAATGAGCTGCCCGTAGGAGGGCGGCGCCTGCTGCTGCACAATCTCAGCCTCCATCCGGGACAGGGGGGCGAAGATGCTGGAAGGAACGAGGGCTGCTCAGCCACAGGCGGTGCCAGCCAGAGCAGCCTGTCCTAGCCCGGACGCGTCTCTTCCCTCTGCACCCAGGCCAGGACGACTGAGCGATGCCCTGGCTTTCCCAAAAGTCACCTGAGGTCCCCTCCTTCCTTGAGACTGCTTTCAGCATCTAGCCCCGTCCTCTCCTCAGAGGAGCACCCTGTCCCTCCCGCTGGACGAGTCCGGGAGCCAACCCATAAGCAGGGCACCAGAACCCGGCCCCGGCGCGGGCACCGTCATGGTCTCGCCCTCGGTCCGCCCGGCCCGACGGCTGGCTGCACTCACTGACCTGTACTCCTGGGTGCGAATGGCATAGAGCTTGCAGGTGCAGCCCAGCGCGATGACCAGCAGCAGGCCGCACACCAGGCTGCCGATGACGGCGGCGGTAATGACTTTGCGGGGCAGGGCGTAGGAGCAGTCCCACTCATCGCTGCCGTCGGCGCAGTCTGGCTGCCCGTCGCACACCCACGTCTCATACACACACTTCTCGTCCCGGCAGCGGAAGTTGCCGGGCTGGCAGTGCCGGCAGCGTCTCTCGTCCGCTCCGTCGGCGCAGAAAGTCTGGTAGTTGCAGCGGTCGGCAGGCAGGTAGCAGGCGGTGGCCCCGGGCGTGCCGGCCGCCCCGCAGGGGAAGTGTCCGGGCGGGCAGCTGGGGCAGTTCTCCTCGTCCGTGCCGTCGGCACAGTCCCACGAGCCGTCGCAGCGCTGCGCCTCGCTGTAGCAGCGCTCCCCCAGGCCCTCGCTGGCCCCCAGGCTGGCGCCCAAGCCGCAGGGTCGATCCCAGGGCAGGCAGTAGCCCCGCACGTGGTAGGTGGCGTTGAAGCCCCGGCCACTGCTCCAGGCGACCGTGTGGTAGGCCACGGTGGCCTGGCCCGACAGCGTCTCCACGGTGACAGCCTTGCCGTTGCTGAAGTGGGTGAGGCTGCGCAGCAGCCGGGAGGGCCTGGGAGGCCCGGGGCCATCATACACGTGTACGGCGTCTCCGTAGCCCAGGTCCAGGGCCGTGAAGCGCACGGCCAGGCGCCGGCCGTCATGGGGGTCCAGCAGCCAGAGGCAGGACTGGGGGTGGGAGGCCGAGGCCGGGTGTGCATAGCCCGGGGAAGAGAAGACCCCGTAAAAGTCTTCCAAGGTGTGATTGCAGGGGGGGGTGGGGACAGGGGCCGGGGTCAGGTCGGGGAAGGGGTCCGAGCTGCAACCTGCCTCATCAGAGCCATCGCCACAGGCGTCCACGCTGTCGCAGCGCTGGGCCAAGGGCACGCAGCGGTGGTTCAGGCACTGGAACTCCTCGGGCAGGCACATCAGCCAGTCTGCAGGAGGCACCGTGGAGAAGGGCTATGAGACACGGGAGCTGGGGGCGTCCTCCCCTCCTCCCTGCGGCTTCTACTACCTGTTCTACTAGTCCCAGACACCTCCCTGTCCAGCATACCTTGGCTGTAGGAGAGCAGGAAGCCCTGGCCCATGGGTGCTCTGGCCCCGGCATAGCTGTAGGTGATGGTGACGTTGCCCCCAGGCAGCTGCAGAGGGCTGGCTGGTGCCTCACACAGGGAGAGCCGTGGCTGGAGAGGGGAGCGCAGGACTAAGCGCTCTGAGCCACAGGCCAGGTGCAGTTTTTGGAACCTACAGGGGTGGAGGAGAGCAGGACGTGAGCTGTTTTTTGTTTTTTTTAAGATTTTATTTTTAAGTAACCTCCACACCCAGTGTGGGGCTCGAACTCACAACCCAGACATCAAGAGTCCCACGCTCCACCCACCGAGCCGGCCAGGCGCCCCATGGACTTGAGATAGTCTTGACCACCGCTGGCTTCTTCCTCTCCCAATGCTGTCAGGTCTCTTCTACCCCAAGAAGCACAAGCCCCTGCTCATCCACAATCCAAATCCAACAGCCAAATGAACTCAGCCGAATTCCTTCACAGTCAATGGCAGTAGTCCTGACAGAGGCCAGTAGCAGCATGGCATTCTGATCCCTCCGCCTCTTCCCAGACTATCCTCTTTGCCCTTTCTGGGTAAATTCACGAGAGTGAACTCTGTGAAGCAAATAGCCAGATACTTAACATGGGCCCCAACCCTATGGTCCAAGGTCAGAGGAGACTGGGGAGACTTATACAGCTTAAAAGATCTGGGGAGGCTGAGGAAGGTTCTACGCTAACTAGGAATAGCTTCTGAAACCCAGGCGAGGATGTGCAATGGATTGAAGGACTCCTCGGAGCAGCCACATTGGAGCCCAAGGACTGTTTCTAGAGTGCCTGCTGTCCTTCAGAGAGGACCAGAATCCAAACTAGATGTTGGCCCCAGCTCGGCTCCAATTCACTGTGTCTGGGCCAGAACAAGCCAGGCTTTTAGGGCAGACTCGGCCAAATCAAATTCTACTCTTTCTCCCGTTGACAGGGATGAAAACTCCATGGAGAAGTAGTTGCTGAGGGCTTTCCCATGGTGAAAGAGGGAGGGGGACGGAGGGTAATAGGGTCTTGCCCTGCTTCTCACCTCACTGTTACGGTCTGCTCCCTGCTCCCCAGGATAAGCCAGGTGCAGTTGGCAGGGGCGCTGCGGCTGTCCCGGCCCAGGGGCCTCTGTAAGGTGCCCTGCACTTCCAAGAGCACTGCCGGAGGGTCCTCACAGGCTGGAGAGAGAGGAAGGTAAGGACACTGGTTGAGAGCCCATTACTGTCATACCCCCTGCCCCCAGGCTTGAGGCCTCTAAGGGCCTGAGCTCTTTAAGGAGCAGAGAAAGCCCCCCTCTCCGTCCACACACCCACACCCACACTCTAGAATCATAGTCTTCAGTGGACCCCCTTCTTTCCCACATTTATTATAGCTTCACCTTAAGTATCAACACCACAAACGATCTGAAGTCTGCTTTGTGCCAGCCACCGGGCCAGGAGGAACAGGAAATACTGTCTCTACAATCAGGGAGACTACATCTGGCTAGGGAGATCAACTACAGATATTTGGAAAAAACCAAAATAGTACATAACAACCAGGTGAGAGCTCACACGGGGTCTGTTTCCCCGTTTGTAAAATAAGGATGGGTGATCTCCACTCTAAAACTATGACAGGTGCCAGAGGAATTCAGGGAAGAGAGAATCCTCATGGGTCTTCTCTTACTACCAAGCCCTTGGGGCCCAGGGGCATCCTCTACTCACCAGGATTTGGGAAAATGATCCGGTCTGGATGTGCCAGAGCGCCTCCTAGAGGAAGAGCGAGAAAGCGCAGGGGAGTGAATCGCCCCTAGTTTTCTTCACCTGAGCAACTCAAGGAGGAAAGGTAGCCATCTGGGACTTCCGGGTAGTTTAAGGGAAGGGGCAGTGGAGCTGGGGGACGCTGCGCAGTGTGACCTCGAAGGAAGGTACGGCAGTACGGCCTGGGGGGTGGGCATGGCGATCTAGGGAAGCCCAAGGGAGGATGAGGGCTGAGGGGAGCGGCGGGCAGCTTCCCCGGGGTCGGGGCAGGCAGCGTCGGATGCGGCGGCAGGGGCTGGGAGACACCCGCAGGCAGGGGAAGTGAGGGGCGGCAGAGCAGGAAGGCAGTGAGTGTCCGGGCCTGTGACAGCCCTAGGGGCGGGGTGCCGGGTGAGTAGTCTCGTTTCGGTTTCTTACCCAGGAGGAGGAAGAGGAGGGTGGTGGGCAGCATCCTGAGCCGTCCGGAGGTGCAGGAAGAATCCCGGAGCTTCTGTCGTCTATCCAGTGGGGAGGCGGCGCCGCTCCGGGCGTCCAGGCCCCCCACTGCCTCCTCCCCGAGGGGGCTGCATGGCCCGGGCTCCCCCACCCGCGCTCTGGATGCCAGGGCTGGGGGCGAGGAGGGGGCGGCCGTCCGGGAGCAGGGGCGGTGCCTCTCTCCAACTTCGGAGTTGTTTTCCCCGGCCGCCGCCGCGCTCTCTCCCGAGGCCGGCTCCCGAAGTCCCGGGACTCGGTTCGAGGCCCGGCGCTGGAGCGCGCCCTCGCCTAGAGCCCGCCCGCAGGCCGCGAGCGCTCCTGTCCAGGCCCGGCCGCCACCTGCCGGGGCTTGAAGCCACTTCCTCTTCGGGCCAAACTTTGCCGACGGTCAGCCCCCAGGGCCGGCCCGGGCGCCGCACAACTTCTCCAGCGCGTCCAGCCGGCGGGACGCGGCAGGGGTGCGGGGGAGGGGGACGGGAGGCTCGGCCCAGCTCCCCGGCCCTCGCCCGGGCGGTACCCCTGCCAGCCCAGGGGTTGGAGGAGCCGGGGCGGAGGGAGGGGGCGGGTGACGAGCCTGGCCCCACCCCTGCCAATCAACGCGCGCGCCCCGCCCACCCGCTCGCCTTAACCCCTTTCCGGCTCTGCTGGGACTCGTCAGACCGGCCCTTGGCTAGGCGCTCTGCCTCCGCTTTGAACTCTGCTTTTTTTCGGTCCTTTCGGGGTGGCACGTTTGTTACAGGACACGTTGGTCAGGGGACCACTGCTTATTCCGTCACTGTCATGTCTTTCCTTTGGACCCTTAAGCTGTCAGTACTTTTCTTGTTCCAGTGTCTGAGATCCGGCAGCGCTTTTTGTCGTGAGCCTCTATTATAGCAATTACCACACGGTGCTATAACTATTTGTTTACTCCTCTTTCCCGCCTCCGCCCCGCCCCTTCTCTGGAAGCAGAAACTTCCTGTAGGTTGGGGCCTAGACTGTTTACCTTTGCACCCACAGGGTTTCTTTCCTGCTGAGACACAGTAAGAATTACCAATAAATGTACCTTCGCCACTTGCCGACTCTGTGATCTTGAGAAAAACACTTAACATCTCTGTGCTTCTTGATTGTAAAATGGGGTTAATAGTGCTGACAGTTGTCATCAACATTTAGGGAGGTAATGCAAGTTGAGCATCTAGGAAGTGCTCTGTACCTTGCAACAATTATTATGATTAGTCACAGAAGATCTTTCTTATTTATGTGGGCTGCTATTACTTCTTATTCCTGTGGTACTGATAGGTAATATTAGTAAATAGTAACAATAGAAGAATTTGCTCTTTTAATCCTCCTCACAGTCTTTGTGAGGTAGAAGCTATTGTTACTTCCATTTTACAGATAAGGAAACTCAGGCATAGAGAGGCTAAGGATTTTGCCCAAGGTCATAAATCTAGTAAATGCTGAAACAAGGGTTTGAACCTAGGCGATCTGCCCTGGACAGAGTGTACATTTGGATCCTTACTACTCTCTCCTCTCTACAAATGGTACAAAACACTTTTTTATCCATGACATTTGTTGTTGGCATCCGTTTTGATATTTTCAAAATTGGAACCATAGCAGGGCCTGAAGCCATAGAGTTGGTCATAAAAAGGCCCTTCTTCCACTTGGACCTTGGTCCCGTGTCAAGGGATTTTGGTCCCTTGGTCTCTCTGTGCCCTCTGCTGTGCTCCCTCTCTGTACTCCCTCTCTGTGCAGCTCTAGGGATTAATGAGGAGTAAAATAGGATCCGGATTGTGGAAAAGGATGTCGAGCAAAGGGAAGCAGAGCTAAGAGGTTGGAAAAATTAAAAATATTTAAGTTCTAAAAGTGATCATGGAGGTTTTAGTTGAGTGCTGACTATGTGTTCTCTATGCTTGGTGGATGCCTGGAATTCTTTTTTTTTTTAGATTTTATTTATTCGTTTGAGACAGAGAAAACGAGCAGGGGGAGAGGCAGAGGTAGAGGGAGAAGCAGAAGCAGACTCCCCACTGAGCGGGGAGCCAGAGGACAGTCATGAGATGATGAGATGTGGGGCTGGATCCCAGGACCCCAGGACCTGGAGATCATGACCTGAGCCAAAGGCAGCCGCTTAACCATCTGAGCCACCCAGGTGCCTTGGATGGCTGGAACTCTTAAGACTTCATTTGAACTTCAGGGAGCTTACTGTCTACTTGGAAAGAGAAATCAGATACACAAATGAAAGAAGCCAGAGAGCCATGAGGAGTACACACGGGAGTGGGCATGTGGGGGAGTGAGGAATTTAGAAAGTAAGTGGAAAAGGTGGTAGTGAATTGGAAAGAGTTGTGGGATGCAGGGAAAGGAGGAAGGGAGCCCATGGTCTGGGATGCCCAGTAAATGAAAATTTGCCAAAAAATAAAGTCAAGATCTAGACTGTTGGGAGCAATCATCATCATCAGGAAGAAATAGCACTAGGGTAGAAAAGAGTTTCATTCTATAAGTATTTGTTAGAGTGCCTTCCAAGTGCAAGGCACTAAACTAGACAGTGGGGGTTCATATTTAAGAGTGAATTCAAGCCCCAAAACGATAGGAAAAAACTAAAGAGGACATAGTTGCTTAAAATGAATTTAAGTTTTAATTAATCTAGTGAGTTTAAGTGTCCGGGCCCATATAAATCACATCCTAGACCATCAGGTACATTTAGGAATGAGCCTGTGGAGATGTTCTTGGAAATCTTTGAGGAATTTTGAGAAATAGTAGAAGTAGTGGAAAATGGGCAGATGTTTGGCTTTCAGAATGAAAGTATCTAACTTTGGTAGACTGCTTGCCTATGGCAGGCACTGTTCTAAACACTTCACATGTATTATCTCAGTTAATCCTCACCACACCTCACCCCTAGGAAGTAGGTGTTATTTTTGCCCTCCTTTTATAATTGAGGAAACTGAGTCATAGGTCAGATAACTTGCTCAAGATGAAACTTCTAGCACGTGCAGGAGCCACGGTGCTATGGTCTGAATGTTTGTGTCCCCCAGCCCCCAGATTCATATGTTGATTTCCTAACCCCAGAAGATGATAGTATTAGAAGGTGGGCCTTCAGGACATGTTAAGTCCATGAGATGGAGCCCACAATGGGACCAGTGCCTTTTATAAAAGGGGCCCTAGAGAGATCCCTCCCTGTCCACTATGAGAGGACACGGTGGGGAGGTGTGGCGGTGAACCAGGAAGAGAGCCCTCACTAGCAGGTGACCACGCTGGTGCTTTGATCTTGTGCTTCTCAGTCTCCAGAACTGTGAGCGATAAATCTACCCAGTTGGTGGTATTTTGTTATAGCAGCCCAAATGGCCTAAGACAGAGGCTTGCTACTGAGAAGTTGGGGTGTTGCTGTAACAAATGCCTAAAAATGTGGAAGTGGCTTTAGACCTGGGGAATGGTCAGAGGCCAGAGGTGCATGCTTAGAGAAAGCTACCATTGCTGTGAGAGGACCATTAGGGGCGATTCTTGTGAAGGCTCAGAAGGAGAGAGCTGTATAGACCTCAGTCTCCTTAGATTACCTAAGTGGTAGTGCACAGGATGTGGATAGAAATATAGATGGTCAAAGTCACTCTGACTGGGTCCCAGATGGAGATGAGGGACATGTTAATTGGAAACTGGAGGAAAGGAGATCCTTGATATAAATTGGCAAAGAGCTTGGCCGAATTGTGTTTGTGTCCTAGTATTTGTTGGAAGGTAGACCTCGTGAGTGATGAAATTGGATATTTGGCTGAAGAAGTTTCTTTTTTTTAATTTCTTTATTTTATTTTTTTAAGATTTTATTTATTTATTTGACAGAGAGAGAGAGAGCGAGAGAGGGAACACAAGCAGGGGGAGTGGGAGAGGGAGAAGCAGGCTCCCCACTGAGCAGGGAGCCTGATGCGGGACTCGATGAGGGGCTCGATCCCAGGATGCTGGGATCATGACCTGAGCCGAAGGCAGATGCTTAATGATTGAGCCACCCAGGCGCCCCTACATTTTTTTATTCTTTTTAAAGTAATCTCTATACCCAATGTGGGGCGCAAACTCACCACCCCAAGATCAAGAGTCACATGCTGTACTGACTTAGCCAGCCAGGCACCCCAGTTGGCTGAAGAAATTTTGAAGCGAAGTGTTGAGGAAGCAGCCTGGTTTCCCTTGAATACTTGCAGTAAAATGCAAGAAGAGAAAAATGATTTAAAGGGGGAATTGTTCATCAAAAAGGATGCAGAACTAAAAACTTGGAAAGTTCTTATCACTATCTAATATTCTATATATATTTTAGTCATTTATCATGTTTATTGCCTGCTCCTCCCACAAGAATGTAAGTTCCTGGGGCGCCTGGGTGGCTCAGTCATTAAGTGTCTGCCTTTGGCTCAGGTCATGATCCCGGGGTCCTGGGATCCAGTCCCGCATTGGGCTCCTTGCTCAGTGGGGAACCTGCTTCTCCCCCTGCTTGTGCATTCTTTCTCTCTCTTTCTCTGGCAAATAGATAAATAAAATCTTAAAAAAAAAAAAAAAAAAAGAATGTAAGTTCCTTGGGGCAGGGATCTGTTTGTTTACTGGTGTATCCCCAGTGCCAAAAACAGTGTCTGATAAATGTAGGTACTCGATAAATGTTTGCCGAATGAATGCCAGTCCTAGGCATCACACAGATCACATCTTTTAATTTGCGCAACTACTCTTTCAAATATTAGCCCCATTTTAAAGATGAGGAAATGCAAGCTCTGTAAAGTGATATAACTTGCCAACTGCCAAACTAGTAAGTTGTAAAGCCTGGATTCCCACTTGGCTTGTGTAACTCCAGAGCCCTTGTTCCTAACCATCAAATGATACTACCTCTCTCTGTTCTGGAAGCTATGTTTTAAAAGATTGATACAATGGGGGCGCCTGGCTGGCTGAGTTGGTGAAGCACAAAGCTCCCCGGGTTGTGAGTTTGAGCCCCACATTGGGTGTAGAGATTACCTTAAAATAAAATCTTAAAAAAAAAAAAAAAAGATTGATATAATGAATCAATCTAGAGGAGGGTGTTAGGACTGGTGAGGGGTCTCTAAGCCATGTCATATGATAAGCAGTTTATGGAACTAGAAAGTCTTTTCACCTAAAGAAAAGCTTAATTTGAGTGAGGGATTGAATATATGAAAAGTAGATCCAAATATTTGAAGAGCTATAGCATGGAACAAGAATTTGTTTGTTCTGTGCAGTCTGAAGGGCAGAGCCTGGAATTAAGAGAGCAAATAAGGAAAGTCAGTCTATTCCCTGCTTGAGGCACAGAAGCTGAGGGTACAGATAGGGTTGATGCAGAGGGCAGAGGTCCTGGACCTTCAGGATTCCTTGGCAACTCTGTGAATTTCGCATATCTTCCCAGAAAACAAGGGCAAAGAAGCTTCTAGAAGCAAGTTGTGTTCAATGCTAACATGAGGCCAACACAGTGAAAGCAGAGAGAAAACCTCAGGTGGGAGGAACGCGGTCATGAGGGCCCATTCAGGAGAAGTTTCAGTGCTCAATTTGTCAGCACATATACTAAAATGGGAACAATACAGAAAAGATTAGCAGGGCCCTGTGCAAAGATGACACAAATTCATGAAGTGTTCCATATTTTTATTGTACACCTAAAACTAATATAACACTGTATGTTAATTAAACTTCAATTGTTTAAAAAAGATTATTTGAGAGAGAGAGAGAGAGAGAACATGAGCAGTGGGGAGGGGCAGAGAGAGAGGGAGAAGCAGACTCCCCGCTGAGGGGGAAGCCCCAAGAAGAAGATAAAGATGGGGCTTGATCCCAGGACCTGAGATCATGACCTGAGCAGAGGGCAAACATAACCTACTGAGCCACCCAGGTGCTCCCCCCTTTTTTTAAAGGAGAAGTTTCAGGGGCGCCTGGGCGGCTCAGTTGGTTGGGCGTCTGCCTTCTGCTCGGGTCATGGTCCCAGGGTCCTGGGATGGAGTCCGCGTCGGGCTCCCTGCTTGGTGGGGAGCCTGCTTCTTCTTCTCCCTCTGCTGCTCCCCCTGCTTGTGTTCTCTCGCTCTCTCTGTCAAATAAATAAATTAAAAATCTTAAAAAAAAAATAAAGGAGAAGTTTCAGTAAATGTCTGGGTTGCCTCCACAGATGTGGAATTTAGCTTAAAAAGAAATGACTGATTGGAAAAAAAAAAAAAGAAAGAAAGAAATGACTGGTTGGGGTGCCTGGCTGGCTCAGTCAGAGAGCATGCCACTCTTGATCTGGGGGTTGTGAGTTCGAACCCCATTTTGGGTGTAGAGATTACTTAAATGAATAAATAACTTTAAAAAACTTTAAAAAAATGACTAGTGAAGGAATGCAGACAGCTGTTGAAAAACTTTAGCTTGACAGAAAAGGGGGATATGAGGGAAATCATTCAAGGCTGCAGCAATATCCAGGAGAGAGCTTTTCAAGATGTGGAAACTTCTGTGTTTGAAGGGAGTGGGGATTAAAGACCCTGCCATATGGTTATAGGAGCAAGTTTCCTTACACTTTGGAAAGAATGAGATGCTGGGTTGGAGACACACCTCGGAGGTTTGGAGCAACCTCAAATCATGTCCATTTTGGGGGTGTCTGGTAGATTACAAAGTTAAATACTAAGATGGTTTTGAAGATACTTAGTATATTTTATTAATTAATTAATTAATTAATTAATTTAGATTTTATTTTTTAAGTAATCATTAAACCCAACATGAGGCTTGAATTTAACAACCCCGAAATCAAGAGTCACATATTCTACTTGACTGAGCCAGCCAGATGCCCCAATACTTGGTGTATTTTAAATGTTTCTATTTAACAAATGAAAACTCTTAGCATAAACACAGCAATAATATAGTGATAGTTACAAAATACCTACAGGCATTTTTTTTTTTTTTTTTAAGTACAAGATTGAAGAGCCCTATAAATGTGAGACTGGGATTAAAGGATCCTCCTGGGGTGAGGATGAGGTTAGGGTGGGGATGAGGTTAGGAAGATGAGTGCAGGTTAGAGGCGCCCCAAGAGGAGGCATGACCTCCAAAGGCCTCAGGGAAGTGACACAGAAATGCTCACTCTCGGATAAAGGAGGCAGGGAGGCCGGCTTGCCTTGGCACTTCAGGGGTCAAAGCATTCCGAGGTCGGGCCCAGGGGAAGGGCATCGTGGAGCGATCAGTGTCTGAGGCGTCCACAGGGGGGCAGCGTGGCGACTCGGAGGAGCTCTGAGAGGTCCCCGAAATGGCCCTTTACTTCCTCCCACACCCCAACTCCACTCCCTCTTCCTTCCCGTTGTTATTCGAGGGCTGCCCACCAACCCCCGCAACAGGGACAGCTGAGGGAAACTCTGACTTTTTCTTCTCTGCAGCTGGAAGGCTAAGGCTTGTCATCCTGTTGCGCCCATAGTCCCACCCCTTTAAGTACAGGTGTCCTGGGTGGAAACATGGAAAGTGGAAAGGGGGAAGGAACAGTCTGGCGCTATCCGGTATCCATGGCCCGTGTCGGGGGCCTGGCTTGGCCCCTGCCTCTCAGGCTTGGTTCGCAGCGCCAACACCCAGCACAAGGGGGCGCTATCGCCCCGCAAACCCTGCCCGGCTGGTCTCTGCAGCAGAGTGGGGGGTGGCCAGCCGGAGAGTGGGGTGGGTGTTCTTCTGGGCCCCTTGTCCAGCTTTCCTCCACCCAGAATTTAGATGCAGTTTTGTGCAGGCAAGGGGTGGGGGGGCTCTGGAACACTGGCTGGTAAGGTAGAGGAGAAACTCTGGGGACAACTGGCAGGTGTCAGGAGGAGAGAACTTTGTGTGGGCCCCCCAGGCCAGGGTCCAGAGCAGGCTGGCCGGAGGGTACCGCCTGAAGGATTGGTATTTCCAGAAGCGCTGGGTTAACACAACCCGATGCTGATCACTCCCAGATTAAGGGCAGGCTGTGGGGGACACATGAGGAGGCCATAGGGACAAATGTTTAGGAATTATGAACCCATTACCTTGATATATTTTTCTTTCTTTTTTTAACTTTTTAAAGATTGAGGTGAAATATACAGTCAAGTTCATGAAATGTACTAAAACCTACAGCTCAATGATTTTTTACGTTACGTATACATAATACTTCTATACTTATGTGTACAGTACTTATATATTCCCAGCTACAGCTGTTTGCTTGTGTAATTCACAACTTTCACTGGCAATTTAAGTCAACAAACCTTTTTTTTCCCTTTTTTAAAGATTTTATTTATTTGTTTGTCAGAGAGAGAGCGCACAAGCAGGGGGAGCGGCGGGCAGAGGGAGAAGCAGGCTCCTCGCTGAGCAGGGAGCCCATTCGGGACTCAATCCCGGGACCCTGGGATCATGACCTGAGCCGAAGGCAGATGCTTAAATGACTGAGCCACCCAGGCGTCCCTTTAAGTCAACAAACTTTTTTTTTTTTTTAAGATTTTATTTATCTATTCATGAGAGACAGAGAGAGAGAAGCAGAGGCAGAGGGAGAAGCAGGCTCCAGGGAGCCCAATGCGGGACTCAATCCCAGGACTCGAGGATCATGACCTGAGCTGAAGGCAGACGCCCAACTGACTGAGCCACCCAGGCGTTCCTTTAAGTCAACAAACTTTTATTAAGGGACTCTTGCGTGCCTAGCACCATACTACTCCTTTGTAAGGAAGCGAGGACAGAACATGTTTGTCCCGTGGCTGTGGTGGGGTCAGTATTATTGTGAATCATAGTCATTCCTTGACAGAAGTATCCCATCAGTGCCCTGGAGGGCTGTGGCAGGCTGTGTGATCTGCTTGCAGTGGCCATATTTTTGGAATCCAAAGTGGGAGGAATTGTCTGCCATGTCTGAATACACTAATGCACAGAACCCCAGGAAGATAATATTATTGGATCCAGAATATACGGTCAGGGCAACCACACTACGAGCACAGAGCCAGACACTGAGTGGCCAAGGAGAGCATTTTTGGGAATTGATTTTGCTCTCTGGCCTGGTGCTCCATGTCTCTGGAAGCTGAGCAAAGGGTGACGTCTTTGACCACAGGCTGGATCGAAATGAGCTGGAGCTTGTCGCGTGTGTGTGAATCCGCTAGGCCTTTGGAGGCACCAGTCTTTTCCCCTCCCTTGTGGTCATCCTGGCCTTGCCCCACCCACACCCCATCCTGCCCCAAATCAGGGAAGTGCCCCTATTGGGAAGTGAAGTGTGTGAGCAGGATGTGACCCATGGTGAGGCAGCTCCCACACCTGGTCTGGTCCCTGAGTCAATGAGCTACTTCAGGAAGTCCTTCCGCCAATTCACTGCAGTGTGGACACCTCTTCTGGGCCATCTCTTGCCCCTCCCCACTCAGGTGTGGGTCTGTGGGGGCAGGAAACTGGTCTCCTCCTCCTCTAAGCCACAAAGGGCCCATTGGAGAAATAAGGTACCCTGGGGGAGCGGGGGAGTGCTGCCTCCGCGGGGAGGTAGTGGAAGCTGCTCCCTTGGGGTGTGGCAATAGCCCTGCCCTGGGGTGCCCAATCCTGCCCTAAAGGCCCTGGTTCCAGGGCTGGTGAGGGACAGAGGAGGACAGAGGGGGCTGGGCCTGGCTGGGGAAGGCTGGCCTGGAAGGCGCTCAGCCTTCGGCCCTGGGCCAGGGTGGAAAGTATGTGTGTGAGCTCATTTGAAAGGTGGCTTCTGGCCAGTCAGGCCTGCCTCCTTTCCAGGCCCCAAGTGCCCAGCCCCCTTGAAGGCGGCCTCTGGGTCTCCCCAGTCTCCCAAGACTGTCTGAGGGACAAAGGCCGAAAGCCCCAGGTTAGGTGTGCAGGCATTGGTCTCCTAAAGGAAGTTAATTCCGATTTGGGGGCTGGGTAAGAAGGGGGTACAGGGACTGCAGGACAATGGATTAGCCTTGACTGGGGTTCCCTTGGGGCCTTAGGGAACGAGAAGGCTCTCATCCTCCTAGGCCCTCGTCACAGCCATTCACCACCCCCATTCCTCCCCTAGCTGCTGCCATTCGTGCCACTCAGTCCTTCTGGCTTCTGAGTCCGTCCTGCTGCTTCCTTCCTTCCCTCAGAGTACCTGTCCCTGTCCCCCAAAAGGGAGGTGACTGCAGGCAAAGCGGGTTCCTGAGGGAGAGCCCTTCTGCCGCATTCCTACTCCCCATGCTGCTGCTGCTGCACGGAACAAGAAGCGAGCGCTCATGGGCCATCAGATCCCCAGAACACACACTACCACACATACCCAGCCACACAGGGGCCACACTGGAAGAGACACCCAGAGACATGGGCAGAATCTACCTACACAGGGAAGAAAAAAAAAATCAGACAGACCTGGGTTTTCATTTTGGACTACCGAGCTACGACCTTAAGGAAGTCTTACCTGGGCCTCAGTTTCCAAACCTGTAACACAGGGGCAATGGTCATGCCTGTGTCATTAGGTGTCACGAGGACCTCAGCAAATGTTGGGTTTTTGACTACCTCCCTCTGGCTGGAAAGGGAAGTGGCAGTACGGAGGGGAAAGAGGACTTGGAAGGCTGTCAGCGTGCAGAGAAGGGGCCTCAGGGGAGCGACAGTGAAGGACCAGCAGGGCTGGGCAGGTTGTGCGTGAGGGGTCACTCTGCTCAGTCCTCTCTTCTCTAGAGAGCCCAGTTCATTCTTCAATCTTCCCTTCTCGTGTCGCTGACCCAGCACCTGGCTGGCAGCCTGGGAGGTGTGGGCCCCGCTGGTGGCAGGAGCCCTGGGGAAGGGAGTCTGTGGCTCCCCCCCTCAAACGTGTGGGGTGCCGTGGTGGGCCTCTCCTCAGCGCTTGCCCCTGCTGCAGTCCCCTTTGAGGCCGCTTCCCTGGGTTCTGCCCAAAGCTCCTCGCAGATTCCCCTTGGCTCCCTCCTGGCTGCTCTAGCTCACATGTGCTGCTTTCGAATACAGGAACTTGGAACCTTAGAAACTGGGTCAGGCCCAACGGACAAAGCGGGGTAGGGCCAGTGAAAGCGGCCTTTTCAGGTCTCTCGGCAAGCAGCAGGGACCTCTGTTCTCCCCTTACCCTGCCTGACCCTGTGCGATCAGCAAGGCACCTCCCAGGGTCTCTGGCGGCCTCCCTGGGCTGGATCCTTCAGGCCCAGGGCACGTCAGAAGCACGGGACCTTGCCGGCCTCCACCCCACAATTCTCCCTGCTCGGGAAGCCTCTTCCACCTCTTTCCCCCTTTGTCTCTGGTCCTCCGTTCCCATCTCTCCCCCTTGGCTTCAGAGAGCATCTTGTGATTCCAGAATCAGGGCCAAACAATTTCCTCGTGATGGGGAAACCGCACTCCAGCCGTGGCAGCCCTAGGCTCCCCCTCCTCTTCCCTCTGGCAGTCCCCCCCTCCCCAGGCTCCACGACTGGCTCCAGCTGTGTTTTGCAGAACTCCCGCTGGATAACATCTGTAATTGCCTCCAGATGTGGGCCACAAAAACACAAAGGGGCCATGAGCTCATCTTTGAGCTCCTTGCAACATGCATAGCCCCCTGCCTCCCCCCAACCCCAAGACAACCCCTGACTTTCCCAGGCCAGCTTCCCTGGGTCACCATCCCCTCCGGTGAGGGTGGCAGGGAGGTGGTGTCCAAATCCACTGAGATACACAGGCTGTGCCAAACAGCTGTTGGCAGGAGAGGTGGAGGAGGCCAGGCATAGGGTCAGGGTCCCTGGCTGGCAGAGAGGTGGGGTACCCCTTCTGCCAAAGCAATCACACCAACCAGCCCTGAAGAGCAGTTGGATAGAACCACCGGCCTTAGGTGGGGCCAGCGCTCTTGGAGGAAGGCCGAGGAGGGGGCCTGGGCTGGAGCCCAGGGAGGGCTGGGCTAAGGCAGGAAGGGAAGGGGAGGAAGAAAGAGGGCTGCTCCCCTTCAGCTGAGCTGACTCAGCAACTGAGCTATTCCTCCCTCCAGGCTGGTTTCGGAGGAAGGGTGGGTCGACAGCCTGGGAACCCTGTCTGGGGCAGCAGTTTCGAAGAAACAAAGCCTTGTTATTCTTCCCTTCCGACCTGACCATCTTGCCTCTCCTGGGCAATTGGGGTGAGATTCCTGTTTTGCCAGAGATAGGCTGCTCTTAATTAGCCACGGGCAACTGTCTGTCCTTCCTGGGTGTTCCTTCTGCCCCTGCAGCTGGAGCCCCCCAGGTCTAGAAGAGGCTTAGATGCGGAGGGCTTGGGGTAAAGGGCCTGCCTGAGGTCAAAGATGATCCTGGGAGTCCCCAGCAGCAGAAAGAGAGGTCTGAGGAAACGGAGGTTCTGTGGCCAGATCATGGGACAGGGTAATGCAATTTAGGAAGATTTTCCGAGTGGCCTCAGCTTGACCACTTCCTCTTGCCTTTGCAGCTCTGGGCCTCGAAGGTAACCCCTTAGCTGGGTTGGGAGAGAGTGGCTGGGCTCTGTGGACCACTTCCCTGCCTCCATGGAGTAGGTATGCCCTCCTTCCCAGCTATGGCCCTGAATCCCCATTGTCCACCAAGAATAAACATATTCCTTTATGAAAAATACCGAAACCCCACGTCACAGAAAACACCGGTTACAGGCATGCTTTCCATTCACCTCTCTGAGAGAAGGCAGCCACACAAAGAATGTGAAACACCATTTATTCTTTGTGGAAAGGTTGAACAAGGTCAAAAATGTCCTTAGAGGGCACTGACCCAGCCCCGCCCTGCAGGTTCCTGGGGTCGGATGCCTC
>NC_138377.1:65023689-65067729 GCF_054177405.1 Leptonychotes weddellii
CCCCTCTCCCTGCCCCCACAGGTCTCACTCTCCCAAGTCCCCGGTACCATGACCACCTCTGGTGGCCAGAGGAGACTTTGAATGGGTGGGCTGGGTGGGGGAGAGGAGGCAGGACACCGGAAGGATGGGCTGAGGGGCAGGGGCATCAGGAAGTGAGGGGCTAACCTGACGAGACCCACCCAGGCACCTGCCCCCTCACTGAAGCCAGCTGAGGCTGCTGAGCGCTGCCGCCCCTGGTCGCCTCCCTAATTAGATGGCCACCCTCATGAAGGTCCCAAGTCACCAGTCCCTGGATGTGTATCATCTCTGCTCCTTTCTCTGGGCTCCCCACCCTTCCCATACGTGTACTCTGGTTGGAGGAAGGGCACCAACGTGGAGTAGGTGTGCCTTTCTCCGGCCCTTCCTCAGAGCTCCGATAAAATATGCCCTCCCCTGGGTACCACAGCCCACCTTGTGGTGGTGTCCCTGCTGGCCTGGCCTGCCCGGCCCCCAGCCCTCCACTCCCACTGCACCTCCCCCAGTTAGCCTTTTGGTCCTGTCCTATCCCCCTGACTGCTCTGCCCCTTGGTCCCTATCCCAGCTGCCTGCATTTGAGCAAGAGTCTTTTTCTGTGGCCTTCAGGCTCACCCCCAGGGCTCCAGACAGTCTCTCTCCTTGCCCCCCACCCCCACCCCGGTAGCTGCAGCCCCTGGTTTCAGCTCCTCTAACCCTGACATCCCCAGCCAAGGCTGACATTTATGGGGGTAGGACCGTCAAGGGTTTCTACAGCTCCTTATGGCTCAGGCTCCTGGGGAAGTTCTTGGGGCCAGGCGGGGCAGAGGCAGATCTTTGCTGCGGAGGGGACTGACTCTGAGCTTTCCTCCCAAGGTCTTAGGGTGGCTGTGTGGCCCTCTCCAACCACCACCCCAACCGCTCCTACTCTCTCAGGGTTGGTCTCCCCCTCAACAAGATGAGATTCCTTTAAGCCAGAAAGAGTGGTAGGAGGTTGCCAATGGGGTGCACCCGGGGGCTTGTGGGGCTGGAGTGCCCAGAGCCTCCTGAGGTCAGAGTTCAGAGGTTAAAGTTACGTCAGGGAAAGGAAAAGGAGCAGATGACCCCATCTGACCTTTGCCAGCGAGGTCTGAGGGTCCTGCCTTCAAGTGCAGAGCCAAGACATTCAGATGGGGCTGGACACACACCAAGCTACAGAGGCCCCTGGGCGGACAGGGGACCCATGGAGGGAAGAAGCAATGCCAGGGTTGAGGTTGAGAGAGGCGGTGGCGGGACAAAGAAGCAGGGAGGTGGGGGGCGGGGTGGGGAGGGGGGCCTGGGACAGGTGGGAGCAGCCCACCCACCACCACCTGCTGCCGCTGGCCGTCCGAGGCCAAGTCCTCGTGGTAGGAGTGGGCGGGCGGCAGTGGGGGTCAGACCTTGTCCAGCAGGGAGCGCTGGCAATACAGCAGTCGTTTCGGGGTCCCGTGGCGTCTGAAGAAGACGACGGCGAGCCCCACTGCCAGCACCAGGAGCAGCAGCAGCACGGGCAGAACCACAGCGGCCGCGCTCACCGCCCCGCTGCCCTCTTCGTCCACCTCGATGATGATCACCTCCGTCTCCTCCTCCGTCCCCTCGTCCGGCCGGCCGCCCGCCGCGGGGCAGCCCATCCAGTCCCGCAGGGCTGACTTGGGGTAGCCTGGCTCTACCTTCAGCTTCTGGTTGTTGAACTTCCAGTACTTGTTGCCCTTGTAGAAGTACGTGAAGACTGCAGGGGGCAGCAAGAAGGCGGCGGGGGGGAAAAGCCACAGAGAGGGAAGAGCGGAAAGAAAATCTGTGAGTCGTGCGAGCCAGCTGAGTTCATCCCTCAGCCTCTGGGAACATCAGTGGCCTCAGCTGTAAACTGGGCTAGTTCTAGTACCAGGCTGGAAGGGTGCTGGGGCTTGGGGATCCGATGTGTGGAAAGCACTTTGCTCAGAGCCTGGCACAAGGCAAGGGTTCCGGCGTCCTCGTCAACACTGCTTTCCCGACCATACTGTCCTGTCCGGCTTGCCGCCCCTTCTCCCTTAGCCCGCTGTCCCCATCCTCCCCTCACGGACACCTCCCTCGCCCCTCACCTTCATCGCTGCCCATGAAGGACCCTCTGGGAGACTCAGGGATTCCTTCCCAGACCTTGATATTTTTGGGGTACTCGCTGTCCACTGCCCTGAGCTCCTCGTTGAAACGGTAGTACCTGGGGGAGAGGACGGGAGGGGAAGCAGTCGGGCACTGGGCCTGTCCTCAGAGGGTAGCGGGGCCCAGGACTAAATTCACCAGTGAGCAAAGGGTGGCTACGGACAGGGCGCGGGACAGGGGTTTTGAGTAATGAGGGCCTGCAGCTGGAAGTGGCGGAAGGTGGGGGTGGATGGGAGGTCCCAGGCTGCAAGGAGCCGCCACTAGCCTTTAATGACAGTGCCTGGCAGCTGGGGTGGAGGCACGGTGCTGGGGGCAGGAGGCGCCAAATGACCAGGTCTGCAGTGGTGACCCGGTCACTTCCCACTCACTCGGCACCTAATGGAGGCTGTCTGTTGCTAGGCAACAGCAGAGGCTCAGGCAGCAACTAACTTGTCCAGGGAACCGTCCCCGGGGTAGGTGGGTCTTTCTCCAGAATCGAGGGAATCTGGTGGTGGTGTCTGAGGGGGGAGGCCTGGGGCCAAGGGGCTGAGGTCTCACTTGTTTCCCCGGAAGAAGTAGGTCTTTCCATTGGGCATCCAGAAGAGAGCGGCATCAATTTTGTCAGTAGGCAGTCCTCGGCCCAGCTCCTTGATGTGCTTGGGGTAGCCAGGTTCCAGGGAAGCTTCGTCGAACACCCAGTGCTTGTCTCCTGTAGAGGAGAAAGGAGGGCAGGATCAGGGTTCCCCTGGGGCTCTTGGGTCTTCGGAGGAGTTGAGTGGAACCCACTCCTTCCAGAAGACTCTTCCCATAGCCAGAGAACGCGGGCAGAATGCCTGGTTACCTTTGAAGAAGACAAACTTGCCATCTTTCCTCTCGTAGGCAGTGTTGATAGATGCAGGCAGGCCCCGCCAGAACTGTCCGATGGGCATGGGGTATCCATCCATCACTTGGTTATTCCTTACCCTCCAGAACCAGCGCTCCTAGAAGGCGTCGAGGTGGGGACAGTACATTCTGTCTTATAGCTAGTCCTCTGGCTTGGTCCCCAAAGCTTCCCACTGTCTCAGTTCTAGTTCTCAGTCCTCCTGTTGCTGTTTCCACCCAGCCTGCTGGGCTTAGAGCCCTCCCATCCCCCACAGCGGCCCCCTTCTTCCTCTCACCTTGAAGACAAACATCTCCCCTCGGAGCACAGCCACGGTGTCAAAGTTCCCGTCACAGATGTTGGGCCCATAGGTGGGGTTTTTGGGCTTATCGGGGACAGAGGGCCTGGAGGTCGTCCTGGGTTGAGGGGGCATCTTGGTGGGGGACCCTGACTGACTCCCTGGTGTAGAGAACATGAGAGGCACTTCAGACTTTGTGGCAGAGGGGGAGGACAGAACAGGCGTATGGGCAGACAATCCCCTTGGAAAGGTGTGGATGGCCCTTTGCAGGGAGGCTGAAGCAATCAGGTGGGAAAGGACAGGAAAGGTGGACTCAAAAGTGGGAGAAGAATAAAACATGTAGAAGAAATAATGTAAAAAAAAGAGAAAAGTGGGAGTGGGTGGTGGGTGGAGGCAGGGTCAGGTGAGGTTGGGGGCAGACCGTAGGGTGTGGGGGAAGGGAAGGGATGCACAGGTCAGAGAGACCAGGAGGGGAGAAGGAGCAGATGTGGGCATAGATTACTCACCGTAAAGTTGCTGGATGCCCCGGCGGTCGTCATCGGGCAGCACGAAGTTCTCTGTGTCCATCCACTGGTAAAAGGGCGCCATGATGGCCGAGGGATCATTGGAATGCTCAAGGCCCAGGGCATGGCCCAGCTCGTGCACAGCCACCAGAAAGATGTCATTCCCTGGAGTGATGGGGAGGATGATGAGGGCAGCCTGGGTCCCTTCCCTCAGACTCCCTGCTTTCCCACCAGAGGCTTCGTTTTCACACCTGAGCCTGCCTGTCATGTTTTCCACCCCAAAAGCCACAAAGCCAGTCAGCAATCTATTCTGGATGGAGGTGAGAGGGTGCTCTGGGGCCAGATACCAATCCCAGGAAGGCGTGTATTAAGGGAAGTTGAGGTCCCATCTGGGCCCCAGGTTCTCCCAGGAGCTAGAGGTGACATTTGCCCAGAGAAGTGGGAAGTCTTTGACTGGGAAGTCAATTATTGGGTGACAAAGGGACCAGATATAAGTGGAGCAAAATAAGAATCCTGCTTTCACTGGAAGTCAGACTAGGAGATCTTTGTAGCTCAGAGACTTGGGGGTTTGAGGTTTGGGGAGGAGGCAGGAGAACCGCCCCCACTACAAATGGTCACTGACACTCCCCAAAATAAATGAGTCCCAGGGCTACTTCGCTCACCATTCAGATCCTCATTCCTGACAGTCCAGGGCTCGGCAGAGTCAAAGTGGGTGTCCCCTCCGATGTTGGGGCCCGGGAAATAGGCATGGGCCAGGAAGCCACCCTCGCCATCAAAAGGTGTGCTGTCACCATGGAAACCCTCAGCGAAGAAGATCATGATGTCTGCCTGCTTCTCATGGCCCTCTCGGATATAGGCATAGGGCACCTCTCGGAAATGAAGTGGTGTGGCGCTCTCCCACACACGGAATGCCTTGCGAATGGCCTCGAATGTGGCATACTCGCCCACCTTGGGGGTGTAATTCTGGATGCTGAGGTCCAGCCACATGGGGAGAGGATGGGAGTGTGTTAGGATCACAACCGATACAATTCTCCTTCTCTGTACTTTCCCAGGTCTGACTGAACCGCCCAGCCACCTTTGCTGCCTGGCTCTTCCTGCTGCCTCCTGCGGGATGCCTCTGCCCCAAGAACTGAGGGCTCGGGGGCCCCGCAGGCTTTGGCTTTCTGGCCCTGGGGTGCACCCCCCACAGGCTGCACCTTCCTGCAGGATTACAGCCACATTCCTCCCCACTCCCAAGGATGCTTCACAGGGATAGAGGTGAGTAGGACAGGAGGCCTCTGAGTCATAGGGAGGGTGACCCTGATGTGAGAAAGGCAACTTGCCTGCTGGACTCACCAGAAAGTGATCTCATTATGCTGCCATTTGAGGCCCTGGATGGCATAGCGCTTCCTTCGAACATTGGCCTTGATCTCAGCCCCGAACTTATCGGGAACACCACAGCGGGGACGCCTCATGGCCCTAGGCAGTGAGGACTGTGGTCAGGGCAGCATATTAAAGAGAAAGGTCTTCAGAGGAGAGGGGAAGTGCCTGGCCTCGGAAGGGCCAAGGTTACGGGGTCAGGGTGAATAGGAGAGGGTGGGGACCAGCGTCTGACCAGCGTGTGGGGTTGGGGGAGGGGGCAGGAGTCAGGCGTGCAGGTAGCAATGTCCCTGTGCTCAGTGTTGTCGCTGGGTGCCACGCAGGATTCCTGCCAGGGTCCAGCACTTACTTCATGGTGTCTGCATCAGCCTTGCCCGTCACGCGCAGACCATAGAACTTCTGCATGGCAGCGATGGCAGCTGAGAAGGACTGGGGGGAGCGCTGTGTGTGCGTGCGCAGATCCCCGGGGGGCAGATAGCCATACTGCTGCAGCCAGGCCTGCAGGGAGAGGAGTGTGGCTTCGAGCATCTCCACTTGGCCCGAGGGGAGCCTCGGCCTCCCCCTGGTATCTGGCATGCACCCTTGGCTTAGGAGGAAAGGGCAACGAGCTCCCAGCCTGGCTCTGGCAGTGGGGCTGGAGGAGTTCCCAGGTTGGACCTGAACTCTGGCCCAGGCCCCAGTATGACTTGTCCTCTCAGGGCTGTGGGCTCAAACAGGGGTGGGGAGCCACGGCTCTGGACTTTGGCTGTAACTCTTGAGAATGGGAGCCCAGAGGGCTTAACTGAGTCCTAGGATGTCTTCTCAGAGCTGAGATTCCTTCCAGTACTTTCCTCCTCTGTGTCAGTGTTCTTGTAAATATAGCATGTCCTACCTGCGAGTGGGTTGTTCTCATGATGGGTGGAGGCAGGGAGGCTGAGGGGGCTCTCTTTTGGTCCTGGTATGAGACCCTCTTGGGACAGGGATGCCATGCCTCCAGGACCCTCACAGCTGATATCTTTTTAGAAAGGAGAGTGCGGAACAGGAGCTAGGGCTGAGGCTGGCTGCTGAGACCGGAAGCTGGGACCTTTGGAGGTGGTGGGGGTGTGATCCAGCCACAGAGCTAGGATCCTGCCTCTGTCCGCATCCAAGCGCCTGACCTAGGGCTTGTGTCCTAAAGGCCCATTTGAGGTTCTCAGTAGAGGGAGTGGGAGATGGGGGTAGTGGTAGAGACTCGGTGACAGTATTGTACTTGAGGTATGTTGTGAATTGTTCATAATATAAAGGCTGGCATATTGCCTTAACATAAAGTTAGGTTTTCAGTATTTGACTGAAAGGCACATAGAATACGGCCTTTATTGCAAGAACAATGGAGTATTTTCCTAAAGCCTGAAAAGTAAAATGAGCCAAGTTATATATGGAATATGAAAATACTCGGATTCTCCAGTGGAGATACTACTTTGGTCCCTGCTCCAGCTTCGCCTTCCTCAGGAGTTCAGAGGGGGCCTGCGGGTTGCCTAGGATGGAAGCTCGGAGCGTAGAGGCCACCGCTGGGTGCCCCAACCCCTATCCCAGGTCGTCAGGATGGATCTTCCCGAGGCCCTTCCCCTCTAGGCCCAGGCCCTGGGGGCGGAGCAGTGCTCCTGCACTGGGGCTGGGGGTGATTCAGGAGCAGCTGACCGGCGACATGTGCCCGCGAGGACAAGAATTGCAACAGGGTTCTGGGAAGTGATCCCCCAAGGCTGATGGGAGTTAGGGCCTGAGATGTAAACAACCCAGCCTTTCCCCAGCCGACGGGCCTGGCCAGAACAACCTTAGCACTCCCCGCCTCTGAGAGCGCCTCCTCAGGGGTAGAGGAGGGAGCCAAGCTTAACCTCTGGCAGACCACGTGGGAGCAGAGCGGGGTGCTGCCTACCTGGTTGCTGCCCGCAGGCGCTGCAGACGTGCCCTGACCTGTGCTGGCTGATGCCACAGCCAGTGGCCTGGGAGTACTTGGGCACGCGGGAAACCCCCTTTGCCCTTAGCCTCACCTGTGGGGCACACACCCCGCAGGCCCATGACCCCTGGTCGGGGAGCGGCTGCTTCAGCTTTGGAGAAGGATGGGAGTGGCCTACTCCTGGAGCTGGAAGTCAGGAGGACTTAAGTCAGGCCCCCTCAACCCTCGGGGAACGAAACTGAGGGGAATTCTCTGAGGGCAGAATGACAGAATGGAGGGTGGCAGAGACGTGGGGAGATCCACATCCAGGAGCTCTGGGATAAATCCCTCTCCCTGCTGAGTCTTTCAAGAAAGTAGGCAGGTCTAAATATTCACACCCACAACGTCCACCCCATGTACAAAAGAGAAAAATGGAGACTTGTGAGAATCAGAGATCTCGGAGTCTGAGCGAGACTTAGGCAAGAAAGGGACTTCCCTGCAGTCAAGAGAGCCTCGAGGCCTGGAAAGGAAGTGCCCCCATCCCTCTCCTCCCAGGCCTAGGCTCTGAGCAAAGCAAGAACCACAGAGAAGACTAGGAGGTGAGGTAGGAACCACAGAAGAGAGGACTCTTGTGTCTGCGGCTGGGTCGGGGGGAAGGGCCAAGTGCCAGACAGGCCTCGGGAGGAGAGGGCTGTCCTGGAGCTGGTGCAGGACTCTGGAGGCCTGGTGGGAGGGACCCGGCTGCCTGAGGCCTGGCTACCCCAGCTCACCCTCTAGATTGGCCTGGAGAGGGAGCAACTATGTTAGGTCAAAAAACTCAGTTGGCTGGCTTTGTCTTGGAAAACTGAGTGGTCTGGAGGTATTCCCTTAGGGGAGAAGCCCAGAGAACCCCTCCCACCTCTGGCCTAGGAGTCCCGGAGAAGGTGGGTGGGTTGGGGGAAACTTGGGCAAACTCCAGCAGGCCCTGGATGGGAGCCTCTGGGCCTGTTCCTCCCTCCTTCTGCCTCCCACCCCTCCGTAGCCCAGAAGCAAATGGTGGTTCTGGCACTGGGACTGCCCATGACCCACTTAAAACAGAGCCAGGGCTACCGCCCCTCCCCTAGGGGGCCTAGTGGGGCAGGGGAGGGAAGGCAGGGCAGGCAAAGTTGGCAGTGGGCAGCCCCCAGATGCCCAGGCTTCTTTTGTTAGGAGCTCTCCTTGCAGGCCTCTGATGAAGACTCCAGGCTCCAGGCAGGGGAGAGGATGCCCCCTCCTGCTGGACCGTGTCAGGCTTAGCCCCAGGGCAGATCTGCACTCTCCCTGGTCACCCCCACTCCTAGGGCCACGCTTTGCTTCTCAGCCTCAGATCCCTTCGGGACAGAGAGAGTGTGTTCTTTCTGGAGATGTTTCCTCCGGGGGTGGGTCCAGGGCCAGGACCAAGAGGGAGGAAGCCAAGTCCAGATCCCTTCCCCCTTCTGGGGCCCTTCCCGGCCCCTCCCGACCGCACCCAGGCCCTGCCGGGCTGAGTGGGTTGGGATGGCCCAAAATAAGAAGCTGATCAAATTCGTCTCCAACCTTCACCCCAAAATAAGAGAGAGAGAGTGAGAAAGAGAGGAAAAACCTCCCCAGACAACTCCCACGCGGCTTCCTCCCGGGCCGGTGGGACAGCGTCGGGGAATGGGTTGGGGGGGCGACCGAGGCAGTCGAGACACGTGCGGGTGCCCTGGGCCCGGCCCTCTCCCCACTCCCCAGTGCGATGCCCTCAGTCTCCCTGCAATTAACACAGAAAAGCCATTAAGAAAAGCAACTAGAAGAGCCTAAAGGCGCCACTGGGGGTGGTGGTGGTGGTGAGGGGGGGCAGAGGGAGGAGGCGGCCTCCGGGCCGAACCCCCGGCTCACAAGGAGAGCTTTGTGTGTACGGAGAGGCGGCCAGGGCGCCAGCTCCGCGACCTTCGACGCCAGGGCTCCGGGCCGCGACACAGAGGGGTCGGCGCGGAGAGGCGGGGTGGGGTGGGGGCCGAGGCGGCTCGGCCGTCCAGCCCCGACCCCACCTGGCGGCGGCCGCATCCGCCGAGGGCCCGGACCGCCCGGGAGGCGCGCAGCGTGGGGGGCCCCGGAGCCGCGGCGCCGTCCACCCGAGCCTTCCCCGGCCGGCGGGCGCGGGCGGGAGAGCGCCGGAGGGCTGGAAAGTTGAAGAAACAACGGACTCGCGCACAGGACAAGAAACCAGGGCAGAGCCGGGGCTGAGCGGAGTCCAAGTATTTAGCAAGCTCCCTCCTGGTTCTGGAGCTGAGCTCAGAGCCCGGGGGGACCGGGGAGGGTGCGGGTGGGCCCCAGCTGTAAAGCTCTTCCCAGGAAAGGACTGGGAAAGCAAGTCGGCGGCGGCGGCGGCGGGTGGGAGGGGGGCTGGCAGGGGGAGGCAGAAGTTGGATCGACTTGGAAGTTTGGAGCTGAGGAGGGAAAGGAAAGGGAGGGGGTTGCTGCGGGCTGGAGCGGCCGAGACCCCGAGCGCCCTGCTCTCCAAAGAGGGGGCTGTCCCCTTGGAGACCCCCGGCTCGCCTCCCCGGCGGGCGCGACTGCCGGCAGGGCCGGGGAGCTCACTTACTTCGGGGCTGAAGCTGCTTTGGGCCGAGCTGAGGGAGGCGAACGCGGTGGCGAGCGTGAGCAGGGGGAGCAGCAGACCGCCGGTGGGCCGTGGGGCAGGAGACATGGTCCGCGACCGTCCCGGCAGCCAGCCGTGCGGGCTCCGCGGCGGGGGCCCAAGCCCTGGGGTCGCGCCGCCACTCCCTTGGGGCGCCTTTGTCTTCGGTGGGCACTGAATTTGGATTCCTCGAGCGCTGTCCGCTTGGAGAGGAGGGGATTGTTCCTGAAAGCGCCTGTTTGCTCGTCCCCTCTTTCCCTTTCCCGTTTTTTTGATCTTTCTTCTGCTTAGTCTGCGAACTGCATCGGGAGCCCTCTCTCACTCCTCTGGTCCCTCCCTTCTCCCACAGCCTCTCCGCCCCCGCGCCAATGCCCTCCTTTCCCGTGCGGACGTGGTTGTTTCAGCCTGAATCCAATTACAGCCAAGAGCCGGGTAAAAAAAAACCCCTAAGTTGCCTTTCTGTGGTGGAGGCTGCCATCTGCAGGGATTGAGGCCACAGCTAAGGACGGGGGTCTGAGGTGGGTGGGGGGGACCCAGGGGATGGGATGTGGGAGACTTTCTCCCCCTAAGCATATTTTAGGTGGCTTGATTCCTTGGTATTCAGCGTTTGTTTCACCTCAGAGTGGAAGTACTGGGAGGCTCAGCGGCTGGGGCAGATAAGTTCAGAGTCTGGGATGCTGCTGGTAGGGGTCTTCCATGTCCACCACACCTGGGTTGGAGATTGTCTGCTGGGACCTGTGGCTCCACCAAATTGAAACTATGCCCCTTGTTCTGGACAACCACCTCCATCCCTCTCCTGCTCAAAACCTGCAACAGTAACAAAACCCAACTACCCATCAATCAGCTCCACAACCACGCTGGTCCCATCCTTGTGGAAAAGACAAATGCACTCACTTAATTATCATCATTTGCAATCTGGCTGCTCCTTAAACTGGCTGGGGAGGAAGGAGGTGCAAGGCCATGGAATGTGGGGAAAGGCAAATCAAGTTCAGGGAAACTGTTAGACAAGAGAGATTGGGAGTTCAGACTTTGGGGTTTAGTTTCCCCTCCACAGTGGAAAAAGGCAATTCCTTGAGGTAGTAAAATCTTCAGGGACTGCCTAAACAAGAGAACAAAAGGTGGAGATATGCAGGGCAGGGGGAGAACCAGGGCAGGGGGAGGGAGAGCTGAAGCTGACAGTGGGGAAGAGAGACAGATAAGAGGCTGGGAGCTAGATCTGGAAAAGCAGCCCAAAAGAAGCAGGAAAAGTGTGGGAGACAGAAAACTCGACCATCAGCGAAATCTAAGATCCCAGAATTGCATTGGTCAGCGAGAGAGGAAGGAGGTAGTGGGGGTAAGAAGGGAGGGAAAGAAAGCAAGGGAAGGCATAAAGGAGGCTGGACAGAATTTAGGTCAGGTGGGAAGCTCCAGCAATACTAGAGATCCAGGAACTATTACAAGTTTGTGGCAGGAAAATGGAAAGAAAGCCCAGTGCTCTATATTGCAATGGGAGCAGAGGCCCTTTTCTCCCAGAATCCATGATCAATAATGGGAAAGGTTTCCCTGGGTCCTGGGCAGCTTCCGGGTTTGTGGGCGATATATGATGGATATTGGGTACCCATGCCACAGTGACCGATTGGGGGCTGAGCCCCTCCAGGGCTCTCCTACACAAATTGGGGTCGAGAGGTACAGGCCTCTCTCTGACCAGGCTCCGGAATTCAGCCAGAACAACAGAAACCTCAGGATCCAACTCTTCAGCAGACACGCAACACCCAAGTCTGGTTCTTCCCATGTCAGCCTTCCCCGCGGGGGTATCCTCTTGCGCCCTGTATCTGAAGTTTAGGGAAACTGACACCAGTTGCTTGCCAAGAAATGGACCTCAGCCGGAAAGCCTTTTCCATCAAAACATTTATTAAATGAGTAACTGCATTCAGCCTGAGCTGTGTACGGGCTGTTAAAGGCTTGAGTGCCTAGCTAAAACCAGGGGAGCTGCTACCCCTTTTCCATATTCGCAGAGCAGCTACTGTTCACAGTTGGGCCAGTCCTATGGCCTGCAAAGGGGGTAAGTATCCCAGAGCAGGATTCCACTGAACTGGAATGGGGCCAGGGATGAGGGCACTAGGCCAACTCCTCCAGGCAGTGATCTGACAGGCGGTTCTTCCCAGTGTCCAAGCTCTTGTGCTCTGAAGATAGATGGGCAACGTGAAGGCTCTCTCTCCTGGCTGGGATGAGGCATGGAGGTGATAGAGAAGAAAACCAGAGAGAGGCTGGGAAAGGGAGACAGGAACTGCTTTTATGGACTTGGTCATGGGTTCTGCAGGAGAGCCCCTTTGGGTTTAAGAGCATTTTTCTGCTTCCTTTCTTCTTCCTGCAACTTCTCCTGCTGCCTAAGCTGCCATGCCTGTAATCCAGCATCCATTTCCTGTGACAGCAGTACAACTCGTCTCTGAAACAGACAGGAAAACAGGGTGGATAACATCTGGGGCTTGAGCTCTGCACCATATATCCTTTCACTCACAGATCAAAGCCAGAGGTTTCAGCTGGAAAATGACACTGCTGACTGGGGAAGGGGACCGGGTCCTGGGATGGGAAGCAGGAGGAGGCAAAATGCAGGGCAGAACAGCTACTACTCGTTCCGGCCCTGGGAGTGCCCCACTCTCTTCCTCCCTTCTCGCAGTACCATAAAAACCTCTAGCTGTTAAAACGCTGGTGTAGAGGGTACATGTGAGCTTAGGTGTCAGCACAGCTCAAGCCAAATTAAAATGTAAATTTTTTCCCTCCAAGTACACACAGGTTGCCCTGACTGGGGCTCTAGCCACTCACTGCAAACTTCTCCCTTTGGGCTTTTCTTCGAAGCTGGCCTTTCATTGGAGGTGCAGGGCGGCCATCTGTAGATGGAAGTGAAGAAAAAGACAGATATTAGAGATGGCTGGCAGCACCCTGTGAAGGCACTGGAATAGGAACAAGGGAAGAACCGGTCTCTAGTTCCTCTCTCCCATTTCACAGCTGTGGTGGCTTCATTCTCCAAAAACCCATCCCTCAGTGTCAAGGGTAAGGTATGCCAAGAATAAGCTCTGAGGCATACTCCTAACTATTTCACTGACCCGTCGTTATCCTGGAATGGTCCTTTGCAGTGCTGAATCTCTTGTTTTATCTTCCCCCCCGCCCAAAGTTTTTATTTATTTGAGAGGGAGAGCGTGCAGGAGGAGGGGCAGAGGGAGAGGGAGAAAATCTCAAGCAGACTCCCCACTGAGTGCAGAACCTGACTTGGGGCTCAGTCTGGGACTTAATCTTAAGATCTCGACCTTGAGATCATGACCTAAACCAAAATCAAGAGTCTAATGCTTAACTGACTGAGCCACCCAGGCGCCCCTCTCCTGTTTTATCTTTAGAAACCCTCCACTCAGGCAATCTGATCACTGTTCTACTCATCATGAGTCTTTGCTAAATTCCATCTCACTCAACGAAATGCTCTCTTTTCCTTTCCTTTCAGCCCAGTTCTTGTCCTTAGGCCCCCCCCTAAAGCTCTATCTGCCCAGAAACCCTACTCTGACCTCTTCAACTCTGTTACCCCTCTCCTGAAAGAAGTGCCTATTGGGGCACCTGGGTGGCTCAGTAAGCATCTGCCTTAGGCTCACAATCCTGGAGTCCCTGGATGGAGCTCACTGCATCAGCCTCCCTGCTCAGCAGGAAGTCTGCTTTTCCCTCTCCCTCTGCCCCTCCCCCTGCTTGTGGTCTCTGTGGCTCTCTTTCTCTCAAATAAATAAATAAAATCTTTAAAAAAAAGTGCCTACCAATGATTTAATATTCATCTATTTGCCTTGGGACATTTATTGTACTATTGGTTTTTTGCTTCATTTGGCCATCTCAAATTCTTTTGGAAAGGGGTAGAGCAATGAAGTATTATTATTTTTTAAGATTTTATTTACTTGAGAGAGAGACAGCACACCTGCGGGAGACAGCATGAGTGGGGGGAGGGGCAGAGGGAGAAGCAGACTCCTGCTGAGCAGGGAGCTCAATCCCAGGACCCCGAGATCATGACCTGAGCCAAAGGCAGACGCTTAACCGGATGAGCCACCCAGGCACCCCTATTATTTAATTTTTAAAATGTCCATGCTGTTTTCTCAGCTAGACTTTCACAGACTATGTCCCTAGGTTTCACTGTAGTACAGTGTAAGCACATAAGCACATCCTACAAATTCCAGAAATACCTGCTGACTTGGTGAAAAATGCAGTACCTGACCTGAAGTCGTTTATAATGAAGATGAAGAAAAAGGACACTTACTTTCTACAAAATAAGAAACAGTGAAAACTTTGCCCAAAAGTTTTGTGGAAACTGAGAGATACAATTAAGTAACATGTCCAAGACCACAATGTCAGCAAGTACAGAAGCCTGAATTAAGAATCAATTCCAGAGTCTTTCCAATATTCCATACTACTTTTAGGAGATGCTGGGTTTCCCGCAGTAAGTAACAAGTGGAAAAAATCTTTACCATCCTTCTGAGGATCATACTCCTATAGAATCCAATAGGGTATTAGTATCCAGGTCTCTGTCCTGTTGAAGGGGGCCTCGCCCCTACCCAGTTCTAGTCCTTGCTTTGCTATTACCTAGCTGTGTGATCACAGGAACTCTGAGGTCTCAATTTTCCCACCTGTAAACTGGAGTCCCACATTGGCAGTAGGGAGTGGCTTCAGCTTTTCTAAGATCCCTCCCTTCTAGGGGTAATACCTATTTTTTCTTTCTTTCCTTTTCCTTCATTTTTTAAATCCCCCCTAAGTAAAGAGAAGAAACTTTTCTGAAAGGAGCCCTCCATCCTCAATCCTCACCCTTCTAACCCCTCTCTCTGAGATGTTCACTTAGGCAGCCTTTCAAAGAGCTCTCTCTCCATTTGGTACCAAATTTTCAACAATGTACTCACCACACTGAACGGTGGGTCTTTCTAACTTTTTAAAAACCGTCCCACCACGAGAAACGTAAAAATCTTGTCACTCCCTCCCCCGGGGCGTCCCAAAATAGAATTATCTTCTGCTCATCCCCACAAGATCCTGTCTAGCTTTACTTTCCATAGACCTAGTTTAATTTACAAAATAAATAACTGGGCTTCTTCCCCCAACTCCAAATATAAAGTTCAATACGTTGTCCACTCAGACCCATCCCCACCTTGACCCCCTTCTCCCGCCGCCCTCCGTGCAGGGGCGTTCCCTCTGGGCGAAACTGAATTAACTGTCAGGTCAGCGCTCACCCGCGTAAGACCAGTCCGGGAGCTCGGTAAGGGGCCCGTAGCCGGAGGGGTTGGCAGCCAGGCCCTGCCTGGGTGGAGAAAAACAGTGCGGTGAGGATTCGGCCCTGCTTCTGGCTTCCCAGTACCCCCCCAGTACCCCCCCCAGAGCCGCACTAGACCGGCACTCACTGGAGTCGCCACTGGCTGCCCGCCCGAGCCGCCACGCTGCTGTGCAGCCTCCGGACACCTGCAGGGAAAACAGGGCAGAATTGGAGCAGAGGCCATGCAGTCAACTCAGGGGTCCTAGACTTGGCCCCGCGGACTCCCGAGCCCACCGACTCCACACCCACTTACTCAAAAGCAGAGTACCTATAGCTGCCATACTGAGGCCGCGGTGCCGGAAGTGGGCGTGGCCTCCGTGGCCACGCGCGACGCTGCAGGGGAAGTCGGAAGCCGCCATCTTGAATCTGGGATTCAATCACGGGCCCCGCCATCTTGGGGCATTGTACGGAAGAGAGGACAGGAGTGTGATCGGGGTTTTTGCGGGAGAGCGGTTGGTCTGCGTATGAATCGCTAGTAATGGTTACATCCTCCGTGGAAGTCGTGTCCTAGACTGAACCATTTTGAACCGCTCCAGCCACCTCTGCGCAGCGGTGTCTAGTCCTTTGGAATTTATGCCATTATCTTAGAGGAGTATTTACTTCATTCTGCCTTCTTCTGCATCACTGTAACGTTTTTCCCAGCCTAGTATTTCCCAGTCAAATCTAGAATGAGTAAGAAAATTTGGGTTTCAGTCCTTATTTATTCAACAAAATTGAAGAGCTTATATGTGACAAGCATTGTATTAGGTGCAGGGGATTCTATGGAGAGCAAGACAGACGTCATCACTCTTCTGATAAGAGCCCCAGGTCTAGAGAGAGAAGACAATAATTATCACACACATTACTGTTAATAGTACCGCTGAGATTGTAGAGGAGCAGAGGGAGAAGGAGAAAGAATCCCAAGCAGACTCCGTGCTGAGTGAGGAGTCAGACACTGTTCTCAGTCTTACAGCCCTGAGATTAGAACCAGAGCCGAAACCATGCTTAACCGACTGCACCACCCAGGGGCTTCAGGACAGTAAGATATTTTGAGAGAGACAACATTCACATAACTTTTATTACAGTATATTGTTATAACTTTTTCTTACTGTTGTTAATCGCTTGCTATGCCTAATTTATAAATTAAACTTTATCATAGGTATGTCTGTATAGGAAAAAAACATACATAGGGTTTGGTAGTATCCACGGTTTCAGACGTCCACTGGGGTTCTTGGAAAGTATCCTCTGTGGATAAGATGGGACTACACTGTATAAGTACATAGTAAACACAGATCTGTGACTTCTTCCCTCCTTTTTAATCATTATTTGTCTTGGGGAATTCATTTATTCTTAATTTCTTCCTGAAAAAAAAACCCTTAATATATCACATTTCTGAAAACATTAAAGAATGGTAATGTAAGTGCAAATGCTTTATACATGGTGAAGCTCCTACAAAAGTGCCCATTACTCTGTGCTAGGCTAGACACTTAATACGGGGGCTGGGAGAAACTGAGGGAGTGGTGCAATGGCCTATCTGGAAGTTTATCATTTCCTTCTGCATGACTGGGGAGTTTTTCCACAGGAGGTGGCTCGGAGCTGTGCTTTGAAAGAGGGGAAGGGTGGATCCTGGTTTAAGAAGTAAAAGCAGCTGTTTCAATAACAATAAGAATGGTATAGGCTAGGGCTGAACCAGAAGAAAGGATGGGAACAAAAGAACCTGGGCTATAAGCCAAAAGATGGATCCCCAAAACTAAGCAAGGGCAATTAGACAATAAAGAACTATCGCCATCTTACATTCATACACTTCATTTTCACTTATGGAAACACTTCTATATAGGTGATTTCACATGATTTTCATAATAAACTGTAAAGTAGATAAGACAGTCCAGGAAACAATCATTGTACAGATGGCTTGTAGTTTTCAGAGATCAGGAAATTGAATCAAAACGTGGCTGTGGATTTATTGTTTTACAGTTGCAATAATGATTGAATGCCACTTTCCCAGGCCTGGCTTCATATACCTTTGGCTGGTTCTGAGAAAGACAGCTGAGGTAGACAGCGCTTGGAATCCCATTTACATAGTTTACAGTTGGCAAGTCAAATAGTAGAAGGCAAGGGCTGGAAAAATAACCTTAGTGTCAACATTCAAGATTGACAGGAAAGATGACAAGCTGGTAGTACCACCAACACTATATAAAGGGATTGAACCAGCAATACTCCTATCTTCCAGTAGCTCACACACTAGGGGGACACCATGGGTTTGCAAAATTATAAAAGAGGGCACACACATTAAGGTGAACAAATAATGTGAACAATATAAATTCCATAGGCAGAAATGAACACATTCAACACTTTATAGCTGTAGGAGTCAAGGAGCCAGAACTGGAGAACTTTGGGGGCAGGATGGGAAGTTTAATTGGGAAAACTGAGAAACCTGGGAGGGGAAAGGTCTTTGGAAGGAAGACAAGTTCAGCCTTTGACGTGGTTGGTGTGATGTGGACAGTCCGTGGGTTGTAAATAGCAGGAAATATGGGTTAGGGCTTTGAGAGCGAGAGAGGAAGAACATTAGTGCTGACAGCTGACATCAGCAGCATTCTCAGAGACCTCATGGAACACTGTCGTAGGGGAGGGGGTCTGGCAAGTGGACAGCACTCCTTAATGACTTCACTAGATTCAAGCCACAGGAAAGCGGCTTCATAATCCCAAACTAGATGTCTTTCAGACTCTTGACTTCATCTGGCAAAGGCTGGCGTTAAGAGCAATGAGAAGCATCAGGAATCTGAGCTTCATGTCTTTCCTCTCTTAAACTCCTTGGCCTCTCAAGGGCATCACAGCCTGTATTTGGTTTTAATATTTTGTTGTCCACTCATGTTTTGTCCAATATGTTTATTCAAATATCCTTCTGTATGGTCTGTACACAGTAACTTTTGTACAAGTGCACTGCTCTGAGAAATTAGGAGCATTTTATTTTTTATTTTTATTAAAAAATTAAAAACAGGGGCGCCTGGGTGGCTCAGTTGGTTAAGCGACTGCCTTCGGCTCAGGTCATGATCCTGGAGTCCCGCATCGGGCTCCCTGCTTGGCAGGGAGTCTGCTTCTCCCTCTTACCCTCCTCCCTCTCATGCTCTCTGTATCTCATTCTCTCTGTCTCAAATAAAATAAATAAAATCTTTAAAAAATTAAAAACAAATTTAAATTACATAATCTCTATGCCCAGAGTGGGACTCAAACTCAGGACCCCGAGATCAAGAGTCACCGACTAAGCCAGCCAGGTGCTCCTGGGAAATTAGGTGCTTTTTAAACTGTTGAGATGAATAATAACGACATTGGAGAAAATGTCAGTGAAACTGACTCAGGGTGACCAATTCCACCTCATTTTGTAACTTGTTCTCCTTTTTGCATGCTTCTGACCAAACTGAAGTTTGAAGAGCAAACTATTTGGGAAGTATGTTATTTTACATTCCTTCATTATCTTCCTCCTTAGGACAGCTCAACAATTAAATCACTGACACCCCATGCAAGAAGTGTGGGAGCTAAAGGCTAGCCCTCACACAATACATTGCTTTGCATATTATTTCCTTATCACATAATTGATGGTAACATATTCCCTTTCTTTTCCCATGGCTGCTAAATCAGTTCGGGTTAAATTTTGTGTTAAATCACCCAGCTTCAAGATGGGTAAATTATGACCTTGGGCTACACTTTTTTTTCTTGCCTGGCAGCTGGGAAGTCTCTCAGCTGTGTGCCTTTCCAAACCAGGCTGGTCTTGAAGGTGGGTGGCTCTTGTGAATCTCTGCAGAGTGACAATGCTGGCTTTAAAAAATGCCAAAGTTCGTGCAAAAGGTGTAAAAAAATCATAGTATTTACAAGTCATCTTTTTTTTTTTTTTTTTTAAAGATTTTATTTATTTATTTGACAGAGACACAGCGAAGGAGGGAACACAAGCAGGGGGAGTGGGAGAGGGAGAAGCAGGCTTTCCGCAGAGCAGGGAGCCCGATGCGGGGCTCCATCCCAACACCCTGGGATCATGACCTGAGCCGAAGGCAGACTTTTTTTTTTTAAAGATTTTATTTATTTATTTGAGACAGAGAGAATGAGAGAGAGAGAGCGCATGAGAGGGGCGAGGGTCAGAGGGAGAAGCAGGCTCCCCGCCGAGCAGGGAGCCCGATGCGGGACTCGATCCAGGGACTCCAGGATCATGACCTGAGCCGAAAGCAGTCGCTTAACCAACTGAGTCACCCAGGCGCCCGAAGGCAGACTCTTAACCTACTGAGCCACCCAGGCGCCCCACAAGTCATCTTTAAGCCTTAAAACATGGTGAAAAAAGTGTTTCCAGAGCCCAGCAACTCCCTCTTTTGTTGGGTCCACGCTGACAGACTCTTCAGATGAAAGATGCTTTGGGGACTCCAACCTCTCTGGCACCCTAAGACAGGATATTTTTGGTTAAGTGCTGCCTCCTGGCGGCAGCTCTACTGCCCGTCACCTTCCCGGCCTGGTGGAGACTACTTTCGTTAACTGGGGATCTCGGAGCTGATGCAACAGCTCCCCGAGGGGGCGGGGAGTTGAGAGGCCCTTCCGAGAGACCCCTCCCCCGGCTCCCGGCGGGCGCCGCTCCCCTCCCCCTCCCCCACGGGGCTTTGCAGTCCGGAGTCACTCCCAAGTTTCAGCCGGGCGTCTCGGGGCTGGAGGCGGGGTTGCCAGGGTTTGGGGCTCTCGCGCGGACCCCCGTCGGGCCGCCAGCGCGAGCAGGATTGGGGGGGAAGAGGAAGCTGAGCGTTCCTGGGGAGGAGGGCGTGTCTAAGGGTATCCAATCTCACTTTCAGGCAGCGCAGCTGTGCCTGAGTGAGGAGAGGGCTGGGGAGCGCGTTGCGGGACCCCTGGGTTCTCGGACCCTGGCGCCCTTTGTCTACAGCCCCCACCCCCACCCCCAAGGCTTCCTGGAGCCCGGGGAGGGGCGGGGGCTGCTCGCCAGGTACAAGGAAAGAAGGGACCGGACGCCGGGTGGGGTGGGCTCCTGGTCCCCCAAGGCAGACCCCGGTTTGGCCTCCGCAGCCAGACCTGGATATCTGGGGCGACCGAGCTCTTAAGAGGGGCACTGAGGGCGGGCGGTGGCCGGGTCGGGATTTGGGAAGGCGAGGCCTCCGGGCTGCAGACTCGGAACAACCGGGGGTCAAGGGAAGGAGGATAATAAAGGGACCGGCGGGGGCTGGCGGGGCGGGGAGGAGGGGAGCGTGGGAGAAAGGGGCAAAGGTGAGGTCGGGCTGCCGCTGGGCGGGGGCGGAGGGGGTGGGGCCAGGGTCACCGCGAAGAGAAGAGCTGCGGGAGGGCGTCCGGGCAGAGGTCCCCTTAAGGGTGTGCGGTTCCCAACACTCTTGGACTCGCCTGCACGCTCGTGAACCTGAGCCCTCGCCTCCCTCTGCCTCGTCCGCCCTTTCGCCGCCGGGCGGCCGTCGCACCTTGCTCTCGCCGCACCCAGGCCGGTCACCTGAGCCGGGGCGTGGGACAGCAGCGGTCCCGGAGAGCGCGTGGGATGAGGGGCTTTTTGTGTTCCCGTTACTGAAACGAAAAGTTCATTTCAAACCATTCTAGGCCTCGCAGTCAAACTGAAAATTACACCCTCCCTCTCCCTTCAACCCATTACTGTCAAAAAGAATAAATACTTCCAGATAACTCCTTGCTTAGTTTAGGAGCCAGACCAGCAGCCGGATAAGTGCGCCAGAAGGGCAAGTTCAAGGACGTTCCCAGAACCCAGGTTGCTGGGAAATCAGTCTAGGAGGAACAGCATTGTTTATTCATTCATTTATTCTTGCCTGTCTATGTGTGCTCCGCCCTGGGGACACAGGGTGAAGAGTGAGCGCTCTGGTGGTGCTTGCATTCTAGTGAGGGAGGTCACAGCCAACAAGCAAATGCACTCTGGGTGGTGGTGCCCTTGCAAAGAAGTCCAGAACGGTGAATGGATGAAGAGGGAAGACGTTGCTCCTTCAGAGACTCCTCAGGGAAGGCCTCTGGTGGTGTGTCTAAGCACAGACCCGGATGGAGTGCGTGAAGGGATGAACAGTGTCGCCGCCCGGAAACATGTTGCAGGCGGAGGCAACAGCAATTGCGAAAGCTCTGAGCCCAGAGTGGGTCTGTTGTGTGGCAAGAGCAAGGAGGCGGCCAGGGTGGCTTGAGTGGAGTGACAGTGCAGATGCCAATGCCAAGGGGGCCGTGTTAGGGCTGTCTTCCTAGGACTTCCCTCATGTACCACGTGGGCCTGACCCCTGAGGGGAATGAAGGGGCAGGCCAGCGGGGCAGTGGCCTGGGTATAAAAAGGCACTACGTGCTCCTTGGAGTAATTCAGACGTTCGGTGCCAATGAACTCCGATTTCCATCTGGGTCTCCTGGTGAACGGTAAGTTGGCTCCCATCCACAGACAGAACCCTTGATGACTGCTTACCTGGGCTGTCTGTCTCTAGGATAATTTTGCAACACGCAGGTACAGGTATAAGTTGCAGGGTGCAGCCCTGAGATTGGCCAGTGGGTTGCTGTAGGGAGGCAGGAGTTACAGCTGGAAATCTGCGAATGCCCCATGCACTGTGAAGTGTCATCCCCACCCCGCCAGAGAGATTGACGCTCTTGTCCGCAATTTAAATGCTTCAATATGCCCACCGAGAAACGACTTCAGAAAGTTGCGCGTAATGAAGTCATAGAATAAGCTCTCATTTTGAATAGGAAGAATGAGGCTTCCCGTTTTGATTCCAAGAAAATCGGTATTCCTCCACCTCTGCTAAGTCGACGTTCAACAGGTATTTAAAGGATCCTGATTTGAAGGGGTGCCAACTCGTTAGCTTGCCCAGGGTGCCAGAGCTGGCTCTTACCTGGTGGCACGTGCATCCCCTGGGGACCCGAGCTGTGAGTGGGCTTGTGCTGGGGCATCTGGCTGTTCCCGCACAAGTGGTCTTCCTTAGCATGTGTGGCCTGACACAGGGGTTGAGTTCCAGAGCCCTAATGACGGAGCCTACGCCCTCCGCAGGATGAAGGATAGTATGTGAGTGGGAGATGAGTGGGAGATGAGTAGGAGACGGAATGAGGGGAACAGGCAAACAGGAGGGCACTGTCAGTCGCTGGGAGAGCTTAAGTGCTCTGTAAACGTAGGGCAACAAGGAAGATCAGGGGCTGAGGTGGGGAACAGGAGGAGCTGAGACTGGGTAGAGAAGGTGCCTAGAGGCGGGCAGGCGACGAGGTCCTCTGGGTCTGACCAGGCAGTCCCAGCTCCAGCCCATCCCCTGGCCCCTCCCCGCTGCCGGCCAGAGTCACACATGTGTTTTCCTGTTTTCCATTTCGGTCCCCGTCACCCTCTGCCTTTTCTGCTCCTCGGAGTCAACAGCTGCTGCAGCTCGAGCCTTAGCCGGCTTCCCTTCCTAGCACCTTCCCCTCCCCTGCCCCACAGCGTGCTGGTAGCCCCTCCTCCTCGCACCTGCCCAAAGGTCACGGGACAGGTAAGAGGTGGGAGAGGAGGGACTATAAGGCGAGAGGGGAAGTGCAGGAGGAGGATGGAGTGAGCGTCCTGAAAACTGGCTCACTGGAGACCCAAGAGCCTGTTGTCTCGGTCCTGGCCCCGGCCCTCCCCAGGCAGAGCCCTCTGCCCAGAAACTTTGGCCCTACGCTAATGGGAGCCCTGGCCACAGGAGTAAACAATTTCTTGTTTCACTTTTTTTTTTTTAAAGGGACTATCGGAGCCACAGTGGACTATAGAAAAACAAATGGAGAACTGGGGAGGGAGGAGCTGAGCTTCCAGCTTGGGGTGATGGGAGCATCCAGCTGAACCACAGTGTGTTTTCTGTTTCTGTTGTTAGGGGAGGCAGCACAGACCAGTTGGAGCTAGGAAGGCAGGACATGGGGTCTCTGGGAGAGAAACTATCTTCTCAACATTTAGCTCTTGAGCTTGACCGAGCAGCCAAGACCCTGAACTGTGGGCTGGTTCCTGGAGGAAGTATGTTTTGGCATTGCCATTCATGGGTGGCTTTGGGGTCAGGGGCTTCACTGGCTGTTGTGCTGGGCATGGCACACTTGGGGCCCTGTGCCTGGGTTCTCTGAACCCCTGAATCTGAAACTTCACCCATAGGCTGCAAGATGAGTGTGTTGTCCTGGTATCTGCACCAGGTCCTCAGAGTTGAATGCACCTCAGGCAGGAAGAAGACGGGGTGCTGTGTATCAGGAACGCTGCTATCTCTTGGGGTTCCAGACTCTGCAAGGCTCTCCTGTAAAGCCTGGGGTAGGAGAGCCCTTGGGGAGAGGTCCTGCTGGTCCCAGGCTGCCTGAATGGTGGAGGCATTGCCTGAGAGCCGGAGTCTCTGGGAGGAACGTGAGCTGCTGGAGACGGTGCCTTCCTGCCCACAGCCGCTGGTGCTAAGCAGTGGTTGAGGAAGGAGGGGGCATCTTTTCTCTGGAGGGCAGCCTCCCCTGCCCAGTGTGCGCAGACTGAGAAGTAGGCTAGGGAGATTCCACTGACAGCACTTCCTGGGGGCGCCGCTAGGGTGTGCTGTCTGCCGGAGTGTGGGTTTCACCCCCGTGGGTTTCTGTCTCAAGAGTCCCTGATGAGGACTTCGCTTTTCCCCAGCCGGGGACTAAACCCTGCACACTTCTTCCCCACTCTCCCTCACGGGTTCCCCTTCCTTCGTCCGCCCTTCATTCTTTCCTTTATGTTCCACCCACCCCTTGGTGCCAGTAAATGTGGTCTTAAAATGGCAGGCGGGGTGATGTATTTCCGTGTGTTTTTGTTTGCTAAGCAGTGGGCACCCTAGCAATAGCATCGCTGCCAAGAGGACTTGCGGTCGCCTCTCATCCCTGCAAAGGGATGAGAAAGGGGAGGAGCAGCCGGGAAGGAGATGGACCGGCTTAGTTGGAGCCTTTAGCCTAGCCTGCAGGCTGAAGGATGGCAGAGGCTCTCTGTTTAATCTAATCACACCCTCCCCCAGGTAATTCACGAGGGAGCCAACTGAAGTGTTTTCCTGTCTGAGGGGAAGGCCCAGCAATGGGGCAGGTCGGAGCAGGTCGGATTGGGTGGGAGGTGGGGGGAGATAGCACAGTGCCGGTTCACAGCCCGGGCTCTGCTGGAGAGCCTCGTGGCTCCCTCGCTGGTTTGGCACCCTGGCACATGATTTAGTGCCTGCCTTAAGGGGCTGCAGGCAGGTTTGGATGAGATCAGGCATTTGGGTGCTTAGCAGTATGTCTGGCACTGGGTAAGTGCTCCATAAAAGACAGCTATCATTAAAGGAGTGTGGAGGGGGCAGCCGGAAGGCAAAGACAGGCTCCTCTGGAGGGATTTCCAGATATTTGTGAGGATGGCTTGGGAGAAGCATGATCTTTGGGAAGGCTGACACCAGGATATTCCTTTCGGTTAAAAAAAAAGATTTAAGGGGCTAGAATGCAAAGATGTAGGGTAGAGATAAGGCCCCTCCACCCCCCTGGGGATTTTTAGATCTTCATTCTCTGGTTGTAGAATAACCAAAAAGGGTTAGAAAGAGTGTGGGAAGGGACCGAGAGATTTCAGAATGGATAGGATGTATTTCTGTTGGTAAAAGAGTCCCGGGATACCAGATTGAAGTAGACTATGAAGATAGAATATGTGATTTACAAAAAATGCTTGACTTTCTCTGTTCTGGGCCTGTCTGTCCTGTCTGTCCAGGATAGCTCAATGAAATCTTATTTCTCCATATTTTTTAGGAAACTGGACTAAACTTGTATGTGGGGAAGGTGTTTTTAGGAATTTATGGTTTCTTTTGAGGATGAAAGAGCACCTGAGCAGGGAGGGGAAGCAGCCAGGGGTTTGAGTCTCATTTCTTGACCTTGTTTCCTTGGGAGTAGCTTGAGGCTCAGCCTTGGGGTCATGGCTCAAATTTGGGGGCAGCCATCCTTTGCTCTGAGGGGAAGTGTGCAGAGTTCCTCTCTTAGGATGCCTGTCACGAGGCCACGAAGCGTGGGGACTGCACTTAGACTTCCTCTAATCTCAGCACAGCAACACGCCTTTGTGGCACCCTTGCCACCTCCCTGCCTTTCTTGTCGGCGGGGGGGGGGGGGCTGGGGGGGGGCTGGGGGACGGGGGGGATGGTGCATTCCTTCTCAGCCGCCCGCCCCGTCCTCAGCTAATTGCCTCAGGGCCAGCCTCCCTGGGGCTGCAGAAATTGCGCCCAGCCACCATCGTTTCTTCTGGGCCCTCAGTCCCAGAGCAGCGCTGACAAAGGAGATTCCTGAGAGAGTGCCTTATCACGGAAAGTGCTGAGCCTAGAGCTCCTAGCTGTGCCTTTTGCAGATGTGAAGGGCCCGTGAACCTTGGACCCAGACAGTTGCTTAACACTCCTCTCCCCCTCCCTCATCCCCTCCACCCATCTTGACTTCTCGATTTGATTTAAATCCAGAAGCATTTGCCTGGCCTTTCCTTTTACCGCTGGCTGGAAAGGAGGAGCGGTCAGGCCACAGTTCCTAGAGGCTGCGTCTCTGTGACTGCCACTGCGGGAACCTGCTGGAACCCGGGGCCAGGGAGTGAGTGTGCTTCGCCCCCGCGCGCCGCCCCCCAGCCCCGCTCACCTTGCCCACCCGCTGTGCTGCTGGGGGCGGGGGGAGGCTGGCCAATCACTTCCTCTCCCCAGTGCCTCTGGCTCTAGACCTCTCCCCTTGCTGGGCCAGCCTCCCTCTCTTGCTCCCGGCAGTCCCCTGCTCTGCCGGGCGGGCACCTGCGGACGCTTCCGCGACTTCCCAGCCTCGGCTTTGCGTCTTTGGGTGCTGACTCTCCGGCTGCAACTCCTGGGTGGGGAGCCATCAGCTGCCTCCAATCACCTTGAGGTTGGGCTGTCCCTGTGGATCACCCTTCTCTCATTCATACTTTTTTGGGTGATGCAGCTTTGCTGATGTGAGGAAGTTACAGCAGGAAGCCTGGAATACTAGGGGCTGGGAAAGAGGTCTGGGAAGGAAAAGCAAGGAAAAGAGGAGAATCACCTGTCTTCTTTCTTCCAGGGCGGGGTGGGGCTGCTTGGGCTTTGCTAGGGCTGCCGACTTCACGTAAGGGTGGTTAAGAGCGGCTCCCTGAGCAGGGGGAGGGTTGTAGGTTTCCAGCAAGAGGTCCCCAAAGCCTTTAGGTTTGCCAGAGCCCGTGTCCTTTGTAGAGGGGGGAGAGAAGTTTGTGAGGAGAACCCACAGATAGGCTGCTTGCAAGGTTGGTTCCTCACGTTGCAGCTCAGCGCAGGTAACAGGTGAGACAGAAATTAGAGGGAAGACAGACTGGGGGTGAGGCTGAAAAACGCGGACTCAAATCATGAGGGTTATACCTGGGAACTGCCAACTTGCCTTTTATCACAGCAGACTCAGATAGAACCAGGATTTAGTTTTCTCTTTTGTCAATCTGGTGGGCAGCACCATCCTAATGAGGAGAAACAGCTGCTTTCTCTCTAGGGAGTGAGGGCCTTCCCTTAAAAATTTCCAGTTGGGGTTATTTTAACGAGCCAGCTGGAGAAGAAGAGGTTAATGGGAGGTGGGAGGCCAGAGAGAGCTCTCTGAGCTGGGGCGGAGGGTGGGGGGTGTGGCAGGACATTGCCCATATTGACCACTATGGGCAAGAGTTCTATGTAATTACCAACCACCTGATCTATATCTTCATCTTTCTTCCTTAGAACGCAATGCCAAGAAGCTGGTGACGGCCATCTTCTTCTCCGCCATGGCTAACAGCATTAAGTATGAAGTGGCCTCCCAGCAGGAGGGGGATGCTCCCCCCTCGGCCGATGAAGCCAGCCCAGGGTCCGAGCAGGTAAAGCTGAAGAAGGAGATCTCGCTGCTCAATGGCGTGTGCCTGATTGTGGGGAACATGATTGGCTCGGGCATCTTTGTCTCCCCCAAGGGCGTGCTCATGTACAGTGCCTCCTTTGGCCTCTCCCTGGTCATCTGGGCTGTTGGGGGCCTCTTCTCCGTTTTTGGGGCCCTTTGTTATGCGGAATTGGGCACCACCATTAAGAAATCTGGGGCCAGCTATGCCTACATCCTCGAGGCCTTCGGGGGATTCCTTGCCTTCATCCGACTCTGGACCTCACTCCTCATCATCGAGCCCACCAGCCAGGCCATCATTGCCATCACCTTTGCCAACTACATGGTGCAGCCAATCTTCCCGAGCTGCTTCGCCCCGTATGTTGCTGGGCGCCTGCTGGCCGCTGCCTGCATCTGTAAGTGGGGCCGGGGCAGGAGGTGTGGGCTGGATGTGAGGCCAGGCAGAGGCTGGGATGTGAGTCCAGTAAGCCAGCAGAAGGAGCTGGAAGGGAATGCCTCTGACACACATTCTTGTTGTTTTTATTTTATTATTATTATTTAAAGATTTTATTTTTAAGTAATCTCTACCCCCCAATGTGGGGCTTGAATTTAACAATCCTGAGATCAGGAGTTGCATGCTCTACCTACTGAGCCAGCCAGGTGCCCCCTTTTATTGTTTTACATTTGTGTATGCTTCCTGTGAAAATTCAAACAGTAGCAAAGTGTAAAAACAGACAAAAACAAGCAAAACAGCAAAGAGAACAATTTATCTTTCCCTCATTTTCCCATGGTGAGCCCCATTAGCAGTTTGTATGCCCTTCCTTTTTCTTTTTCCTTCAAGAAGTGTAGTGTTTTTGTTTTTTTGATGGATTAATTAATTAATTAGGCACCATGCCCAGTGTGGAGCCCAATGGGGGCTTGAACTCACGACCCTGAGATCAAGACCTGAGTTGAGACCAAGAGTCAGATGCTTAACTGACTGAGTCACCCAGGCGCCCTTCAAGAAGTGTTTTTTTTCTGTTTTTAAAAAATGGGATCATAATACATATGTAATCCTACAGTTTTTGCTTTTTTCCCAGCATTTACCAGTGACATTTTCTACTTAGGGATCTACTTTTTAAAAAAAAGTTTCATGGTGTTCCATGTTAATTTTAAGGCTGTATTATGTAACAAATCAGTCCTCTGTTAGTGGCCGCTTAAGTTGGTTCCAGTTTTTCTGTCATACAGGTAATGCTCTGGTGAATATCCTATTGCGTTCGCATGAGTTTTTCTGTGGCCTAGATTCTTCTTTTTTTTTTTTTTTTAAGATTTTATTTATTTATCTGAGAGAGAGAAAGAGAGAGAGAGAGAGATCATGAGCAGGGGGGGACGGGTATAGGGAGAAGCAGGCTCCCCGCTGAGCAAGGAGCCCAATGCGGGACTCCACCCCAGGACCCCGGGATCATGACCTGAGCCGAAGGCTCCCTTGACTTTTGCTCTGTCTCATAAATAACGCATTTAAACCTATACATTCAACAAAGCCACATTGGAGGTACCGAGAAGCTGATCCTCTATAGCCCCATCCCTCCGGTGCCTCTGTTTTGGAAAAATGCCCTCCTAGCCTGAAACCTTGGAGACCCTTTCCATGCCCCAACTGTGGAGAAGTTCAGAGCTTCTGTGTTTTAAGGAGTAACTATCCAGCAGCGGCAGCTGTGAAGTGCAGGTGTTTTGTACCAGGTGCAATTGCTCCCTGGATCAACCTTGTCCAGGCAGCCTCATGTCCCCTTTTCTTGAGGTTTCTCCACTGCCCCATCTTACTCCTCAGCTTCCTCCCCAGCCTCCCTGCTTTCACTGTTGCAGAGACCTGGGTGTCTGTGTGGGGCCCCCCTGTGCTTTGTGTGCCCATGTGTGTGGCTCGGACTCATCTTTGTGTATCTTTGTGTTTGGGGGTGTCTGTCCTGCATGGCAACAATCAGGGAGGGGTGGAAGGCACTGCCTTGTGTTACAAGGAGGAGGTTCTCCCTTGAGGTCTTAAATGTGATCTGTAATTTCTCTTGCATCATTTACAGATGATCTGGTAGGTTGACTTACTGGTGAAACTAATTTTAGGATCTGTCAGGCTCGAGGTGCCCTCAAATGTGGGCATACAGTTACATATCTTGTGTGGTGTAAGGATTATTCCATCTAAGTAAAATTTCCAAGATGGTTGCATCCCTTTAAGCCCTAGGATCCTATTATGCTAATCATCTTTGTCGCAGTCTCTTTAAAACCGATGGTATGTCTCCTTGCCTTCATAACTTTGGGTGACTCAGAGTCACCAATACCGTCTCAATTCTTGTATGACTGTGAGGCCTTCCCAAGCCACTGGGGTGATGATTAGTGTTTACTTCCTCAGTGGCTTCAGAGTGCTGGCCTGACTTTAGTTCATCAGGTTTCATTCTTTACGGTTTTGATCTGTGTCATCTGATAGCTGTTCCTTGATTCTGGCATCGGGCCTACCTCCATCCGTCACCCCCTTTTTAATTCGCCATGTCTACCTTGGGAGCAGAGATGGCCTCAAACTCTTGTACACCCAAGTACACATACGCACGCCGGTACACCCTTGTAAGAATACATGCGAAGTAACCACGGTTTATGATCAGTCTGCAGAGCTCCCCAGGTAATAAAAGACGCAGTTGTGTGCATGGATTTATGGCATATATTTGACGCAACTCTGATAGAGTGACAAGCGCACGAGACTTGTGTTTGAAGCTGGGCTCAAGACCTGTGTGACCCTAGGCAAGATGCAGTTACTGTTTTCCAGGCTGCTGCATGGATGAAGTGAGATTCAGTGAAAACCATAAATCATGACTCAAGTGCAATGTATTGGTGGTGATTATGTTTAAAATTTCTCTCTTGGCTGCTTCTAGGACTTTGTTCTGTCTTTAATAACTTCTGAGGAACCTAGAGATCTGGAAGAAGGTTCAGAAGGGCAGCCAAGATTGTAAGTAAGAATTAGGGACCTATGATTCATAAGTTTCTTCCTTCAGCCATTGTCTAATGAGCACCCAATACATGTCAGATGCGGAGACCTAGAAGGACATTCTGTCCATATGTCCAGCTATGTGGTAATATCTCGTTTATCTAACCGTAGCCATTCAGGAGAAAGCCAGGAGGTAGGCCTAGAAGCATCCAAGAAAGAGAGTAATTTTAAACATAACAATCATCAGTATGTTACACTTGAGTCATGATTTATGGTTTTCACCGCATCTCACTTCACTTGCTTGGCAGCCTGGAGGTAAACCATCCCCGCACTTGCCTAGCGTCACGCGGCTGCTGAGCCCTCCCTCAAACACAGGCCTGGCGCCCCTGTCACTCTACTAGAGTTGGCAGATACATGCCAACGACTGACGCACAAGATGAGGACTGAGGCTAAATCTTCAAATTTAGCAAGAGAAGGGATTTAATATAGAACATTCCTTCATTCAGGGATCATTTAGGGCATACTCTGTGCTAGATATTACACGTAGTGCTGGGAAGCAAAGAAGAAAAAAGTATGGCCCTTGCCATCCAAGACCTCCTAGTCGAGGAGGGAGACAGATATGTTGCCCAGTAGTTCTCATGCGGTATAGCAGGTGTGGTGATAGGGGCACCATGGGAGCGAGCAGGACAACTTTCTTCCTGTGGGGAGGAGAGCGTAGGAAGACCTCACAGAGACCATGTTGTCTAAACTGCATTTTGGAAAGATCCATAGCTGTCTCCTATGACACTTCTCACAGAAGGAACTGCATGTGAAAAGGTGTGGAGGTGCAAAAAGGCATGGAATGTTCAGGGAATTCAGGTGGTTGGTGTGGCTGGAATGTGGGGTGGGAGAGGGTGAGAAGATAGAGACTGGAAATGTAGCCCAGGGCCAGCTCCGGACGGGTTTATATGTTGCCTAAACAGGTTAGACTTTATCTGGAAAGTGGGGGGACGCTGTTGATTGTGAGTGGGGAAGCAAAATCAGATTTGCTTGGGAGAAGAACTCTGGTGGCCACGTGGAGTGTTTTTGGCAAGTGTGAGAGTCCGAAGGTGGGCAGACCGGTTTAGGGAGCTGAAACCTGAGTCCACGTGAAGGATAGTGAGGCGTGTACTGTGGGCAAGGCCTTTGGACCAGAGATGAGGGGATGGATAAAGAAATAGTTAGAAGGTGGAATTTCTAGGACTTCTGGCTGGAGGTATGTCGGGGAGCTCTCAGAGGTGATGCTAAGGGTTTAAGCTTGGACAGGTGGGCAGTGTTGGGGCCTCCATCTGAAATGGGAAGGTGAGCTGAGTGATGAGCAGAGGGGCATCTGAGGCTTCTGCTGGGCTGCTTATGGGGCCCTTCCCTGAGCAGTGCCTTCCTTGGGTCTTTTGTGACCCAAAGTTGGTCATTTTCCCATCCACGGAGTCCTAGTATCTAAAAAAGAAACTGATGTGTAAATGATGATGCTAGTCTATGACTGTACCATGGTGAGTGTACATGTGTAATTTCTAATGACCAGAAGGTGAGTGCTCACTGTCAAGGCTTCTTAATACCACAGTCCCTAGGAAACCCATTGAGTAATCAGGGAATTGCTTGCAGGGCATGGAATCAGAACAAAGGAAGAAAGTTTTGACCATGGAAGAAAAATTTACCGAACGTGATGGGCTCTATAAAATACGGAGCTGAGAGGTAGAGCAGGGAACTCGATGGTGTGGTGGTGGAGATAGGCAAAAGTAGCCAATGAAACCTATATATGGTCGGTCAGTGGTGGGAGGGGGTGGAGAGCGCCTTACTCAGGAGATGTCTGCATGCAACACTGAAGGATGAAATGGAGTCCAGGCATGGTAGAAGCGCCCGCTTAGCATGGCCCGTGAGTCCTGCTCCATCTCTCTTCTCTCTGACCTCTCTTTCACCCTCACTTTCTCTGTTCCAGCTTCACCGGCCCTCTTGTTTTTCCTCCAGTTTGCCTGGCCTGTTCCTGCTTCAGGGGTTTTGTACTTTATTGTGCCTTCTGCTGGGAAGGCTCTTTCCCCAGACACCCTCAGAGCCTGCCCCCCAGCCCCCACTCCATTCATGTCTTTGTATAGATATTACCTCACCGGAGACTTATCCTGTCTAAAGTGGTCACTCTCAGTTTCCCATCCTGTTTTGTTTTCCTTTATAACCCTTGTCTCCATCTGGCATTAAGTATTTACTTGTTTATTGTCTGTCTTTCCCTCTAGAATGTAAACATCACAAGAGTAAGCACTTTCTGTTGCTCACTGCTGAATCTCCAGCCTCTAGAACAGTGCCTGGCATCTGCTAGGTACTCAATAAAATTGAGGGAATGAATGAATGAAGAAGGGGCAAGGACATTTTAGGCACAGGGATGTAAAGGACAGGCAATGTAAAGCACAAAGGGGAGAAAAAGTATGGGGTGTGGGGTGTGTGGGGGCCATTGTGAGATGTGAGGGGACAAAGGGAGGCAAGGGGCTAGAGCCCGAGGCAAATAAATGTTCCTAGGGAGTTTAGATTTTACCCTAAAGCATCTGAGGAGCCACTGAAGGGTTTTAAGCAGGGGAACGGTGTAGCTGGGGTGGGACTTAAGAGCAAGGCTGGTGGCAGAGACACAGATTAGGAAGCTCTGTGGCAATCCAGGCAGGAAATGACAGAAGCCTGAACTAGGACGGTGGCAGAGGGAGTGTGGCTTACTTAGGTGATGGTGTCTCCAGGAAAGGACAGGTAGGGGAGCAATTTAGAAGGTTTAATCAGTATAACCAATAATACTCATTGGGATGTCTGGTGTAAGAGAGAGGTAGGTGATGAGGAAAGCATTCACCAGCCTGTAAATTCTGTGCCACAGGGGCTAAGCCTGTCTTAGGATCCACTGTATCCCCAGCAAAGAAACAAAGAGAGAAGCTTGATAAACATTGCTTGAATGAAAAGCTGAGGTTTCTGGTTTGGGTAGGCGGTGGCATCATTTACAGGGGTGGGTAAGATGGAATCATGTTGCATTTGAAATTTATTTGTAGGGTAGTAGGTGGATTTGCCCATTTGGAGCTCAGGAAAGAGATGGGGCTTGAGATTGGCAAATGCTTCGTGACTACTTGTTGAATGTTCATTTTCCCAGCACTACTCGTTGTCTTTATGGAGCTCTTGGTGTGTGCGTGTAAGTGCGTGTGCATGAGCATGCTGGGGGCGGGGCAGGATGGGCAGCCCAACACAAGATTACAATGGATTATGATGAGTGTTTTGATTGATTAGGCACAAGGAGCCACAGGAGGTGACCTATGCTAGCCTATGAGTTTGGAAACTCTCCATAAGGAAGTTTAAGCTGACACCCGAATGATGAATTAACCAAGAGTAGATAGGGTAGTGGAGCATCTCAGGCAGCAAGAACAGAATGTATGAAAACTTGAAGACAAGAAGGATATTTTTGAGACTCGTTTCAATAAAGGAGTTCAGGGTTGGCTGCAATATTGAGTTTAAGATAGGAAATGTTGAGAGCTGGCTTGCAGGGGTAGGCGGAAATGGTAGGATAGGTTGTTCAGGGCTTTATAAACTGTTCTAGTTATTATTGTTATATAACAAATCACTTAAAACTTAGTGGCATAGACTAACAGCCATTTCATTCATTCATTCACTCATTCATTCATTCATTTTAAAAATAATAACTCCATACCCAGTGTGGGGCTTGAACTCACAACACTGAGATTAAGAGTCGCGTGTTCTACTGGCTGAGCTAGCCAGGTGCCCCACAGCCATTTTATTCTTGTATGGTTTCTGTAGCTCAGGAATTTGAGAAGGGCTAAGTGGGGCAGTGCTGGCTCAGGGTCTTATGTGGTTGTGGTCAGATGGTGGCAGGAGCTAGAACAAGGAGGTGCTGAAGAAGATGGGGACTAGCTGGGCATCTTTTTCTTTTCAAGTTGTACTAGATGTGTCTTTCCATGCAGTCTCTCCCTATGGACTGTGTTGCGTTTCTTCACATAATGGCAGCCCCAGAGCAATCAAACTGTTTACTTGGCAGCCGAAGACTTCAAGAATGAGTATGTCAGCAACCAAAGGAGAAGCTGCATTGCCTTTTATGACCTAGCCTCTGAAATCACAGGGCGTCCCTCCTGCTGTACTCTGTAGGTAGAGACATTCACAGAAGACCATCCATTCCTGAGACGAAGAGGCACAGACCCTATCTCTGGATGGTCAGAGTGTTAAAGTCACATTGTATGAAAAGCATATGGGTTGGGAGATATTGTTGAGACATCTTTGGAAAATACAATCTATTGCACAAACCGTATTAAGGAGTTTGGTGGGCTTTCTCCTAAGGCAATGAAAAACCTCTTTAGGTGTAAAACAGAAGAATGACTTGTGTCATTTGTGATTTAGATCTTAGAATTTGTGTTTATTTTTTATTTTTTAAGATTTTATTCGTGAGAGAGTGAGAGAGAGAGCACAAGCAGGGGGAGCAGCAAGCAGAGGGAGAAGCAGACTCCCTGTATAGCAAGGAGCCCGATGTGGGGCTCCATCCCAGAACCCTGGGATCATGAACTGAGCAGAAGGCAGACACTTAACTGACTGAGCCACCCATGCATCCCAAATTTGTGATTTTTAGGAAGTTACTCTGACTTCAGTTTGTAGAACTGAAAGCAGAGAGACCAGTTAGGAAGCTGTTACCATGATCCCTGGTGATGGTGGCTTGGATTAGAGTCATGGGATGAGAGAGGAGGAGACTGGTTTAAGACTTGGATACTAATTAGATATGGGTAGTAGTTGAGGACGATAAGATGGCCAGGTTTCTGGCTCAGGCAACTGGGTGGATGGTGCTGCCAGTTACTTATAGGGAGTTAGACTGGAGGAGAAGTAGGTTGAGAGAAATTGATAGGATCGGTTTTGGATAGGTTGAGTTTGCACCTGCTGATGTCCGGTAGGTGGTTGGATATTCATATATATCTGAAATCACAATAGTTGGACTGGTGATCTACTTTTGGGAATCATCAGTGTAGAGATGGTCATTGAAATCAGCAGATGAGATGATCTTGGGACAGGTTGTAGCAAGAGAGGAGGAAAGAGCTTAGGATAGCCTTCTCAGGAATGCCAACATTGAGGGATAAATACTCTGCAAAAAGGAGAAGAAGCATCTAGAGAAATAAGAGGGAAATGGGACGCGGTGAGTAGAAGAGAGCAATTCGAGGAGGAGTTGGTGGCCAACAGTGTGCAATCTGCTAAGGGGCCAAGCTAGATGAGGAGGGCAGTGGCCTGGATGTATCAACAGGAGGCCACTGTGACTCGAGAGGGAAATTTCAGGGCAGTGAGGGTAGAGTCAGATTTCAGAGGGATTGTTTATTCATCCAGTGAAATCTGAGTGTCTGCTATGTGCCTACCTCTGAGCTAGGCCCTAGGGATCCAAGGATGGTTGTTCCTCAGTCTGCTCTCCTGTGGCTCCCAGTTGATGGTAGAAACAGATATATAAACCATTCTATCGCAGTGTGGTTAGTGTGGGGATGTGGGAGCCCAGAGCAGGGGCAGCATACGCAAGGGTGGTGGGTTTACCCTCAAAAGTAGCCTTTGTGGAGGGACTGTTAAGTAAGATAAGGCATGGAATGTCATTTGGAATTGGCAAGCAGGAGGTCAAGGAAAACTGTCTTCAGTTGGAGTGGTGGAGTGGATGTTAGTAGAGGGAAGGGGAGAGAATCTAGATAGCCTTTCCAGAAGGCTGACTCTGAAGACAAGAAGGGTGGTAGTTAGAGGGAGGGATCAAGGTTGAGGGAGGAGTTTATGGGAAAAACTTAAGTCTGCCTTAGGTTGGTTTGGGGGTATATTCCTGGAAAAGTTGGATGAACTATCCTTAACAATAAGGTCTTGCCCGTAGTTGGAATGCTTGGGTGCCCTGAGTCAGCATTTCTCTCCCTTGACCCGTGTAGAGGATCCTCTCGTCCCTTTGGGAAGCAGCAGTGCATGGTGGTTAAGAGCATGGCATCAGGCCAAATTTATGAGTCTCAGGTTCCTTATCTGTAGAATGGGGTCTCTGTCTCATTGAGGCGTGATCTATATTTTTGCCATACTTTCCTCCTTTTCTATTCAAACAGTGACCATTTCAAGAAAGCAAATCCTGTCATGGTGGCTCACTGTCCTTTTCCAGGTATAATCTTCCTTTAGAACTGCTGATGAACTACAGCCCTGGATAGGCTGGTATTGCTGCTAGACCTTGAAGTCATTTACTGATGATTGCTTAAGTAAGTTTTTTTCTACGCGTGGCTGACTTCACTCCCTGCTGATTTCATTGTCAGGGTAATCACGTGCTGTCCTCCCTGCCAGGAATTTGTCCTCCCCTCCCCCAGCCCTAGCACCCGCCTCCTCCGTGTGCTCAGTCCAGGTAACAGTGGTCCTGGTGCCCACCTGCACCCCCTTCACTGGCCTAGACTGGATGGGGTGCCTCACACTGACTTTCATAGCACCCAGTTCTTACAATTGTCCACGTTCACTTTTCTGGGAAGGCTGCGGACTGGGTCTGTATGGGGCCTGGAGCACAGCCGATGCTCAGTACATGCTGGCTGGCTGGCTGGCTGGCTGAATGAATGAATGAATGAATGAATTGGGAGTTCTGAAGGAACCTTGCTGTCCTGGTTACTTTTGGGGTGCTTGGGTGGCTCAGTCGGTTAAGCATCTGCCTTCAGCTCAGGTCTTGATCCCAGAGTCCTGGGATGGAGCCCCACATCTGGCTCCCTGCTCCTCAGGGAGTCTGCTTCTCCCTCCTTCTCTGCCTGCCGCTCCCCTTGTTTGTGCTCTCTCTATCTCAAATAAATAAGATCTTAAAAAAAAAAAAAAAAGATTACTTTTCCTAACCAGAGAGGTATGCAGGTGGCCCCTCCTGAAGCCAGTTATTCTGGAATCTCAGGGTTCTTTGAGGATTGGTCCAGTTTTCTGTGGTCAGAAGCCCCAACACCCCAGAGGGAGGTCATCCCACATCTTTGCATACAAATAGGGAGGCACATGGTGTTCTGGAATGTATACAAGCTTTGGAGCCTGCCATGGACTGAGTGGCCCCCGTTTTCTCAATTATAAGATAAAGACAGTTGACCTACTCTGTCCAATTAAGTTAGATGATCTGTGTAAGAATGTAAGTGACCTGACACTTTATTGTCAGCCAAAAATTGTATCTCTTGCTGCAAATTCTATTCAGTCACATGCATCTTATTAATTCACAGTCACATGTGTCTTATTAATTTCTAAATACTTTCTGCATTCTGTCTTTGGATGACATAAGAGCTGTTTTAGTTCTTTAGTTCAGAGATCAGGAAGGAGGGCTGAGACCCTTCTTCCTGTTGGTGGGAGAGCTGGAACTTTTCTCTTGGCAGAGTCAGGGCTAGGTGTCCAGAAGTCCGGCTCCACCCAAGTCCAGCTCCAGCTTCCCCTTTCACTACTGGGGCATTTTACTCCCCGTATTCTCGCAGGCGGTCTGCCCGCCGCACCCATGCAGGCCCCTCTGCAAACAGAGCACTAGTCTTTAGGATTCACACAGAATTTTTGTGTCCCTGATGCTTGATCCTAGTGACTTGCATGGAGTAGGTGCTTCGAGAAACGGCAGCTGTCTGAATGAACAGAAGATAGGCCTCCAGCTTCCACTTGGTTGAGAAGGGCATTGCATGCTTGGGGCTCTTGGGGGCTTTTGGCTGGGGGCTGGGGCCACTGTGGGAGCTGGGCACAGGGGAGGGCACATAGCTCCTCCTGAGTCTCCCGGAGCCGCCTGTGGGACGTAGAGGACTCCGGATCTCCGCATGTTTGTCTGAGAGCTTTGGCCATGCGTCCCTGTGCAGCAGCTTCTGATACCAGATGACTGATTCATGTACTTGGGCCTAATGAAGTAGAACAGCCAGATGCTTGGCCCCCAACTGATTTTTGCCCTTTGAACTTTCTCCTTGGAAGCTAGTTACTTTCCCAGAGGAGTTTTCTCAAGAGCCACTTTAGGTTGGAGGTGAGGAAGCTTACATTTCATGTCCCATATTCACACCAACAAAACAGGCTGGAGTCAGAGCTTAGGGTTCTTTGTTATGGGGTCAGTGTAAACTTTGGCACAACCTTCACCAGTATTGAGAGGGTAAAGCCTCTGCTGGTTTGGTTCCCAAGGCTCTTCAGGGGTTCACCCTTGGTCTTCTCTTTTTTTGGTTCTCTTTCTCTCTGCCTCAGAAGAGACTGAGGGGATAGCCTAAAGGGGGCTGGGGAAGGAGCTAGGGACAGTGGGTCCCCACCCTGGCTGTACATCAGAATCACCTTGGGCTTTAGAAAAATGTAATGGCCTCTTCTCCCACCTCGTTTCCCCAACCAAATAAATCTGAACCGCTGATTAGAAGAATGGGAATTGGGGACGCCTGGGTGGCTCAGTCGGTTAGCCATCTGCCTTCGGCTTGGGTCATGATCCCGGGGTCCTGGGATTGAGTCCCACATCAGCCTGCTTCTCCCTCTCCCTCTGCAGCTCCCCCTGTTCATGCTCTCTTTCTCTCTCTGACAAATAAATAAATAAATCTAAAAAAAAAAAAAAAAAGAAGAATGGGCATTGGCTTGGAGAACGAGAATTGGGGAAGCAGAAAAGTTGCTGCTGAGAACTGATGGGGGCCTTGGGAAGAAGGGTTCTCAGTTGTCACTGTCCATTAGGATTACGCAGGGAGCTTTGAGAACATGCTGAGGCCTGGGTTCCACCCCAGAGTTGCTGACTTCATTGTCCTGGGCAGGGCCCGAGGCCTGGACTCTGTTAAAGCTTGTCGAGTGATGCCAATGTGCAGCCAGGATAGAGGGGCACTGTGTTAAGTGAAGGGTTTGGGCTTGTTCTGATCAAGGTGGTTCTGTAGGTGATGATTTCTTTTAGTGAGTACCCTTACGTAGCACACCCAAAGCAGGCAGATCATCAGACTCCCCCGGGAAGCCCCGTCTCAGGCCTCCCGCATCAGAACTGCTGGGTCGGAGCCCTGAAGCTGTAGGTAACATTCCCCGGGTGACTCTGATGCTCACTCAGGCTTGGGGTCATGTTTCTGAGGACCTGAACTGTCCCAGGTGGAGCAAACCAGGAAGGATCTGATGGACAAGGACTAGGCGGCTTTGAGAAGGGAGCAGATAGTGTGGCTTAATCGGAGGGCCTGCTGGTGCAGACTGCCAGCTTTGCTCCTTCAGAGTGGTGCAGGGCCATGGCGACCACCATGCTGGCTGGGTTCCAGGAGGTAGAGGAGGAGGCCTCTGGTCCAGTGACCCACAGGGTTTATGCTTGGTGTGTCTTCTTGCCAGATGCTCTCACCCATGATGTCTGAGTGAGCAGAATGGTTCTGTAGCCTGAAAGGTAAAAGAATTTGAGGACCATCTGCTGTCTGAGACCAGTAACAGCACCTAGAAGGGTGGAAGAAACAATACATCAAGGAAGACAGGAAGAAAAATGATTTTTAATGTGTCGAGAGTATCCTAAACCAGCATGAGACAACACAGACAGACATACAGCAGAGAAAGGGAAGAAAGACTTGAAATTTGTGGGTTTAGGCAACATACCTGAGGCTTTTTCAGAGAGCTTACCTCTGGCCCTTCTGAGGAAATGGCAGCGCTAGTGTTCTGGAGACATCTGGGTATAGCAGGCCTGAGCAAACCAGTTAAGAGGCTCGGCTGCTCCCTAGGGGCCGTGACTCTGGCTGTATGTAGAGCAGCCTAGTGCAGAGACATGGGGTTTTCCTGGAGCAACATATCACAAAGCGCTTGCTCGAGCCAGTTAAGCCCACAGACAGCTATCCTTTTGCCATCCTGTGGGATGAATGATGTCACCAGTCAGAAGACACCCGAGGTGTGTCACCGGTGACTTGGAAGTTCAAGATAGAGAACTGAGTGGAAGGTAACATTTTCATGTCTACCCACTGAAGGCTGTGTATATGAAAGCAAAAAGAGGACCTAGAACAGAGTACCCGACTGTAAATGCTAAGATACCAGAAGGCTAGACTCCGGGAAGGGATAGAGCAGATTTCATAGAGACTGGGAGAGAGATGTCTAATATGGCTTTCACCTGAAATTTTAGGGGAAAGGAGAGAAATGTACAGATGAAAGTATAAATCTGGGTATTCTAGAGGCTGTGAGGAATTATAGAGAAGTTAAATAAAGGTGGAAAAGTTGCCGGAGTAATGCATTTGGGGAAATAGGGTAGAAGATTGGGAATGATGCTTTTGGACTCCTATCTATAAACATTAAATAAGGCCAATAAACATTTGCTTTTGACTTTTACTTGCAAGGAGGAGAGAATTTCCTATTTGATTAATATGACCATGAAAGCGTATACCTTGTTGAGAAATGGCGGCTTTCCTAGAAGACCTGAGACTGATGTGGTGCATCAGAACGAGCTTTGCCTGTATCAAGATCTGCTATAGAATGGGATGATGCTTGCTCCCTCTGGGCAAGGCCATGTTTCGATTCTTTTGATTGCGTGAGAGGGAAATTTCAGTACTCCAAGATACAGTGACCTGTCAAAGGATTTTACTGCCCCCCTGCCTTTTTTTTAAAGATTTTATTTATTTATTTGACAGAGAGAGACACAGCGAGAGAGGGAACACAAGCAGGGGGAGTGGGAGTGGGAGAGGGAGAAGGAGGCTTCCCACTGAGCAGGGAGCCCGATGCGGGGCTCGATCCCAGGACCCTCGGATCATGACCCGAGCTGAAGGCAGACGCTTAACGACACCCAGGTGCCCCTACTTCCCCCTTTTCTCATTCTGACAAATGCAGTGAACACCACCACCCTGTGCCGCCTTCCGCTCTCTGCCTGCAGATGCGTTTCTTCTTACAGCTAAATAGGGGAAGTCTTTCTATTCTCACTCCCGTCCTTTCAGATGTGTGGCCCATCTCTTAAGGAACAAAGACACTGGCCTGTGTTAATCCTGCCTGCTTACTTGGGGAAGAATGATTACATGGTGCTGTCAGAGGCTCTCGGGTTCCACTTGGGGAATTTTCCTGAGGGTCTCCTCTAGTAATAGTGCACGGAAATAAATCCCCATCCTAAGGGAAGAAGCACGGTGGAGAGAACAAGAGGAGATTAGCAAACGGAAGTACGAATGATGTGATTGTGGGCATAGACTGCACACCATCGGATCAGAGGGAGGAGAACTATTTTGCTTTCCTAAAAATCATGACAAAATTTATACCAAAGGGAAAATACGGTAGTGATGGAAGTCTCAACTCCCTGAGCATCTTTTGCTAAAATCTGTTTCATTCCATTAGAAGCAGTACCCCTATAAATTAAAAAAAAAAAAAAAGTTTATTATAAAACATTTCAAACATGCAAAAATAGAGTGAATGTGATGAACTCCCAGGGTTGAAGCTCCAGCAAGAATGATTAATCACCCTTGTTTTATCTGTACTCCAACCACCCCCCTTCGTCCCACTAGGTTATTTAAAGCAAATCCAAGACATTATACCATTTAACCTGTAAAGGCTTCAATATGAATCGCTAAAGGATAAGGATGTGATTGTTGTTGTTTTATTATTATTAATTTAACATAACCAGGGGAAACGTGGCATCCTTGTGTGAAAGCGACTGTGCCTCCCCAGAGTTTATACCTCCCAGAAAAAGAAATAGTGCATTTCCTCAGAAATACACTCTAAATCTGGGCAGAGATTGCAGAGAAGTTCAGGGAAAAGAATTTATAATCTTGTAGCTAGGGATTTAAAAAAAACAAGAAAGACCAGAAGCTTCTCTGAAATGAAATTTTCACCTATTTTATCAGAATTATTTAGGAAGAGAGGGAGAACCATGTGAACAAACCAGTGTGATCGAACACATTGCTTTTTGATAAGCTTAGATTTTTAGAAACAAGATACACAAGAGATGGTGAGAGGCAGTATAACGAGGACTAAATGCAGGAGCGACCCAGATCCACGAGAAGAGCATCCGGAGGTCGGTGCCCAGCATCAACTACGATCTGAAGAACCGACTGCAGAGGATAAAAAGCTCTAGAAGCAACATACAGAGTGAAAACAGCAAGGGCAGTTAGTTCTGTAATAACAGATGGTGGAGAGAAAGGAGAAGGCCACAGTTCCATTTTCCTTCTAACTTTACATAGCAGAACGATTGCTAACCTAGCGAAGGTTCAATAAAAAACAGATCTAGGCCAACAAAAAACCAAGACCAGGAGAATTGAGAAGATAGTAATAAACCAGGCCATTGTTTCTAACTATGCACTTGCAGACAAATGTAAAGAATTTATAACTAGCCCAGGCATTCTCCACCAGGCATCTCCCCTATCTTGGAGAACAGGAAGGGTATGAAAAGAAAGCTGTTGAGTGAGGTATTAGTTTCTTGTTGCGGCTATAACAAATTATGACCAGTTGGGTGGCTTAAAGCAACACAGATTTAGGGGCACCTGGGTGGCTCAGTCAGTTGAGTGGTTTCGGCTCAGGTCAGGATCTCATGGATCTTGAGATCAAGCCCTGCATCAGGCTCCGTGCTCAGTGGGGAGTTTGCTTGAAGATTCTCTCCCTCTGCCCCTCCCCCCATTCCTGTGTGTGCACGTACGCACTTTCTCTCTAAAATAAATACATCTAAAAACACACAAGTTTATTATCTTACAGTTCTATAGAAGTCTGAAATGGGTCTCATTGGGCTAAAATCAACATATCAGCGGTGCCATCTTACTTTCTGGGGGCTCTAGGGAAGAATCCATTTTCTTGCCTTTTCTAGCTTCTGGAGAAGGCCCAGATTCCTTGGCTCTTGGTCCTCTTTCATCCTCAAAGCTAGCAGTGGCTTGTCAAGTCTTTCTCGCATCGCATCACGGTGACACCAACTCTTCTGCCTCCCAGGGCCATTATTTTGTCCACAAAAGGGATAATCCAGCTTTCTGAGAAAGACGTAGATTCTGAGCATTCTGCACTGAATAATTTGAAGTTGATTCCAGCCCAATTTCTAGGAAAATCTGTTGAACCTGGTTAGCAAAGTATGAGGAGAAGAAAAGAAGATCTCTAGTAACTGGTATGGATTCACTAAAAACAAAACATGCTAAACTAACCTCATTTTTGTTCAATTTTAATTTTTTATTGAAGTATAATATAAAAGGAACAGTGCACATAATTGTACAGCTTGATGAATTTTCACACGTGACCATCATCCACATCAAAAAACCAGCCCCCTGAAACCCTCTTTTGTTCCTCCCAGTCACTCCCCCTTGTCCCCCATGCACACACAAAGGGAAATTACTATTCTTCTTAGTAGCATAGATTCGTTTTGGCCATTCTTATGTAAGTGGATATATAAGATATGCATTATTTTGTGTCAGACTTGTTCACTTAATATGTTTGTGAAGTTCATATTTTTATAGTTGTAGATAGTTCATACCATTATTTAGTATTCTGCTGTATTTAGCCACTCTACCGTTGATTGGCATTTGGGTTGTTTCTAATGATTATTTTTACAATTATTATTTTTAAGTAAACTCTACGCCCAGCACAGGGCTCAAACTCAGGACCCTGAAATCAAGAATCATATGCTCAGGGGTGCCTGGCTGGCTCAGCTGGTAGGGCATGTGACTCTTGGTCTCAGGGTCCTGAGTTTGAGCCCCATGTTGGGTGTAGAGGTTATACTTAAAAAAAAAAAAAAAATCGCATGCTCTACGGGATTGTGGTTATTTCTAATTTTTTTTTTTTTAAAGATTTTTTAAATTTATTTGACAGAGAGAGACACAGCGAGAGAGGGAACACAAGCAGGGGGAGTGGGAGAGGGAGAAGCAGGCTTCCCGCTGAGCAGGGAGGCCCATGCGGGGCTCGATCCCAGGACCCTGGGATCACGACCTGAGCCGAAGGCAGACGCCTAACGACTGAGCCACCCAGGCGCCCCTCTAATTTTTGACTGTTACAATGGAATAGCTATGAACATTCTGGTATAAATCTGTGCTAATTTCATTTGAATCATTTGATGTGTCATTAAATTGCAAGAACAGAGATGTATACAGATTTCAGAAAAGTTCTTGGCAAATTCTCATGATATTCTTGTTGACAAGGTAGAACGAGGTGGACTAGATAAAAGAATAGTTTGGTGGATTCTTAGTTGATGTTGTGGAATAATGACAGCAGAGAGGAAGGTCTCTAATGATAGACTACAGGGCTCTGCCTATCTAGTCAACATTTTTGTTCATGACTTCAAGGAAGACCCAGAGGTCTGCTAATCAAACTTGCAGATTTCACAAAATTGAAGGCTTTTGAAGTGCCTGGTAAAATTAAGGGGGAAAATCCATTTTTAGTAGTTGGGAATGATGTCCAAAAATTTACAGAGGAGAGGTGCTAGGAATAAATGTTAAAGTCTCATATTTGGTATTAAAAAAATCACTTTTGGGGTGCCTGGTTGGCTCAGTGGGTTAAGCAGCTGCCTTTGGCTCAGGTCATGATCCCTGAG
>NC_138377.1:65067829-65176978 GCF_054177405.1 Leptonychotes weddellii
CCTGTGCCCCTCACCCCGCTCATGCTCTCTCTCAAATAAATAAATACAATCTTTTTTTTAAAAAAGATTTTGTTTTTCTTTTTATTATTTATTTATTTATTACTGTTTTACTTATTTGAGAGAGAGCATGAGTTGGGCGAGGATCAGAGGCAGAGGGAGAAGCAGGCTCCCTGCCGAGCAGGGAGTCCCATGCAGGACTCGATCCCAGGACCCTGGGATCATGACCTGAGCCGAAGGCAGCCGCTTAACCGACTGAGCCACCCAGGTGTCCCTCAAATAAATAAAATCTTAAAAAAAAAAAAAAAATCACTTTTGGGACGCCTGGGTATCTCAGTCGGTTAAGCATCTGCCTTCGGCTGAGGTCATGGTCCCAGGGTCCTGGGATCGAGTCTCACATAGGGCTGCCTGCTCGGCGGGAAGCCTGCTTCTCCCTCTGCCTGTCTTTCCCCTTGCTTGTACTCTCTCTTTCTAACAAATAAATAAATAAAATATTTAAAAAAAAATCATTTTTATAGGCCCCAAAAGGGGTATAGGGAAATGCTCATCAGTTTGAGGTGGAATTGTAGTTGACAGTGAATTCAAACCGAGACCCCATAGTCTGTAAAAATGTCTGGAGTGTTCTCTGTGGGTCTCATGTTTCAGGGACATCCTGACAAAGTGAAGTGGATGCAGAGGGGAGAATCTCAATGGTGAGTGCCTGGAAGCCATATTCAGGAGGCTGAAGAAACTGGGTTTTTAGCCCCAAAGGGGGAAGTCTCCAGGGGGACAGGATGTTAATCTTTAGTGATAAGAAGGGCCATTATGTGGATGCGCATTTAGCCGGATTCTGTGTGGTTCCAGAGGAGAGGACTACTGGGTAGAAGTTGTGAAGAAGAAGTTTTTGGCTTCATGGAAGGAAGAGCTATTGATCTTTTTAAAAATGGAATGGGTTGTCTCATAGATAAAGTACTGAGGTTTTATAGTCCCTGGGAATTTGAAGCAGAAAATAGACTGAAGAGTGGCCTAAGTTTTATGTGTTACATTCTACATATTTAAAACTAACAGTGCTGGAAAAAAATAAAACAAAAACCAAAAAATTACAATGTTGGGAGAATTGTGGGGTTAATGTTCTTTTTCAGGGACTGTTTAGTGTGGGCTTCTAAACCAAATCTGGCCATCTGATTCGGAGTGGGCCTGCAAGCTTTGTTCTGTTCTGGATCAACCTATGTGTGTGCTTTCCTTACTTTTAGTTCTACAGCTGATGCTGGGGCCTTAGTGCTAGGACTAGTCTCCTACTCCAGGAGAGCCCATGTAGGTTGGCTTTGATGACCATTCAGGAGCATCTCTCTCTCTCTCTTAAGATTTTATTTATTTACTTGAGAGAGAGAGCAAGCAAGAGCAAGCATGAGCTGGAGGGAGGGGCAGAGGGAGGAGCAGGAAGCTGAGCAGGGAGCCTGGCGCCAGATCCCAGGACCCTGAGATCACGACCTGAGCCTAAGGCACGTCCAACTGACTGAACCACCCAGGCGCCCCTCGGGAGCATCTGTTTAGATGATTGTAGGAGTGGCTTCTTCAAAGCTTCTCCTTCCTCCAAAGCAGGTCAAAGTAGGAATGGAGCTGCACCTGAGTCAAGGGTCCAGGGTGATTTCAGGCCGTCTTCTTGTGGACTTGGCCCAGTGTTGGGTGGAGATGGAGTTACACCTAGCGGTAGGAGGGTAGGGCATTTCTGTCCTTGAGGTTGACTTGCGGTTGCCTCCATTATTACTCTAAGCCCGTGGTCCCCTCCTTTCTCTGCCACTGAAGCAGGAGGCTGGGCTCCACCTTAAGAACAGTGCACTAGGCCGGGCTTTGGGGTCTCCGGTCAGCTGTGTCCGCTGTGGGTGAGGACAAAGAGCCCAGTCAGTGGCGCTGCCTGCCATACCCATTTCCTGCTCCCGTGGCCAAGAGGCCCCAGAGGAAGCTGGGCTTTGGAGAAGGTGAGGGCCAGCTCTCTTCAGGCAGTTCCTCTGCTCCTGGTTTCTTTCCAGAGGATTCCCTTCTTCATTCAAACCAAGTCCCTGTGCTTACTACAGAGAGTAGATCAGGGCAAGATGGTGGGTCAGTGGCTGAGAAAATAAGGCTCAGGTGCGGGGGAGGGAGAAAAACTGGCGGGTCAAAGGAGGGATACAAATGGATGGATATGGAATTCAAGTAGCGAAGCAGTAGGGATTAAAATGCAAACGATCCATGTATTTTCATTTCGGAATTTGTTGTAGTAAAGGATGATGAGTTGTCTGTTTGCTGCCCACATACCTGGACAAAGCCAAGAGCAGATCCCTGTGGCGCATGGCTGCAGACTGACTCTGATCCAGAATTAGTCCCTTCAGCCTATCCCGGCTTGGTGTTGGGACCATCCATCTCAATGAGGTGATCCCATTCCCTTGTGAAGAGGGCAGCATCAGGTGTCCCTGGTATTTCTTTTAATTTTTTTTAAGTAGCTCTACACCCAGTGTGGGCCTTGAACTCAGGACCCCGAGATCAAGAGTTGCATGCTCTACTGACTGAGCCAACCAGGTGCCCCCCCATTTTTTTTTGTCCCTCATGTTTTTCTTTTTGTAAAGATTTTATTTATTTATTTGGGGGAGAGAGAGAGAGAGAGCGAGCAAGCATGAGCAGGGGGAGAGGCAGAGGGAGAGGGAGAAGCAGGCTCCCCGCTGAGCAAGGAGCCCGATATAGGGCTTGATCCTAAGACCCAGAGATCATGACCTGAGCCAAAGGCAGACGCCTAACCGACTGAGTCACCCAGGCGGCCCTGTCCCTGGCGTTTCTAATCAGAAACCTGGGCCGGGTCCTATTTGTGAGGCAGCAGCAGAGTCCAAGGGTGAGGCGTAGGGGTTACAGGATGGAGAGAAGGGGTATGAGGGCTACTGAATGGCTGGAAACAGAAGTCCAGTGGGGAGTAAAGGATGGGTGATTGACTGCGGAGGGTCAGCGGACCTGAAAGACTTGTGGAAGGTGAGATACAGGCGCTTTGGTCACTTTGTGGGGTGCTTGTGGAGATTGTGTGCTTGTGTCTTTAATTATTAACTTAGCACGGAGGAATTACGGGCGTAGTCTTGCTCAGCCCTGTGATCAGGTTTGGTTGTTTATTGTTTATTAGGCAAAAAGGCAAGTTTTTGTATAGGAGTAGGATACCCTGTCTAGGGAAGAGCAGGAAAGAACTTGGGCAGCCAGTAGACTAAGAAGGGGTGTAAAGGAGGAAGAGGCAGAAACCAAAGACGAGCCAGCTGCTCCCTGAGGTTGGTCTTCCCTGCTTCTCAGGATGAAGATGCTTCTGGGCCAGGGTGGTGAGGCCAGGACACAAGACAACAGGAGGATTAGGGACAGTGAAGGAGGAGGCTTCCTGTGTTAGTGGCCTGAAGCTGGCAAGCCCAGCACCAGACCTCTCTTTCTCCACTGGGAAGGCAGGCTGATTCTGACCTTGCCCTTGGAGCTCTTGCAAGGACTGGTAAGCCCTCCTCCTGGGGCTCCTGTGGCTGAGCCAGGAAGGCAGGCTCAGTGAGGTGATGGGCTGCCACAGTGGAGGCGGGCTGCAGGTGCCCGCCTGCACGCTTCAGGCGCCGGTGCGGGATCTGGAACCTTCAGCTGGCTCTCAGAATCCTTTCTTTTCACTTTCTTCCCGGCCACATCCTGGGGCTAGGGGTCAACCTCACAGCATCTGTGGACTTTCCTTCTTGATTTTCTTTCCTCTGAAGTACTGGATTGAAACTTTTTTAGGGGTAATGGATTTCTCCGAGATTCTGACAAAGGCCATGGACCTTTTTCTTAGAAAAATGCATATACTGGGGGGCGCCTGGGTGGCTCAGTCATTAAGCATCTGCCTTCGGCTCAGGTCATGATCCCAGGGTCCTGAGATCGAGCATTGGGCTCCCTGCTCAGCGGGGAGCCTGCTTCTCCCTCTCCCACTCCCCCTGCTTGTGTTCCCTCTGTCGCTGTGTCTCTCTGTCAAATAAATAAATAGGATCTTTAAAAAAAAATGCATATACTTTGGACATATGTACATAACTATTTACAAGGAATTTCAGGCCTTGTGGAAGCCCTAGGTTAAGAACCCTGGCTCTCAGGGTGATCCATGAACTTTCCCAAAGCTCATCTGGTTAAAGGGATTGCCTCTACCCCAGGGTAGGACTTAAGGAATGTTTGTGGCTCACTGTTTTGCATTGTCCGGTCAGGAAAAATAGGAACTATAGGAACCTCGGCTCCAAGGATCTTTCCAAGTACAAAAACAAGCGCTGAGCTGGCAGGCAGTAGCAGGAAGTCTGGCCCCCAGTCTAATCCTCGGCCACACGTCCTGACCTGCCGGCCCAGCACTGGATAAGTCACAACAGGATTCGGCAAGGTTAACAATACCACAGAGCGCTGAGTCCTGGAGCCCATATCAGGAGGTAGAGGGGTGCAAAAGCTGGGAGGATGGTGACTTTTCAGAGCCAATAGCTGGAAAACATCACTAATCCTGTATGGCTACCGGTTACCTCCCACTGCTGTGAGCACTGTTGAATGTAAGCAAATCCAGTTACTTTGTGTTTCCTCCCCGGTAAGTGCTAAAGGGTGTGTGTGGCGCTGCCCACACAGAAGTTTATCGGGAGCCTTTGAATGCTAATGGTGAGGACCTGCTGGACAGAGGTTTTGAATACAGAGCCCATCAGAGCCCAAACACTGTCTTTGGCCAAAGATGACTGCTACTGGAAATAACGCTTGGGGGGTCTAAGGCTCTTTGGGTGGTAGGGTTGGTCACCGATCAGAATTATTTTTTCAGGTCTCTTAACCTTCGTTAACTGTGCCTACGTCAAGTGGGGAACGCTGGTACAAGATATCTTCACCTATGCTAAAGTGTTGGCGCTGATCGCTGTCATCATCGCAGGCATTGTTAGACTTGGCCAGGGTAAGCGGGAGAGCAATGAACTCTTGAGCATTTTCTCTGAGTCCTACTTCTTTAAATGCCCTTTGTGCATTCTCATTTGCTAGATGCCATAATTTCCATTTTGTAGAGGAGACTGAGGCTGCAGAACTAAGTATCTTGCCCAAGTCCTCAGCTCCTAGTACGTCAGTGGGGATTTGTACTCAGACTGACCTCAAAGCCTGTCTTCTCTGCATGCTCCCAGAGGAGGCTGATCTTGGCTGATCTCACACTCCCGTCATGCCCTGGGAGCTGGCTTTAGCCGACTGTCCAGCCCAGTGCTGTGGCTATGATTGTTCTGCCCTTGGAAGTTCTTCTGCAAGGGCAGAAATGAACTCCTTGTATCCACTCCTCTCCAGTTTCCAGGTAGGAACACCTGCCCCACCACTCTGTTGCCCTAGGCGTAAGGAGCGCTATCCTTCCTCCATCCTGTACCAGCTGTTTGTGGTGTTAGAAAGGGGATAGGAATGGGGCAGGACAGAACCACATCACTTCTATTCTATAGGCCTGCTCCGTCGTGGTTTCTTACCCTAGAAGGCCATCACAGTCCTTCCTGTCAAGATCCTCGTGCTGTCCCCTGTACTCCAGCCCATCACTGTAGAGGTCTCTCTCCCGTTCCGTTTTTTTACCAGCGCCCTTGCTGCCGAAGGTGTTCTGAGCCACTCGCTTGCCGTAAGCGTCATGTTCTCCCACTCCTTTTCTGGATCACTTTGAAGCTGGGGGTAGGCCACTAATCCTTCTGCCTTTCCATGTTCTCTGGACTCTAGGAGCCTCGACGCACTTTGAGAATTCTTTTGAGGGTTCATCATTTGCAATGGGTGATATTGCCCTGGCACTGTACTCGGCTCTGTTCTCCTACTCGGGCTGGGACACGCTCAACTACGTCACTGAAGAGATCAAGAATCCTGAGAGGTAGGTATCTCACCATCAGTCTTCCATGGCAATAAGGATAGCTCTCATTTACTGAGAGAGCCCACCACAACCACCGAGACAGATTTTATCAGTGCCACTTGAATAGATGGCAGTCCTGAAGGCCAGGGAGATAGATTGTCCAGGATAACAGCAGGCCTTTTCACATCTGCCCCTTCATTCCTGCATTCATTACAGCAGGTCGTACTGTGTGTTCATGTGTGCTTTCTCATGGGTTTTCCTTGATATTCACCCACCCTTATCCCCACATAGATAACTTTAGGTCATAGATGCCCCAAAACTTTCCTGTTTTCTTTTTGAGCCCTTCCTGGTTTCTCAAATTTGTACTGACATAGCGGTATTGTGTCAGCATTTAACAGTATTACTTCAGCCTGGTTATTCTAAATTATTCGGCCGTCATGCAGAGTGACAAGAGCACTGGACAGGGAGTCAAAGGGCCTGGAGCCTGTCTTTCCACTAATTTGAATCCCCTGCCAACTCTGCCTGCTTCCTTATCTGTAAATTGAGGGGGTTGAGTTATATGATCTCCAGAGCCCTTCCTGGCTCTAAAATTCAATGATTCTTGGAACTAAGATTACCAGGGAGTGGAGTTTCTGCAAATTTTTAAGTCAAAATAATAAACTCCTCTTGGCACACTGCCAGTGTTGCAATCCCTGGAGCAAATGCTAGAAGCAGGACTGAAGCCTGGGTGGTGCTCCCACCTACTGGACAGAAGCTAAATGACTTGAGTATGTCCCCTCTCCCTCACCGTGAAGAATGTTTATGAAGGTCAGAGCTTTATTGGTCTAGAGGACCTTGTCTTTGTGTTTTCCTCTTAGCCACTGGTTAGGATGGCCCCCCCCCCAGGTTCTCACACTGAGTAAGGGGATGGAGTGAACACAGTTCCCAGGTTGCTTATTTGGATACACACATTGTTCTTGTGAGGGCCTTATTCTCTGGATTTCACAATTTGCCTAATTTCCTCTAGTATTTCTCAACCTTAAGACAAATTTCCCGGGGCGCCTGGGTGGCTCAGTCGTTAAGCGTCTGCCTTCGGCTCAGGTCGTGGGATCGAGTCCCGCATCGGGCTCCCTGCTCAGCGGGAAGCCTGCTTCTCCCTCTCCCACTCCCCCTGCTTGTGTTCCCTCTCTCGTTGTGTCTGTCAAATAAATAAAATCTTTAAAAAAAAAAAAGACAAATTTCCCATGTTGGCAATCTTAAGAAGGAATCCTGACACCAAGAGACCTTGGATGTAAAAAAAAAAACCCCAAAACCCACTAGCCCCCCCTGCCCCCCTGTCATTTCCTGTGCTATTCCACGGTGACATTGTTCTCTATTAATCCTTTTTCTGCTGTTTGGTTAGCCTTTTCTCTAAATGTGATATTCCTTTCCCTTGATGCTCTTTAAGCTCTGAGCTCAAGAATGAAGTCACTGTCGTACACAGCTTCAAAGGCAAAAGCACTGGGGAAACGCGCAGGAGGCCCCATCCCTGGATTGGTGTGGGAGTCTGAGGATTAAAGGAGATGGGGATGTGACCCTGGGACTAATGTGTGCATTATTCTTTTTGGCTGTAGGAATCTGCCCCTGTCCATTGGCATTTCCATGCCCATTGTCACCATCATCTACATCTTGACCAATGTGGCCTATTACACCGTCCTAGACATGAGGGACATCCTAGCCAGTGATGCCGTTGCTGTGGTAAAGGATTTTCACTAGCAGAAGGCTGATGGTGTGTTTGTGGGCTTCTCGGAATCCTGCAGCTCCAGTCCTGGAGAGGGGGCAGTCCTTGAAAGGAGTATGCATAGGGGCACCTAGCTGGCTCAGTTGGTTGAGTGGGCAGACTCTTGATCTTGGGGTTTAGGGTTTGAGCCCTGTTTGGTGTAGGGATTACTTAAATCTTAAAAGTATGCTTCGGATACTGGGTTTACAAGGTTGTCACTCCAGCTGTGGAAGAAGGGTTGGTTAGTTTAGGGACCATCTCGGGGCATGCCTGCATCCTTTTTAGATCCTGCTAATGACTCATTTTTGTTCCTTTCCCTTAGACTTTTGCAGACCAGATTTTTGGAATTTTCAACTGGACAATTCCGCTGGCGGTTGCGTTATCCTGCTTTGGTGGCCTCAATGCCTCCATTGTGGCTGCTTCTAGGTAGGAGTGGTCCTTTTACGGGGGGCTTTGTGAGGAGCTATGGCGGGGAAGGGTAGGACTTACGGGACCGAGTTTAGTCACTGTGTTCCCCAAGTCATATTTACCCCTTTGTTGTTTCCATCAGCAGCCTCCAGTTCTCACTAATCTCAAAACTGAACCCCATTCCCTATTATTCACTTTTTTGAAGGAGGGCAGTGGGAGGGCTACGAGGCATGTATTCAGCCCCACCCAGTGTCCCCCAAGTTTCTCAGCCTCTCTCATCTTACCCAAAATAGGCTTTTCTTTGTGGGTTCAAGAGAAGGCCATCTCCCTGATGCTATCTGCATGATTCATGTTGAGCGGTTCACACCAATACCTGCTCTGCTCTTCAATGTAAGTGACCTCAAGGATGGGGCTGAAAGCCAGACTGTGGGGGAAATGTTAACAGAAGTGGGGGCGCCTGGTTAAGCATCCGACTTCATTTCAGCTCAGGTCATGGTCTCAGGGTCGTGAGATCGAGCCCCACGCTTAGCGTGGAGTCTGCTCAAGGCTCACTCTCCCTCTACCCCCACCCCAATAAATAAATCTTAAAAACAAAAACCAGAAACCAGTAGAAGCAACTGTTCTAGCTTTCCCAAAACCTTATAGAATTTAATAGAAAAACTATCTTCTCTTAAAAAAAAAAAAAAGTTGGACGCCTGGGTGGCTCAGTTGGTTAAGCGACTGCCTTCAGCTCAGGTCATGATCCTGGAGTCCCTGGATCGAGTCCCACATCGGACTCCCTGCTCGGCGGGGAGTCTGCTTCTCCCTCTGACCCTCCCCCCTCTCATGTGCTCTCTCTCAAATAAATAAATAAAATCTTTAAAAAAAAAAAAAAAGGTAACCTCCTCTGGTCTAGGATAAAGCATAAAGTACACTGAATATAATGAAATGACTGCCATGATAGTAAATGACATAGTGTTTAAGGGAAAAATGATCTTCCATGGGAATAGAAGGTAAGGGAGGAAAGACTTCTTAGACAAAGTGCATTTGTTTTGTTTTTAAAAAAAGATTTGAGAGGGCGCCTGGGTGGTTCAGTTGGTTAAGTGACTGCCTTCGGCTCAGGTCATGATCCTGGAGTTCCAGGATCGAGTCCCGCATCGGGCTTCCTGCTCAGCAGGGAGTCTGCTTCTCCCTCTGACCCTCCCCCCACTCATGTGCTCGCTCTCTCTCAAATAAAATCTTTTAAAAAAAAAAGATTCGAGAGAGAGCGTGTGCACAGGGGTGAGGCGCAGAGAGAGAAGGTCTTTTAAGCAGACTCCTCAGGGAGGGCGCAACCAGACATGGGCTTGAACTCATGACCCTGAGATCCCAACCTGAGCCAAAACCAAGGGTCAGACACTTAACTGACTGAACCACCCAGGCGCCTCTAGACAAAGTACATTTGAAGTGGATTTTTAAGGTTAGGTTGCAAAAGGTGGAGATGGGCTTTAGGTTAAGAGAAACAGTATGGGGGGGGCACCTGGTTGGCTCAGTCAGTAGGGCATGCTAACTCTTGGCCTCGGGGGTGTCGTGAGTTGGAGCCCCATGTTGGACTTAAGATTACTTAAAAAATAAAAGGCATTAAAAAAAAAACCCCAAACCGTATCAAAGTCCTGGGGTAAAGCAGCTCATGTGAAGTTGGGTAGTAGGAGATAAAACCTGGAAATGTAGAAAAGATTTGTGAGGAATTGTTTTGATCTGTGGTAAAGGTTTGAAGCATGGGCCTGAAAAAACAATTGAGGCACCCCTGGCTTACTAGAAAAGGAAGGAGATGCTATAACTCGGGTGCTGAAGCGTGTGGGAACAGAAGAGGACCGGGGTGGGGGGGCAGGGGCGAGGCGAGACACTGAGGACTTGAGAAGGGGCTGGATCTCTGGGAGACCAAAGAGGGGGAAGCACGCCTCCAGTGACAGGCCGTGAGAGGAGCTGACGTGGGCCTGTGCCTGCAGGGTATCATGGCACTGATCTACCTGTGTGTGGAGGACATCTTCCAGCTCATTAACTACTACAGCTTCAGCTACTGGTTCTTTGTGGGCCTCTCTATTGTGGGTCAGCTTTATCTGCGCTGGAAGGAGCCTAATCGGCCTCGTCCCCTCAAGGTACTCTAGCTTCATCCTCCCTTTGCATGGGCCTCAGGGGTGGTAGGGTGTGGAGATGAAGGGGATGGAAAGGCTCAGTGCCCTGATCTTCACAGGAGACACTTACTATAGCTGCCACTCTGAGCTCACCTCCAGCTGTCTCCTCTGTGCCCTCCAGCTCAGCCTGTTCTTCCCCATTGTCTTCTGCCTCTGCACCATCTTCCTGGTAGCTGTGCCACTTTACAGCGACACCATCAACTCCCTCATCGGCATTGGCATCGCCCTCTCAGGCCTGCCCTTCTACTTCCTCATCATCAGAGTGCCAGAACACAAAAGACCTCACTGCCTCCGAAGGATTGTGGGTAAGCCTTTGGATCTTCAAGATGATGAGCAATCGTATGGCTTTCTCCACCCCCCATCTGGTACCCGCCGGCATCAACTTTGCCCTAGCCCCTTCCTGTTGTTAACTATAAGGCTTAACAGAATTATCCCTCAGGCCAGCCCCGGTCAGTGCCACCTGAGTTGAGCTCAGCTGACCTCTTCTCAGTTCTGACTTACATTTCTCTTTGTAGCATCCGCTACATGGTACCTCCAGGTCTTATGTATGTCCGTTGCTGCAGAAATGGATTTGGAAGATGGAGGAGAGATGCCCAAGCACCGAGATCCCAAGTCTAACTAAATACCATCTAGAATCAATCCTGAGATGTGGAAAGCAGGGGATCTTGTCCCTTACTGGCTGGAGCCAAGGAAGATGAAAAGGAAAAGTATATCTCTTTGTTGAAGCTGCTCAGACCAGGCTTCTGGACAGGTGCCTTCAATTTTCGAACTTGCTGTTTGAGAGATGAAAAGTAATTTATTTGTTCTGCTACACATTGCTTTATTGTCCCTTTTAAAAAAAGTCTGGAACAGACTGTGGTGGGGAGCATGTCAGGTGTGGGCTTGGTTTTACTAGTAGCACATTCCCACGCGTTAGGACAGTCGCTCACCTCTGGGTGTGCCCACCCACTCCTTTTCCTTTAAAAGGGCCAATAATGCTCCGGACTTCCTGTCTCCTTTAGAGACATGAAACTGTCACAGGTGCTAGATAATAAAAGGGTTATGTTCTAAACTTTGAGTGACTTCATTTTAGATAGGTCTTGGGGACAGTTCTCATCAGGCTAAGAGGAACACTAAAAACAGTCTTGTGCTTGAAAGTATCTGAGTATTTCTTTCCTCTCAAGTCAGGTGCTGGTGGCTGATGCAGCCACTCTCTATACAAGAGAACACACCTAAGCTGCTTAGCAAAATTATTTTATAGCATCCTGAGATAAACCCATGTATGGGGTGGGAGTTTAAGCTCGTAATGCCAGGTTACACTACTGAGGCACTTCCTAAGAGCACAGGCAGGAGCAATCCCCAACTGATCTAGTCTTCAGTTTTCTGAAGCACACCATCCGTTTCCTTGTTTAATAAGTATCCGGAAGCAGCATGTAGTTTAGAGGTTTACTGATTCTGTGGCTGGCAAGATCACTTGGCTCTTTTACACTTAGGTGTGAGGGTCTGTAATGGAATCCACTTTTAAAAGGAAGATCTTGACACCCCACGGTTTCTAGAGCTGGGGCAAGGACTCCGTGTCAAATCCGTTCTGACGCCGAGTCTTTGAAGAGAGAGCTCCTACCAGTCTGAACAGGAATGGAATTCAGCCCAGCGTGTCACGCCAGGGCTGCTTTGGCTTGGCACTGCTGCTGTTAGGCTGATTCTTTCCATGCTGTAGCAATGGGTTGTGGGTAAAGGTCTGTCGTAAGGGACCTAGGGCAAGAGAAAACAAATTTCAATGAACGAAGGAAAGGAAGAAACAAATCACGGAATTTAGCCTGCAAGGGTTATTTACCCCTGGCAGCTAGTTCTAAGTGATTCTGCATGCGTCGTTCACGCTCTTTGAGCTGATGCGCCAGTTCAGCATTCTTCCATCCTGTGTAAAGAGGAGGAAGACAGTGGGTCCTAGGCCCATTTTTAGACTACTTCCCCCGCAGTCCCGTTTCACTGAGGACAGACCCTTACCTCTTTTGAAGCTTTTTACAAAACCTTCCCGTGGAAGTAATTTATTGGAGTCATGCACGACACGCTGGGGGATTTTCAGTATAGTCCGTACGGCTGGAATCCGGAGGCCAGCCACCTGGACCAGGGAAAACATATTGGAGGAGAGCCAGTACATGAACACCGCCTGAAGGAGAAGAAAGACACAGTACTCAGGAGCTGTCCTCTGCTGTCAGCTTGATGGGAGATGGCTAGGCTAGATGGAAAGGCTTGGAGCCAGCTCCTAAGCCATTACCTACCGTGGGGAAATGGATAGTTATGGGCAACACCGCTAGGGGCATCACTCTGATCACATTTCTCATCCACTGAAGATCAGAACTTTGCACGCCAGTCTCCGCACCTAACTGCCAAAAAAAAAAAAGCAATTGCACGTCATTTCTAGAGAATCTGGCTCAGATTTCAACCCATCAATTCTACTTGGTCTCTACTCCCCACTTTGCAGGCCTGGCACTTAGCCAACCTGGGCTTACCTCAAGGACACCCCACATTGTAGCAGTGACCACCAGTGGTAATATGTAGGTGGGGTCAGATAGTGTGAGATCCTGGAACCACAGGAGGCCACCTGTCTGCAGGCTGGGCACAGGAAGGTTGGCCATTTCTCTCAAGGCAATGAAGAAGGAGATGAAGATCGGGGCCTATTACACAGGATAAACAGTGTCAGGACCTTTTAGCAAAGGGGACATTTTCATTACTCCATCATTAAAAACCTTACCACCACCCCACTTTTCGGGGGTCTAGGGCATGGGAAACACAGGAGTTTATCTGACTGGGGTAGGATAAAATAAGAAGGAAAATGTTTTTGCTTACCTGAGTCAGAGGTAGAATAAGAGGTCTAAAGAGTTTAACATCATGCTTTTTCTGGTAAAATGTCATTTCCGAGGAGGCCTTGTAAACTGTGAATGAGGGGAAGTTAATGGTTGGGCTAATAATTACATCGATGGAGGTGACCATCCTTACCACCTGGCCCATAAGATTTCTACCTGACCCTGGCCAGTCACTGGAAACATTAGGCCCAAGAAGTAGGTGGATCTTTAGAACTTGCCCACTTCTAGCAACCCTCAGCAGAATGTCAGGAAAGTGCAAACATGGTCCTCTCCTATGCGCATTCTGCAGCTGACTCACACTCAGCATCGTCTCCTGCCAACTTGGCCTCTCTGATTCGAGTGGAAAACTTCTGGATCTCTGGCAAGTGGTTGTGGATCTTGGCTGCTTCTCGCTGGCCCTTCACGATGAGAGGAAACACCAGGCAGCGGGCAAGGACAGTACCTGGAAAACACAAACTAGGACTGGAGTGAAATCAAAGCAGTTCTGCTGTTGGAAGGTTGAAGGTTTTTCGGTCCTCGCTGAAAGGGTCTTTTTTAATTATAGTCTTTTCAACACTGTGATGCCTGCTGAAGGAACCCAAAACAAAGGGCAGGGGTGACTTGATCCGTCAAGGCTCAGTTCTCTGCTTTGACCTCACAAAAGTCTAACATTAACTTCTGTAAGCAAATGGCCAGGGATACCGTTTATTTCCTCGAACAAAAGGTGAGAGAAGATACTTTTCTAGATCAGTGGTATCTGAACTTTTCTATTATCAATGGAATCTCCCTACCGTCAACTCTTAAGTGTAGCCCCAATATACATAAGAGATAAAACCGAGCTGCTCTGAGAGAGAGAGTAGTCTGGCTACAAAACTGTTCAAGCTCTGGCCTTTGCTTTTCTCAGAGGCACCATACACAACTCTGGGAACTTCAGGAATGAAGTCTGAAGGCCCCTATCCTAGAAATCCCTAGGGTAGGAAGTAATCTAGTGGCTTACTCCTTTAGCTCCTCCCCATTTCTTATACTTCCTATTTCCTGATCATTCCAAAAATACTGATAAACTAATCAGTGACAAGCAAGAGGGTCTGGGCTGAGAAGAGAGGGTGGTGGTGCGGGGGGGTGGGGGGGCATATGGGCTTAGGCTTTATCAACATTATAATGGCTGATATGGGGTGGGAAGAGAAGGAAGCTAAGGATGAAACCGAGAATACTAGCCCTGAAGGAGTGGACTGAGAACTGGGCAATGGCAATGGAAAGATGTGGTCAGAAAGACAAGAAAATCAGGAAAGATGATCACAAAAGCCAAGGGAGAGATTTCAAGGTCTAAAATGTCTAATACAGGACCCTAGGCCCAAGGGGATCAAAATGGAGGAGTAGGAAAGATCCTGGGCTTACATCCTCTCAAGGATATACCAAAATCTACAACTACATATAGAACTATCGCTGTGTAAAGAACTTTGCAAAACAGATCTTACACACCTAAGGATATAAAGAAAAAGCCATTTTGAGTTGGGTAGGAGGCAGAGACAAGGTCTAGTCAGGACCCACGAGTAGGAGGGATATCACAACCATAAAGACTCTCCCTGTGAAACAAGGGGTCCAAGCCCCATATTGGGTTCCCAGCCCTACACTAGGAAGACCAGCCCCTACAACCTCTGGTTTTGAAAACCAGCAAGGTTTATGCACAATCTCACTTGCTGAAGTTCCAGCACAGAGGCAGCAGTTTGAAAAATGCCTGGGCTACACATGAAGGAGATGCATGGACTGATTTTAGGGCATGTGCTGGCAGGGCAGGGATCTGTCGGAACATTCTCTGGGGATGGACGAGCTGGCAGGCACCATTTCTGACCTTCTCCATCTACTGTGCTAGCACCAGCTTGCCCAGCCCAACCGACCCACAGGCCAAGAGCCCTTCCTAAGGGGCTCCCTGCCCCTGCCACACCCAGGTGGCCTCAGCCTGCACCAGAGCCACCCCCACCAAGCAGCCTCTGCCCTGCATATACGAGAGCACCTGCAGCAGCTGGACCTCACAGTCTGCCACACAGTAGGCCTGCCCTTCCCACCAGTGGAATGGAGCTGTCACAGCTGGGCTTTGTAGCCAGCTGTGCTGAGGCCAACCCCCCCCACTTACCCACCCAACAACAGTAGTGGCTGGACCTCTCAGACAGGATGATGGGCAGCCCTGCTTACCAGTATACGTGAAGAAGCTGTGGCTGAGTCTTGCAGACGGCTGTGTCAGGGGACAGCCCTGCAAACCACTGAGTCTACACCAACAGTGACCCAGCCACAAGAAGAGGGTGCATGCAACCCACACAAAGAACCCCTAGGGCACCTGGCTCAGGTGACTAGGAGTTTGCACTACTGGACCTCACAGGACACCCGCAAAAAGCTACTCCCCTTCAAGGCCAGGAGACAGAACTGATCTAACTAATACAAAGAAACATAGGGTTAGGCAAAATGAAGAAAGAGTATGTTCTAAATGAAAGAATAATACAAAACCTCAGAAAAAGAACTAAACAAAAGAGATGAGCAATCTACCAGGTAAAAAGGTCAAAGTAATGGCCATAAACATACTCACCGAACTCAAAGAATGAACACAACGAGAACTTCAACAGAAAGTATATATATAAAAAAAAACCCACAAAAAACCAATCAGAGCTGAACAATACAGTAACTGAAATAAAAAGTCCACTGGAGAGATTCAATAGCACATTAGGTGATGCAGAACGAATCAGCGATCTGGAAGACAAGGTAGTGGAAATCACCCAACTGGAACAGCAAAAAGGAAAATACTAAGGATAGTTTAAGGAACTTTTGGGACAACATCAAGTATAACTAACATTGGCATTATAGGGATCCCAGGAGAAGAAAGAGAAAGGGACAGAAAACCTGTCAGCTGAGAAATTCTCTAACCTGGCAAAGGAAACAGACATTTAAGTCCAGAAAGCACAGAGAATCCCAAAAAATTGAGCCTAAAGAGACTCACACTAAGACTAGTTAATCAAAATGCCAACAACAGTTAAAAAATCTTAAAAGCAGCAAGAAAAAAAAAAAAACTAGTTACATACAAGGAACCCCCACATAAGACAATGAGCTGATTTTTCAGCAAAAACTTTAAAGGCCAGAAGAGTGGCACAAATATTCAAAATGCACCTGGCAAGGTTATCACTCAGACTAAAGGAGAGATAAGGAGTTTTCCAGATATGCAAAAGCTAAAGAGTTCATCAACAACAGACCAGCCTTATAAGAAATGTTAAAGGGACTTCTTAAAACAGAAAAGGCCATAATTAGAAATAAGAAAATTATTTAAAAAAAATCTCACTGGTAAATATATAATAAAGGTAGTGGATAATTACCTACAGAGCTAGTATGAAGGTTACAAGACAATAGTAAAATCATCTAGACCAACAATAATTAGTCAAGGGATACACAAAATATTAAATTCTAAGATACAATGTCAAAACCAATGTGGGGATTTATTTTTTTGTATAACCTACCCACTCAAATTATTATACAATTATTTCACAGGCTTTCTAAATAAAAGTTTTAAACCTTGGGGGGAAAAAAAACAAAAAGTGGGAAGGGGGGGGACTAGTACTTTTATTTATTTTTTTTTAAAAAATATTTTATTTATTTATTTGAGAGAGACAGAGATAGTGAGAGAGAGCTCGAGCAGGAAGGAGGGGGAGAAGCAGGCTTCCCGCGGAGCGGGGAGCCCGATGCGGGGCTCGATCCCAGGACCCCGGGATCATGACCTGAGCCGAAGGCAGAGGCTTAACCATCTGAGCCACCCAGGCGCCCCGGGACTAGTACTTTTAGATTCCACTTGAACTTAAAGCAACCATCAACTTAAAATAGATTTATATACATACAGTGTTAAATATTAACTTTATGGTAACTATAAATCAAATACCTATAATAGACATGCAAAAATAAAGAGAAAGGAATATAAACATAACACTAAGGAAAGTCCCCAAATTACGAGAACAAGAGAGGACAGGGACAGAGAAGAACTACAAGAACAACCAGAAATCAATACAATGGTAAGAAGTAGGGGTGCCTGGCTGGCTCAGTCAGTAGAGCATGTGATTCTTGATCTGAGGGTCCTGAGTTCACGCCCCATATTGGGTGTAGAGATTACTTAAGAAAATGGTAAGAAAAATATATCTATCAGTAATTAAGTGTAAATGAACTACATGTTCTAATCGAGATATAGGGTGGCTGATTAAAAAAAAAAAAAAGACCCATCTATATGCTGCCTACAAGAGACTCACATGTGAGACATAAACAGACTGAAAGTGATGGAAAAAGATATTGCATAGGGATGCCTGGATGGCTCAGTCGGTTAAGTGCCTGCTTTCGGCTCAGGTCATGATCCCAGACTCCTGGGATCGAGTCCTGCATTGGGCTCCCTGCTCAGCGGGGACCCTGCTTCTCCTCTGCCTCTGCCTCTCTGTCTCTCATGAATAAATAAATAAAATCTTAAAAAAAGATACTGCATGGAAATGAAAAGAAAGCTGGGGTGGCAATACTTGTATCAGACAAAATAGTAACAAGAGACAAAAAAGGGCATTATATAATGAATAAAAGTATCAATCCAAAAAGAGAATATAACACTTGTAAATATCTATGCACCCAACACAAGGGCAGCTAAATACATAATGGAAATGTTAACAGACAAAAAGCAAGAAATCGATAGTTATACAATAAAGGTAGGAGACTTTAACACCCCATTAACATCAATGGATAGATTGTCCAGACAGAAAATCAGTAAGGAAATTGTTGCTTTAAACAACACATAAGACCAGATGGACTGGGGTGCCTGGGTGGCTCAGTCAGTTAAGCGTCTATGTTTGGCTCAGGTCATGATCCCAGGGTCCTGGGATTGAGCCCCATGTTGAGCCTGCTTCTCCCTCTGCCCCTCCCCCTGCTTGTGTTCTCTCTCTCAAATAAATAAAATCTTAAAAAACAAACAAACAAAAAAACACCCACAAAAACACAAGACCAGATGGACTTAATAGATATATACAAAGCATTCCATCCCCAAAAGGCAGAATACATGGGTGACTGGCTGGCTCAGTCAGAAGAGCATGAGACTCTTGATCTTGGGGTAGTGAGTTTGAGCCCCACACTGGGTGTAGAGATTACTAAAAATAAATAATAAACTTAAAAACAAAAAACAAAAAAACCAAAACCCCCAAATGGCAGAATACACATTCTTTTCTAGCGCACATGCAACATTCTCTAGGCAATATCACGTTAGGCCCCAAACCAAGTCTTAACAAATTGAAGACTGAAATCATATCAAGCATCTTTTCCAATCACAATGGGATGAAATTAAAACTCAATTACAAGAGGGAAAAATGGAAAAACCAAATATGTGGAGGCTAAACAACATGCTACTAAACATCCAATGGGTCAAGGAAGAAATCAAAGAAATAAAAAAACAAGATAAATGAAGATGGAAACACAATAGTTCAAAACCTATGGGATGCAGCAAAAGCAGTTCAAAGAGGGCAGCTTATGGGAGTATAGGCCTACCTTAGGAAACACGAAAAATCTCAAATAATCTAACCTTACAGCGAAATGAAATAGAATAAGAACAAAGCCCAAAGTTAGTAGAAGGAAGGAAATAATGAATATTAGAGCAGAAATAAATGAAACAGACTAAAAAAGCAATGGAGAAGATCAACAAAACTAGAGATGGTTTTTTAAAAAAGATAAACAAAATTGCTAAGGCTTTAGCCAGACTCATCAAGAAAAAAAGAGGGCCCAAATAAAATCAGAACTGAAAGAATTAACAACCAACACCACAGAAACACAAAGGATTGCAAGACACTACCATAAATAATTATATGCCAACAAATGGGACAACCTAGAAGAAATGTATAAGTTCCTAGAAATATACTCTCTTCCAAAACTGAACCTGGAAGAAATAGAAAATCTGAACAGACCAATTAGTAGTAATGAAATTGAATGGGCAATCAAACTTCCATCAAACAAAACTCCCAAGACCAGAGCTTCACAGGTGAATTCTACCAAACATTATAGAGGACTTAATACTTATCCTCTCAAACCACTCCATAAGACAGATGAGGAAGAAAAGCTTCCAAACTTACTCTACAAGGCCAGCATTACCCAGATACCAAAACCAGACAAGGACACTAAAAAAAGAGAAAACTATACAGGCCAAAATCTGTGATGAACATAATAGATGCAAAAAACCTCAACAAAATATTACCAAACCATATTCAACAATACATTTAAAGGATGATTCACCCTGAACAAGTGAAATTTATTCCGGGAATGCAAGGATGGTTTAATATTCATGAAATCAATGTGATTTACCACATTAAAGAAAATGAAAGAAAAATTGTATGATCATCTCAACAGATGCAGAAAAAGCACTTGACAAAATTCTACATCTGTTCAAGATAAAATCTCTCAACAAATTGGGCTTAGAGAGAATATACCTCACCATAAGAAAGGTCACAGATGAAAAACCCACAGTTAAGGGGTGCCTAGGTGGCTCAGTCTGTTAAGCATCTGCCTTCGGCTCAGGTCGTGATCCTAGGGTCCTAGGATCAAGCTCGGTGTCAGGCTCCCTGCTCAGCTGCTTGTGCGTGCATGCTGTCAAATAAGTAGAATCTTAAAAAAAAAAAAAAAAAAAAAAAGGAAAAACCCACAGTTAACATCATACCCAATTAAACACTGAGAACAGTTGTTTTAAGATCAGTAAGAAGCCAAGTCTGTCCATTCCTACCACTTTCATTCACACAGCCCTGGGAAGTCCTAACCACAACAAAGAAAAAGTAATAAAAGGCATCCAAGTTGGTAAAGAAGAAGTAAAACTGCCACTATTTGCAAATGACATGATAATGTACATAGAAAGCCCTAAGGACTCCACTAAAAAAATTACAAGTAATAAATGGAGTAAAGCATGATACAAAATTAATATACAGAAATCTCTTGTGTTTCTATACACTAATTTTGAAGTAGCAGAAAGACAAATTAAGAAACAACTCCATTTACGATTGCACCAAAAAGAATAAAATATCTAGGGGTAAACTTAACTAAGCAAGTGAAAGACTTATATTCTGAAAACTGTAAAAAACACTGATAAAAGAAATTGAAGACAACACAAATGAAAGACACACCATGCTAATAGACTGGAAGAATACTGTTATAATGTCCTTTCTACCCAAAGCAATCTACACATTCAATGCAATCCCTATCAAAATACCAATGCCACTTTTCATAGAACTGGAACAAATAATCCTAAAAGGTGTATGGAACCACACAAGACTTTGCATAGCCAAAACAATCTTTTTTTTTTTTTTTTAAAGATTTTATTTATTTATTTGAGACAGAGAGAATGAGAGACAGAGAGCATGAGAGGGAGGAGGGTCAGAGGGAGAAGCAGACTCCCTGCCGAGCAGGGAGCCCGATGCAGGACTCGATCCTGGGACTCCAGGATCATGACCTGAGCCGAAGGCAGTCATAGCCAAAACAATCTTAAGAACAAAACTGAAGGTATCACAATCCCAGATCTCAAGATATATTACAAAGCTATAAAATAGTAATGTACTGGCACAAAAATAGACACATAAGCCAACGGAACAGAGTCCAGAAATAAACCCACACTTATATAGTCAATTAATCTTTGACAAGGATGGCAAGAATATACAATGGAGAAAAGAGTCTCTTTAATAAATGGTGTCGTTAAAAAAAAAAAATGGACAGCCACATGCAAAAGAATGAAACTACATCACTTTCTTACACCATATACAAAAATAAACCAAACTGGATTAAAGACTTCAATGTGAGACCTGAAACCATAAAACTCCTAGAATATAGGTAATAAACTTTTGGACATCAGCCTTAGCAATATATTCCTGGATATGTCTCCCCAGGCAAGAGAAACAAAAGCAAAATAAACTATTGAAACTACCAAAACAAAAAGCTTTTGCACAGTGGAGGAAACCATCAACAACAAAAAAGGCAACATACTGAATGGGAGAAGATATTTGCAAATGATATCAATAAGGGGTTAAAAAAATAGTACAATTAAAAAAGAGGCAGAGGACCCGAACAGACACTTCTCCAAACACATGTGGATGGCCAACAGACACATGAAAAGGTGCTAAATATCACTATCAGGGAAATGCAAGTCAAAACCAAAATGAGTTACCACCTCAACACCTGTCAGAATAGCTAGAATCAAAAGACAAGAAATAACAAGTGTTGATAAGCATGTGGAGAAGAGAGAACCCTGGGGCACCACTGGTCAGAATGCAAAATAGTACAGCCCTGTGTCTAGCTCCATGCTCAGTGGGGAGTCTGGAAGGAAAATCTTAAAAAAACACCCAAACCCCCAAACAAAAATATATATGCACTGCTAAGTTCACTGCAGCATTTGCAATAGTGATGATATGGAGGCAACCTAAATGTCTGTTGACAGATCAATGGATAAGGAAGGTGTGGTGTATAAACACACAACAGAATATTACGCAGCCATAAAAAAGAATGAGCTCTTACCATCAGTGACATGGATGGACCTATAGGATATTAGGCTATGTGAAATAAGACAGAGGAAGACAAACACCGTATTATTTCACTTACATGTGGAATCTAGAAAACAAAACAGACTCACAGATACAGAGAACAATCTGGTTGCCAGAGGGGAGGGGACTGGAGAAGATGGGCAAAATAGGAGGAAATTAAAAGGTAAAAACTTCCAGGGGTGCTAGGCTGGCTCAGTCAGTGGAACATGTGTGGGTCAGGATTATGACCCTGAGATCAAGAGCTGCATACTTCATCAAACTGAACACCAGCCAGGCACCCCAGGGATTGCTTAAATAAACTTAAAACAACAACAACAAAAAGTACAAACTTCCAGTTACAACTAAAGATGACCCAGGGATGCAATGTACAGCATAGGGAATATAGTTAATATATTGTAACAACTTTATATGGTGACATGGTGATCACTTCATAATATACATATATGTTCAATATATATATGTTGAATCACTATCACTAATATAATATTGTATATAAACTACACTTCAATAAAATAAACTGGAAAAATGTGCCTAACACAGAAAGGTCAAGTATGAAAAGAATAATGGGTTTAATAATGATGTCACTGACAAAATGAGGTGGTATTAGTAAGTCAGATTGTTAAAAAGGTCAGACTGCTGAGTGTCAAAGAGTGGAAAGAAAGAAGTCCACTGCATGCAGAACAGTCTTTTAAATAACAGCTATGAAAGGAGAAAGAACGAAGGATGAAAAGAAGGGACTTTTCCTCAAGAAATCCATGGTATATTTGAACATGTTTGTATTTTCAGAACAGGGCAGTAAAAAGAGAGAAGCTGAAGACCTAGGGAAAAGGATGATCACTGGAGCAAGGGTAGGAAGAACAGAATTTAAAGTATAGTCTTAGCCTACAAGAGGAACAATGTGGGCACATTCCAATTTGGGGGGTGGGGGGTGGATTTAAGCGCCTGGCCTGACCTTCTATTCTCCTAAACCAGGGCAGCTTCATCACTGTTAACAAGATCTCCTTACTCTAACCCCATGCTCACATTAAATATCTACACTTGTTGAATCCCAGGTGATCCAGTGGTTTTATAATGCCCTTTAATAAAGATAAATATAGTGTATCTAAGGATCAAGAGCCTCTATCCCTCATCTGAATCATCCGCTTTTCTGACCCCCTAAACTTCTGCAACTACAGTTGACCCTTGAACAAAAGGGGTTTGAACTGCGTGGGCCCGCTCATATGGGTTTTTTTTTTTTTTTTTTTAAAGTACTGTACATGTATTTTTCTTCCTTACTTTAAGAATATAGAATACATGTAACATACAAAACATGTACTAATTGACTGTTTACCAGCAAGGCTTCTAAGAGTAGGCTATTAGTAGTTAAGTTTTTGAGGAGTCAAAAGTTATACATGGAATTTCAATGTTGGGTGGGGTTAGTGCCCCTAACCCCCAGGTCATTCAAGGGTCAGCTGTATTTCCTCCATCCACTTACAGAACTGCTGTCTTTAAAGTTCTACCCCCGAAGTTCCCATTTCTACGCTTGACCATGATGTGTTTCCCTTACATGCAGCAATGGCCCCCCACCAAGGTAGGCCTAGGTTAACATGCATAAATTCCAGTAAGTTCTGAATCAGTCCCACTGGGGTGTATGACCCCAGCCCCAGTTCAGCGAAGCTCTGTCCTGCAGCAGCTTGGATTACATCTGCGGTCTCTCCAGAAGCCACCTCGGGTACTGCTGTGGGTGAGGGAGTTGCAGGAATGACAGGAGGGGCCTGAACCTGTGCAAAAGGAAGTCATGTGTAATACTCAGTAGGGGGGACATACAGAAATCACAGGCCCAAGATAATAACTAGTATCAGGTTGTTCTATGGGCTTTCTACTTTTTGTTCTCCCAGATTAGTCTACAGTGTACAGAGAATTCAAGGCTTAACAAGGACATTTTATTTTTTTCCTCTAGGCAGGAAGACAAGTTAGAGTAAGATTTCATGACCTCCCTTCCTATTACGAAGTTATTTCTTCTATCAGTGTTTTCCAAACTTCAGTCATTTGAGTATCACTGGCACGATTTTGCAGATACTGAAACTGTCGTAATTTTTATTTAAAACAAGTCAGTTTTTAAGACCAAAATATTTACTTGGTCTCACCATCAGAAATATTAATACCCACGAAGTCAGTGATATGCAAGTTATAACTTTTCTAATACACATGCACACCTGGAATCACATCTCCTACACCATCAGCGGCTTGCCACCATTATGGCAAACAATGCCTTGTATATAACATAAATTTCTCCTGCTGTACTCTCATTTTCCCACTGATTTGAAAATCTATCCCAAGTTAAGATGCTACTATTTTGGGGAGCTGCATGGAGTGTGGCCAAGAACTCTGTGCCACATTTCCCCTCCTTGTAGTTAAAACAAAATAAAAAGAAATCAACCAACAAACGCTACCCCTAACGTCGCAGGGACGAATCGCCTCTTACCTGGGCTTCTGCGAACAAGATCACGGAGGTACTGAGGCCCCGGGGACCAGGGCCCGCGAGGAGGACATAGTGCGGGCGCTCGCCGCACCGGCCGGTTGGAAAGAGGAGCCCTGAGGTCAGCGGTTTCCGCGGCCAATGAGAGGGCCCTGCGACGCTATGGAACTGAGAGAGCAAAAGAAGGATGGAGCCCTTTTTCAGGAACAGATGTCGCCCATCAGGCTCATTCGCCACGAAGCTGCCAGCCCGTTACCACGGGTGAAGGCACCACTACTCCGCGCGCAGATGGCTGGCCCGAAGGCATGCAATTGGTGCGGCCAGGCTCTCGGTTACCGTAGACCCACCCCGGAGCACAGAGGTCGAGGCTGAAGTTTCTGTGGCATGGGTGACGACGAGACCCACGAACAGACAACAATACGCGGCCACTGAGCCCGCAAGGTCGGGGAAATAACCCTTCCGTGTACTCATGCGAGCCGAGGTCAAGAGAGGCAGGTCCCGGTGAGGTCAGCGTCTGCTCAGGCTGTTCCTGGCACGAGCTGTTTTTGGCTCGGGCCACGGGGACAGGGCCGCATCCTGGCGCTCAGCCCTGGGGGATCCTTACCTGACGCTGTGGCCGTAACAAGCGCAGAAGCTCCCGGCGTCCGCACATCAAGCTCATCGCCATTTTGCCGGAGGAGGACTTGCGCTCGCGCCTGCGCACTCAGAACTTCAGCCTCGCGGGAAGAGGCCCTTTTGGAAATGGGCATGAAGCCAGAGCTGTTGCCACGATCAGGTGGTAAAGGAGACTGGAGCTTAGCGGCCATATTTGAAGTGGGTAAGAAGACGCTAAGGGCCTTATTAACAAGATCGCGCAGGGTGTTCAGGAGATTGAAATGGGATTGAAGAGCTGCCTGAGGGGCCCTCCCGCAGTGACTGCAAAAACCTGGGGATTTTTTTCCCTCCATTCTGTAAATCCGTGATTCTCCTCTGATTTGTTGATTTAAAATACAAGTTCCGGACAGTCTTGGCTGTGCTTGGCGTGGCTTTTTCTTGTCCGGTGATACTCGATTCTTACTGCTAGATAATATTGTAATTACAGATTAAGTGAAATGTGAGGGTAGTCCGGCGTCTGACAGAAATTGAGGAAAGGCAGCTTGTAGGAAATATTTTCCACCCAGATAAAAGGACACAGTTTTAAGAGGGGACCCCCACCTTTCACCTTTCCTTTCCTTAAATGGGGTTGTGTGAGGATCATCTTGTGACCACGAGGGGACAAATCTAAAGCTAACATGTTGAAGATGGTGGTACGGAAAGATAAAAACCCTGAATACTTGCTGATGTCCTTCAGGTGGTGCACTAGGCTTGGTACCACCTGTATCTAGACTTTGTTGTGTAAGATAATTAAAGGTCTTTACTATCCACACTCCAGGCCTCTGTTGCTTTGGTGTTTGTTTCTTGAAGCTGAAAGCATTCCTAAAGATCTATGAGGTGAAATTCTCTCCCAAAGAAAAAAAAGATTTCCGTTCAGAAAGGTGGGAATTGGTTATATTTGAACTCCTACAAAGTCTCTCAAATTAGAGTACCCCCCCCCCCCCGAGTGCTTTTTGAATAACCTATAGTTTGGAAAGATACAATAGCCTGAAATTATTTCAGTCCCTTTTATTTGGGGATGATTAGGAATGTGATATGGGAAATAAAGGCAGCAGAAAAACTGAATTTCCTTATGACTTACAGCCCACTGACAAGTCCTTGAAACAGGCAGAGTGACCTTCCTCTAGGAACTCAGCCTCAATGTTAATACTTTGCTAAGGGCAAAAGGCAATCTTAGCTTAACATTATCTCAACGCCCCAGGATCCTTTAATGTATAAAAATTCCTTTGGAAACTTCTTTTTATCTCTATCCCCAAAATATACATTGGCAGTCATCCCCTAAGCATATGACCCACTGATTTACATCTGAAGGATCTCATGACTAAGATTTTATTAGACAGTAATAAATGACCTCATCCCAACAATAGCTAGCCCCCCTCAAGGTCCTGGAAACCTTGCTTCCAAAATTCCTTAGAGAAATACGGTATCCCTAACCCCCTCCCAATTTGAAAGTATATAATGGGCCGCTTCTCATGACCCCAGTGCAGCTCTTTCTGCTCACAGTGCCCTGTCCCTGTTCTTTGATAAAACCACCTCTTTACACCAAAGACAGCTCAAGAATTTTTTCTTAGCTGTCAGCTTTGAATCCTAACATCTTTCCTACATCAAATGTACCTGCCAGAAATGGTAAAGATAGGCAAACAATTCAATCCAGATTTAGTAATAATAGGGGTTATCACCTGTCAATCACATATGTTGGATATTATTGTAAATAAGATTTTAAAGTTTAAAAAATTAACACAGAGGTGATGACAAATATACAACTACAGGACACTTGGGGGAAAAAAACCCAAACTGTTACTTTGGTGGCCCCAAATGAACCATCGCTGTAGAGCCTTGTATAGCCACTATGGAAAACAGTATGGAAGTTTCTCAAAAAATTAAAAATAGAACTACCATATGATCCAGAAATCCCATGTCTGGGAATATATCTGAAGGAAACAAAAACAATACATCAAAGAGATATCTGCACCTTCATGTTCACAGTAGCATTATGTATAATAGCCAAGACATGGAAACAATCCAAATATCTGTGGAAAGATGAATGGATAAAGAAATTGTGGTATAAATATAGAATGGAAACTTATTCAGTTGCAAAAAAGAGGGACATCCTGCCATTTGTGACAACATGGATGGACCTTGAAGGCATTATGCTAAGTGAAATAAGTCACACAGAGAAAGACATATACTGTATGATCTCACTTTTATGTGGAATTTAAAAAAAACTCATAGAAAAGGAGATCAGATTTGTGGTTACCAGAGGCGGGGGGTGGGGAGGTGCAGAATTGGATGAAGGTGGTCCAAAGGTACAGACTTCCAGGCATAAATAAGTACTGGGGATGTAATGTACAACATAATGACTATAGCTAATATGCATATTTGGAATGGTATGTTTGGAAGTTGTTAAAAGAGTAAATCTTAGGAGTTATCACAAGATAAAAACCATTTTCTCTCTTTTTGTATATGAGATGATGGATGTTAACTAAATCTATTGTGGTAATTATTTTATAATATATGTAAGTCAAGTCATTATGCTGTACACCTTAAACTTATACAGTGCTGTATGTCAATTATACCTCAATAAAGCTGGAAAAAAAGTTCTCAACACACACAAATTGTAACTATGCAAGGTGATGACTGCTAACTAACCTTACTGTGGTAATTGTTTTGCAATATATATGTATATTAAATTATTACATTGTACACTTATACAATTTTGTATGTCAATTATATCTCAATAAAGCTGGAAAAAGAAGATTTTGAGGAATATATAAAAAAATTCTAGGGGTGTTAGGGTGGCTCAGTCAGTTAAGCATCCAAATTCTTGGTTTCAGCTCAGGTCATCATCTCAGGGTCATGAGATCAAGCCCCTGAGTCGTGCTCTGGGCTCAGCTCAGAGTCTGACTGAGATTCTCTCCCTCTCCCTCCTCCTCTGCCCCTCCCCCTGCTTGCCCAGGCACACACAGTCTCTCTCAAATGAATAAGTAAAATCTTAAAAAAAAAAATTCTACCAGAACTAACATGTAAATTAGGCAAGGTTGCTGGATACAAGGTCTTATGCAAAAATCAATTGCATTTCTATACACTAACAATGAACAATTGGAAAATAAAAAATGCCATTTATAAGAACATCTAACAAAATATGAGTGTAAACAAACAAATCCAAAATATGTGTGTGACTTGTATAGTGACAGCTACAAAACATTATTGAGAGAAAATTTAAAGGTCTAATCAAATGGAGAGAGATACCATGTTGATGGATTTTAAGACTCAATATTGTTTAGAGGTTGATTCTTCTCAAAGTGATTTACAGCAATGTCAATAAAAATCCTGGCATTTTTGTAGAAATTGACAAATAATTTATATGAAATATTTATATGAAATATATAAAAGACCTAGAATAGACAAAACACTTTTCAAAATAGAACAAAGTTGGACAACTTACAGTACCAGATTTCAGGACTTACTATAAAACAACAATAAAAAAAAACAACAATCAAGACAGTGTGGTACTGGCATAAAAATAGACATTTAGATCAAAGGAACAGAATAGTGTCCAGAAAAAAATCCTAACATACATGATCAACATATTTCAATAAAATTGCCAAGGCCAGGGGCACCTGGGTAGCTCAGTCATTAAATGTCTGCCTTCGGCTCAGGTCATGATCCCGGGGTCCTGGGATCAGGCTACCTGCTTGGTGGGAAGCCTGCTTCTCCCTCTCCCACTCCCCCTGCTTGTGTTTCCTCTCTCACTGTGTCTCTCTCTGTCAAATAAATAAATAAAATCTTAAAAAAAATTAATAAAATAAAACTGCTAAGGCAATTCAAAGGGAAAAGGAAATTCTTTTCAACAAATGGTGTTGGAATAACTGGATATCCCTATAGAAAAAATTTGATCCTCAACTCTTAGCTTATACTATATATAAAAATTAGCTTAAAATGGCTCACAGTCCTAGGCTTAAAAGTTAAAACTATAATTTTTCTAGAAGAAAGCACAAAAGAAAATCTTAGAGTAGGCAGAGATTTCCTAGACAGGACACAAAAACATTAGTCATGAAAGAAAATTTTGATAAATAGGACTTCATCAAAATTTAAAATGCTTGCCCTTTGAAAGGCATTATTAGAAAAATTAAAAGGTGGGCGCCTGGGTGGCTCAGTTGGTTAAGCGACTGCCTTCGGCTCAGGTCATGATCCTGGAGTCCCTGGATGGAGTCCCGCATCGGGCTCCCTGCTCAGCAGGGAGTCTGCTTCTCCCTCTGACCCTCCCCCCTCTCATGTGCTCTCTCTCATTCTCTCTCTCTCAAATAAATAAATAAAATCTTTAAAAAAAAAAAGAAAAAAGAAAAACTAAAAGGCAAGCATAGACTGGAAAAATAATCACTATATATATCCAACAAAGGATTTGTATCTAGGACATGTAAGCGACTCTTTTTATAATTTACTGATTAAAAACAAAGCAACCCAATGAAAATGGGCGAATGCTTTGAACAGACATTTCACAAAAGAAGATACTAGAAAGAATAGCCAAAAATCAGGGCACCTGGGTGGCTCAGTCGAGTGAGTGTCCAACTCTTGATCTCAGTTCAGGTCTTGATCTCAGGGTTGTGAGTTCAAGCCCTGAGCTGGGCTCCACGCTGGGCATGGAGCCTACTTAAAAAAAAAAAAAAAAAAAGATAGCCAAAATCACATGAAGAGACACTCAAAATCATTAGTCATCAAGGAAATGCAAAATAAAACCACAATGTTATGATATACTACTACATACCTACTAGAATTGCTGAAATTAATATACCAGGTATTGCATTGGGTATGTGAACCAAGTAAAACTTTCATAAATTGCTGGTAGGAATGCAAAATGGTATAATCACTTCGCAGATTCCTATAAAATTAAATGTACACTTACTAAATGACCAAGCAATACCACTTCTAGCTATTTTTTCAAGAGAAATGAAAATATATGTTCACAAAAAAACTTGTACAGGAGTATTCACGCAGTTTTATTCATAACAATACCAAACTGGAAACAAATATTCATGTGTGTGAATAGATAAATTCCAGGATATTAATACAATGGAATGCTACTCAGCAATAAATAGGAATGGACTACTGATACCCACAACAACATGGGTGAATCTCAGAAACACTATGCTGACCGAAAGAAGCCAGACACAAGAGAATACATAATTCAGTTTCATTATCTGAAGTTCTAGAACTGTAAATGAATCTAATGTGACAGAAAGCAGATCAGTGATTGCCTAGAGCTGTGGGTGTAAGGGTGAGGGTAGAACTGACAGCAGAGAGGCCAGAGGGAACATTTTGTGATGATAGAAATATTGTACATCTCGATTGTGTTGGCGATTATATAGATGAATAACATTTATCAAAAACTCAGCAAACGAGTCACTTAAATGGGCACATTTTTTGTGTTATACATCAATACATTTGATTTATAAATGAAAAAAGTTTATAGAAGTCATTGCTCTGTCAAAATCGTGTATTTGCCTCAGTTATCCATAAATCTCATGTAAAAAATTTAAAAAAAATTAATTCTCTGGATAATTATTTTACTTTTTCACCCAGAATGGATATTGCTTCTTTGGTATCTTTGAGATATTTGGTGTCTTTGAGAGATACACATAAAGTGCTTTGGCAGCTCTGAAGAGAGAGTGATATTATTTCTAAGTAAGAGAATACCAGGGATGGGTTCATGGAGGAAACCATTTTTAATCTTGGCCTTAGTTGATAGAAACAGAGAAAGAAAAATAAAGATAGTGATATGGCATTTCAGGCAGAATGGACAATAAAGCAAAACAATATTGTCTTTTGCAAAAATACACTGGAGAGACTTCAAGTCTGCACTTCACTGTTTATTATATCATGTCTCTATATCAAACACCTATATGTAATTTTCTGTCACTTTTAATTATACATGGATGAGCTCTCCCTATGCAGAATGCTGCTTATGCTTAATCAGGAAATCTTTTAAAAGAGTCATCTCTAGGAATTCATTAACTTAAAAATTGGCACTAGCTATAACTAAATAATTCCTGCCATTATAGCAATTTACCATGTAAAAGACCATTCATTCATTCAACAAAGTGTCAAGTGCCTGTTATATACTTGGCACTGTTCTAGGCAATAAAACCACTCTGTAATGAATGAAAAACCACTTTAGGTAGAGTATCATATCAGTAGTCCTATTTAGTCTTCCTTTATTTTTTTTTAAAGATTTTATTTATTTATTTGACAAAGAGAGACACAGGGAACACAAGCAGGGGGAGTGGGAGAGGGAGAAGCAGGCTTCCCGCAGAGCAGGGAGCCTGATGAGGGGCTCCATCCCAAGACCCTGGGATCATGACCTGAGCCGAAGGCAGAAGCTTAACGACTGAGCCACCCGGGCGCCCTAGTCTTCCTTTAAAGAAGATACATATTTATACATAAATATTGGTCTTCCGTAATTTTTCTTTTGTTCATTTTTCAGCAATAAACACTCTAGGATACAGAAAAAACCTCAGAGAAATTCATAGTTTAGATACGGACAAAATACAGATGCATGACATGATTAAAGTACTTTAAAAATGAGTTTACAGTGAAGTTTTTGGTAACAAAATACAGACTAACTGTGAGGGCAAAATTAACATGGACACAACAGTCAGGGGAAATTCATGAAAGAGGAGAGTGGATGAGATTTTGGTTGGTGCTTCGAGGAAGACGGAGCAAGACTACAGCACAGACGTAGCAATGAGTATGGTATGTGGAGGACACTGTGAACACTGGTCTGCAATTGAGTTTAACCTTGTAATTCTTTTTTTTTTTCCTTTTTAAAAGATTTATTTTATTTTATTTTAAAAGATTTTACTTATTTGTTTGACAGAGAGAGAGAGCACAAACTGGGGGAGCGGCAGAGGGAGAGGGAGAAGCAGGCTCCCTGCTCTGACCTGAGGCGAAGGCAGATGCTTAACCGACTGAGCTACCCAGGTGCCCCAGATTTATTTATTTTAGGGAGAGAAAGAGAGAGATGGAGAGCGTGCACACATTGAGTGGGGGGAGGAGCAGAGGGAGAGAATCTTCAAGCCGACTCCTGGCTGAGCATGGAGCCGTATGACATGGAGCTCCATCCCGTGACCCATGAGATCATGACCTGAGCTGAAACCAAGAGTTGGACACTCAACAGATTGAGCCACCCAGGCACCCCTAACCCTGTAATTCTTATAAGGACACTGATCATATTAAATTAGGGCCCACCTAAAATACCTTATTTTAACTGAATCACCTCTTTAAAGACCTTATCTTCAAATGTAGTTACAGTCTGAGGTCCTGGCGGGGTGGGGGGGTTAGAATTTCAACATACAAATTTTGGGGGGACACAATTCAGCTTACAGCATTATTTAAAAAATAACTACTATATTATTGGTGAGCTCAGAAACAAAAAATGGGGGACGCCTGGCTGGCTCAGTTGGAAGAACATGCAACTCTTGATCTCAGGGTTGTGAGTTTGAGCCCCATGTTGGGTGTAGAGATTACTAAAGTAAATAAATAAACTTTAGAAAAAGAAAAAAAGAAAAAGAAAAAATGGGATGAATATGAGTAGAGTGGATGTGGTAGATAACTGGAAAAGTAGGTTAAATAAGCACAATGATACTTTATTATGTGCTGGGTGTTATGCTACATTATATTCACTATCTCACTAAATCATTGATTTAGACATTAATTTGATATGGCACCAGTTTTGGGAACATGTTGAATCTTGATAAGCTGTGGGCTTTGGGTTTTATTGTGTAGACATGAAGAATAATTTGAAGGTGGGAAAATGACACAAGGAAGAGTAGTTTAGGAAGATTAGTAACAGAATGGAGCAGACCATTCCATTCCAAGGGTCAGCAAACTTAATGTATAAAGGGCTGGAGAGTAAATATTTTTTAGTCTTTGTGGGCCATATGGTCTCCTTCACAAGCACTGAGCTTTGTCATTGCTGTGTGAAAGCAGTAAACAAATGAGCATGGCAATGTTCCAGTAAAACTTTATGTACAAAAACAGATATGGCCCATTGGCCAACGTCTGCTGACCCCTGGAATAGACATAGACAGTACTGGAAAGAAACTGGAGGTTCAAGACCAGTTAGGAGGAGATTATTGCAATAATCATATCTGCAGTGAGGAAGGCCTGAATTAAGCTGAGCCAATGTGATGGAAAGAGACAGGTATTAGAGACATTTCAAGGGAAAAACACCGTAGATCAGGTTGGGTCAAACACTGGATGTGGGACTTGAATACTGGGGATACTGAGCAGAGAAGTCAGGAAAACGGTGGTGCCACTGACATAATTGGTTATATTAGTGTGCTGGTCATTTGCCTGGTTGCTTTCAGATCCTTGCCTGTTTTTTTTTTAAGATTTTATTTATTTATTTGAGAGAGAGAGAGCGCGAGCGAGCATGACTGGGGGTGGGGGTAGGGAGGAGCAGAGGGAGAGGGAGAAGAAGGCTCCCTGCTGAGCAGGGAGCCAAATGCGGGGCTCGATCCCAGGACCATGAGATCATGACCTGAGCCGAAGGCAGACGCTTAACGACTGAGCCACCCAGACGCCCGATCCTTCTCTGTTCTTAACCTTTTTGTCTTGTATCACATGGCACTGCGTTTCTTTGCCCTCTGGCTTCTGGATAGGTCTGCAATGGAAGTCATTGGCTGAAAAGGAGTGTAGAAAGAAAGGACAGAGAATCTAGTGTATTTCCTCCTCCTTTCTCTGCTTCCTGCATTATTTCTAGCAACTGTATCTCCTTGGCCAGACAGCCTTTCTCTCCATAATGCTGGCTCCCTCCGTGCAGACCTTGCCGTGAGCCTAATGCCCTAGGGATGCCCTTCGATTCTGGGGTCTAGTACCGCCCCCAGCTCTCATTGTCCCTCCAGCCTAGGGCAGGATAGCAGCTGCCTGTTGTCAGTTTCTGGATTGCTCGGCTGTTGGCCCCTGTTTGACTTCATAGCCCTTCTACTGCCCATGTACCAACCAATTCCTTGTGGTACAATTCCTCTGACGTACTTCCAGTGGTTTCTGTTTCCTGGCTGGACCCTAGCTAGTATAGCTCAGAAGCTGTGTCACTTCTCAAGTAATTGTCTCTTCGCTCCAAACCCGACTGCTTTGCGAGGCTGGGGCGGGCAACCTACCAAACTCCGTTTCTGCTTCACCAGCTGGCTCCCTGCTCAACTCTGCCAACAAAGGGCACTAGGGGGAGACTGGAAGGCTGGAGGAGGGGGAAACGACTGGCTCCTTCTAGTTTGAGCCACGTGGGCTTCCTCTCTAATTGCATTTCCTGGGAACAGCGTCCCAGCAGGGCTTCTTCATCCCAGCAGTCCTCCTGGCAGGATGTGGAATCCAGCTTTCCATTTTTCCCCAACACTTGCAGAACCAATCTTCTCCCCCTGCTGAGACATGGGCACCAGTTGTCGGATGCTCCCTCCTCAGATACCTGAATTTCAGTTCTGAGGGGGACTTCTCTAAGCTTCCAGCTTCTAGAAACCCCGCCTTCTTCCCTTTGTTCCCTCAGTGTGGAGTGGCTGCTGCTTGTGCAGGTGCTGCTCCTGGGATACCTTAGAGTTCTCTTTTTACCCTTTGGGCTACGTAGTTAACAACGTTAGACTTAACAGTTCCTTATAGTCCACTCCAAATAACTGCTGTGGTTTCTGGCTCTTGACGGGATCCTGACTATTACAGAAGTGGAGCCGGAGTTTTGGAAAGGTGTCAGGTTTGGTTTCGGATATATGGAATTTGCAGGGACGTTGGTGGGGGGGGCGGGGAGCTGCCAAGTGGAGGTATCTCGTACTCAGATGGAAATGTGGCACTGGAGTTTGTAGGAGAGATCGGAGCTGCAAATGTTTTGTCATTGTCAGCACCGAGGTGAGGGCGGAAACTGTCAGACCTCTTGAGTTCTCTGGGTGAGCGGTGTTGGGGAGCCAGGAGCAGACGGTTAACAGTGGTCTCATGTATACTCACAAAGAAAAAGCAACACAATTTTCAAAAAATCACAAACTTGGAGATACAATGATGATTTAATGCTAAAGCATTAACAAGTGAAGCTCATACCAAGATGTTTTTTGGGGTGGAGGGTACTGTTTACTTCTTGCCCAGCCTGTGTTTCCAAGTCTATCCCAATACTGGGGCTATACTTACAAATAAAAGGCTTGGTACCCTGGAACTCTTCTTACTTTTCCTACAGGACCATTGGGGAAAGCCTCCAGGTCACACTGAAGGTAGTGACTTATCCTTCCTTTTGCCTTTTGGTTCTACAAAAAGGTACAAACATTATGTGAGATTAGGATGCCTGGGTGGCTCAGTTGGTTAAGCATCTGCCTTTGGCTCGGGTCATGACCCCAGGATTCTGGGATCGAGTCCCGCATCGGGACTCCTTACTCAGCAGAGAGCCTGCTTCTCCCTCTGCCTGCTATTCCCCCTGCTTGTTCTCTCTCTGACAAATAAATAAAATCTTTAAAAAAATTATGTGAAATTTTTATTATTCTAATGAACTGTGGCTTTTCCTGTGACTTGACAATTACTTTTTTCATGTCTTATCAATTTATTCAAACATCCAGTGAGTGCCTACTTTGTATCAGGTGTCCGTTCTGTGTTAGTTTAGGGTCCACAGTTGTTCCAAGACTTTTTTCTCCTCAGTCCCCTCTGGGTGCCCCTTAGTACCTGTACCTTCTTCTCCTTTGAAAGGGGCTCTTACCTCCTACTTTCCTGACAAAATGAAGAAAAGACCAAGTGAGACGAGCCTTTTAATCCATTCCAAAATAACCCTGTATCTGTTTCTTTGTCTCTCCTTATCTCAGATGAACTAAACTTCAGTTTAAACTATCCTTGTGCTCTCAATCTCTGTTTTCCACCTTTCTCCCTTGTGGGTGCTATAACATCTAGAATCAAAGATTTTCTCCCTTAATGATCTCCATTTTGTCTAGCTTAAAAGCACCTTTAATTTCCTGTTCTCTCCTCTGCTTGCAGACATAATCTTTCTTCCCTATGCTGAGAAAACAAAAACAAAACCAAAGAAATAACAGCAAAACCCCCCAAACCTTCACTTGACCTTGATGCAACTCTTAGCCTATTTTCCTCATCCTTCTATTGTTGAATGTTCAAGGACAGAACTCCATTTTTCCAATGCTCAGTCACTCTTAATTCTGCTTTCTTGACTCCTATTGTTCCCGCAGCCCTTGTCCCTGTCATTCCACTGAAGGGCAATTCTGTCCTCCTCATCACCAGGCACAGTGGATTCTTCTTTGCCTGCATTCTCTTATACTTCTCTATGGTATTTGACACCATTGATTACCCTTCTTTCTAAAACTCTCTTGGCTTTCATGGTACAACGTATGATTTTCTTCTCATCTTTTTGCTCTAACCTTTTCAAAACAGTTTGGATGACTAAATATACTGAGCTTAATTTCTAACATATCTATTGCAGTTTGAAGAGGGCATGAAGAAATAGTGGGGGTCACCAAAAGCTGATTGCTGCTCAGACAGGCTTTGTAGGATGTTGTCCAATGATGTTAAAAGCTTCCTTAGCTTGGAGGGTCTGGATGTTTGATTGTGTCCGAGGCTGGTTAAAGTAAGAAATCTTATAAGAGACTAACTCTCGATAGTCTCTTCCCTGCACAATGCTAGCTAGCCAGCTAAACTCTGGCTGATCTGGCCTTTACATTCTCTTTATTTCTCTAAGCTTCAACCTTTTGATTTCTAATCTCTTGGATATATTAATTCCACCGTTTAGGCTGTGGTTAAGCTCTCAATTCTGACTTTTACTTCTTATTTCCTAATGGTATGTGCTGGTTTTATTTGTCAAATTTTTAGAGTTCTGCAGGTGTTTACTGTCAACCCTAAGTGTAACTCACAGTGCTCTATCGAAGAAAAGAGCCCTGCTTTGACAGGCATTTCTCTCTTGTTAAAGGTAGGAGTTATTTAACATTATCTAGATTTTGAAAAGCAGAATGCTGCTTTTATGTTTGTTATTTAAGATGCAGAAGACAGAGTTCATTGCTGTGTGAGAAGAATTGTCTCTCCATAAATAAGAAGGGTGTGCTTGAAAAACATCCTCGTACTGAGACTGGATAAGAATAACAACAACAACAAAAAATAACCTGGTCTCACAAACCATTTCTTTTTGTATTGTGCTAAGTTATAAGGTGAACTTCTACTTGCTATTGCTGTTAGTTGATACTTATCACAGAGCCTTAGGCCAAATGGAAAGAGAACTGAGCGTTAGGAATTGATGGAAAAATAAGACGCCCTGGCAAAGAAAAAAAGACGCCTGAAGTTATTTCTCTGTGAACTTGAACTCTTATTTATTCCTGATTGCAAACGCGGCAGGTTTTAGTAGAGCCTTAAAACTCATCCCTGTTGCTGTCGTTTACTCTGACTTAACCATTTATAGCTGAAACTTAAAGATACAAACTAAGGAGATTGCTCTACATAAGGTTCATAGACTCTCTGTATTTTCTTCTTTCTCCTCTTAGGTTGTACTGCCTTTTCCCTACACATTTGTTGTACTCGGGTACATTGTGTAGTTCAAATGCACACTCTATTTTTACTTCAGTATAGATTTCAGAGTATGAAATCACTTGGCTAGTAATAAGTAAGTCAGGGCAAGATTTCGTCTTGGATCTCCTACTAGCCAAATCCGGGACAATTGGAGCATCAAAATTAATAGTGATAGGAACTGAAAGAAGAATCCGTGAATCCATACTGATGTACACAGATGAACGAATAAATATGTAAAAGGTAGAGAAGGGAAAATCTCTTTCCAGCAGAATGCCAACTAATAAATATGATACACAAGGAATGGTGGAATTAGAAAATCACCATTTGGCAATGACCATATTAATAACTGCTTCAGGCAAGGATCATCAATGGAAGCTAAAATTAGTGGGGGAAGCTGGCTGAGGAACATGATACTTACATAGTCTCAAATTATCTCCCCTAAGGTTAGCTAGTGACTATAACGGGAAAAATAGTTAAATTTATAGTGGTACAATCTGGTAGTCACTGCGTTAAGCAAATAATCACAGTTATTATTACCAACAATGGGACCGAGTAGAATCAGGTACCTCAGATGTGATGCATTGACAAGGACATAACATCATTTTTGCAGTGTTCCTGCCAAAACTGCGTCAAGCTCAATCTTATTATGAGGAGATATCAGACAAACTGAAGGATTGTTACAAACAACTGGTCTGTGGTCTTCAAGACAGTCAAGGTCATGAAAAACTGATGAACTGCTCCAGATTAAAGGAGCCTAAAAAGACATGATGACTAAATGTAACATGTAATTTTAGAATTGGAAACTATACTTAAAAAAAGGGGGGCAACCCTCTCGGGTCCCTCACTCCTCGGGAACTTTGTATTACCACTTTGCTATCGCTTTGCTGCCAACACCCCCGCCCCCCAAAGGAAAGGGCATTGTTGGAACAATTGATGAAATTGTACTATGGACTGTAGCTGAGACAATGGTATTTTGATGTTAAATTTCTGGATTTTGATAACTGTACTGTGATTATCTAAAAGAATGTCCTTGTTCATAGGGAATACAGGTGATGTATTTAGGGGCAAATAGGTATGATATTTGCAACTTAATTTCAAGCAGTCCAGATAAAACATGTACAGATACATATACAGAGAGAATGATAAAGCAAGTAGGGCAAATGTCAGCCCTTGGTGAATCTGGGACAAGAGTATACAGGAGAGCTTTGTATGATTTTTGCAAATTTGCTATAAATTTGAAATTACAAGAAAATAAAAAGTTACCAAATAAATCCAATCCTGAATTTTCCAGGGTGAACTTTAAATTTAAAATCTTTTACTGAAGTATAGTATGCATACAGAAGAGTGCACACACAAAAGTGTAAAGCTTGATACATTTTTATGAAATGAACCCCGCACGTAACTGTGATGCAGGTCAGGATCTAACACATTACAAGTATTCTGGAAGTGTCTTTCCCAGTCATTACTCCATCCTTTCTCCACAAAGGTAACGTTTATCTAACTTCTCCTATCACAGTTTAGTTTTGTCTGTTTTTGAATGTTACATAAATAGAATCATACCATATGATTCTTTTTTTGTGTGTGTATTTTTTCCCAATGTTATGTTTGTGAGAGTCATTTCTTGTTGTTCCAAGTAACTGTAGGTAATTTGTTTTCTTGTTCTTTAATATTGCAGTGTATTTAAATAGACCATAATTTATTTACCCATTCTACCATTGTTGGACGTTTAGGTTGTGAGGTAGGCAGTCTCTAAGATGGCCCCAAATAATCCTTGCTTTTTGTTATTCATGACCTTGTGTCATCCTCTCTCCTTGAGCGTGAGCTGGACCTAGTGACTAGCTTCTAATGAATAGAATATGGCAAAAGTGATGGAATTTCACTTCTGAGGTAAGGTTACAAAAAGACTGTGGCCTCAGTCGTGGATACTTTCTCTTCCGTTGCTTACCTGAAGAAAATCAGTTCCATATCATGAGGCAGTCCTCTGGAGAGGTCCACGTGGTGAGAGACAGAGGTCTTCTAACAAACAAGAGTGAGCTTGGAAGCAGATTCTCCAGCCCTAGTCAAACCTTGAGATGACTGAGCTTTGGCCAACAGTTGACTGCAACATCATGACAGACCTTGAGCAGGAGTCATGAAGCTAAGCCACACTGGATTCCTGACTTACAGAATCTGTGAGATATAAGTGTTTGTGTTATCAGCTGCTAACGTTGGGGGTAATTTTTTTTGCAGTAATTGATAACTAATACAGATTTTTCCCCCTAGTTTTTGACTGGTACAAATAGTCCTGCCCAAATTTTCTTACATGTGTAGGGCACCTATGTGGGCATTTCTTTTGGAGTATATACCTAGAAGCAGAATTACTGGGTCATAGGGTATATTTATGTCAGCTTAATAGATACTTCCTTATGGTTTTCCAAAGTAGTTGTATCAGTTTATACCTCCACCAACAAGGTATGAGAGTTTATGCTATTCCATATCCTTGACAACACTAGGCATTATTAGTCTTTTTAATTTGAGTCATTCTAGCATCTCATTTTTAAAATACCTTTAAAAAAATCTTATTTTGAACTAATTTCAAACTTAGAGAAAAGTTATAAGAACAGTACACAAAACTTGCATATTCACTTTACCTAGGTTCCCTATTTGTTAACATTTTACCATATTTCTCTCTTCCTCTAATGTATTTGATGATTCTTTTTTTATTTTTTATTTTTTAAAGATTTTATTTATTTGAGAGAGAGAGAATGAGAGACAGAGAGCACGAGAGGGAAGAGGGCAGAGGGAGAAGCAGACCCCCTACTGAGCAGGGAGCCCGATGTGGGACTCGATCCCGGGACTCCAGGATCCTGACCCGAGCCGAAGGCAGTCGCTTAACCAACTGAGCCACCCAGGCGCCCCGATGATTCTTTTTTTAAAAAAAGATTTATTTATTTATTTGAGGGAGGGGCAGAGGGAGAGATCATCCAAAGAAGACTCTGCAATGAGCACAGAGCCTAACACAGGGCTTGATCTCACGACCCTGAGATCATGACCTGAGCAGAAACCAAGAGTTGGAGGCTTAACCAACTGTGCCACGCAGACACCCCATGATGATTCTTCTTCTCAGAACAAGTTGGAGAACAAATTGCAAACATGATGACCCATTCCTTAAATACTGCAGTGTATTTTCCCCCAAACAAGAGCACTTTCCTATATAACCATAATTTAACCATCGAAAATCAGAAAATCAACATTCATACCACACTGTTTATTATTCAGTTCACAGGTCCTGTTAAAATTTTGCCTACCGTCCCATTCTCGCTCTCCTTCTTCTGGCCTAGAATCCAATCCACTACCATGTTGTACTGAGTTGTCACGTCTCTTCAGTCTTCTGCAATCTAGACTAGTTCCCCCTCTTTCATGACCTTGACAGTGTTAAAGAGTATACACCTTTAATTCTGGAAATATTCTCGATTGGGGTTTGTCTGATGATCCCTGGTGGCCAGACTTAGGCCATGCATTCTTGGCAGGTGTAGCCCCCAAGGGATGATGTGCTCTTCCCAGTGCATTACATCAGGAGACATCTGATGTCAACCAGTCCCACTGTTGTTTTGACATTAACCATGATCATCTGGCTAAGTTGATAGCTGCCAAGTTTCTCCATTGTGAAGTCATTATTTTTACATTTGTAATGTGTTTGGTCCAAGACTATTCCAATATTCTGTTCCTCATCAAATCGTACTTAACAATCTTTACTCCATTGATGACTCTTGCCTGAATCAGCCACCAATATGATGGTTGCCACATGGTGATTTTAAAAGTCTATCATTCCTTTTACATTGTTAGATGACATTCTCCTGTAAGGAAAAGCTTTTCCTTGTTCATATCATTCACTTATTTTATCAGTGGACTTATGGATTCCTATGTTAGTCGATAGATTAGGATCTGTTACTCTCATTATTATGATGATCAGATTGTCCCAGAATTAGCTAGTAAGAACCCTCTCAAGCTGAGTCCCATGTTCTCTGGACATATCCCTACCGCTCTGAGCACTTCCTTATTTTCTTCTACAATAGGATGTTCCAAGCTCATCTTATGCCCCAGTCCTGGATTCAGTCATTTCTCTAAGGAGTCCTCATTCCTTTTAGTGGAGGATGGTATTTAGAAAGCTGGGTGCTTAGTATGCTTATTGTAACCATGCATTCTTTGATATCTATCATCTATCTATCTTCCTCTATGAGGAAGTATGAGCTCACATCAAGATCTCCAATTCCAATCTAATATTCAGGTTTTTTTCTAGACTTCTCCCATTCCGTATGTGTAAATCTCTCCTCAGGCCCTGATGAACTCGGCTCTCAGCCTCAATATAATTACCTACTTTTCAATCTTCCTATAGGTAACCAATTTCCTAACTGCAGAGACTGCCTCCTTGACTGGGCTTCTTGGTCCTGTCAACGTCTCGATCCAGGCCCGATGCCATGTATCCCTGGCCAGCATTGCCCTTTGTTTGCTGCCTCCCTGTGGTTGCCTCTTTGGTGGCCATACTGCCACCTTCGAAGGTTGGGCAAAGAAGGGCAGGGAAGAGGGAAGGAGAAGAGCCATCCTGATATCTTGACTCTTAGGCCAGTGTTTTATTCATCTGGTTCCTTTGTGAGAATCCTACACTCTTCAGGAATTTAGGCCCCTCAAGAAATCCCAGTGTGCCATGTTATTTCATACTTAAAATGACTAATATTTGCAGGATTAGCATTGTTTAATGAGAATGGGGAAGGGAGAAGCAGCAAGAACAGAAAGGGAAGAAAATGTGGGGAAAGATAAATAATCACCACTCCAGTTGGGCATAGCAGAGCTCAACTTCAGTCTGTTTTATAGCGAGAATGATTCCCATTAGTGCTCCTGTCCCAGAGCGTGAGCTTGCCATAGAAAGCCTTGGGTAGGAGTGGGGATGGAAGTTCCATCCTGGAGTGGAATGCATATTTTAGAATGGTTTTCGAATCAACTTGGCCTTCCCAGGTGCACTGTGGGTTAGACTACGCCTCTCAGGCAGCTTCAAACTAACCAGGTCCTGGGGCGCCTGAGTGGCTCAGTCATTAAGCGTCTGCCTTCGGCTCAGGTCATGATCCCAGGGTCCTGGGATCGAGCCCCGCATCGGGCTCCCTGCTCGGCGGGAAACCTGCTTCTCCCTCTCCCACTCCCCCTGCTTGTGTTCCCATTCTCGCTCTCTCTCTCTCTGTCAAATTAATAAATAAAATCTTAAAAAAAAAAACAACAAAACTAACCAGGTCCCTGACCATAGACAAAATGGCCTCCAGAGGGCTAAGGAACACGGTGTCATCCTTCATCAGCTCTAATCTCAACTAACCACCTTCATTGTCCTGTTCATTCGCTAATAAACTTCTAGAACTCCTTGACAGAACAAACTTCTGTCCTCTGCCTTTTGCCTAAAAAACTAGAAAGAATGAGTTTGATGGTTTGGGATCAAACTTAGAAAATTATGTGATATTTACCTAATGTTATGAAGCCATTTATATATATGACACTTTGGTTTGTATGTATTAAAAAGGTAATGGCAATTAGCAAGTTCATGAATTACAGGAACATTAAGTGCAATGGTTTGTTTGATATAATCATTACTGACAGTCTGTAAGGCATACTTGTTTGAATTTCTAACCATGGGTAATGATTGCCCAGTGGCTAAGAGGGAGGATCGTCTCAGACTGCCTGGGTTTGTATCCGGATGACACTACTTACTGGATGCGTGTCTTCAGGCATGCTAGTTACCTTGTCTGTGCTTCAGTTCCCTCATCTGTACAATGACCGTATGGGATTACATACAACATTTAGAGTGGTCTTTGGCACAAGAGAGGCATCCAATAGATATCAGTTTGTAGTTGTGCTTGTTAGTACCATGTTAAACTTCAGATTCATCCTTAGTAAAAAAAAAATTCCGTAACAAATCTAATCAGCCTTCTTGTCTTGGTTTTCTTATAGACGTCATGAACTGATTATTATTTACTAATAAAAATGTATAGGGAGCACCTTCTTTCGCATCTCTGTTAGTTTGAAATAGGTGAGGCTGAGCTGGTCCATTCTGGAAAAATAGCTCGTTGGGTCCAGCTAGGGTTCTCTTCTGTCCCACTGATGTTTTCACCGTTACTTCACTGGGAATTGAAACAGCTCTTCATAGATACCAGGGTTCCACTCCTCTGACCCAGTGTCTGCTGAGAACTTCTCATTCAGTGTGGTCTCTTCAGTTCTTTTTACTGCAGCGGGGTGACCTTGCCAAGCAAAACCGAATGGAGCAGTTTCAAACTCATACTTAACTCTCACTAAAAAAATCCTCCTGTTAATGAAGAAAGTCTGAGCGATGATGGGTGGAGCTCTGAAATGTGAGTCAGAAGGCCGGAATTCTGGTCTCAACACTGCATTTATTTGGAAATATCTATTGGGTACCTTCTCAGTGTAGAGCAATATGCCCGCTGGGCATTGAGAGGATTCTAAGAAAGGAACAAAAGAAGTGGAATTTCGTCTCAGAGAACTTACAACCCGGTCAGAGAGACAAACCCACCGTCATAACAAGTTTGAATGAAATGCATGCAGAATCCAGCATCCCATAGTATGCTGAAGGAAAGACCCAAAACTGTAATAAAGGCCAGGGAAAACGGTGTTCTGGGCAATCACCATCACTTCCCACCCACTGGGTGCTCTCCCTTGTATCCCAGAGCCTGGAAACCTGGGAATTGTATTTCTCAGGCTTCTTGGCTTTTCAAGGTTCTTTTTTTCTTTTTTAAAGATTTTATTTATTTATTTGTCAGAGAGAGAGGGAGACAGAGAGCACAAGCAGGGGGAGCGGCAGGCAGAGGGAGAAGCAGACTCCCCGTTGAGCAAGGGGAGGACTCGATCCCAGGATCCCAGGATCAGACCTGAGCCGAAGGCAGACATTTAACCCACTGAACCACCCGGGCGTCCTGGCTTTTCCTGGTTCTTGCTGTCATTTCTGTTCCGCTAATGAGGGACATTGGCTAGTTTTGGAAAGCAGAAGAGAGGCAGAAGGCATTGTTCCCCTGTCTCTTCTGGCAGTGCAGGCAAGTGGCTGTGTGAGCTTCCTGGCTGTGAGCCTTTGCCGTGGCCGTGGGGGTCTGCGTGAGCAGTAGCTTCCAGCAGGTCTCTGACTGCTTGGGAGCAGTGCTCCCACTCGATGTTTGCTCTCTAATGAAACTAGGTCTTCTGCAATGCTATGTTCATTTTCACCTCTGAGCCTTTACTTACCTCTTTCCTCTTGTCTTCCCTCCCAACTCTTTTGTATTTTATTCATCTTTGTGTCCCAGCAACCTGTCAGGACTGTTGCATATCAATCAATCACTGTTGTTTTTTGGTGAATAGATGAAGGAATGAATGAAATAAAAGGGTTGGTTACAGGCTTAGGCAGATCTATAAATGGGATGGGGTGATGATCATAGTGGAGAGGGACAGAAGTTATGAAGAACGACTAAACCGAGTAATGACTGAGAGGGATGAGTGGAAACACGACCCTTCAGTGGAGTAGTATCATTGGGTCTTTAATAGTCTATTATGTGTGGAAAAGATAGGCACCATGGTTTGCTGACTGTATCAGCATTTTTTAAAGAAGGAAGTCGGGGTGCCTGGGTGGCACAGTCCCTTAAGTGACCGACTCTTGGTGTCCACTCAGGTCAGGATCTCAGGGTTGTGAGATGGAGCCCTACATCAGGCTCCATACTCAGCGCAGAGTCTGCTATGCTCTACGCGGTGCTATGCGTGAATGATGGGGAAGGACACCCCGGGCTTAGGTAGAGGAGATCATAATATTTACGTGGTGCCTGACAACACTAAAAGCATTTTTCAGGTGCATTATCCTGTTTTATCCTCACGGCAACCCTGTGAGAAAAGTATATACTATGAAAAATAAAAATAAGTTTATTTGTTTAGAAAAGCAATGTGTTTATTATAGAAAATTAGAACATATATATACACAAAGGAAAAGAATAAAAATCACTCTTAAGGCCATCATGGTTAACATCTTTATACTAGCCTCTCAGAGTTTTCTATACATACTTTTTTATTTCTCAATAAAAAAAATGGGATCATACTGTATATTTTAGCTTGCTTTTTTACCTAGGCCATTGTAAACATATTTTCATGTCATTAAATGTTCTTCCATGCATGAGTATTAATGGCTGTATAATATCCTGTTGTCTGCCTATTTTATGCCAAATTTTATTTAACCAATCATTTATTGCTAGCATTTAGTTGACTCTAGTTTTTTTACTTTTATAAACAAGGTTGAGATGAATGTTTTTGTAGTTAGGTCTGTGCACATACCTTCAATTACATTCTTAGGATAACTACCTAGAAGTAGAATTACTGGATCAGTAGTTCTGCATATTTTAAGGCTTTTTTCCCCACATGCCCAGACTATGCTCCAAAGGGATCATATTAGTTATTGGAGAGCATGTATTTCTCTGAATCTTCTACAACATAGGGTATTCTAATTTTTGTGTGCACCACTTTTAGATGTTGAAATAGACATTATTTTTGTTTTTAAAAATAGCAACCAAAGCTGAAGTAGGCTATGGATGATGCTGGGTGGATGGGAGAGCCTGAACACTCCCAGGACAGCTTGTCAATCTCATGCACTTTCAGTTTCTTCTCTCCCAGGGATGCAATCACTAGAGGGCCATATTTCCTCCCCCAGATAAAATAGGTGTCAGGTCACCTATATTATATTGTGAAAAACTCCTACATGATCATGGATTCCACTAGTAGATGGGACTGGTAGGAGTTAGAGAGTAATTCTGTTTACTTAGCTCTGGTCAGAGCTTTCTTCATGCGTTGGGTTCAGTTAGGCTATGTAACTAAAACAGGACATTTGAAATAGTCCATAGATAGGTCATAAAAATGATCAAAGAATTAGACAAGAGAATCTAGGAATCCAAGATCCTGAATATTGAATTATTTAGACAGGAGAAGAAAGGGCTGGGAGGACCTCTGATCTTGGAAAAGTTGATAGCCCGAGGCTGAGAACCAGAGGGAAGGGACTCTCAGTGGGCTCGGAGTGTTCAGATGATAGAGGGAAATACATTTTGTGAGTGAGACACTGGGGTAAGGTATATTATATTTCTTGGAAGTCTCAAAAGATCCCTGCACTGTTTTTTACTCCAATACTTCCCCAGTATGACAATTGCTTCAAAGGCAGGGGGAGAAGAGAATGAGTCGTGTGACTGTGTGTAGGTAAGAGAATCATAGTATATCTTGATGTGGGCTTGGTGATGCCCCTTTCACGCTCTCAGTGTCATCTGGATCTTTTTATCAGTAGCTACTTTCCTTTTGTGTTTTTAGTTATTTCTGGGGAACGCAAAAGGTGTGTGAGTGAGAAGGTAGGTGGGTAGGAGGGTGAGCATGTGAAAGGTAGGGAAGAGGAAAAGGAAGGGCCTGGAGAGAGCTGGAACATGGGAGATTCCCAACCATCTGACCGACCCCTTGATTTACATCTCTCTGCCCAACTGGCAAGCACTTCTTTGGTCTTTATGGGATGAAGGTAAAACTTTAAAAAAAGCTGAAATGAAATTCTAAAAGACTGTGTTTCAAGGTAATGGGTTAGAAAGAGCACTGGCCTGAGAATCTTGGGTTTAGTTCCAACTCAGTCGTTCATGATCTGTATGGCCTTGGGCCCACCATTTCAAATTTTTAAAGTCTCAGACGTCCTTCTGTTTTTTGCTTTTCCCCCCAACAACTACAACCATAACAATGTTTGAATGTTTACTATTGAACCAGACACTGTAAAATGAAGGGACTAGAATAGATCAAGGGCCTTAAGTTGGGACTATGAATAAGCTTCCAGGTATCCGTGAACTTGTAAAGCATTTTCCTTGGGAAAGAGTCAAAATGTTCATCGCGTTTCATGGGAGAAAACCAGAAAAAGTTCAAAACCAGTGGGCTAAATGAGCTCTAAGGTCCTCCTAGCCTTGACCCCCTGAGTCTTCTCGTCAAGAACAAGTGAGGTTGCACCTGGCAAAGAGCTTCCTTCACCTGCCTGCTCTTGGGAGATGTTGGGTGGTTATTGGTTGTGGGCACAGGGTTGAGAGGGAGGCTGGGAATAGAAGTGTGGACCAATGGGGCAGAACCTGGTGTTTGGAACCACATTATCTTGTTTAAACTCCACCTTGTCACTCACTAAGTAAATTGAGACAAGTTAAATTGTTCTGAGCCTCAGTTTTCTCATATGTAAAATGGGGATAATACTATACTTCACTCCCAAAATTGTTAATTTATGTAAAGTGTTCAGAGCAATACCTCGCAAATAGCAAGCATTATTTAACTGTTGTTATTTTTGAAGATGAATGTATGTGTGAGTTGAAGTGAAAATATTTGGGACAGATAATGTGTGTGTGTGTGTGTGTGTGTATGAGCAGCAGAGTATATCAAAGGCTACTTGGGTAGCAAGGTATGAATTCTCAAACCACTTTTATGTGAAAATTTAAATTTATTCTCTCTGTTTTTTCTTTGCATCACAAATCATTTGAAAGACTTTTTTTTTAATTTTATTTTTTTTACTTTGGCAGAGAAGAACAGAGTAGAACTCCATTTCCCACCACAACTTGCTCCCAGGATTGGCAATCAGTAGGACTGACAACTTGGGGTCTGATCCTGGTCTCTGACAGCGATTTTTCCCATCCTGGAGATGCTGAGATAAGCCCATCAAGAACAGTCCTTCTGTGAATTTCATGATTTCAGGACCCCATGGCTGGACTGGACCTGAGACTTCATCATCTGATCCTTGGATCGTGGCCTGAGTGGGAACATGGCATCACCTGGGGCCAGAGCCCTAGAGCCAACTGTCCAGGCACCCTGAGCTGGAGGAACACCCGCCCCTGTCTCAAATGCACACTATGAGAACACCATTTGATTTTTGTAGGATAAACGGCACCCCTAGAACCTTGGTGGAGTGGGGAAACCATGCCTGTGCTTGGGCTTTGAGGTTTCGCTGAGGAGCTGGAACACTGGCAGCTGGGGCAGTGAGGATGGCTTCTCGGCTACACTGGCAGACCACACCTGGCTCTTTCGGTCCATTGTCTAAACCACACTGGTGGTCTTCCCTTTGTTCCTTTTATTTGATTTTTATTTATTTATTTATTTATTATTATTATTTAAAAAATATTCTAATTATTTATTTGAGAGAGAAAGAATGAGACAGAGAGAGCATGAAAGGGGGAGGGTCAAAGGGAGAAGCAGACTCCCCGCCGAGTGGGGAGTCCGATGCGGGGCTCGATCCCAGGACTCCAGGATCATGACCTGAGCTGAAGGCAGACGCTTAACGACTAAGCCACCCAGGCGCATGTTCCTTTTATTTGATTTTTAAAGATTTTATTTATTTATTTGAGAGAGAATGCGAGAGAGCCCATGCTCAAGCGGGGTGGGGAGGGGTAGGGGGAGGGAGAGGGAGAAAGAGAATCTCAATCAGCTCCGAGTGGAGCCTGATGTGGGGCTCCATCTAACGACCCTGAGATCATGACTTGAGCTGAAACCAAGAGTTGGACGCTTAACCGACTGAGCCACCCAGGCGCCCCTCCTGTGAGTCTATTTTAAACATATAGAAATTCCTTTAGAAACTTCCTTTATCTCTACCTCCCAAGATATGTTAGCAATTATCCTCCAAGCATATGGCCCACTGACATACATCTGAAAGGTCTCTCATGACTAAGGTTTTATTAGACAATAATAGATGACCTTTTCCTAACAATAGCTAGCCTCCTCAAGCCTTTTTTTTTTTTTTTATCGTTTACTCTCCTTTATTGGATGGGGATACCTGGGGCCACTATACCCTTTGCCTTATGGCCTTTGGATAGTCTGACCTTCTGGGAAGAAGTGGCAAGTGAAATTGTTAGAGCCAAACTGAGGAGGGGGTGCTGGAGGAAGGATGGGTCAGTTGGCAGGACTTCAGTTTCTTTTTTTTTTTTTTTTAAAGATTTTATTTATTTGACAGAGAGAGACAGCTAGAGAGGGAACACAAGCAGGGGGAGTGGGAGAGGAAGAGGCAGGCTTCCCACTGAGCAGGGAGCCCCATGTGGGGCTCGATCCCAGGACCCGGGGATCATGACCTGAGCCGAAGGCAGACGCTTAAGGACTGAGCCACCCAGGCACCCCAGGACTTCAGTTTCTACTAGCCAAGGACTCTTCCCAGGGACCCTTGCTTCCAAAGTTCCTTAGAGACTTACTGTTGCATATATCATTGGTTTATTCCTTTTTATTGCTGAGTAGCATTCCATAGTAGGGATATTTTACAATTTATTTATTCGCCAGCTGATGGACATTTGGGTTGTTTCCAGGTTGGGGCTATTTTGAATAAAACTGCTATGAACATTTGCATATAAGTCTTTGAATAAACGTATGTTTTCATTTCCTTTGGGTAGATATCTGAAAGTGGGATTGCTGGGTTGTATGGTAAATATATGCTTAGCTTCAAAAGGCACTGTCAATCTGTTTCCCAAAGTGGTTGTGTCATCTTACATTTCTGCCAGCAATGCACGAGCGTTCCCCCTGTCTGTAGACCCTTCTTTTTTTTTTTTTGTTAAAGATTTTATTTATTTATTTGAGAGAGAGAGAATGAGAGACAGATAGCAAGAGAGGGAAGAGGGTCAGAGGGAGAAGCAGACCCCCCGCTGAGCAGGGAGCCCGACGCGGGACTCGATCCCGGGACTCCAGGATCATGACCCGAGCCGAAGGCAGTCACCCAACCAACTGAGCCACCCAGGTGCCCGTCCGTAGACCCTTCTTGACTCTTCTCGGGGTCTATCCCATACATACACTTCACTTTCCCCACTGCAATGGGTCATTAATGGTAAGAAGATCTCTTCTACTGTGAACGCTCCAGGTTTCATAATCTGTTTCAGTTACTCATTCTAATGTTGAGCGTAACGCACTCCACTGTTAGGAAGGGCTCCTGTTTAGAAATAGAGACTATCAACTCCCAGTCCTCTTTGTCTCTGGCTATTACTCATCGTTCCTCTCATTTCCCTTCATCCTCTTTATTAGGATGACCAAAATTAACAACTTTGGCCAACTAACCCATCTTTAGTGTCCAGGATTTTATCTTGATTTGATTTTTTTTTCTTAAAAGAAAAATAAATTTCTGGGACTTTTCTATTCATTCTTAAGTTTTTCCTTATTTGTTCTCTCTGAGTTTTAGTTTGTAGACAAAAGCACTTACTGGTGATTTATCTTTCCCGTCACTCTGATTCTTGTGAAGGTCTCCTTTTCCTTCCCTTCCTTAGCACTGTATCTCTCATGCTTCCCGTTATTCTCTGCCTTTGGTTTGGTGGTAGCATCTGCCTGCTTTGGCTCCTTGCACCGGGCCAGTGAGCCCTTGGCTTATTTTTAGGCCTCCCTGCATACAGGGCTTTTGCTTCCTTTTTCCACGCTGTAGAGAGAAAGAGAGAAAGTTTCATGATGCTCTGACTGTGTGTGTCCAGGAAAGGCCCTGTGATCATTGAAGCCCTGGGTTTTTATTATCCAACCAGGGGGAGGTATTCATTTCCACTTGAATAGAGGCACGAAGCTCTTTTGGAGACCGGAGCTGGCTATTTTGCATAAAACAAAGAGGTTATACATCAGCATGGGGTAACTGGCTTTTCTCAGGAGCGATCTAACAATGCCTCGAGACAAAGGTTTAATTATAAGCTACCACAGCTAAAAGACTCATAACCCACACACAATATCTTATCAAAATTTCACCATTCCTTTCGAAAGAGATTTAAACTGGTTTGTGGATCTAATGAAGAGCCTACTTTGTCCTTCGCATTTCCTCACTGTTTGCAAAGCATTTCAAGCTTATTTCAGTCTCTGGCCTTTGCCAAAGCTGTTCCCACAGCCTGGGGTGCCTTAGCCTCCTTTCTTTAGCTTATCTGTTACTTATTTTTCCTTCATTTCAGGCACTTCCTCCTGTAAGAAGAGTTTTTGTTTGCTTTTCGCTTTTTTTTTTTAACAACTTTAGCCCATTCTGAACTCTACTGTCTATGAAGATTTGTTTCTAGCACACATGAGTTTAACTCATTATTCTTCAGTTGTAACTATCAGTGATCTTGTTTTCTCTGCAGAAATGAGCTACTTAGAGGGTAAAGACCACATTTTACTCATATTTTTATTCCAGCTCCTAACACAGATCCTGGGAACATATAATTTCGTTGAACCAATGAGTGAATGAATGTTAGGCATATGGCAGGTACTGAGGAAGGAACTGTTGATTGATTACGGGGCCGTTGTCGGAGATGCCGTATAACCTCATCATGGTTGGAAATACTATGTAACCTCGCCCACAGTACCATCATTATAATGCTGGCCCGTACTGTTTGCAGAGGTCAGCTAGAAACAACACTCCACCCCCACGTCTTCCTCCAGCATTGATTCCTTTCTTTTTTCCTCTCCCCTTCATTGATTTTCAGTGATTTGGACAGCAAAGACGTAAATTTGGGCAGTAAAGACCTAAAAAGAAAGAGGATGCAGAGGATTAGAAGGGAAATATTTTAAACTAGTTTATAATCTTGTTATGAATTGTATTCTGCTTCACAGGTCGGGAATTATATTTCATTATGGTTGCATGAAACATATGGACAAATGCTGACTGAGCCGGCAAGGTTTTATGTGCAGTTGGTAAAAACCACCCAGTGTTGTGCCTATTTCTAAATTTTCAAAAAAGTTTTTTTCTAGTAATTTCTTTCTTTTTTTTTTCTAAAGATTTTATTTATTTATTTGACAGAGAGAGACACAGAGAGAGAGGGAACACAAGCGGGGGTGGGGTGTGGGGGGTGGGGAGGTGCGAGAGGGAGAAGCAGGCTTCCAGAGGAGCAGGGAGCCCGATGCGGGACTCCATCCCAGGACCCTGGGATCATGACCTGAGCCGAAGGCAGACACTTAATGACTGAGCCACCCAGGTGCCCCTTTTCTAGTAATTTCTACACCCAACAAGGAACTTGAATTCATGACCCTGAGATCAAGAGTTGCATGCTCTTCCAACTGACCCAGCCAGGTACCCTTAGATCGTATGATTTTTCTAAGAGAGATTCCCCAGTTGATTCTGGGTGCCTTGTCTGGCTCAGGTCAGGCTTTCGGTGTTAGGTGTAGAGATTACTTAAAAATAAAATCTTTAGGGGCACCTGAGTGGCTCAGTGGTTAAGCGTCTGCTCAGCAGGGAGCCTGCTTCTCCCTCTCCCTCTGCCTCTCCCCCTGTTTGTGCGCTTTCTCTCTGTCAGATAAATAAATAAAATCTTTAAAAAATGATAAAGTCTTTAAAGAAAAAAAAATGAAATTATATGATCTTGGAATCATCAAAGGACAGACATTAAGGATTGAGGTAAAGCCTTTGGGTTTTATTTTGAGATTAAAGGGAAACTACTAATGAGTTGTAGACAGGGAAGTGACCTGCCCCAGTCTATATGAAAATTAGCCATTTACATGTTGGACACTGGGTGGAGCAAGATGTCAATATCCTGTTGTTTCTGCAACGGGAAAAGGGGAGTCAGGATGAGCTCAGGCCAGGTTCAGAGGCAGCCCAGTGGGAGACGCTCAGCCTATGGCCAGCAAGCTTCATCGTCAGTTTGTAGGTAAATCTGAAGCCAAGATCAGTTAGAGGCTGGCGTAAGTCCTGAGAATTAGGATTGGCATATAAATATGGACAAATGTTTACGGGCAGAGTTGGTTTCCTTAGGCCTCTTTGAGGCCTGGGACCCACCTTCTGTCCCCTGACCCTAATAGTTAAATGACCTGTCAACAGAGAGAGAGAGAGAGTCAGCTTCCAAAGAATGAGAGTGCTTTGCCCTGGCTGTTTTTAAAGCAAAGCCTGGATAACATCTTTTAACATCTTTTGTTGGTATATCCTGTGATGAGGGCCATTTTTTTAGGGGTATTAAAGCCCATCTTGGGTATTTGAGTTTCCAAAAAGGAAAAATCAGAAACTTGAGAACTCCAGGAATTCTTGAATTCATGACGAGGGAGGGAGATTTGTTTTGCTTTGGGGGGTGGGGGGCGTAGAGATTTATCTCCACCACATACCCCAGGAGGCCCTTCCAGCTGGAATGCCACTGCACAGGTAGAAGAGCTGTCTCTGGAGATAGATTGGGATTTTGCACAGCAAATATATATATATATATTTTAAAAGGTTTTTTTTTTTTTTTAAGATTTTATTTATTTATTTGACAGAGAGAGACACAGCGAGAGAAGGGGGAGTGGGAGAGGGAGAAGCAGGCCTCCCACGGAGCAGGGAGCCCGATATGGGGCTCGATCCCAGCACCCTGGGATCATGACCCGAGCCGAAGGCAGACGCTTAATGACTGAGCCACCCAGGCACCCCTTGCACAGCAAATATTATCACCAAAATTTCCGAGGCCCCACTCGAGATTGTGTGAACCCTTGAAGTATTTTCATGCCTGTAGGTGGGTTATTTTCTGGCATCTGAATGAGGAGATCCACGGAGGGTTCCAAAGGCTGGAGGGAATTCTTACCCGTGGCAAAGGCAGGGAGCCTGGATAAGGCTGATTCAGGCGTGGTCCTGGGCAAAGCTGCGAAGTTGGCCAAAGTATCTTCCTATCTTTCTTCATCTCCTGAGTCTCCATCCCCTCTGGTAGCTCCTTTTTGGCCACGGGCTTCTGTGCTACTTGCAAGGTAAGCGGCACTACACACTGGAGGGGGCACTAGGCCCGCGACTGGAAGGTCTGGATTCAAGTTCTGACTCTGCCACTTACCAACGGCTGTGTGACCTTAGCCATGTCCCTTAACCTCTCAGATTCTCAGCTCCCCTATTGAATGATGGAGATAACATCTCGAACAGGTGTTATGAGGCTCAAGTGATAGAGTGCTTGTATAAGTGACTTTTTAATATTACCACGCAAAATGTAATACCTGCATTTTCCTCCTATCCATCAAACTCTTCTTCCTTTACTGGAACAGTCTTCAGCCAGCTTTTGGCAGGATTATACGTGATTCGTTAATTTTCAGCAGGGTGTGTGCCATTATTTTTTTTTTAAATTTTATTTATTTATTTGAGAGAGAGTACATGAGAGGGGGGAGGGTCAGAGGGAGAAGCAGACTCCCTGCTAAGCAGGGAGCCCGATGCGGGACTCGATCCAGGGACTCCAGGATCATGACCTGAGCCGAAGGCAGTCGCTTAACCAACTGAGCCACCCAGGCGCCCGGGTGTGTGCCATTATTAATTTTGGCTTAAGGAGCTTCTCATGGGGATTTTAATTTAATTTTATTTAAAAATTATTTTATTAAATTAATAAAAATTATTTTATTAGACTATTTTATTAAACATTAAACACATAAAAATATTTATAATCTATGTGTAAGAAAAAGGAACAACAATAAAATGAACATATACATACCTACCACCTAGACTAAGAAATAGAACATTATTAATACTGTTGATGGCCCATGAGTGCCTTCCCCAACTCCATTTTCCTCCCCTACCTGAGTTAACAGCAGTCCTGAATTTGGAGTTTACCTTCCCCTAACACTCCTTTATGGTTTTACTGTGTGTATATATTCCTAGTCAATATTTTTTTTATCTTTGCACATTTTTTAACTTTATAAAAATGGTATTGAATTGAGGATAGTCTTTTTGTGACTGCAGTATTATGATCCTGACAGTCATCCATGTTAAAACACGTGGCTATAGTTAACTGATTTTCACTGTTTTATAGTATTCCACTGTGTGAAAAACTACTTTATGGGGCACCTGGGTGGTGTAGTCGCATCCGACTCTTGGTTTTGGCTCGGGTGGTGATCTCAAGGTCGTGGTATCCAGCCGGCGTCGGGCTCCATGCTCAGCATGGAGTCTGCTTGACTTTCTCTCTCCCTCTGCCCTTCCCCTTCACTCTCTCTTATCTCAAATAAATGAATAAATCTTAAAAAAAAAAACAAAACCCAAGCTACTTTGTCCATTACTTATCGGATAGACATTTAGATTGTTTTTAAGCACCCCCCTCCTCCAATTTCTAGCAATGCTGCCATGAATGTTCTTGGGCATGTCTCCTGGGCACGTGTGCAAGAGTTTCTCCTGGGTACATATTTTGGGCATGGTTTCACTAGGTGGTAGTTTATGCAGACTTTCAACTTTATTAGATAATATAAAATTATACCTGTTTGTTTTCTCACCAGCAATTTATGAGGGCTCAACATTTTTGCCAATACTTAGTTATGTGAGACTTTAATATATTTGCCAATCAGGTGGCTGTGTAGTGGCATTTGGTGTACATTTCCTTGATTACTAATAAGATTGAGGGCCGCCTGGGTGGCTGAGTTGGTTAAGCGTCCGCCTTCAGCTCAGGTCATGATCCCAGGGGTCCTGAGATTGAGTCCTGCATCAGGCTCCCTGCTCAGCAGAGAGTCTGCTTCTCCCTTTCTCTCTTGCTCTGCCTCTCCCCCTGCTCATGCTCTCCTCTCTTTCTCAAATAAATAAATAAAATCTTCAAAAAAAAAATACTAATAAGATTGAGCATACTTTCACACATTTATTGGCCATTCATTTTTTTTTAGCATTTAAAACATTACATTGGGGCACCTGGGTGGCTCAGATGGTTGAGCATCTGCCTTCCACTCAGGTCATGATCCCGGGGTCCTGGGATGGAGCCTGGCATCGGACTCCTTGCTCAGCAGGGAGCCTGCTCCTCCCTCTGCCTGCTGTGCCCCCTTCTTGTGTTCTCTCTCTCTCTCTGTCAAATAAATAAATAAAATCTTTAAAAAAAAATACGTTGGTTATCTCTTTCTTAAAGACTTGTAAATTTGTATTTTATGAATATTTAGTCCCTTAAACTGGGACACAAGTCCCATTGGGCTTCTCAGTCATGGAGCAACATGGCTAACTGTTTTTTCAGACTGACCCTGCCAGGTGACCATGGAGAAGACATTGTCCTGGGGATGCCCCCAGGTATATTCCACTCTGACCTACCTAGAAGCTACATGGGCCCACAGCTCCCTAAAGCACAAAGAACTATCTTTTAAAAAGTATTATTTACCCATCTCACCTGTGGAGAAAATGAAGTCATAGAGATGAAGGCTTAAGAGCAGAGGCTGGGGAAGACCATCCCTTAACCAGTTTCTCCTTTAGGCATTATGGAGTTAAGCTGTGGGCTGAATGTAGGAAAGATGCCTTGGAAGATGGGGCCAGGACTGGGGCAGATGCACTGCTGCTGTTGGGGGAAAGGGCAAAGGGCCAGAAGCAACTGGAACCCCTTTGTCTGGTTACCTTCATGGCTAAGGGCTTTGTTCTAGATTAGAAATTTTAATTTTAGTGTCGAAGTTATCATTTTTTTCTTTATGATTTGTGTTTGTCTTAAGAAATTTTTCCCGGGGCACCTGGGTGGCTCAGTCAGTTAAGTGTCTGCCTTCAGCTCAGGTTATGATCCCAGAGTCCTGGGATCAAGCCCCACATCGGACTCCCTGCTCAGTAGGGAGCCTGCTTTTTCCCTCTCCCTCTGCTGCTCCCCCTGCTTGTGCTCTCTCTCTCTCTGTGTCAAGTAAATAAATAAATCTTAACAAAATTGTTTCCAAGCTCAAAGCATGAATATATTCTTCCATATAATCTTTTAAAATTTTTATGATTTTTCTCTTTTACATTTAAGTAATTAATTTTCCTGGAATTGATTTTTTTTTGGTGTGATGTGAGAGAGGGATACAATTTTGTTTTTTCTCCTAGGGAGAAGAAATTGTCACAGTGTTCTTCCCCCTACTCTTCTGCAGCACTAGCTGTAGCCCCAATTAAGGTCCTATAAATGGGTCTGAGCGTTTCTGGGTTTTATATTGTTTTGTTGGTCTATTTGTCTCTCCCTGCATGATATTTCACTCGCTTAGTTATGTTAGCATTATAATATTTTCTGTCAGGTCACATCCATTAGTTTGTTCTTTTTTAAATTTTTAATTAATTAATTATTAATTAACTATTTTTATTATGTTATGTTGGTCACCATACAGTACATCATTAGTTTTTTTTTTTAAAGATTTTATTTTATTTTATTTATTTGACACAGAGAGAGCGAGAGTGAGAGACAGCAAGCACAAGCAGGGAGAACGGCAGGCAGGGAAGAAGCAGGCTCCCTGCTGCACAGGGAGCCCAATGCGGGGCTCAATCCCAGGACGCCGGGATCATGACCCAAGCCGAAGGCAGCCGCTTAACTGACTGAGCCACCCAGGTGCCCCGTACATCATTAGTTTTTGATGTAGTGTTCCATGATTCATTATTTGCGTATAACACCCAGTGCTCCATGCAATAACGTGCCCTCCTTCATAGCCATCACTGGGCTAACCCATGGCCCTACCCCCCTCCCCTCTAAAACCCTCAGTTTGTTTCTTGGAAACTCATGGTTCATCTCTCTCATGGTTCATCTCCCCCTCTGATTTCCCCCGCTTCATTTTTCCCTCCCTTCTCTTAATGTCCTCCATGCTATACCTTATGTTCCACAAAAAAATGAAACCATATGATAATTGACTTTCTCTGCTTGACTTATTTCACTTAGCATAATCCCCTCCAGTTCCATCCATGTCAGTGCAAATGGTGGGTATTCATCCTTTCTGATGGCTGAGTAATATTCCACTGTATATATGGACCACATCTTCTTTATCCATTCCTCTACTGAAGGGCATCTCAGCTCTTTCCACAGTTTGGCTATTGTGGACATTGCTGCTATAAACATTGGGGTGCATAGGGCCCTTCTTTTCACTACATCTGCATCTTTGGGGTAAATACCCAGTACTGCAATTGCTGGGTCATAGGGTAGCTCTATTTTTATCTTTTTGAGGAACCTCCACACTGTTTTCCAAAGTGGCTGTACCAACTTGCATTCCCACCAACAGTGTAAGAGGGTTCCTCTTTCTCCACAACCTCTCCAACATTTGTTGCTTCTTGCCTTGTCCATTTTTGCCATTCTAACTGGTGTAAGGTGGTATCTCAATGTGGTTTTGATTTGAATTTCCCCGATGGCTAATGATGATGAACATTTTTTCATGTGTCTGTTAGCCATTTGTATGTCCTCTTTTGAGAAGTTCTGTTCATGTATTCTGTCCAAATAATCACAGTAAAAAATGGGCAGAAAACATTAGTTAGTTCTTTAGGGTTGTCCTTGGTTCGTTGCTCTTTCGTGTAAATTTACAGTAAGCTTGACAAGCTTCTTGAAAATACTCTTTTGGAGTTTTGATTGGAAATGCACTGAATTTATAGCTAACCTTTTTAAAACGTGTTGGGGGTGTTCTCTATCTCTGCTTGTTTTTCTTCTCTGGAATAGCTGGGTGAGAATAGAATAATGTTTCCATTACCCATTGCTGTGTAAGAGCCACCCCACACTGAGTGGCTTAAACAACAATCATTTGTTTTGTTCACGGATCTGTAATTTGGGCAGAGCTTGGTGGGCCAGCTTGTCTCTCTTGCATGTGGGGACAACTGGGGCAGCTCAAAGACTGGGGCAGGGTAAGGTGGAGTTGGCATCATCTCAAGGCTTATCTACTTACATGTCTGGCAATTGAGGATGGCTGTTGGCTGGGACCTCACCTGGGGTGCTGGCCGCAGTTCCTTCATGTACCCTGTCCATGTGGCTGCTTGGCTTCCTCTCAGAATGATGGCTGGGTTCCAAGAGCAAGCATTCCCAACAGGCAGACGGTAGAAGCTGCCTGTCTCTTTAGGTCTGGCCTGAAACTGACACAGCAAGGCCAGATTCAAGGGGAGGGGACACAGAGCCCACTTCGTGGTGGGAGGAGCATCATAGAATTTTGAGACTATTTTTAAAAAATTGCTACAAGGGCGCCTGGGTGGCTCAGTTGGTTAAGCGACTGCCTTCGGCTCAGGTCATGATCCTGGAGTCCCGGGATAGAGTCCCGCGTCAGGCTCCCTGCTCGGCAGGGAGTCTGCTTCTCCCTCTGACCCTCCTCCCTCTCATGCTCTCTGTATCTCATTCTCTCTGTCTCAAATAAATAAATAAAATCTTTAAAAAAAAAAAAATTGCTACAAATAATTTCAGTTTTTGAATGCTTGTTAAAACTTGCCTTTAATGCTGTCTGGGGTTGATCATTTTTTTTGTGGGAGGTTTGACCACAGATTCAATTTCTTTGTTTTAGGACCAACTGGATTTCCTATTTCTGAAATATATATATATATTTATATTTTTCTAGGGATATGTCCTTTTATTTTTTATTTCTTTCTTTATTTTTGAAAGATATTTTTTATTTATTTATTTGACAGAGAGACAGCACAAGTAGGCAGAGTGGCAGGCAGAGGGAGAGGGAGAAGCAGGCTCTCTGCTGAGCAGGGAGCCCAACGCGGGGCTCGATCCCAGGACCCCGGGATCATGACCTGAGCTGAAGGCAGCTGCTTAACCAACTGAGCCATCCAGGTGCCCCGGGATATGTCCTTTTAAATCCAAGTTTTCAAATTGATGCTCAGGATTCTTTGGCTATAATATTCTTTTAGTATGTTTTATGACTCATTTCGTTTCTTTCATTATTCATTTTTAAAAATCTTTTCTGTCAGAAGTTTTCAATTTTGTCTTTACAAAGAATTGAACTTTGTTGCTTTTTTTTATTTTCTCTCTTTTCTATTTCATTAGTGTTTATTCTTTTTCTAATATTTCCTTTTTTCTTTTCAGTGTGTATTTTTTTCTGATCCCTGTTTTCTCATTTCTTCAGTGAGATGCTTAGCTCATGAATTTCCTTCTTTTTTCTTTTCTAAAGTAAAAATTTTAATTCACAGATGTCCTTTTTTATTTTTTAGTTTAAAAAATTTTTTTTATTAACATATAATGTATTATTTGTTTCAGGGGTACAGGTCTGTGATTCATCAGTCTTACACAATTCACAGCACTCACCATAGTACTTACCCTTCCCAATGTCCATCACCCAGCCACCCCATACCTCCCACCCCCTCCATTCCAGCAACCCTCAGTTTGTTTCCTATGATTAAGAGTCTCTTATGGGGGCGCCTGGGTGGCTCAGTCATTAAGTGTCTGCCTTTGGCTCAGGTCATGATCCCAGGGTCCTGGGATCGAGCCCCACATCGGGCTCCCTGCTCTGCGGGGAGCCTGCTTCTCCCTCTCCCACTCCCCCTGCTTGTGTTCCCTCTGTCACTGTGTCTCTCTCTGTCAAATAAATAAATAAATAAAAATCTTAAAAAAAAAAGAGTCTCTTATGGTTTGTCTCCCTCTCTGGTTTCGTCTTGTTTCATTTTTCCCTCCCTTCCCCTATGATCCTCTGTCTTGTTTCTCAAATTCCTCATATCAGTGAGATCATATGATACCTGTCTTTCTCTGATTGACTTATTTCACTTAGCATAATACTCTCTGGTTCCATCCACGTCATTGCAAATGGCAAGATTTCATTTTTTGATGTTGCATAATATTCCATTGTTTATATATACCACATCTTCTTTATCCATTCATCTGTTGATCACAGATGTCCTTTTTTTAAAAGAATTTATCTATTTATTTGAGAGAGTGAGAGAAAGAGAGAGAGAGAGTGAGAGAGAGCATGAGCAGGGAGGAGAGGGAGAAGCAGGTTGATCCCAGGTCCCTGAGATCATGATCTGAACCAAAGGCAGACCCTTAACCAACTGAGCCACCCAGGTGCCCCCACAGATGTCCTTCTAAATAACACTTGAGCTGACAAGGTTTTATGTAGGTAGAATTGTCATTATTGTTCAGTTTAACGTGTTCCTAATTCCCAATGTAGGACATTTTTGATCCATGAATTGGTTAGAAATATTTTTTAAATTTCTAAACTTATGGCTCTTTTTAGTTATGTCTTTGTTATTAATTTCTTACTTAATTTTATAGTGATCAGAACTTAGTTTTTATAATGACAATTCGATTTGTTAGAGAAATTCATGCGTTATGGCCTCATATGTGGTCAGTTTTTGTACATGTTTCACCTGTTCTTTAAAAGATTGTGTATTTTCCAGTTGTAGGGTATGATATTCTTTATGTGTCCATTAGATTAGGCTTGATTTTTTTTTAAGCCACTATGGTGAGGTATGATTGACATACAAAAAGCTGTACATATTTACTATATACAACTTGGTGATCATCACCACAGTCTATCATAAACTCATCTATCACCTTCAAAACAGGCTTGAGAGTTGTGTTATTTTATCTGCCTCAGCTATTAATAACTAAAATAATTATGTTACATATTCCATTGTGATGATGGTTTTGTCAATACATCCTTTTGGTTCTATCAGTTTTTTTTTTTTTTTAAAGATTTTTAATTTATTTAACAGAGAGAGACACAGCAAGAGAGGGAACACAAGCAAGGGGAGTGGGAGAGAGAGAAGCAGGCTTCCAGCTGAGCAGAGAGCCCAATGCGGAACTAGATTCCAGGACCCTGGGATCATGACCTGAGCAGAAGGCAGACGCTCAACGACTGAGCCACCCAGGCGCCTGGTTCTATCAGTTCTTGTTTTATATCTTTTGTGGCTCTTATTCAGTGAACTGAACTTTATGTCATTAAGTAATGATCCTCTTCATTTTTGTAATACTGGTTTTGCTCTTAAAGTCTATTTTGCCTGATATTAATAAAAGCATACTGACTTTCTTTTGGTTAATATTTTTCTGGTTGTTATGGTCTGAGTGTTTGTGGAACCCCCCCTCCGGACACTTGCTATGTTGAAATCCTAACTCACAGGATGACAGTATTAGGAGGTAGGGCCTTTGGGGAGTGACTGAGTCCTGAGAGTGGAGCCCTCATGAATGGGATTAGTGGCCTTATAAAAGAGACCCCAAAGTGATCCCTTGCCCCTTCCATCATGTGAGGTCATGGTGAAAAGATGGCCATTTATGAACTGGGAAGCAGGCTCTCACCAGACACTAAATCTGCTAAGCCTTGATCTTGAACTTCCAGCCTCCATTACTGTAAGAAACAAATTTCTGTTGTTTGGAAGCCACTCTAAGGTGTTTTGTCTATGGTATTTTTATTATAGCACCCCAAATGGATTGGTGTATCTTTTCTTCACCTTCTACCAGTTTTTCTGGTTCTAATGTTTTAGTTTTACCTCCTGTAAATAGCTTATAGCTTAGTTTTAAGTTAAAAATTCAATCTAAAAAATCTTAGTTTAACCCGTTTACATTTATTTTGTCCACTAATATATTTGAATTTATTTCAACCTTCTTATTTTATGGTTTGTATTTGTTCTGTTTTTCTGTTTCTTTCTTTTTGTCTTTTCTTATTTTTTTTAAAGATTTTTTTCTTTTTTTAAAGATTTATTTATTTATTTTAGAAAGGGGAGTCGGGGGAGAGGCAGAGGGAGAAAGAAACTTAAGCAGACTCCACACTGAGCGTGAAGCCCAATGCCGGCGGGGCTCAATTTCATGACCCTGAGACTATGACCTGAGATCATGACCCTGGGATCACGACCTGAACCAAAACCAAGAGCCGGACACTTAACCGACTGTGCCACCCAGGTGCCTCCTTTTCTTTTTTTTTTTTTTAAAGATTTTATTTATTTATTTGACAGAGAGAGAGAGACAGAGAGAGAGGGAACACAAGCAGGGGGAGTGGGAGAGGGAGAAGCAGGCTTCCCACTGGGCAGGGAGCCCGATGCGGGGCTCGATCCCAGGACCCTGGGATCATGACCTGAGCCAAAGGCAGACGCTGAATGACTGAGCCACCCAGGCGCCCCTTCTTGTCTTCTTTTAGAGTGATTGAAGTGTTTTCTTTTTTTTTTTTATTCCTTTTCCATTGTCTACTAAGATTATGAACTGTATATATATATTTTTTTATTTTAGAGGTTTCTCCAGAACTTTTAATATGTACAAAGTCTAAATACCATCAATATCTTTATTCTATTCCTATCTAATATGTGAAACTTAGAGTACTTGTTTGTTTTTGATTCTACAAATTAAAAATTACTATTTTTTATGTAATCAATGTCTTGCTCACCATTTGGTTTTTGCCTATTAGTTCTTTCATCTAGGACTATTTTTTTCCATTTAAATAATTTATTTTAGAGAGCTCTGTTAATGACCTGCTCTCTTAGGTCTTGTTTGACTTAAAATGTCTTTAGTTTGCTATTGTTCTTGAGAGAGTTTTGCTGAGTATGGATTCCAGGTTGATAATTATTCTTATTTTTTTAAAGATTTTATTTATTTGACAGAGAAAGACACAGCAAGAGAGGGAACACAAGCAGGGGGAGTGGGAGAGGGAGAAGCAGGCTTCCCGCGGAGCAGGGAGCCCCATGCGGGACTCGATCCCAGGACCCTGGGATCATGACCTGAGCTGAAGGCAGACGCTTAACGACTGAGCCACCCAGGCGCCCCCAGGTTGATAATTATTTTATCTCATTATATTCCACTGTCTTCTGGTTTTTCATTGCTACTTTTGATTAGCAGATAGTCTAATTGTTCTTTTACAGGTGAAATATTTTTTCCTTTTTGGTTGCTTTATTTTAAATTTTATTTTATGTATTTATTTTAAATTGAGGTATAGTTGATATATATATTATATTAGTTTTAGGTACAACATAGTGATTCAATTATTATATACATTATAAATGTTCACCATGATAAGTGTAGTTGCCATCTGGTACTATACAAAATTATTACATTATTATTGACTATATTTCCTTTTTTTAAAAGATTTTATTTATTTATTTGAGAGAGAGAATGAGAGAGAGCACTTGAGAGGGGTTAGGGTCAGAGGGAGAAGCAGACTCCCTGCTGAGCAGGGAGCCCGATGTGGGACTCGATCCAAGGACTCCGGGATCATGACCTGAGCCGAAGGCAGTCGCTTAACCAACTGAGCCACCCAGGCGCCCTTGACTATATTTCCTATGCTGTACTTTTCATCCCTGTGACTTATTTATTTTATAAATGGAAGTTTGTGCCTCTTAATTCCCTTCAGCTATTTCACCTATTACCTACCCTCTGGCAACCACCAGTTTGTTCTCTGTATTTATACGTCTGTTACTTTTTTTTCTTCTTCAAATTTTTATTTAAATCTAGTTAGTTAACATACAGTGCAATATTGGTTTCAGGAGTAGAAATCAGTGGTTCATCAGTTGCATATAACACCCAGTGCTCATCACAACAAGTGCCCTTCTTAATGCCCATCACCCATCTAACCCATCCCCCATCTACTTCCCTCTGTCAACCCTTAGTTTGTTCTCTATAGTTAAGAGTCTCTTATAAGTCTGTTTCTGTGTCTTGTTTGTTTGTGTTGTTTTTAGATTTCACCTATAAGTGAAATCATATGGTATTTTTCTTTCTCTGACTTTTTTCACTTAGCATTATGCACTCTAGATCTATCCATGTTGACATGAATGGCAAGATCTCATTCTTTTTGTGGCTGAATAATATTCCATTGTGTTTATATACCATATTTTCTTTATTCATTTATCAATAGATGGACACTTGGGCTGCTTTAGTATTTTGGCTATTGTAAATAAAGCTGCAATAAGCATAAGAGTGCATATATCTTTTTGAATTAGTGTTTTTGGAGTTACTGGGCTGTATGTGTGGTGTTTCTATTTTTAGTTTTTTGAGGAACCTCCACACTGTTTTCTGTAGTGGCTACACCAGTTTACATTCCCCCAACAATGCATGAGGGCTCCCTTTTTTCCAATTAAAGATTTATTTATTTATTTTAGAAAGAGGGGGTTGGGGGAGATACAGAGGGAGAAAGAAACTTAAGCAGATTCCGCACTGAGCGTGGAGCCCAGTATGTGTATGTGTATTGCATTATCTTTCCAGATTACATATCCAGTTTCATTTGTTATTCCAATAACAAATGCCAACATTTGTTATTTCTTACCTGTTTGATACTACCTATTCTGACTGGTATGAAGTGATATATCATTGTGGTTTTGATTTGCATTTCTCTGGTGATTAGTGATGTTGAGTATCTTTTCATGTGTCTGTTGGCCATCTGTTTGGCTTGTTTGGAAAAATGTCTATTCAGGTGCTCTGCCCATATTTAAATCAGCTTATTTGGGTTTTTTGGCATTGAGTTGTATGAGGTTTTTTTTTTTAAGATTTTATTTATTTATTTGACACAGAGAGAGAGAGAAAGTGAGAGAGTGGCAGAGGGAGAAGGAGAAGCAGACTCCCCACTGAGCAGGGAGCCCGATGTGGGCCTTGCTCCCAGCACCCTGGGATCATGACCTAAGCTGAAGGCAGATGCTTAACCAACTGAGCCACCCAGGCACCCGTTGGCTTTCACCATTTAGTATGATGTTTACTGTAGGTTTTTCATAAATACCCTTTATCCGCTTGGGGAAATTCTCTTCTATCCTAGTTTGCTAAGAGTTTTTTTTTTTTTAATCATGTATAAGTGTTGAATTTTGTTAAGTGCTTTTTCTGTATATAATTAGATGATCATGTGTTTTTTTTCTCTTTTATTCTGTTAATATGGTTAATTACAAGACTGATTTTTGGATGTTGAACCAATCTTGTATTTGTGGGATAACCTTCACTTTGTTAAGGATGTATTATTTTTGCTATATTATTGGAAATAATCTGCCAAAGTTTTGTTAAATTTTTTTTCATTTATATTCCTGAGGGATATTTGTAATTTTCTTTTTTGTTAATATCTTTGTCTGATTTTGGTATCAGACCGAAATCAGGGTTTGATACCAAATGAGGGAGGGGTTAGTTTGGATAGAGTTTCTTTCTCTTCTGTTTTCTGCAAGAGTTTGTGTAGCATTGGTATTATAATTAGTAAAGTTTATTTTATTTTTTTTAAAGATTTTATTTATTTATTCATTAGAGACAGAGAGAGAGAGGCAGAGGGAGAAGCAGGCTCCCCGTCTAGCAGGGAGCCCGATGTGGGACTCGATCCCAGGACCCTGGGACCATGACCTGAGCCGAAGGCAGACGCCCAACCATCTGAGCCACCCAGGCGCCCTATAATTAGTAAAGTTAACCAATGAAGCCCTCTGGGCCTGATCTTTTCTTTTTTTGGGGGCGGGGTTTAAATTACAAATGCAATTTTTTAAAAAGACATAGGGTTATTGAAGTTATCTATTTTATTTTGGTTGACCTTTGGTAGTTTGTGTCTTCCAAGAAATTTATCCATTTCATCTAAGTTGTCCTATAAGTTGACACAGAGTTGTTCATATGTTCCCTTATTATATTTTAATGCCTATAGAATCCATAGTGGTGTCCACTCTCTTGTTATTCTCTTATTGGTAATTTTTTTTCTGCATTCTCTTGCATTCTCCTACCTTCAAGTCCAGCATTTTTTTTTTTCCTGCATTCTCCTACCTTCAAGTCCAGCAGAGAAAGAGTTTCTTTTCCATCAGTTCCCCTAAGTATCTCTAAATTGAGACTCATTTGGTCTCACTGGTCTGATTTAAGTCATGTAGCTATAGCTGATAACATGGCCATGCTCTGATTGGTTGGGAATGAAGTCAGCAACATCCTAGCTACAGGGACTGAGAATGGGAAGAGAAAAGTCAGGGTCCTTTAATTTTAAGAATGAGGAATGGATGCCAGGCAGGTAGAAAGCACATACGGCTATTACATCATTTACAAGTTTTTTTTTTTTTTCTGAAGAAGTCTAAAAATTTTACATAACCCAATTTATAAATTTATTTTTATGTTTCTTTCATTAAAAAACTCCCTACATATCTTTAATAAGACAATTTTTACCTAAATTTTCTTTTTTAATGTTTTCATGGTTTATATTTATTTAATTCATTTTAAATTTATTGCAATTTAAGATCTAGCTTAACTTTTTCTTCAAGATACTAGATGATCTCTTAATTTACTTTCATTTATTCAACTTATTCCTTCAGTAAAACATAATACCTATGTTTTAACATAATACTTGCTCTGTACCAAGCTCTGTGCTAAGCATTATAACATATATTAATGCATTAATATTTATAAGGATTCTATGAGGTTAGATACTACCTCAAATATTATATGTATATCTATACTATCCATAAATGTAACCGAGATACAAAGAAGTATTGCTTACTCAAGATTCAATAGCTAGTAGATATCTGGGATCTGAACGCATGTAGTAGGCTTCCAGTACATTTTGGGAGGCTTCCAATCTCTGTACTATACTGCTTCTCAACATGACTGATGTCTACAACATGCTTTGTAGCTACTTGCTTTGCAGCTAGTAGATTTCTGTAGTACCCATGCATATTTTTGTTCCCACCAGTTGGCTTGTACCAAGAATCAGTTCTTTGTTTCCAAACCTTGATTTGATAATTAGGCTTGTTATTATAATCACATATTTTAACTAAATAAAGATATACCAATGAAATATGAGTATAAAAACAGAGCTGTTTCTATGAAAACCAAGTTGATTCCTTTCAACAGATTCTATAAAGCCAGCTAATGAAAACATGTAGTTGATTGAGGTGTGGGCAAGAACTGTGAAGATTGGCAAACAAACAAAAAACAAAAATTCTAGAATTCTGTTCTCAGATAATTTCCCAAGCATCTTTAAAATTTTTGTATTACTGAAACAAATCCTGAAAATTAGAGAGGATGAATAATGTATATGGTTTATTTATTTATTTATTTTTAAAGATTTTATTTATTTATTTGACAGAGAGAGAGAGACAGAGAGAGAGGGAACACAAGCAGGGGGAGTGGGAGAGGGAGAAGCAGGCTTCCTGCCGAGCAGGGAGCCGGATGTGGGGCTCGATCCCAGGATCCTGGGACCATGACCTGAGCCGAAGGCAGACGCTTAACGAATGAGCCACCCAGGCGCCCCATGAATGTGGTTTAAAGAAGAAAGACGACAACAATCATCACATTCATTCTCATAGAAAAGGATATTTATAGATTAGTGAATACATATTTGCTTATAGGCTTAATTTCAAATAAGTACTTAAGGTGTGTATCACTTTTAAATTGTTCTTCTGCTTTATCTGCCCCTTCTCCCCTCAAATAACCAACCAAGTACTAGTCCTAATATCTCTGAAAGGAAAGTTTCTACCTGGTTAGCCAGTAGTCTTGGTATCATTTATTGATTTGAACTTCTTTTTCTTTACTGATTACAAAGTCTACTTAATCATCTATTAGATCCTTATGTGTATTGCATTATCTTTCCAGATTATATATCCAGTTTCATTGCTCTATTTGTTTGTTCTTTTTCTTTTTTAAAGATTTTATTCATTTATTTGACAGAGAGAGACACAGAGAGAGAGGGAACACAAGCAGGGGGAGTGGGAGAGGGAGAAGCAGGCTTCCCGCAGAGCAGAGACCTGGATGCGGGGCTTGATCCCAGGACTCTGGGATCATGACCTGAATCAAAGGCAGAAGCTTAACGACTGAGCCACCCAGGCACCCCATTTGTTAGTTCTTGATTTAGTGTTTTAATACCAGATACTTTCTTTTTAAAAAAGATTTTACTTATTTATTTTGGGGGGGGAGAGAGAGCGCACCTGCTGGGGGGAAGGGTAGAGGGAGAGGGAGAAACAGGCTCCCCGCTGATCAGGGAGCCTGATGTGGGGCTTGATCTCAGGACCCTGGGTTCATAGACTGAGCCAAAGGCAGATGCTCAATCGACTGAGCCCCCCAGGCGCTTCTTAATACCTGATACTTTTTTTACTTTATTATGTCTTGGATATTTCACCTCATTAACTTTTCCATGTATGTTTTATTCTTGAAGTTAATCATCAATATATTCTTGTTGAGGATCTTTTTATCAATTATGAAAGGTTCTAGTAAAGAAGGTATGCTGTTTGTCATTGTAACTTTTTAAAAAACTTATTTATTTATTTGAGAGAGAGAGACTGTGTAAGCAGGGGGAGGGGCGGAAGGGGCAGGAGAGAATCTCAAGCAGACTCCACACTCAGTGCAGAGCCCAGCGCCGGGTTTGATCTCATGACCCTGAGATCATGACCAGAGCTGAAATTGAGTTGGCTGCTTAACCGACTGAGCCATCCAGGCACCCTTATTTACATTATAACTTAAAAATGAGGCAAGACTAAGAAACTGAGATACAGCACAGGGTCAGAAGCATGAACACATACCAACATAGTAGCAGTATACTGAATTTTCTCTACCCGCTGAGAAGATTGCATGAGCCAATAATACATGTAAGAAACCACTGTAGATTAGAGCACATGGTAAAAACTGTCAAGAAGGAGATAGTTCATGGAGATCAGGACAAGACTGCATTTACAGAGGTTCAGGCAAGGAGCCCAACTTGCCCTCTCTCAGGCCCAGCTCGTCTTTATGAGAGGAGCTTGTTCATTTGCTCTCTAAACACCTGCTTCACCTGTTTGTTCCTCAGGGTGTAGATGAAGGGATTGAGCATCGGGGTCACCACGGTGTTGAGCAAGGCCACCACCTTGTTTTTGTCCTCTCCCTCATTACCCTTCCCTGACCGGATGTACATGAAGATGCAGCTGCCATAGAAGAGAGACACAACAATGATGTGGGAGGAGCAGGTAGAGAAGGCTTTCTGCCTCTCCTTGGCTGAGGGGATGCGCAGGATGGTGTGGAGGATGTGGCCATAGCAGGTGGCTGTCACGGACAGAGTGCCCAGTAGACTGAAGTTGGCCACAATAAAGCCCAGAAGCTCTATCAGACTCGTGTCTGCACATACGAGCTCCAGGAGTGGGAAGTTGTCACAGAAGAAATGATTAATGACATTGGGACCACAGAATGGCTGCTGAAAAGTGATGAAACTTGGAAAGATGATGAGAAGGAATCCTGCCATCCATGAACAAAGAACTAGCTGGACACAGACCCTTTTGCTCATGATGGTGGCATAACGCAAGGGGTTACATATGGCCACATATCTGTCAAAGGACATCACTGCCAGTAGGAAGAACTCTGTGGTGCCCAGGAAGAAATAGAGGAAACTTTGTAAGAAACAGCCTGGGAGGGAAATGGTTTTGTATCCAGTCAGGATGTTGGTCAGCGTCTTGGGGAAGATGACTGAGGTGAACCAGATCTCCAGGACAGCAAAGTTGTGGAGGAAGTAGTACATGGGGGTGTGGAGGCGCCTGTCCATGAGGGTGATGCCCACAATGAGGAGATTCCCCAGCAGAGTGAGGAGGTAGGTCAAGAGCAGCCCCAGGAAGATGAGCATCTGGAGCTCACAGGCCTCTGAGAGCCCCAGCAGGACAAACTCAGTGACAGTGCTGTGGTTCCTCATGGCTCCTCTGACGTCCGCTGGGGGTGGCCAATCAGAGGTGTGCAGCATCCGGAGTTGTGATGTTCTGGGGACCTGAGGGCACTTAGAATTGAAAGGAAAGAGGGATGAGTGTTCCATTTTGAGCTGAAGGAGTCCTTTATTTCTGTGAGGGAGGTATCTTCCTCCTACTCACTATTCAGGCTTGTTTTGTAGATACCCCGGGGATTTCTGTCTCATGTTTGGTTCCAGGCATCTTTGTGTTGGAGGAGAAAATGGTGGTTTTCAGGGTGGTGTAAGTAAGGCCCCAAAGCAAAAATTGTCCTTGCTTACTTTTTTAACCAAACTTTTATTCTTGATACTGAACAAATCCCTTTACCCCTAACATTATAATCTGTTTTCAATGCTTTTTATTCTTATATTTAGTCCAATAGTGGATCTTTGCACACAAGCGGTTCATATTTGAGGGTGGTAAACTTTTTGCTTAACTTAGCCATTTACTGCACAGATCCATACGCTCGGGTAAACTGATTTAGAATGTACAGAAGCTCTATTGCTTTTCAAGATTACCTGAAAATGTGATGCCTTTCACTAGTGTTTAGATTAATAAGAGAGAGAGAGAGAATCTATGAGAGAAAAGCACAACTCTTAGAAATAAAAAAAGAATAAGTTGAATAATGTGTTCATAAATAAAAATTCCTAAGAGGGGGTTTGGTAGTCAAGGTTCTTAAGGATCTGTTCTCAAATGGTATATCCATGTTCTTCTCTCATAACATTTTCTCGTGGGCTCTAGATACAGTAGACTCTTTACAATATCTTAATTCTATTTTATGCATCTGTGCTTCTGCACGTGACATTCTTTCAGTGTGGAATTATCAGCCTTTCAAGTCCTATTTATCCTTTAAGTCTCTACTGAAAAAGTGCTATCACTTTTATGAAACCTTTTCTGAATGAATGATTCTTTCCTCTGTATCCCTCATAATTTTATTATATCGCGTTTGATTTTTATTGAATTTTATAGTTGTTTTTCATTTGTTGCTCACTAAGTCAAAAATTTCTTTTTTTAAAAAAAAAAGATTTTATTTACTTATTTGACACCGAAAGAGAAACAGCAAGAGAGGGAACACAAGCAGGGGGAGTGGGAGCGGGAGAAACAGGCTTCCCGCCGAGCCGGGAGCCCGATGCGGGGCTAGATCCCAGGACCCTGCGACCATGACCCAAGCGGAAAGCAGACGCCCAACGACTGAGCCACCCAGGTGCCCTGGAGTCAAAAAATTTCTTTACTAATTTGTATTTTATACAGCCCTCAGAACAAGTTTCCTGATGGGACGCATGGGTGGCTCAGTCCTTAAGCGTCTGCCTTCGGCTCGGGTCATGATCCCAGGGTCCCAAGATAGAGCCCTGCATCGGGCTCCCTGCTCGGCGGGAAGCCTGCTTCTCCCTCTCCCCCTCCCCCTGCTTGTGTTCCCTCTCTTGCTGTCTCTCTGTCAAATAAATAAATAAAACCTTAAAAAAAGGGGCAAGTTTTCTGAAATAATCAGCTTCAATAAACATTTACTGAATGAGTGAATAACACCTCAAACACCTGAGAGATGGATGTGGTGGTGTTTGACACAGAAGAGGTTGAGGACATGTCATTTACGTTGTACTTCCTACAGGCCAGCAACCTTGCAGAGTCATATGCCAAGTAGTCTTAAATTGGCCCATGTGAAGAGAGTTTGCTTTTCCTCATGAGAAGATGGAGGTGTCTCCCCACAAACACTTTCTAAGGGGACATTTTCCATCTTTGAAATTGTCTGGATTTTGAACTGGTAAGTAGAGTTCTGGTTGGGTCTGCTAAAGGCCTCCCAGCAGCAAAACCCACCAAACCTTAAAAATGTCTCTCTTTAAAAGTCACCATCCCCAGGATGCCTGGGTGACTCAGTCAGTTAAGCGTCTGCCTTCAGCTCAGGTCATGATCCCAGCGTCCTGGGATCGAGTCCCACGTCGGGCTCCCTGCTCAACTCAGTGGGGAGTCTGCTTCTCCCTCTGCCTGCCGCTCCCCCTGCTTGTGCTCTCTCTCTCTCTGACAAATAAATGAATAAAATCTTTAAAGAAAAAAACAAAAAATAAAAGTCAGCATCCCCTAGGGGTGCTTGGCTGGCTCAGTCTGTAGAGCATGATTTCAGGGTTGTAGGTTTGAGCCCCATGTTGGGTGTAGAGATTACTTAAAAATAAAGATCTTAAAAAAAAGTCAGCATTCCTGGAAGTTTCCTTCCTTAAACATTATCAACGACAATGAATCATGGAACACTACATCAAAAACTAATGATGTACTGTATGGTGACTAACATAACATAAAAAAACCCCCAAAACATTATCAACTACAACCTTAATCATCTTGCAGGGCTGTAGCAAGAATTATTTGCCAGTCACTGGAGAATAAGATTGCGACCCATGTTAGGTACTTGGAATGAAGGAAATGCTGGGGATACTAGTAGAGAGGATGAACTGGTAAACTGTATACACTTTCCTTTTTTAATGGTTTTATCTTCTTTTTAGCACAGGCCACACCATTCATTCTACAAACTACCACCATATCTAACATTTGTTCACAGTTTTTTTTTTTTTTTTAAATAAATTTTTTTGCTACTAGAGCTTTTTTTTTTTTTTTAAGATTTTATTTATTTATTTGAGAGAGAGAGAGAGAGCACATGAGAGGGGGGAGGGTCAGAGGGAGAAGCAGACTCCCCGCCAAGCAGGGAGCCCGATGCGGGACTCGATCCAGGGACTCCAGGATCATGACCTGAGCCGAAGGCAGCCGCTTAACCGACTGAGCCACCCAGGCGCCCCATTTGTTCACAGTTTTTAACACAAAATAGTTGATCAGCCTCTGGGATATAACGAGGGCTATTCCCCAGTGTTATTCCTAGACTTAACATTGTTTAGATTCTCAGCCATTTGAAAAAGAGGCTTTTGAGGAGCCTCGGTGGCTCAGTTGGTTAAGTGTTCGACTTTCGATCTCAGGGTTGTGCGTTCAAGCTGCGAGTTGGGCTCCACGCTGGACGTGGAGCCCACTTCAAAAAAAGAGAGAGAGAGAGGTCTCTGAGGTTCAAAGGTGAACCCAGTAGCTACGAAACTTACCCAACTGTTCTGGAACAGAAGCAGGATCCAACATAAATGTGATACCCAGAAGCAGGATCCAATATGAATGTGATACCCGGAAATACCATCAGGAGCTAACAGAATGAAAGCTTTTTAGGACAAGGCTTGGTGGGACACAATGGAAGAAAGATGGAATAGAGACTAAGATGAGGAAGAGTTGGATGTGAGTGGGAGGGGAGATCAAAGCCCTGGCTTTATACTGAATCATAATGTTAGCACAGACAAACCATGAAAACACCTTGTGACCAGCCCAAGGATCTAGCACATAGATAGTGCTGCTGATAATCTTCTGGCTTTTTTCCTATTTCAAACCAGAAGTCAACATCTGGGGTGGGGGGGTGGGGAGTCCAGATACAAAGGGAAACAGGCCACTTCCTGAATCCCAGGCATTTCCCCTTTTATCCTATATGCTTGATGAATGAAGGGGAGACTTGCCTGGCAGCCCATGAGCCTGAACATGCCTCACCATCTACCTAGACCATTCACTGCTTTAAGAGTCAGTTATGCAGTGCCCAGTGGGGAAGTCTGTGGATGCCCTGGAGGTTTGTCCTGCTATGCTGGAATTGCATCGTCTCTGGACAGTTCTGGCTCATTTAGAAGGAGGGTGAGATCCTCTCCTTCTAAGGAAAAGCATTGAAAGTTCCACCCAGACTCAATAATGTCCAGAGCTTTGGGTTTTCCAAGGGCCAGTTACACAGTGTACAAGGTGGGACAGGCAAAATTGCTCAATGCAAGTGAGCAACTGAATGAATAAGGATTGGTTTGCCTAGCTTTCACCTGGATGGTGCGGCTAAAGTTACACCATGTGTGTGTTCGATGTGCCAATCTTACAAAGGAATATAAGAACAAAGTGCATGGAGGGCGCCTGGGTGGCTCAGTTGGTTAAGCGACTGCCTTCGGCTCAGGTCATGATCCTGGAGTCCTGGGATCGAGTCCCGCGTCGGGCTCCCCTGCTCAGCGGGGAGTCTGCTTCTCCCTCTCCCGCTCCCCCCCCCTTGTGCTCTCATTCTCTATCTCATTCTCTCTCTCAAATAAATAAATAAAATCTTTAAAAAAAAAAAAAAGAACAAAGTGCATGGAATAGGAGGGTTGAAGAAGCCACTCTGCAGTGCCAAGGTGATTACCCCACAGGTCCAGGTCAGGTGTCTAGTAGCCCTCTGGGGAAGTCCCAATCAGGCCATGCCAAGTACACTACTCACAGGATGGCAGAAGATACCTGGTTCTCATGGGTATTTCTTGAGGTTGCAATATTGTCTATGACTCTAAATGTAGATCTTATGCTGTTAGTGTGAGATCTTCATCTCTCATGAATTTGATGGCATTCTCTAAGAACACCTATCTTTCCCCAAAGCATCTCGAATGGTCAGCCGGCATTCCCTGGGTAGGAGAATGGTTTCCTTGAACTTTGTCTGCTTTCAGGTCACAGGATCTGCTGAGCACAAAATGTTGAAATCTTCCATTTTCAGCAAGCTCATCCTGGGGGAAGCCTTGGAAAAATATAGTTATCATTTGGTGCATTCCTCCTTCATCCTCCTCTTGGACTAATGGGGGTGACTTTGACTGACAGAGACTTTTATTATATCTTCACATTGGCTCAGTCTCTATGAGATGATATTTCTTCTGTGGACAATGGGGCTCTAGGGGCGAGTGGGTGAGCTATTCCTGGAACAAACACATCTCTTTGTGGAGGTGACATCAGGGTTGAGAGATTTGGGTTGCATCTTTGTTTTCCTAAGGGATATACTCTTCTCCAAAGTTTGATGGGGTTTAGGATCCCCAGATAATTAGTATAATGAGCCTCCCTCAGGTTCTTCCCAACTCTCTTGGCTGTTACTTACCACAACTTTGCAAACAAAAGTTTCTGTTGTTTGTTCAGATCAAGAATAACAGTCATTTTTAGTTAAAGTAATATATCTAATTATGCCTCTGAAATTGGGGGCTCCTGTCTAATATGAGGCAGTCCTATTGTTACAGGGATGTAAGGAGCCAACAAAAGTAATACAAAACCTTGGTTAATCCTATCCTGACTCCTACCTTACAGGGGCTGGGAGATGGTGAAGATGGGGTCCTGGAGGGGAGGGGAGGAACAACAGGGAAGGAAATGAAAAAGTTAGGATTTAAAAATTGTCCCAGGTTTATTGAGGTATAATTGACAAAAAAAAAATGGTGTCTATTTAAAGTGTACAATGTGATGATTTGATATACCATACAGTGTGAAATGATTGCTACAGTAAGGTTAATTAACATGTCCTCACCTCAAAGAATTACCATTGGTGTGTGTGTTGATAACACTTAAAATTTTACCACTTTGCGGGGAGCCTGGATGGCTCAGTCAGTTAAGAGTCTGCCTTCTGCTCAGGTCACCGAGTTGGGCTCCCTGCTCAGCAGGGAGTCTGCTTCTCCCTCTCCCTCTGCTCTGCAGCACCCCCTGTGCTCTCTCTCTCTCTCGCTTGCTCATTCTCTCAAATAAATAAAATCTTAAATTTTTTTTACCACATTGTAATACACAAGTGTATCAAATCAGCATGTTGTACATCTTAAACTTGCACAATGTCGTATGTCAGTTATATTTCAATAAAAATATAAAACTTTTCAATTTGGGGAAAGATGATTTATTCTCTTAGCAAATTTCAAGTGTACAATATGGTATTATTAACTACAGGCACCATGCTATACCTTACAATGACTAAGTACAGAACTTATTCATCTTATGGTTAGAAGTTTGTACTCTTTGACCAACATCTCCCCATTTCCTCCACTCTCCAGTCCCTGGCAACCACCATTCTGCTCTCTGTTTCCATGAGTTTGACTTTTTATTTGTTTTTTTGTTTAGATTCCACATATAAACGATATCATATAGTATTTGTCTTTGTCTGGCTTATTTCATTTAGCATAATGCCCTCCAGTTTCATCCATGTTGTCGCAAATGGCAGGATTTCCTTCTTTTTTATGGTTGAATTATATTCCATCGTTTACATATATACACCACAACTTCTTTATCCATTCATCGAATGACAGACCCTTAGGTTGTTTCCATATCTTAGGTATTGTGAGTAATGCTACAATGAACATGGGAGTGCGACATTCCTTTGAGACACTGATTTTATTTCCTTTGGTTGTATACCCCAAAGTGGGGCTGCTGGATCATATGGTAGTTATAGTCTTAATTTTTAAAGGAACCTCCATATTCTTTTCTGTAATGGCTTTACCAGTTTCCATTCCCACCAACAGTGTACAAGTTTCCCTTTTCTTAACATCCTCATCAACACTTGTTATTTCTTGTCTTTTCTCTAACAGCCATTCTAATAGGTGTGAAGTGATGCCTCATTATGATTTTGATTTGCGTTTTCCTGATGATTAATGATGTTGAACACCTTTCTATATACCTGTCATCTAATTGCATAGAATAGCTGGAAATAGACCTGGAAAAAATGTCTATTCAGGTTCTTTGCCCATTTTTTAATGCGCTTATTTGATTTCTTGCTATTGAGATGATTTTTCATGAGCCCAGGTATCTTTCTTGAACTTCAGCACCTTCTATCCAACTATTAACTGAAGATCTCTACATGGATGTCTTAAGGCCAATGTGTTAAAAGCAACTGGAGGAATATACCAGAGGCCAACAAAAGTGATACTTGTTGCAGGTGGTAGTTTGGGGTGTATGGTGATAGGGTTGACAATATGATTGATAACCATGTATCTTTTTATATATTAAAAAATTTGAACCAAGTGAATTTTTAAAAATAAAATGATTGATGAGTGAAAAAATGTGAATGTATTATCTCCCTTTCTCCCCCAATCTACTTCTGCCCAAACTTGCCCTTCTCGTGTATTCCTATTGATTTGAAATGGTATCATCATTTACTTAGTCACCCAACCCAGAATTTGGGGCATTATACTAGACTCTGTTCTCTCCATTACCCTCTTAACCCATCGTGTGTAATTTTGCCCCCAGCATATCTTGTGAATGAATTTCCTCTTTTTTCATTCCTACGGCCATTGCCTTTGTTTGGGCTCTTTTATCGGGATTTTAATATCCTTCTCACTTTAGTTCTCCGCTAGAGTGATCTTTTATTTTTTTTATTATTATTTTTTAAAGATTTTATTTATTTATTTGACAGAGAGAGACAGCGAGAGCAGGAACACAAGCAGGGGGAGTGGGAGAGGGAGAAGCAGGCTTCCCGCAGAGCAGGGAGCCCGATGTGGGGCTGGATCCCAGGACCCTGGGATCATGACCTGAGCCGAAGGCAGACGCTTAACGGCTGAGCCACCCAGGTGCCCCTAGAGTGATATTTTAAAAACGCAAAGGAGATTATAATATTTTCCAGCTTAAAATCATTTGCTGTCTCCAGATAACCTTCAGAATCAAATGTAAGCTTCCCAGTACAGCATCCTTTTGGTCTTGGGCCTACCTACTGCTTTCATTTTCTTCTCCCATTCTTCTTACATCACTTAATCTCTAAGCAAACTGGCTGCCCCTCTTGAAAGTATCCTGTTCTCTCTGGCCTCTGTGCCTTTGTATATGATGCTCTTCCTACTTGAAATGCCTTCCCAACCTTGGCAAAAATCAGATCCAGTTTTCCATGGGAGAACTTTTCTGAATAGTTCCCCTTTTCCCCATGCCCAGCCACATTCCTCTCATCTAGAAATATAAACTCTGATATTGCACAAAATGCAGTATTATCACTGTTGGATTTTTCCTCTGTATCCCCCTACTAACTGTGTGACCTTGGACAAATCCTGATACCAGGCACTGAATTGTATTTTTTTCCTTGTATATCCAGGATCTGGCTCAGTACCCATGGAGAAATATCCCATTTTTCAAATCTTATCTATTATGTTTTATGTGTATTTCTTATCCCTCCTAGCTATCTTATTCCTCCCATTTGGGTAAGGAGACTGGGAAAGAAATGTTATTGCAGAAGGCAGAGTAAAGCCTTTTCAAGTTTAGGACTCAGGGCCTAGAAAAAGCCTGATGAGTCAGTGCATGGCTTCTCACTTCGTGAGATTCTGCATCACAGGGGAGAGAGGAGACTGTTGGTGAAGAAAGGATAGCTCAGAGCTGGCTGGTCTGTGGGAAGGGACATTGTACTCTGCCCTCCCAACCCCAGACTGAGTCCAAGAGGGGAGATGGCAGAACCCCATATAGGGTTGTGAGGCTGTGAACAGAGAGCACTTGTGACTTGCTTTCTGGGAAGGGTTTGGGGCAGTGGTAATACCACAGAGAAGAGGCTGCAAAAGGTTTCTAGGAAGGTGGGACCTTCTAGAGCATCAAAAAGTTTTATACATTCAGAGATGTACAGAAATAGAGTAATAATGTCAGTGAGCCCGAGGGAGAGCTGCTCAACCCTCAAGGGCATCACTGGTGGGAATGAGGAGATGTGTCAGCTCTCTGTGGATTGGTGACCTGGGGCAGGATGGGAGGGTTCAGAGGACAGATGGGCATGGGGCTGGATGCTTCCTTGCCTCCTCTTATCCTCCTCAAAACTCAGACACAACACTGAAGCATGCTTGTGGGAGAACCCAGAATTGACTGAGATTTAATTTCCACTATCAGGTTAATGGGGCATCTAGGGAAATTAAGCTGAGTTTTAAAAATTAAATTTGGTGTACTCATGAGTTTGCAAACTGAGATTAATATTTGCTTTACCTGGCATCAGACAGTGTTATAAATCAGCTAATTAAATATGTATGTAAAATGTACAAAGGAGTAGAAGTACGTATATCAAATTGCTCTAAGTAAACTTTGCAATCTAAATAGATTCTTTCTCAATAAAAATGTGACAGAGTTCCTCTGCTCTAGGGGCTAGTGACTCTTGGTCTATTAACTATGTGGTAGAGTGAGAAGATCGTTGACCTTAGAGTCAGGTAAACATGGATGTAGATACCAGTTCTGCAGTCTGCTAGCGGGTGACACTTATTCTGAGTCTCATTTTCATCATAGGAAATAGGTACTCAATACACATTAGTTTCCTTCCTTTTCTTTTTTTTTTTTTTAAAGATTTATTTATTTATCTTAGAGAGGGTGGGGTAAAGGGAGAGGGGGAGAGAGAGAATCCCAAGCAGACTCCCCACTGAGCATGGAGCCCAGCAAATAAGTTGATAATTTTTGTTTTAAATTTGTCTATTTTTTGTATCTATAACTCCTGAATAATACATTTAACTGCTATTTTTTTATTTATCTATTTTAAGCAACATTATTTATTTCCTTCTGTGAAAGGTGAATAGTTTTGTTCACTTACAGTAACCCCCTCTCTTCTCAAATGTCTCCTCACAATTTTATTCTTAGTTTTAGTTCTTCTATACTTTTAATCTTTAAGTGACATAAATCTCTATTTTTTGACTCATTGTCTCTGGACAGCATTTCTAGGCTTTCCAGGGAGAGGAAGAAATCTTTATCCTCCCTTTTTTCCACCTCTCCAAGATCCCCTCGATGATGAGCTTTAGTGGTATTTTCTTGAGACTTCCTTTGTGATTTTACCAGGGATCAATTTTTGTGAATGATCGATGTGTGTTTATGAGACTGATGCGCTACCTACTGCGCTAACGAGGCACCTTCGATGTGTGTTTAAAGGAATATACATTCTCTAACTTTTGGATACAAAGTTTTGAATTCAATTTTTTACAGCCTACCCAATATTTTATCTTATTGATATGTCAGTTTCTGAGAGATGTGTTAAAATCTCCTCTTGAGATTGTGACTTATCAGTTACTCCTTGCAGTTCAGTCACTTTTTTTCCTTTATGTCTTTTAGGCTATGTCAATAGATGTGTAGGGGTCCAGTATTGTTTTATCTTCCTTCCTTTTATTGTATATAACAACCTTCTTTATCCTTCATAATGCTTTTCTTTCTTTTCTATTTTGCCTTAAAGCCTACTTAGTCTGATATTGAAATAGCAATATCAGCTTTTTTCTGGTATATCTTTTCCCATCCCTTTATTTTATAGAACTTTTTGTGTTACTACGTATTAGATGTGTTTCCTTTAATAGCTTATAGCTGATTTGTTTTGTATGAGTGTCTGTCTTGGGGATCTCTGTCTTTTAACCAGGGGGTTTAATCTGTTATATTTATAGTGATTATTTATGTACTTGGATCTATTTCTATTAAACTGTTTTTTAAAAAGTTTATTTATTTTTTAAAGTAATCTCTACACCTAATATGGGGCTCGAACGGAGGACTCTGAGATCAAGAGTGGCATGCTCTTCTGATTGAGCCAGCCAGGCACCCCTCTATTAAAATGTTTTGTACTTTACATTTACCATGCTTTCTCCCCCCCTCCCCATATTTTCTTCCTCCCTTTCTTGTCTTCTATTGGATTGACCCAGTTTTCTTTGTTGTTCATCTCTGACCCTTATTTTTCCATTGTTATCTTGGAAGTTATACATTTTATTTCTGTGCTTTGACAGTTACCTTACTTTTTTTTTTTTTTAAAGATTTTATTTATTTATTTGAGAGAGAGAGGGTGAGAGACAGAGAGCTCGAGAGGAGAGAGGATCAGAGGGAGAAGCAGACCCCCCGCTGAGCAGGGAGCCCGATGTGGGACTCGATCCAGGGACTCCAGGATCATGACCTGAGCTGAAGGCAGTCGCCCAACTGACTGAGCCACCCAGGCGCCCACCTTACATTTTTTTAAAAAAAGATTATATTTATTTATTTGACAGAGAGAGACACAGCGAGAGAGGGAACACAAGCAGGGGTAGTGGGAGAGGGAGAAGCAGGCTTCCCGCCGAGCAGGGAGCCCGATGCGGGGCTCGATTCCAGAACCCTGGGATCATGACCTGAGCCGAAGGCAGACGCTTAATGACTGAGCCACCCAGGTGCCCCAGTTACCTTACATTTTTAACATGCACTTTTTGCTTAACAAAATCCTAAGGTAATCAATACCCTTTTTTTTTTTCTGAACAATACAAACAATACAAGAACATTAACAAAGACTAACCCTTCCCGTGTCTTCCATGTCATTATCAACCCCCTTCCATCCTTCATGTCATTTTGCTTTAAATAATATCTACCAAATCAGTCATAATAATTATTGCTTTTTATAGTTAATATTTATTAGATTTACCCATGTTTTTACCAAATTGTTTGCTTACCATGACTTCTTGCATCTCTTGCCTTACTTCTAGATTCAATTTTCTTCTTTCAGAAGTAAATCCTTTAGCTGATCTTTCAGCAAGGATTTGAAAGTGATAAACTCTCAGTCTTGATATGAAGATACTTTTACTTCACTCTTGAATGAATATTTTGCTAGATATAGAGTCAAAATTTGGCAGTTATTTTCTTTTGGCTTTTAAAAAAAATTTTATTTAAATTCAATTTAATTAACATATACTGTATTATTAGTTTCAGAGGTAGAATTTAGTGATTCATCAGTTGCATACAACACTCAGTGCTCATTACTTCAAGTGCCCTCCTTAATGCCCATCACCCAGTTACCTTATCCCCCACCCACCTCCTGTCCAGCAACCCTCAGTTTGGTCCCTATAGTTAAGAGTCTCTTATGGTTTCCCTCTCTGTTTTTGTCCTATTTTATTTTCCCTTCCCTTCCCCTAGCTGTTGGCTTTTTGAGTCATTATTTTCATTGTTTCTCAGTGTCTCAGTTGTTGAGATTTCTGCTCTCTGTTAAATTAGTATCCTTTTACCTTTTATCTCCAGTGCCTCTTATTTTTTTTTTTTAAGACTTTATTCATTTATTTGACAGAGAGAGACACAGCGAGAGAGGGAACACAAGCAGGGGGAGTGGGAGAGGGAGAAGCAGGCTCCCCACTGAGCAGGGAGCCCAATGCAAAGCTCGATCCCAGGACCCTGGGATCATGACCTGAGCCAAAGGCAGACGCCTAACGACTGAGCCACCCAGGCACCCTCCAGTGCCTCTTCTTCTTCTTTTTTTAAAATAATGAATGTGTTTTTATTTCTCTCCTAATTTTTAGAATGTGAACATTCTGTAATTCAGTCGCGGGGCCTTTACTTCCAGGTGACTTCTTCATTGGGTCTCAATTCCCTTTTAAACAACAAACTCTTGTTCCGGAAGGCAGTCAGCTTTTCATCATTCTTTCTGTCTAGATAACATCCAAGGACAAACCCCATGGGCACAAGTATATGTACCCAGTGGTCACGAAAAATCTGAATTACGTTCATCCAGAGTGCTGCGGCCTTGGAGCCAAAAACGACCCCACGACCAAGGGCAGCGACCCAGTGCCTCTTATTTTTAATGATCTGTAGTTTTACTGTGACAGGCCTAGGGAGGATTTATTTTTATTTATACTGCTTGGGATCCAGTGTGCTTTTACAAAAAATAAAATAGAAATTTATTAGTTATCATGTTTTTAAAAAGTTTATATTCTTTTTTTTTTTCTTCAAGATTTTATTTATTTATTTGACAGAGAGAGACACAGTGAGAGAGGGAACACAAGCAGGGGGAGTGGGAGAGGGAGAAGCAGGCTTCCTGCCGAGGAGGGAACCTGATGTGGGACTCGATCCCAGGACCCTGGGATCATGACCTGAGCCGAAGGCAGACGCTTAACGACTGAGCCACCCAGGCGCCCTAAAAAGTTTATATTCTTTATCTAAGTTATACATACGCACATTTTTAAAAAGTTACAAGGTCCTATAAGACTTATTATGAAAAACGGTGGTCTCCATTACCCACGGTGAATCCTGGTTTCCCCTTTCCCAGTGGCAACCACTTTTATCTCTTTTAGAATTTGCCTTGGGATGCCTGTGTGGCTCAGTCAGTTAAGCGTCTGCCTTCGGCTCAGGTCATGATCCCAGGGTCCTGGGATCGAGTCCCGCATTGGGCTCCCTGCTTGGCGGGAAGCCTGCTTCTCCCGCTCCCACTCCCCCTGCTCGTGTTCCCTTTCTCGCTGTGTCTCTCTCTGTCAAATAAATAAATAAAATCTTTTTTAAAAAAAGAATTTGCCTCCATGTCTCCAAATAATATGCTTGTATGCTACTTCTTGGGTTTTGGTGTTACACATTATCTGTTGACTTCCTATTATGGAAGATGAGAATTTCACTCTTTCTTTCCCCTACCCCACCACACATATGTGCTCCTCCCATCCCCCGCCCTTCCATGTATTTATATTGTAATTTTAGTTCAATTAATATTTGGTGTTTACATTATTGTTGCATATGTTATTTACAGTCATTTCCCGTACTTCCTTTATCAGTTTCATTATCTTGAATAAGTCCCTCCCAGAGCCTTATGACCTGTTTCAATCTCAACTGATTGCCTATCCCTCTATATCTGGTTTATACCTATCACCATCACCTGAGGATCTCCCCCACCTATTACCCTGTGGGTTCACTAAATCTGATCCCTGTCTCCCATGACTTCATGTTTCTTGGAGCTTATCATCCAATAGCTTCTTGAGTACATGAAATGTAACTTTTTTTGAGAATTTGTGTGAAAATACCTTTCCCTGACACTAGATTGATAATTTGTCTGCATATAAGATTCTAGGTTGGTTTAGTTCCTGCCAAGATGATGAAGTAACACAACTACAGTCTCCGTCCCTCAAGATTAATAACAGAGGAACCAGAGAGGGAAATTACAAAGACTTGAAAAAACCATGAGAAAATCCTGGGCTTCTGGAGATAAAGGGTGAAGGCTGTTTTCCTGTGTGTGTGTGTGTGTGTGGTCTTTTGCTGTGGTCCCCTTTTCTAGTTGCCATTCTCCTGGGTATGATCCCACTCTCTTCTTTGTCTGTTTGAAGCCTGAGAAATATATCCTTTCCCATCAAACAGTGAGTGTGCAGGATGCCCCATGGCTGCACACCACTCCCACCACTCAGCTTTGTCATCTCTTTCAAATCTCATTTCTGTTAAACACAGGGCATATAAGCAAGTTCATTGCCTGAGCAGAACTGACAAAAAATAAAAAAGAATAAAACGCATTCTCTAAGGCATCTCTCATATGGTTTCAGTGAGAGCTTTTACCCCCCTCCAAAGACCTGCAATCTGTTCTTTCTCAGTACTTTCTTGTATAGACCTGTGTATGTGTGCATGTGTGTGGCTGGGGTGACGGTTGGTGGTGAGACTGGTGAGACTGGTCTGCTCTTGTGCATTCCAGTAAGCCCCAGGAGAAAGCTGAAGGGGCCCTATTACTGGCTTCTTGAACTTAGAACATGGGATATTTAGGAAATTTTGTAGTCAGCTTTTTTTTTCCCCCCACAATTCTTTTTTTTTTTTTTTTAGGATTTTATTTATTTATTTGTGAGAGAGAATGAGAGACAGAGAGCACGAGAGGGAGGAGGGTCAGAGGGAGAAGCAGACTCCCCGCTGAGCAGGGAGCCCGATGCGGGACTCGATCCCGGGACTCCAGGATCATGACCTGAGCCGAAGGCAGTCGCTTAACTGACTGAGTCACCCAGGCGCCCATCCCCCACAATTCTGAGACAATAGGAAAGATTTCACTGGACATCCTATTACACAACTAATAATAATCTATTATAAACTAATCTAAGCCAAAAGATTATTCAAAGACTATATATTAGTCACCTATTGCTGCATAACAACCCAAAACTTAGTATCTTCAAACAAATACATCTCACAGTTTCTGTAGTCAGAAATTCAAGAGTGGCTTAACTGGATGGTTCTGGGTCAGGGTGTTTTATGAGGTTGCAGTCAAGATGTTGGCTGTGGCTACCATCATCTGGAAGCCTGACTGGGGCTGGAGGATGTGCTTCCAAGAAGGCTCACTCACATGCCTGGCAAGATGGTGTTGGATGTTGGCAAGTAGCCTCAGTTCCTCTTCAGGGAGGGCTCAGAGCAACTACTTAGCGTGAGTAGTCCAAGAGAGAGCAAGGCAGGAGTTGTAATGACTTTCATGACCTAACCTCGAAAGTTATATATCATCACTTCTGCAATATTCTATTAATTACAAGGGCAAGCCCTATTCAGTATGGTAGGGGACTGCACAAGGGCATGGATACCAGAGGCAAGAAGCACTGGGGGCCATCTGGAGGCTGGCTACCACAAGGTACCAGATAGCTTCTGGATCTCAAGGGAAAGAGGTGAACTTAGTTTCACAAAAGGCCTAAAAACTGGACTCTAGGGGTATAAAAAGCCGGCTTGCCTTTCTGCTTTTTTCCTCTCTGTCTCTACATCTCTGTCTCTCTCTCTCTCTGTCTTTCTCTCTCCCTCTCTCCATTGATTTCCTGGTCCATTGTCTCAGCATCTGCTTTTTCTTTTCCTGTATGTGAACTGGTTTTCGCTGCCTTGGCTGCATCTCAGCAAACATGGCTGCCCCCAATGGCAGCCTCATTCTCTGAGTTTTCAATCCATGTAATGAAGTGAACAGCACGGAATAACTAGAATCAATGAATCCCAATTTCAAATTCTCAGGCGAGAGCATCTGTTGTCTATCCTGGCTAGATTAACTGGGGGAAGGAGGTCAAGAGGAATAAAATAAAGACATGATCACAGCTTCCCAAAGAATGGGGGATGGATGTGGACTGGCAAACACATCTAGTATCTCTCTCTCTCTTTTTTAATTTTATTTATTTATTTGACAGAGAGAGAGACAGTGAGAGAGAGGGAATACAAGTAGGGGGAGTGGAGAGGGAGAAGCAGGCTTCCCGCTGAGCAGGGAGCCCAATGCGGGGCTCGATCCTAGGACACTGGGATCATGACCTGAGCTGAAGGGAGACGCTTAACAACTGAGCCACCCAGGTGCCCCACATCTAGTATCTTTTGTTGTGATCATAGACCACAGTTATATCTTCTTAGAAGAACAAAACTGAATTGCATCATAGTAAACACCTTCAAGGATTCAGCTCTTACCAGGGCTACTTTACTATAAAGTATTTAAAATCATGTGTGAAAGGTAGGTCTTTCACACAAGATTTTAAAAACTCCACAGAAACTTAGGATGTCACTCATTGCTCAGTTATGTTTTGCATAAATTCTATTTTTCAAACCAACTTCTATAAAATTTGTTTTGTGTTTATCTCTAAAATTCTCCAAGATATTAGTCATGTACTTCATGCTTTGAGAACATTCTGAAAGAGTTGACCTCTGAAATGTCAACAGCCTGCTAGAAGTAATTTTAGAGAGAGAGAAATGTTAAGTCACCTCCTGGGAATATCTCTTATTAGGACACTTGCCTGCTGTAGGTTGGGGCATTCTACCTTGCTGTAACATCATAATTTATAAGAGGTTTTCAATTTTGGTTAACAGATCGATAGATGGAACAGAGAAAACCACTTAATGAAAAAACATAGGAAAATAGACTGCTTTCACTTCAATGAAGTCCCAGTTTTCCTTCCACAGTGTGTTCTGCTGCTGGGTATGTTGAAATAAACATGTGACTTGAGAAGGTTATCTTCTGCATAGTACAAAATTTATTATTCTGACATTTGGCAGCAGGATAAAATGATGGTTAAGACCTAGAGTTAAATCACTCTGTAAGCCTCAATTTCCTCATTTGCAAATGGGGTGTTCTGGTTACAGTTGCTATATATAGCAAACCACCCTAAACTTAGTGGGGTAAAACATGGGTCAGGGTGTCAGAAAGGGCATGGCTGGGAAATTCTCACTTCGAGGGTCTCTCATGCATTTGCAGTCAGATACCAACTGAAACTGCAGTCATCTGAAGGCTCCATGAGGCTGGACATCCGAGATGGCCCCCTCCCATGGCTGGCAATGAAGGCTGGCACTATTTTTTTTTTTTTAAAGATTTTATTTATTTATTTATTTGAGAGAGAGAGAGAAACAGCATGAGAGGGGAGAGGGTCAGAGGGAGAAGCAGGCTCCCCGCTGAGCCGGGAGCCCGATGCGGCACTCGATCCCAGGACTCCGGGACCATGACCTGAGTGGAAGGCAGTCGCTTAACCAACTGAGCCACCCAGGCGCCTGAAGGCTGGCACTATTGATTAGGAAAACCTACACATGGCCTCACCAGCATAGCACGATGGCCTACCTGGAGTAGGATTTCTTAAGTTGTGTCTGGTTTCCCCCAGAACGAACATCCCCAAAGAGCCTGATGGAAGTTGCAAAGCCTTTGCTGACCTAGCCTTGGAAGTTATATGACCTAATTCTGCCATACTCAATAGTTCAAATCCTGCCCTGGTTCCAAGAGAGGGTACCTAGGGCCCAAACTGTTCATGGGAAGATTGGCAAGATTACACTGTAGAAAAGCATTTGAGATGGGAGATATGGTTGTAGCCATATTTAGAAAATATAATCTGCTGCACATAGATAATAATAATTGCTACTTCATAAGGTTTTGCGAGTATTGAATGAAAGGAATATGTAATATAGTACCGAATCAGCACTTAAGTACTGATTTCATTACTTAATTAAGTGCTTAAGTGCTTAACCAACACTTAAACAGTACTTAATATATTGCCTGGCACACTGGAAAAGCTCAGGAAATGTTACCATTATTATTATTCCTACACTGCCTTTTGGAGAATTTTTCAGTTTGGGGTAAACCCTATTTTGATTTTCTGAATTACTGTGGTTCTCAGATAAATCTGATTAAGATTAGACAGGTCAAGGCCAAAAAATACAAGTGAGATTGGATGGAAATGTATTGTGGTTACCTTTGAAGTGTCTTCTTGTCACTTTATAAAAATTATGAAGTGTACAGCAGCCTTTACTTAGAAGTAAAATGTCCCAAATCAGGGGAAAATGCTTTGTGGCCCACTCACTTTGCTTCTAGATAATGAAAACACTTTGGATGGGAACTTGCACTAGAGCATAAGCACTGTATTGCTTTTGCCTTTGTTTTCTTAACGTTAAATCTGTTGTAATGTTGAAGTCAATGTAAACTTCCTTATCAAGGTTTGCAGGTCTGTTCTTTATGATTGGAAAAGTTACAGCTTTTCAGATGTTACGAAATTTAGCAGCAATAACTTTGCCTTCCCAAAGTGATTTGAAATAAGCATCCTAGACAATGAACCGATGTCTGGACAAACTCAGCTTGTGCTTTGTTGTCAGTTGTGATGATTTAGATTCTCCTCTCCTTGGCTCAGAAATTAATGTCCCAGTTGTGCTAGGTACTGGGCAAATGATACTAGTTTTATCTGCCTTTAGCTATGAAATTGTGTTCATCTTATCACTGTGAGTTGAAGGACATCTTTGTACCTGAACACTTTGATTTGACGGTGATGTCAAACAGATTTTGACTCAAACAAATATTCGGTTGGGCAAAGAATTACAAAAAGAATCTTGTGACCTTGTTGCAATAAGGAGAAATATGGAATGAATTAAGGAAAAATGTATTAAGAGAACATTTTTGGATTTTTTTCTACTACAAAATAATTTATATTCCTCATAGGAAATTTTAGAAAATCCAAGCAAAAAGTGAAAAATAAAAATTACCCACATTCTTATCACTTGGATGCAATAATTAATTCACATTTTACAATAAATATCTTGTGCATACACACATTCATACACACCAGAAATGTTTTCTAAAGTTTTTATTACTTATTTGAGAGAGAGAGTGAGAGAGAGAGATCACAAACGGGGGAAGTGTAGAGGGAGAAACAGACTCCCTGCTGAGCAGGGAGCCTGATGTGGGACTTGATCCCAGGACCCTCGGATCAAGACCTGAGCCAAAGGCAGACGCTTAACTGACTGAGCCACCCAGGTGCCCACACCACAGATTTTTTAAAAAATGGGTCATGATGTACATGTTATTTAGCACCTGGATTTTTTTAAATAAAAAAACTCGATATAGTGTGGGGATCTTTCCATGTCAGTAAATACATAAAACCGATTTAAATTATTTCAATCGGTTTCCTATTCATCTCTCTGTAGGTATTTAGATTGTTTCCAGTTCCCACAATTATAAACAACATTAGAAAAATATTTTTTGCACACATATTTTAAAAACTTGTTTAAAAAATTATAGAAGTAGTGAACAAATAAAAAAATTCAAACATTACAGAAGGTTATAAAATGAAAAGTAAAAAACTTTCTTTCCTCTTCCCCTAGTTCAGTTCACCACAAGCATCTAAAAATACTTTCCGATTGGGATTATTCTCATGATTATTATTTTATCTTTAATTAATATTCCTTAATTATATATTTAATATTTCTGTCTTTAGTAATATTTCTGCCTTTTTTCTTGGTTTATCATCTTTTGACAGTGCCTATGGCTATATTCTGAAAGATGAGGAATTTATTGCTTCTATAGCACCTCCCACTTTCCCTAATTCCTCCAGCTTCAGATGGTGGTAGTTACATTTTTGTTCATGTAATTAAAAAAAAATTTAATTGAATCTCTATTCTTATTGTCATAGTATTTTTAGCTATATTGTAATTTTATATTGATTGCCAAGATTTATAACATTCCTATTCTGTTCTATAACTCCAATTAAATATTTGTATCTTGTCTGTAGGCTAATTTTAGAAATGGAAAATCAGTAAACATTATTTTTCTATTTATTGGATAAATATTATTATAGTTTGATTCCATCCAAGGAAGGAAATGTAATTCATGTCATTAAATGTTTGTTGCTTAGAGAAAAATCTTCCAAATACTAAGGTCTAATCAAGGATGGATCCAAGTTTTGTAGGTTTCGAATCTTATACAATCTGGGGGGTCATCTTCAAGAGAAGAAAATACAAAATTACGAATAGAAACTGGTAGAGCTCATCCCTTGGACTTGGAAAGGTCTGAAGTGTGTGAGGAGCCCTGAGGCTTATTTTCATTAGTTTCATAGTGAATCTGCCTCTGGATCTAACAAATCCCCCTCAACTTTTTCTGGTTTCTTTCAACTTCTTATTGGTCACATTCAGCTGCTGCTGTGTATCTGGTGTCCTATGTGTCCTCTTTCTTGGTTCCTTTTTCATTTTGCTGAAATCCTTCTCTAGCATTTTATTTTACAAAAACTCCATTGGTACTCTCTACTCTGAGTGCTTGTGCGTGTCATATGCGTTTATTTTTCCCAAACTTGATCTATTTGACTTGATATGGGTTGTCTAGAAATCTAATTTCAGGGATGCCTGGGTGGTTCAGTCAATTAAGTGTCTACTTCGGCTCAGGTCGTGATCTCAGGTTCCTGGGATTGAGTCCCTCCGAAAGGCTCCTTGCTCAGCGGGGAGCCTGCTTCTCCCTCTGCCTGATGCTCCCCCTGCTTGTGCTCTCTCTCTCTCTCTGACAAAAACAAAAAACAAAAACAAAAAAACAACTTAAGTTCAGGGGTGCCTGGGTGGCTCAGTTGGTTAAGCGTCTGTCTTTGGCTCAGGTCATGATCCTGGGGTCCTGGGATTGAGCCCCGCATAGGGGTCCCTGCTCAGCCGGGAGTCTGCTTATCCTTCTCCCTCTGCCCCTCTCCCCCACTTGTGCTCTCTCTCTCACTTGCTCTCTCAAATAAATAAATAAAATCTTAAAAAAAAAAGAAATCTAAGTTCAAAACCATTTTCTTAACTTTGAGAGTAAAGAAGAAACTAATAGAAATTATTATTCCTTGTCATGAAGGAAATACAAATCAAAACCACAATGAGATACCAACTCACACCAGTCAGAATGGCTAAAATTAACAAGTCAGGAAAAAACAAATGTTGATGAGGATGCAGAGAAAGGGGAACCCTCTTACACTGTTGGTGGGAATGCAAGCTGGTACAGACATTCTGGAAAACAGTATGGAGATTCCTCAAAAAGTTAAAAATAAAGCTACCCTATGACCCAGCACTTGCACTACCCCAAAGATACAAATGTAGTGATCTGAAGGGGCATGATGATTGATGTTTAAAGCACCCCAATGTTTATAGTGGCAAGGTCCACAATAGCCAAACTATAGAAAGAGCCCAGATGTCCATCAACAGATGAATGGATAAAGAAGATGTGGCATATATGTATACAATGGAATATTACTCAGCCATCAAAAAAACGAAATCTTGCCATTTGCAATAGTGTGGATGGAACTAGAGGGTATTATGCTAAGTGAAATAAGTCAGTCAGAGAAAGACAATTATCATATGATTTCACTCATATGTGGAATTTAAGAAAGAAAACAGAAGATCATAGGAGAAGGGAGGGAAAGATAAAATAAGATGAAATCAGAGAGGGAGACAAACCATAAGAGATTCTTAATCATAAGAAACAAACTGAGGGTTGATGGATGGGAGGTGGGTGGGGGGATGGGATAACTGGGTGATGGACATTAAGGAGGGCAGAAACAGACTCCCTGCTGATGTGATGAGCACTGGGTGTTATATGCAACTGATGAATCACCGAACTCTACCTCTGAAACTAATAATACACTATATGTTAATTAACTGAATTAAAATAAAATAAAATTTAAAAAAGAGTGATAAGAACAATTAAAAAAAAAGAAATGGTTATTACCTTTGGAGGCAGGTGAGTGGAGAATGGGGCGAATGGGGGAGGGCAGGAGGGATGCTCTGAACATTCTCAATGTAGTTTCATTCTTTTGTCAAGTAAAAGTATTATTATTATTTAAAAATTAATTGGGGCACCTGGCTGGCTCAGTTGGTAGAGCCTGTAACTTTAGATCTCTGGGTTGTAAATTTGAGCCCCACATTGGGTGTAGAGATTACTTAAAAATACAATCTTTAAGAAAAAATTCTTAAATTAAAAAAATAATTAAAAAAGTAAAAATACACAAACCTCTTCCTATCCATAAAAGCTTGAAAATATTGTTCCATTGTTTTTGAGCATTAAATGTTGATAATGAGAAGTTTGATGCCATTCATATCCTTGTTTCTCGGGTAACTTGTTTTTCCCTCTCCTTCTCTGGGAGTTTTCAGGATTTTCTCTACCCTTGGAATTCTGAAATTTCATTACATTAAGTCTAGGAGTCAGTCTTTTTAAAATTAATTTTGTTTGCCTCAACCTAAATAACTTCAAAATGAAGACTCATGAAATTTGGGACAATCTTCAGCTATTTCTCTGAATATTTCTTTTCCGCCATTCTCTCAGTTTGGAACTACCTTTTTTTTTTTTTAAAGATTTATTTATTTATTTTAGAGAGAAAGAGAGATGGGGGAGGGGCAGAGGGGGAGGAAGAGAATCCCAAGCAGACTCTGCACAGAGCCCAATGCAGGGCTTGATCCCACAACCCTGAGATCACGAGCTGAAACCAAGAGTTGGACGCTTAAGTGACTGTGCCACCCAGGCGTGCCTGGAACTACTTTTAGACAGATATTTGACTTCTGGATCCATCTTCCATGTGTCTTAAATTTATTTTTATATTTTTGAATTATTTAATTTCTAGTCTCTATTATAGGAGATTAAATTTAATTCTGATTTCTGATTAAGTCTTCATGTTCATTTTATTATTCAGACAGTCCAATGCAATTTTTTGACATTTATATTTTTAATGTCCAAGGACATTTTTGTTCTCTGATTGCTTCTTTTTCCTCACAGACAGTATGCTTTTATGCATACCATATCTACTCAGTTACTTTGAGTATTGTATAAATTTTTTATAAATTTAGTTCCCTGGGGTGCCTGGGTGGCTCAGTCGGTTAAGCATCTGCCTTCAGCTCAGGTCATGATCTTGGGGTCCTGGGATCAAACCCCGTGACGGGTTCCCTGCTCTGTGGGGAGCCTGCTTCTCCCTCTCCCTCTGCCTGCAGCTCCCCCTTCTTGTGCTCTCTCTCTTTCTATTAAATAAATGAATAAAATCTTTAAAAAAAATTTTAGTTCCCTAATCATCTCAGATTTCTGCAATGTTAGTTGCTTATTTATTCATCTTGTACATCTTCCTTCACACTATTGATTTTTTTTGAATATTTGATGTTACTCAAGTATCCAATTATATTTATGAATAAAGTCTTTGTTAAACAAATGTAGCTGGTATGGATTTTTCTCCCTAGTTGGGTAGGTCTAGTTCCTTGAAAGGCCCATCCCCTGAATGAGAGGACCAGACTTTGGCTCTCTGTTAGTTGGCTGTATTTGTCAAGAGGTAGATTTTTCACTAGGGTAACAAGATGTGAATTAGGCAGGCCTGTGATCTACACATTATGTTTGCCAAGGCGAAGAAGTTTTTATTCTGGTGGTGATACCCTTCTGCACATTTCACCCTCTGAGTGGGCTGCTTCTGTGTTGTCTTAATGTTTTATTGTGTGTTTTGGAACTCAACTGTTACCTAAACAGGATACTACTTTTCTGTCAGGTCTCAGTATCCTCCCTAGGAACCCCTTCTAGATCATCCATAGGTGACCCATTCTTTAGAGAACAGGTCTCCAGCTTTAGTCTAAGAGCAATGGCCCTGGCGATTAGGGCTGTTCCTTGAGGTGACGGGAGGAATCCACTGCTCCAACTATTCCCAAGGCCCGATATTTACACATCTGCTGAGGATTTAGGGGACTGTGGGCAGGTGGTCTCTCCTACAACAGGGTGTGTTTGGGCAACAGTGAGTTGCCATCACATATAGACAGTGAGAGTAAATGTTTTTAATTTGTCTATTGACCATTTGTATTTCTTTTTTCTGTAAATTACCCATGTTTGATCATTGCCCATTTTTATTGTGGTATTCACCTGGTTGAAAAGTATTTTGTTTTAATCCATATATAAGACTAGGAATCTTAATTGCAGGAAACAAACTGAGGGTTGCTGGAGTGGGGGGTGGGGTGGGAGGGATGGGGTGACTGGGTGATAGACACTGGGGAGGGTATGTGCTCTGGTAAGCGCTGTGAATTGTGTAAGACTGCTGAATCTCAGATCTGTACCTCTGAAACAAATAATGCAATATATGTTGAGAAAAAAAAAAAAGAAGAAGAAGAAGGTAGCGGGAGGGGAAGAATGAAGCGGGGGAAATCGGAGGGGTAGACGAACCATGAGAGACGATGGACTCTGAAAAACAAACTGAGGGTTCTAGACGGGAGGGGCGTGGGAGGATGGGTTAGCCTGGTGGTGGATATTGAGGAGGGCACATTCTGCATGGAGCACTGGGTGTTATGCACAAACAATGAATCATGGAACACTTCATCTAAAACTAATGATGTAATGTATGGGGATTAACATAAGAATAAAAAAAAAGGAAAAAAAAGAGTAGGAATCAGAAATAAGAAAAAACTATAAATTTAAGATAATTTAAAAGAATTACAAGAGTTTACATGGAATGCTCTGGCAAAAACATAAAGTCATGACAGCACAATATGAATGATGAGTAATGGACACCAAGATGTGCAGCCTAAACAGACCAATTAAATACTGGAGACTAGAAAGGTGACTAAAGATTTAATAATAAAAAGGGAGAAGAGCCAGCTAGATTCACAGCTATATCTTGTCTAATATTTCAAGACCAGACAATTTCCATGTTATTTAAACTATTGTAGGTCATAAAAAAAGATAGAAATCTCCACGATTCCTTTTATGAAGCCAAAATAACTTCAACATAAAACCTAGGAATAGAAGAAAGGGATATAGAACAAGCCTGCTTTAGAATATAGGAAGAAAATTCTTAAATTAAATATTAGTAAATAAAATCTAGTTTTTATCAAAAGGATGATAAATCATGACCTGGAAAAGTTTATTCCAGGAATACAAGTGTGTTCAATATCAGGAAATCTACCAACATAATCTATGACAATAACAAATTAAATAAAAAATAATATGATCATATCAACACATGCTGAAGTCATTTGATAAAATTTAGTAACCGTTCTTAATTTTAAAACTGTAAAAATAGGGATAGAGCAGACTTCGTAAATATAACAAAAACCAATTACCAAACACACCAGTAAAGCTAATTGATATATGATTTCAATTAAAATTAGGAACCAGATAAGGATGCTTGCAATGGACATTATTTGATATTATCTTGTAAGCTTTCTAGCAAATACAGTCTCGTGAAATGAAACAGCCGGCTGAGACATTGGAAAAGAAGAGATAAACACATTTCTTCAAGCTGGTTATATGATTGTATAAAACCCAAGAGATTCAGTAAAATATCACTAGAGTTAGTAAGGAATAAGCAAATGGGAAAATAATGTATTCACAACAAGGACTCTTCAATGCTGTTTCAAACAAGAGACATCTTTGTGAAGAAAATTATTTTATACAAAAGCTGAACTAATGGAAAGACATACTGTGCTCTTGGGGAGTCTTAATATTAAAGAAGTTAATTCTTTCAAAAGGAAATTATAATTAGAGTACTAATGTGTGTGTATGTGAATAAAACAAACTGAGGGTTTACATAAAAGGGTAAGTGTCTCAGAGTGGGCAAGGAATATTTCTTTTGTGGAAACATTAAAAACTGGCAATGATGTGGTTGCCTTCCCACGTATTACAATGTACTTTGAAGCTATCTAGCAAATCGGGATGACAGTGACATAAAAATAGCAAGTAGATTGGTAGAATAGAATGGAGGATCCAAAATAGATTCCATTATGCATGATAACTTAATATACATGAAAAGGTGTATTGCAATCAAATGGGAAAATGAGGAGCCTTTTAATTCCACCTGGAATATGTAAATCTCTTTTGTGTAAACAAGGGCTTTGTAGCTCTATTAAGACAGTTTCCCAGGTGCCTGGCTGGCTCAGAGCATCTGACACTTCTTGATCTTGGGGCGAGTTGAGCCCCACGCTAGGTGTAGAGTTTACTTAAATAAATAAATAAATCTTAAAAGAAAAAAGACAGTTTTTTGTTTTTTTTTTTAAGATTTTATTTATTTGAGAGAGAGAGAATGAGAGACAGAGAGCATGAGAGAAAGGAGGGTCAGAGGGAGAAGCAGACTCCTTGCTAAGCAGGGAGCCCGATGTGGGACTCGATCCCGGGACTCCAGGATCATGACCTGAGCCGAAGGCAGTCGCTTAACCAACTGAGCCACCGAGGCGCCCCAAGACAGTTTTCTTTTGTTTTTAGTTGAGACTGTTGGAAATGAGACATAGTTTTATTTTCTTGTAGCTTTTTATTTTGACATAATGTCCAGTTTCCAGACAAGTTGTAAGGATAGTACAAAGGATTGTCATATATCTTTCACCCAGATCCTCCGTATGTTAACATTGTAACCACATTTACTTTATCTTTTTCTCTCTTGGCATATTTCTCTTAACATAGGTGATTTTCATGTTTTTAACTCCAAAATATGGTTTCTTTATTTTATTTTATTTTTTTTTTAGATTATTTATTTATTTATTTGACAGAGAGAGAGATAGTGAGAGCAGGAACACAAGCAGGGGGAGTGGGAGAGGGAGAAGCAGGCCTCCTGCCGAGCAGGGAGCCCGATGCGGGACTCGATCCCAGGACCCCGGGATCATGACCTGAGCGGAAGGCAGACGCTTAACGACTGAGCCACCCAGGCGCCCCAAAATATGGTTTCTTTAAACATAAATGGGATCATGCTATCCACGTATTTGGCAACTGATATTTTCAAGCAACAGTTTACATATATATGTATACACATATACATATTTTCTTTTTAACATCATAAATGTATATATATTTTTTAATTAAAGCATTATTACATGAAATGACATATGAATCTCTTCTGTCTGATAAAATCCTTATCTTGTTTGTTTTTTTTTTTAAAGATTTTATTTATTTATTTCACAGAGAGATAGCCAGAGCAGGAACACAAGCAGGGGGAGTGGGAGAAGCAGGCTTCCCGCCAAGCAGGGAGCCCAATGTGGGGCTCGATCCCAGGACTCTGGGATCATGACCTGAGCCGAAGGCAGACGCGTAACGACTGAGCCACCCAGGTGCCCCTCTAAAAGACTTTTTTTTAAGGTTTTATTTATTTATTTGAGAGACAGTGTATGAGTAGGGGGAGGAGCAGAGGGAGCGGGAATCCATGCTGAGCACGGAACCGACATAGGGCTCAATCTCATGACCCTGAGATCATGACCTGAGCCGAAACCAAGACTCTGATGCTTAACCAACTGAGCCACCCAGGTGCCCCTATATCTGCTATTTTAATATATACTTCTTGGATTACTAGTAAATTTGCGCATATTTTCATACATTAATTGGTACTTTGTTTTTCTTTTTCTTCGAATTGCCAATTCCCATTTTTTCCCTACCAAAGTGATTAGCATGAAAAATAAATCTTCCTACCATGTTTTCCCCCAGACACCCAGTTCTACTCTCCAGAGGCGTCTGCAGTTAGCACTTTTTTTTGGTGTGTACTCTAGAGATATTCAATGCTTATATAAACATACATATTCTTTTTTATTTTTATTTTTTTTAAAGACTTTATTTATTTATTTGACAGAGAGAGACACAGCGAGAGAGGGAACACAAACAGGGGGAGTGGGAGAAGGAGAAGCAGGCTTCCCGCGGAGCAGGGAGCCTGATGCGGAGCTCGATCCCAGGACCCTGAGATCATGACCTGAGCTGAAGGCAGATGCTTAACAACTGAGCCACCCAGGCGCCCCCATATTCTTTTTTATTTAGTAAACTTTACTGAGGTATGATTTACATTCAATAAAGTCCAACTATTTTAAGCATACAGTTTGATAAGTTTTGACAAATGTATACAGCTGCGTAACCACCATGATAATCAATACATGGGATATTTCCATCGCTCTGGAACGTTGTCTCAGGCCCCTTTTCATCAATCCCATGGCTTCTCCCTTTTCCTCTCCCTGCCCCCACCCCATACCTGTCCATCCCTGGGCCCAGGCAACCAGTGATCTGTTTCTCTTCCCTGTGGATTACTTTTGCCTATTCTAGAATATCATATAAATAGAATCATAGAATACGTACTCTCCTCTACTTCTTTTGCTTACTGTAAGCTTTTGAGATTACATCTGTGTTGTATCAGCAGTTCATTCTGTTTTATTGTTAAATAGTATTCCATTGTGGTATATACATGCCACAATTTGTGCACCTGTTTACCTGTGGATGGAAATTTACATTGTTTCTAGTTTTTGGCTACTGTGAATAAAATGACTATGAACATTCAAGTACAAGTCTGTTGGTAGACATTTTTTTTTTGTTTCTCTTGGGTAATACCTAGGGTTGGAATTGCTGGATGGTATGGTAAGTGTATGTTTAACTTTAGGAGACACTGACAGTGTTCTCAAGTGGTTGTACTGGTTATACACCAGTAATTGTGATATTTCCAGTTCTTCATATCTTCATCAACTCTTGCTATTATACGTCTTTTCCATTTTAGCTGTTCTAGTGAGTTGTGGTGATATCTTATTGTGGTTTTATTTTATTTTTTATTTTTTAAAAGATTTTATTAAAAAAATAAAAATAAAATAAAAGATTTTATTTATTTATTTGAGAGAGAGGGAGAGAGAGCACGAGAGGGGGGATGGTCAGAGGGAGAAGCAGACTCCCCGCTAAGCAGGTAGCTTGATGCGGGGCTCAATCCCAGGACTCTGGGATCATGACCTGAGCTGAAGGCAGATGCTTAACTCACTGAGCCACCCAGGTGCCCTCATTGTGGTTTTTTTTTTTTTAAAGATTTTATTTATTTGAGAGAGAGAGAATGAGAGACAGAGAGCATGAGAGGGTGGAGGGTCAGAGGGAGAAGCAGACTCCCCGCCGAGCAGGGAGCCCGATGCGGGACTCGATCCCGGGACTCCAGGATCATGACCTGAGCCGAAGGCAGTCGCTTAACCAACTGAGCCACCCAGGCGCCCTCATTGTGGTTTTTAATGAGTATTTCTTTGATGACTTATTTGCCGTCTGTAACTTTTTGTATGTTAAATGTCTATCCTTATTGTTTGCCCATTTTACATATTGAGTTGTCTTTTTATTATTGAGCTTTAAGAGCTCTTTATATATACTGAAAAAAGCAGAAGTTTTAAATTTTGATGAAGTCTGACTTACAATTTTTTCTATTATGGCTCATATTTTTCAGGTTCTATCCAAGAAATCTTTGCCTAACCTAAGATCACAAAGATTGTCTCCTACATTTTCTTTCAGAAATGTTATGGTTTAAGCTTTTATGTTTAGATCTATAATCTATTTTAAGTTAATACTTTTGTTTGGTATAAGGTAATGATTGAGGATCATTTAAAAAATACTTATATCCAATTGTTCCAACACTGTTAAAAAAACTATTCTTCCCACACTGAATTACCTTGGCATCTTTGTGGAAAATCAATGGGCCATATAGAGGTGAGTGTATTTCTAGGCTCTATCCTGTTCCTTTGAATTATATGTCTATCTTTCTGCCAATGACAAACTGCATTAGTTACTGTTGCTTTATAATAAGTCTTAAAATCAGATAGTGTAAGTCCTGAAACTTTGAAACATATATATCCTTGGAGTATCAACAAAATTGTATGTTGTGTTTGGGTTTAGAGACCATTAGTAGTGCTTTTATATTTAACTTAAGCTTCTTTTTCTTGTAAAACCTTTTACAATAGAAACATTTTGTCATACACAAAAGTAGAGAAAATAGTGTGATGAAAAGATGCTCAACATCACTCATCATTAGAGAACTACAAATCAAAGCTACCATGAGATATCACCTCACACCTGTCAGAATGGTAAAATCAACAACACAAGAACAACAGGTGTTGGTGAGGATGTGGAGAAAGGGGAACGCTTTTGCACTGTTGGTGGGAATGCAAACTGGTGCAACCACTCTGAAAATAGTACGGAGGTTCCTTAAAAAGTTAAAAATAGAACTACCCTTCGATCCAGCAATCACATTACTCGGTATTTAATATAAGAATACTAATTCAAAGGGATACATCCACCCCAATGTTTAGAGCAGCATTATCCACAGTAGCCAAATTATGGTGTGTGTGTGTGTGTGTGTGTGTGTAGTGGAATATTACTCAGCCACAAAAAAGAATGAAGTCTTGCCATTTGCAACAACATGGATGGAGCTAGAGAGTATTATGTTAAGTGAAATAGTCAGAGAAAGACAAATACCATATAATTTCATTCATATGTGGAATTTGAGAAACAAAACAAATGAGCAAAAGGGGAAAGGAAGAGAGAGAGAGAGAGGGGCACACCAAGAAACAGACTCTTAACTATAGAGAACAAACTGATGGTTACCAGAGGGGAGGTGGGCGGGGGATGGGTGAAATAGGTGATGGGGATGAAGGAGTGCACTTGTGATGATTACTGGGTGTTGTATGGAAGTGTTGAATCACTATATTATACACCTGAAACTAATATTACACTGTATGTTAACTAACTGGAATTTAAATAAAAACTTTAAAAAAATAGTATGATGAATGTTCATGTACCCCAAAATGATAAATTTTCTAAACTTGTTTCATCTAGATTTTTCTCCCCCACTGGATTGTTTTGATGCATATACCAGACATCATATAATTCTGTCTATATATATTCAATGTGCACCTCTAAAAGCTAACTATTTTTCCAAAATCACAATCATAACAGCATTTATGACATCTGAAATTTAACAATTTAATGTTTATATTAGTAATCTTGCATATTAATATATGATAATACATATAATATAATATAGCATAATAAGCTTAGTATATTAAATAGCCTTTCATATTTCATATCCGTATTTCCCTGATTATTTTGAAAAATTTTTTAACAGTTTGGATGAAAATCCAAACATGAACCATGCTTTGTAACTTGTTGATGTTCCCTTAAGACTTTGAAAATCTAGATCCTCACTCTGTCCATCTCTCTCTCTTTTCCTTACAATTTATTGGTTGAGTGAACCCAGACGTTTGTCCTTTAGCACGCCCATGGTCTCTGCTTATGGTGTGCATCCTCATGGTGCTGTGCAATGTGTTCCTCTGCCCTTCTGTATTCCCTGAAGACTGTAGAGGCTTTATCAGATTCAGGTTTGATTTTCTTGGCAAGGATATTTCATAATGGTTGCATTCAATTCTTTCGTACCTTCTTTATTTAGTAGCTGGAATACTTCTATAAGGAAAATGTTTATCAACTCTTTGGTTATCCTGTCAAGATTGTTTTCAATTTTTGCAGAAAGGAGTCAATGAGTTCTGGTTCCCAGCTCATCAGTTAAAAGCCATTCAAGACTTTATTGGTTGTGAAGAACCGTATCTGAACTCCAAGCAGAAATCTTTAGGGAGTTCATTGGAAGATCATATTTATTAGAAATGATTCAGAAATATCATTCATGAACTAAAATTATCTCCTTCACTTAGTTGTGTTTCATGATTTCTCATATTTAAATACAGTTCACAATTCCTGAAAAACTTTAAGGTATTCATTTAAAATGTATAATGAAATAATTTAACAGTGAGAAAAAACACATGAACTTATTTATTTTTACACTGAATAGCAAGAAAACAGAAATCTGTCACTTTTGTTTGAGAACACAGTTAAATATACTCTCATTTGAGTCTTTTACCCTGGTTGATTAATCAACTGTGTTTAATTTGAAAACTTATAAAATTAAATTTCTTACTAGCACAGAACAAGGCATTTTATAACACAGCATCTGAATTTAAAACTGTTTCAGGTCTGAGGAGATTACTTTTACAGTATCTTTTCACTAGAGCTGACTTTCTACGGCTAAAAACTTCATCTCCAAGACTGCATCATAACTAGAATTCTGGATGAAATTTAGATTTTGTACATGCAGGAAACTGTATCTGAGACTGTGTTATGTGGGGAGAGCAGGAGGGTATGAGACAGCACGCAGGGCATGTTCCAACATAGTTCGTGGTGGGCAATGTAATTCTGGGACAGCCTCTTCCTGATTCAGCAGCCTTCCTGCAGCAGAAATGGCATTATGTCCTATCACAGCAGAGGTATTCTGGGTTCCTGGAAGTTCTGCTTAGACTCCATTCTTCCAGCCCTTCCATTGACTTTGTGAACCACGAGAAACCACCTTCTCCTTATACCAATTTGAGTAATTTCCATTATCTCCAACCCATTTGTCACTAATAAGATGACAGATTTTTGTATATTATTTTTGTACTCAGCCATCGTACTCTAATTATTGGTTATTACAGTTTTTCAGATAATTTTGGAATGCTTCTATTAAAAATTGTATAATTTTCATCTCTTCTTTGCTAATTTCTTCATCATTTCTCTGGAATATTTGCACCTTGTAGTGCGGGTGATAACACTTTTGTGTTTTTCTAACTTTAATGCGAAAGCTTCTAGTCTTTCCCCATTGAGAATAATTCTAGCTTTGGAGATTAGAGATATGTAATGTTAAGAAGGTATTCATCTTTGGGGTGCCTGGGTGGCTCAGCTGATTAAGCATCTGACTTTGGCTCAGGTCATGATCTCAGGGTCCTGGGATTAGGCTCCCAGCTCAGTGGGGAGTCTGCCTGTCTCTCTCCCTCTGCCCCTCCCCCTGCTTGTGCTCTCTCTCTCTCAAATACATAAACTCTTTTTTTTTAAAAGAAGATATTCATCTTTTCCCATTTTTTTTTAAGATTTTATTTATTTATTTGAGAGAGAGAATGAGAGAGAAAGAGAGAGAGCACATGAGAGGGGGGAGGGTCAGAGGGAGAAGCAGACGCCCTGCCGAGCAGGGAGCCGAAGGCAGTCGCTCAACCAACTGAGCCACCCAGGCGCCCCTTCAGTTATAATTTCTAACCAAGATCAAATTAATGAATATGGAGCTTATATTTTTCTGATTTCAAAGTTAAAATTATTTTAATATTTCACCATTGAGTATAATCATTAGTTAGGTTTTTTGTGAATATTCGAAATTCCTTCCTATGCTTAAACATTTTATCTATCCGTAGAAACATAGATGCTTACTAAGAGATTAAAAAATTGGATCAGGTGGTTGGGTTTTGGTGCTCATTGTACTATTCTTTATGCTTTTTTCTACATTTGAACATTTTCATAATAAAAAGTTGGAAAAATCAGGTCTATCTATACAATTACAAGAGACATCTAGGAATACTACAGAAGCAATAGCCAAACTGGAAGGAGCCGAGATGCCCTTCAACAGATGAGTGGATAAAGAAGATGTGGTTCATATATACAGTGGAATATTACTCAGCCATCAGAAAGGATGAATACCCAACTTTTACATCAACATGGACGGGACTGGAGGAGATTATGCTAAGTGAAATAAGTCAAGCAGAGAAAGTCAATTATCATATGGTTTCACTTATTTGTGGAACATAAGGAATAGCTTGGAGGGGATATCAGAGGGAGAGATGAACCATGAGAGACTATGGACTCTGAGAAACAAACTGAGGGTTTTAGAGGGGATGGGTTAGCCTGGTGATGGGTATTAAGGATGGCACGTACTGCATGGAGCACTGGGTGTTATACGAAAACAGTGAATCATGGAACACTACATTAAAACTAATGATGCACTGTATGGTGACTAACATAACATAATAAAATAAAATTAAAAAAAAAGAAATGATAGAAGAAGAAAGAGGGAGTCAGTCATGGGAAGGGACTAGTGACTGTGTAAATTATAAGCAGGCAGTTGATACCCTCTGTTGTTTTTCCTCATGGAGAGCAGAAGTGTTCAGGAATGTGTCAGGAAATATTTAGGTTAGATATAACAAGGGACATCCTTCTGTAGGAGACCAGCAGCTGCTCTGCCTTGGTTGTCTTTAAGAGCTCCAGAGATGCTCTCTGTCTAGCAAGGCGGAGGCCATGTATGGGGGTGAGAGAGCTCCTCCTTTGATTGGGGAGAGGAGGCTGTGGAATGCTTCTTCAAACAGACCTGGAGGCAGCTGCAACTGATATGACTGAATGGAGTTAGCAGGATGGTGTCCAGCTGCCCTGAAAAGAGTGGGAAGGCACCAGGCAGGGATGCAGATTAGGTTCTGCCTCAGAAGACCTGCTGGGGTCCACAGGTTCCCTCTGTGGATCAGCCTGTGTCTTGCATCTCATCCTGAACAGTTCCACGAGAACACTGAGCAAAAGGCAGGGAGGTGCCCTGGAGTTCACGGAGCCCAGCTCTTTACTCTTCTGGGAATGAAGAATTCATACTAAACTGGCACTCACAAAAGCACGGGATTTTCCAAGGGAAATAATCTTCATGACATTGCCCCGGCAAAATGCCCTGACAGTAAAAAGTCATTCATGCAAAACATTAGTTGGTGCCCACTATATTCAGAGTCATACTGATTATATTCAGGCTACTGGATAGTTTCCAGAGTTCCATGCACGTAACACCAAGGAGTACAGGTTCCAGATTCTGAGCTGGATTTAAATCCTGACTCTTCTATTAACTAGCTATGGAACTTTGGAAGCAAGTGCCTTATTAGTCTCTGTGCCTCAGATTCCTGCATGGATTGGGTATCATAATAACAGCACCTAGCTCATAGGATTAGAGATGACATATGTAAAGTGCTTGGAATGTCACGTAGTAAGTGCTCAGTAAGTGTTAACTATTATTATTTAGCATGGTCATGTTGTATCCTCTTTGACTAGCCCCATGCTCCTCATTCCAACAACTCAGCTACCTTAAACGGACCCCAAGTTACCTCAGGGCTGAGAAGCAGCTATTCTTAGATTTTCCTGGTCACGCAACTGGAGGGGGTGCCCAGGTTCTCAGGAGCTTCTTACCTTTCTAGCCTCATCAAAACATTAAATTTTTGGTGAGAGGACTCTGACCCTTGGTGTTGGGTTCTGTGGGTGATGGAGCAAGTGAATCATCTTATGGAAATGGCCTTGGTGTCTCTTTTCTTGTTCTCTCTTCCTGAGCTAACGGTGTAACTGTGGGTAATGAGATTCATTTAGCTCAACCATAGGCAATCCCAGGAGCCTGCTGGATTATCCTTCATCTACATTCTGGAGTAATATCCCTAGGTATTCCAAGGACTTGGTAGAAGCCATTGTGGGGAGACTTTGTGGCTCTGTGTGCATCTAGTACAGACCTGGTGTAGGTGGATTGTTTCCCAGTTTCTATGGAATTTTGAAACTTGGAGTCCCAACTACGGATCCACTGAGAGAAGTTTTCCCCTCTCTGGAGAGAAGTTGTGGGGCTTCTCCAGAGACTCATTACAACACTGTGATAATAAGGCTCCAGCCACTTCAAATCCCTTGGCTCTTGATTGCTCTAATTTTAAAAATGGAAGTTTAGGGGCACCTGGTTGGCTCTGTCGGTGGAGCATATGACTCTTGATCTCAAGGTTGTGAGTTTGATCCCTACATTGGGCTGAGAAATTAGTTAAAGAAACTGGAGCAAAATAAGTCAGAGAAAAATACCATATGATTTCACTTATATGTGGAATTTAAGAAACAAAACAAATGAACATAGGGGGAAAAAAAGAGAGGCAAACCAAGAAATAGATTCTTAACTATAGAGAACAAACAGGGTTACTGGCGGGGAGGTGGGGGGGATGGGTTAAATGGGTGATGGGGATTAAGGAGGGCACTTCTTTTGATGGGCATTGGGTGTTGTATATAAGTGATGAATCACTAAATTCTTCTTTTTTTTTTTAAAGATTTTATTTATTTATTTGACAGAGACAGCGAGAGCAGGAATACAAGCAGGGGGAGTGGGAGAAGGAGAAGCAGGCTTCCTGCTGAGCAGGGAACCCGACGTGGGGCTCGATCCCAGGACCCTGGGATCATGACCTGAGCCGAAGGCAGACGCTTAACGACTGAACCACCCAGGCGCCCGAATCACTAAATTCTACACCTGAAACTGATATTGCACTGTGTGTTAACTAGCTGGAATTTTTTTTTTTTTTGCTAGCTGGAATTTAAATAAAAACTTGGGAAAAAAACCTGGAGGTTTGCTTTTTTTCCTCCATTTGCAGAGCATAGGAAATTTGGAAAATTTAATGAGTCTGGTTGAGGGAGTGAGGGGAAAAATGGCAGGTAAGCCCTTTCCAAGGGCTGGACCAGTGGGTCATGACCATGTGCATTGTATGGCTGGTGCATAGGTGTGGACCAGGAGCGGCAGGATAATTCCTCCTCTGTTCCTTTCTTAGGGGTCTCTGGTGCCCCTTGACCTCTTCAACCCCCAGGCTCATTGAGCTTGCTCGAGCCATGGTGGCCTTCTTGTTCTTCAACCACACTCACATCTGTCTCGGCTTGGGCCCCACCTCTTGTGGCATCTGCTCAGTGTCACCTCTTTAGGTGGGCTTTTTTTGTCTATCTAATGTAAAATAGATGCCTCCTTGTCATTCCCTTTCCCCTTACCCTGCTTATTTACTTTTATTCATAAAACTACCTGATATTTTATTTACATATTTATTTTTGTCTGTTTTTCCAACTAGAAGGAAAACTATGAGGATAGGGACTGACCTGTTCATTATTATATCTGCTATGCTTAGAACAGTGCTTGACATAGAGTAGATGCTGACTAAATATTTTTTGAGTGTGAAACTGAGAAAGCAACACACCTCTTGCACAGAGGAATTTTTGCATGGAACAGAATAACTCTGGGGTATGGGCAGAAGGGGAGGCATGAGCATTCTTTGCAGCATTTTGCAGGGTTTTGGGCATAAGATGCCTTTTGAGAAGGGGATGTGAGGCATGAGAAAACCAAAGGTGAATCACTTAGGCTAATTCATGTCCTCTTGGGATGATTGGTCTCTCTCTTAAAACTAGCACCAGTTAACTCAAGATGTCTTCAGCACCTTTGATTCCTCCACTGAGACCACTTTAATATGTTCTCATCTCTGGGCCTCAAGAATGGGACGTACAGTGATAAGAAATGTGGAGGATGGATACTCAAGAATATAGACTTGCTTCCAGCCAGACAGGACCATTCCTTGTTTAAAGCAAACCTTACGACTTCATGCTTTGGCTCCTGCATTTCTCCTAACAGGAGTTCTCTCCCCATTCCTCCCACTTTCCAGTTACTACCCCTCTTCAAGACCTAGCTCAAATTCTTTTGTGAAGACTTCCCAGCCATCATGGGCAAGAACACCTTTTCTTTCCTCTGAACTCCTTTAAGTCTTACTGCTCATACATTCATAATTTAGCTATGGAACAAATGGGGCAACTCAAGTAACTAACTCAGAAGTCTTTTTCTTTGGCTTCTCCAGTCTTCAAATGTCATCCTTCCCTTTGGTGCTTAAAGTCACAAGAAACCAAGCCTGGATGCTGATGAACAACCTGAAAGTTCAGTAGCCTACTGGATCCCGTCCCACATAATTCCCATAATTCCCAGAGGATGCTTCCATTTTCTGCCAATCCCTGCTGGTTCTGTAGGTCAGCTGGTCTTCTGGCTATCTTGTGACCACCTTCTCCAACTGCTACTCTTTTCCCAGACCTCCCCATCCACATGCAAACAAAGGCCCCTCTGTTATCTGTCCAAGTACATGAGAGACCAGCTGTATCAACTACCAAAACTTCATAGAAAGCTTTGGGATAATAGGAAGAAATTCTGGTGTAGAAAAGGGATGCGGGGAGGATCCCATAGAACAAGGTACAAAGAACAAGAGGAAATTATTATTCTTAGAGTCCACTAACCATAAAGCTACACAGGTGTTTTTTTTTTTTAATTATTTTTCTTTTACACTTTCCTCATCCCTCATTCTGTTGCCACATTTCTACAAAACCTGCCTTCAGCCATGTAGTGCCCTCCCCATATCCCTCTTGCTCCATTCAGCCCTGCGTGTAGGGTCCTGATCTCTGAGGGCCAGTGGGAATTGAAAACCCCATTTGAGCCCGAGGCACGTTCTGTTCTACAGAGATGGATTTCTTTCCCCAGTGTAAGCCATCTCACTGTCATGATGAACAGTATAGCTCAGCATGGTCTTAACCCTTTGAGGACATTATTTTGGCTTTACTGCCATAAAGCCATTAAAGTGTTTTCCCCAAACAAACAAACACACACAGTCTAGTCCCTAAGTTGAATCAGAAAATTGCTGGTAATTTTAAAATAACTTATCCTGGCTTCTGGACATTAGATGCCAGGATATCTATATTTAAAAAAAAAATTGTGATTCAGGCTTATTAGAACACTCTGGCCCTTCCCCACCCCCCCAACCCCCCACCAACCCCGTGCTTTAGATCTTACAAAACTCAGCAGAATAGTAAAGCATCTGGGAAGAGAATGGTGGTGTCATCCAAATGAAGACCAGGGGCATCTGTCCCTCCCTTTTGAAGGCATAAGGTGTGTCTGGGCATGGGTGGGTCATGTTTGAGAGGGAGTCACACTAACAAAAATGGACTTGAATGATGAACATTTCAGAAAGACATTAATCCCTGTGAGAAATAAGACTGTGAGGCCAGAAATACTCTATCCAGTGCATTCACTCCCTTTGCCTTCTTTCTCATCTGAACCACTTGTGGAGATCTCTTTGACCCTTCATAACAGAGAAGGGTGTTCTTCCATCACCAGTCAGTGTATGTTTAAGACTGGAGAAGTCTAGGGAAGCAGGCAGTACATTAGAAAGAGATAAAAATTCCTTCCTAGTCATGCTGCCTGTCAGGGAGTAGACAGTATTCTGCCTACTGGATGAGCCCAAGTTATCCAAAATTTCAGGGGCAGTCACCCCCTGGATAAAACTATCCTTCCTGGGACGGAGCCCCTGGTAACTGCGAGACAATGGCAATCATGAGTTGTACTTCCCTCCTCTACCGCCAGGAGTCTGCCACGAGCTGGTGAGGAAGGCGAGTCAGGAACACTGGAAAAGGTTAGAGACACCCAAGAGGTGCTGTAAGTGCTTGGGTACTTGCCAAGAGATGAGACATGAAGGAAATGGAGGGTCCCAAATCACTAGTTTTTAACCTTTTTTGAGTCGCAAAGCCATTTGAGAATTTGACTCTTCCCACTTCCCTCTTGATCTACATAGACACACTAGTTTGCTTGGAATGTAAGGGATTTCCCAGAACACCCTGAAGTTCATCTACGGGCCTTCTGTTCTCGACTATTAACTCTCGGAGGGCAAGGACTGGGCTTGTTCTCCGGTGCGTGATCACCACCTGTTAAAAGTGCCTGAGATATAAGCGGTGTCAATAAATGGTTGTTGAGTGGAAAGGAGCAGAAGCAAACCCACACAGTCTGGGCTGTGCAAATGCTAGTGGCACCTCGAGAGGCTTTGGTAGTGACTCCCTGTCCCTATTCTTTAACATTTTTAAAAGATTTTTT
>NC_138377.1:65177478-65236369 GCF_054177405.1 Leptonychotes weddellii
GCTCCCAAGGAGCGGGAAGCCCGATGCGGGACTCGATCCCAGGACCCTGGGATCATGACCTGAGCCGAAGGCAGACGCTCAACCATCTGAGCCACCCAGGCGCCCAAAATGAATTCCTTTCTTATTTTACCACCACTGTTTTTCTGCCTTTGGATTTTGTCAGTGGCAAGTGGCTGAACCTGGTCTGTTTGGGATCCCCGGAGCCAGGCGCTCTTGCACCCCTGCGCCGCCCGGGTTTCCATGCTGAGCATCCCAGGCAACCCTCTAAAGAGACGGCAAAGAGAGAAAGAAATCCCACCCTTTTCTATAGCCCAACAGGTACAAAGACTCGTATACATTTTGTCAAGATAAAGAACTAGTCCTCAGGTAAGAGGACTTGACAGCACCATTCGTCACACATAGTTCATCCCAAATTCACTCGGTAATTGGGATGACCATCTGTTAGCTAGTTGGCTTTAATAACAGGAGGTAGTTTGGGAGTGAAGGAGAGAAGGGTGCTGACTTTCCTGAAGATGACACTTCAAGGAGATGGTTAGCAGGTCCTTAAGAAAGACACTGTGAGTTACAAAAATGGCCAGAGGCTCATTCAGATTTCTAAAAGATTTATGGAATATATTTCAAAAAGACTGAGAAAGAACTTACAAATTTTTTAAAAGTAAATGTCTAAGAAAAGAGAGAGGGAAGAAGTCTATTTGTTTATTTTCAGCAGGGAAAATTAAGCCTCTTACTTTTTTTTTTGCATTTGTCTTAATACAACCAGCCCTGGGAGCCCAGTCCCACAGCGCTCTTTGCTTCCATAATGCTCTGTCAACCTCAGGTATATATTTGTGCTAGATCGTATAAGGCAAGACAAACAGACCTGCTTCCTGCCTGAGGGAGCTCACCCCTGAAACTGACATCGTGAATGTAAATTGAAATTAGGATCACCTTTGCCTGGAGAGCTTTTTTTGTCTTTAATTATAAAAACACACACTCATTGCCAAATTTCCTCCAGTAACAGAAGTGTATAAAGTAAAACATGAGAGTCTCACCAGCCATTTCCATCCACTCTGTAGCAGCAAAAGTTGTTAAACTTATTTTATGCTTATAGGACATACACCTATTTATTCACACACAAGTATCTTTTATTTTACAAAAAATGGAACGGTGTTACATGAATTGTCTACAACTTGATGTTTTAAAATATCTTTCCATGTCAGTACTTATAAAACCACCTAATATAATTTTAGATGTCACTTTTATAGCCAATGGACACTGAGATTGCTAATGGTGGTAACATTTATGGGCATAAATTCCTACTATTAGGACTCATGGCTCCTAGTGTATGCCATTTTATCTTATCTATCTATCTATCTATTTATTTATTTATTTATTCATTATTTTAAAAAGATGTTATTTATTTATTTGAAAGGGAGAGACAGAGAGCCTGAGAGAGAGAGAGAGCAAGCACAAGCAGGGAGGGGGGAATGGGAAGAGGGAGAGGGAGAAGCAGACTCCCTGCTGAGCAAGGAGCCCAATGCAGGGCTCAATCCTAGGACCCTGAGATCATGACCTGAGCCAAAGGCAGACACTTAACTGACTGAACCACCCAGGTGCTGCTATTTTATTTATTTTTAAAAGATTTAAAAAAAAATAATCTCTATACCCAACATGGGGCTCAAACTCAGAACCCCAAGATTGAGAGTCACATGCTTTACCAACTGAGCCAGCCAGACACCTTAGTGTATTCACATTTTAAATTTCAGTAGATTAAAAAAAAAGTAGTTAAATGAGAAAAAAAAGTTTAACGGAAAAATAAATAAGCAAATTTCAGTAGATACTTTCCTAGATTCTGCCAAATTGTCTATAAAAATGTAGCAACAATTTCCTACCAACGTTGTATGAAAATGTCCATTTTCTTCACCAATGGCATTACAAGAGACTGTCAATCTTTTTTTTTTTAAGATTTTATTTATTTGACGGAGAGAGAGAGTGAGAGAGAGCGAGAGAGAGAGCGTGCACAAGCAGTGGGGGAGCGGGAGTGGGAGAAGCAGGCTCCCCACTGAGCAAGGAGCCCGACGTAGGACTTAATCCCAGGACCCTGGGATTATGACCTGAGCTGAAGGCAGATGCTTAACCGACTGAGCCACTCAGGCACCAGATACTGTCAGTCTAAAAATTCTTCTGACAGTATTCATGTAAAAAATAGTATCTCATTATTATTTTGTATTTACTGTATTACTAGAGAGGTTGAATATCTTTTCATATGTTCATGGCTATCTGTATATCTTTTGTGAATTGCTTACTCATATTTTTTGTCCTATACATAAAGATAAAACATTTAGGAGCACCTGGGTGGCTCAGTCGGTTGTGTCTGCCTTCAGCTCAGGTCATGATCCCAGGGTCGTGGGATCAAGTCCCGCATCGGGCTCCCTGCTCAGTGGGGAGCCTGCTTCTCCCTCTCGCCCTGCTGCTCCCTCTGTTTGTGCTCTCCCTCTCTCCCTCTCTTCCTCTCTCTCTGTCAAATAAGGAAACAAAATATTAAAAAAAAAAAAAGATAAAATATCTATTTTTCTGCTAGTGTTACAGGACTTTTTCCTTCAGTGCCCACAGTTCTTGGTCATGCTACTTTGAAGAATGAAGAGGTAGATCAGACAAAGAGTGGTGGGCAGCAAAGCAAAGTTTACTGAGCCATAGTAAAGTTTATTGAGTGACAGTACAAAGCTCCCGAAGAGGGAGGGGACCCGAGAGGGTTACCACCAGAGTTTCTAAGTCTAGGGGTTTTTATGGGCTTGTTGGTGGGCTGTTTTAATCTGATTAACCCTCCATCCATGAACCTGTCATCCATTCAGGTATTTGTCATCTATCGTGTGGGAAAGGGTGGAGGGCTCCTTCCAGGGTGGTGCAAAATCCTTCTAAGGGTGGTTTCCTCTTAGGGCGAGGGGGTGGGGGGCTTAATCATGCCTGCCTTTCTTCCAACTATCCTTCATCACTGGGTTGCTTTCCCTTTTCTGATTGCATTGTGTAAACTATTTTGGGGCTTATCAAAAATCTTAATACTTTGCATACCCTTCAATTCTGCAATTTTCCATCTAGGGAAGGAAATCATTGGTCAAACGGGCAAAAATGAATGTACAGGGTGCTTAACACATTGTTCATAATACAAAAACATTCAGAAGGAACTCGAAAATCCAACAATAGAGAATTGGATCAATGCATTATGACAAATCTACACGAAGGAATACAATTAAAATAATGATATGTTTCTGGGCGCCTGGGTGGCTCAGTAGGTTAGGTGCCTGCCTTCGGCTCAGGTTGTGATGCTGGGATCCTGGGTTGAGTCCCACATGGGGCTCCTTGCTCCGTGGGGAGCCTGTTTCTCCCTCTGCCTGCAGCTCCCCCTGCTTATGCTTGCTCTCTCCCCACCTTCTCTCTGTGTCAAATAAATAAATAAAATCTTAAAAAAATAATGATCTATTTCTTATATGCTATATTTATTGATGTAGAGAGATTTCTAACAATGAAGTTAAGAAAACATCTCATAAAGCACTTTGTCAGTATGCTTTTATCCTGGTAAATATATATTTATATATAATAATTGTGTGTATATGTGTGTCTATGTATCTGGAATATATATACACACATTTATGTATGAACATATATATATATACACACATTTATGTATAAACATACATATATATATATATATATATATATTCCAAAATGGTTAATGTGGTTATTTCTGGGTAGTATAATTATGGATGGTTTTAAATTAATTAATTATTATTTTTAAAATTTGGAATGCTACACAAATTTGCATAATCATCCTTGCCCAGGGGCCATGCTACTCTTCTCTGTATTGTTCCAATTTGGGTCTGTGTGCTGCTGAAGCAAGCACTGGATGGTTTTTTAAAAGTTTTTTTTTTTTTCTATAGTAAAAATGCTTTGTTCACATAAAAAAGGCAAAATGTTCTCAGAATTGAACCTCCACTCAGATCGGGGAATAATGACGTTTCCTAATTGAGTCTCCCCACGAATGCAGATCACATTTACCTCCCATTACATTACTGTTTTTGGCAGCTTCATCCTTTACTGCTTCAAACTGAGCATCCAGTCCACTAAAACCTTCATTTTGGTTTAATGTTTTCATACGAACTGTCCTTGCTTTACTTGCTTGGTTCATTTTTTAATGTAGGGAGATGTGACCTTCATCTCTGCCCACAACTTGGTCGTATCAGAAGACAGAGTGTGCAGGTGCTTCCTGATTGGTGAAGCCCTCCTTCCTTCCTTGGCAGGATCCTTTGGGAGAAAACTACTAGAACTTCACATTTGGGAACTCGCTGTCCCTTTTGAGCCCCTTAGGTAATTTTCTTTGGAACATTTTAGGATCTGACTTCTTGAAATCCGTAAAAATTATGTCTGGCCATCTTCCTTCAACATTCTAGCAAGTGAAATTGTTAGTGGGGCAAAAATTTACTAGGCGCTCTGCTTCCAAAAGAAGAGGCTGATGTCCTGCTGCTTGCGACCTCTGGCACAGCCGTATCCTGCCTTCGATCACTTTTATGGTCTGAATTAAAAAAGCATCACCCATATCCTCTATGTATTTTAACATCTATTCTGTACTCCTACCAGGTTTTATTTCCTGTTTGCTTCTTCTTTTATCTGCATCCAAATGCTTCTTTTCTTCGGAAGGTTTGTGATTTCCTTTTTGACATATACTCCACTGTTGAAAACTGTAATTAGATCTACTTCCTCTGAGCAGTGTTATCTTTCCAGGGTCATCCACCAGTCATGAGCTCCATATAATCTATTTTCTTGTGATAAAATTCAAGTTCCATTCCCATTCTGGTCTTCTATAATATAGCACTTCCCAGACTTTAGGATTTTACTAAAATTAATTAAAATTTCGGGGGGAAAATCCCCCAAATTAATGTTTGGCAACAGGAAATGACATTTCCTTCCATCCCCAAGCAATCTTAGAATATCATCATCTTTTCATAGAAGAACAATAATTTAATCCTGAGAAGGTTAGAAAGGACTTAATTTCAGAATTTAATAATATTGAAAAAAGTGTTATTTCACTGTAGACCTGAAATCCTTTGTCATGGACCAGCTCCAGTCCACAGACCCATGTGGGAAACCACACCTAGAATATGTGGTTTTCCAGTTCTATTTGGATGCTTTCCCCTTTCCTCCAAAATTTTAAGAGGTCCATGATGTCCAGGTTTTGTGTTAATTACCTTGTCATTTATCAGAGGCCCATAAATCTTCTGTCACAAGTCACAAGGGGTCCCCCCAATCCTGGTCTGCGACACTATCTTAGTTGCCAGGCGTCCAGCCTCGTGCTCTTTCTTTTCCAAAGTCACTCTTTGAATTGGAGAGATGAAATATCACTGCAACCACAAGACCTTCACAGTCCTCTACAGTAACCAAGATGTCCCAGGTTTCTTTTGCTTGTATAATTTGTTCTCATATGGATCAATTAAAATACGAGGTTGCCAAATTACAACAAGCTCTATCTCAGACCTCAGAATACACTTGAGGAAGGAACTTAATCATTAGCAAGGCCAGGTCTGGGCTCCTATCCCTTAGAGAGTTACCAACTAAGAGAATGGGGTCTCATCCTCCTGGGTTGGGGGAAGGGCTGTGCGCCTCTGTTGGTGTCAATGAATCCTCCCTGATACTCTACCTAGGGATGCATTATTCACGTGAAATTGTCAGGTTGGGATTGTCTTTTCTCCTCAACCATACCAAAGAGTGATATTTAGTAGGATAAAGACAAAGACTTTTCTAGCATAATAATGCTGAATTTATGCTATGAAAAACAGTCGACATTCACAGGAGAAAAGATGGTTTGTTTTGAGCTATTTCATTCGGATGGGGTTCAGTTCTGACACTCAAAATCTCATGTCTGGCTTGCTTCTGCAAGACACACTAGGGCTTTGGGTGGGGGAGGCAAGGAGGGAGGGATACCAGAGAAAAAGGACCTTCCAGACCCTATCCAAGGAGGACTCTGTATGAATTGAAAGGTCACATGATGAGAGGAGGGATGTTTTTCACTGTTCGTTAGACCTTGTGCTTGTTACCAGCCGATAGGAGTATATTCTCTCTGGTCATGAATTGTACCTGCAGTCATGGGCTGATCGTGTGATAGGTCTGAATGAGGGAGGTATTCATCAAGATTTCACCATCTTTTTGGCAATGAAACCAGACTGCATTTTTAGCTCACATATTTTGGTGTCTATCCCAAGAAGGAAGTTAAATTTAGCATATTTCCTGCTAGCCACTGAACAGTGCAGGACCTCCCCAGTCTTGGATTACTCCCAGTCCTCTGTGTCTGTCTGTGGAATCTCTCCTTGCAAACTGCTAGGCCTTTGAGGAACCCAAGTGTATAGGGTGAACTGCTACCCCAAATCCTTAGAACCCACCAGGAAAGGTGTAGACTAGTGGGATATTCATAGTGATTTCTTAGTCCCAGCCCTGAGAATGTTAGGAATGACCCAGTCAGATGGAATGTGTGTGGGGTGTGTGTGTGTGCACACACATGCATCCATGTGTGTGGGCCTGGGAGTGTAAACAGGGTACTCTGGGGGCCCTTCCTCAGACTCTTCTTGCATGTGGTCCTGAGGAATGTGTCTGCATTGTGTTGGGTTTGAGAAAATTAGATCAGCATGTTATGCAGGTTCCCAAAGAGAAGTGGTTCTGGAGTGAGCAGAAAAATGGAATTTCCAGGGCCATAGGCCATCCTTCTCCACATAGGGCCTTCTGGGCCAAGTGTCAGAGACACAGTTTCCCTTAGATCAGTGCCTGCAGACAGGAGGTATCAGAATCTCCCAGGGAACGTGTTTAAATGCAGATGTCATGATTAGACTCCATTCAGATACACTGAGTCAAACTCTGGGGAATACAGTCCAGGAATCTACACCAAAAAAACCCCCCAAAAACGTAGTGCAGGTTGTGTTGAGCAGGTTTGGTGACTACTGCCTCACTTGCTCAATAGCATCAGTGTTCTCCTCAAGTCCTTTTGATTTTCTCTCCGAAGCGTTTCTTGCAGCTTTCTCCTCTGTGCGTCTGCTAACCACTGGCCATGTGCAAGCTACCAGCCTCTCTGGCTTGGACCGCTGCAGTAGCCTCAAGTTCCCCTGCAGGGACCGTCCCCCTCCAATCTGTTCCATAGAGCAGCGAGGGTGGCCGGTTCAAGTCACAAATTGGATTCTGTCACCCTCCCCACTCCACCCTGACCCTCACTCCAGGTCTTTCTTTCCATTGCCTTTAGGGTGAGCACAACATTCTTCTGGAGGCTGGAGGACCTGGATCCCTTGCCACCACCCCAGCCTCATCTCAAGCATCATCCCTGCTCACAGGCCTCTGCTCTCTCCATAGAAGCTCCTTCCCCCTCTACTGCCCTTCCTTCAGGCTCAGCAGGGGTCCTCACCTTCTCAGGTCTTCCCACCCTCACAGTGCGGCCCTTTTCAGTTGCAATTTTATACTGATTCACGTAATTAAGTGTGTGTCTCTCCAAGATGAGTGTGAAGTCCCATGAAGGCAGGCACCAGGCTTCTTCACTGTTGCAGCCCTCGTGCTTGGCATACGGTGAGCTCGAAACACCTGCCCTCTCCTCCACACGGCAGGGGTTAGTCATCAAGCAATCTTCAGTCACAAAGACACCACATCATGGAACGTGTAATTACACCTAGGAGTTCCATTCATCCATTCATTTCCCCATTCCTTCATTCCTCATGACAAGAGTAGGATGATGTGCTGTTGGGAGCTGAGGAATTCCGAGCCGGGCTGGAGTCAGCCAGCACACGACAGGCACTGTTGGTAATGAGCACATTTTTGAGCACTTGGCATACCTCACTTCTCTGGGCTCAATCAAAACAAACATTTATTGAACATTCACCAGGTGCCCAGAGGTGCTCCTTGTCCTTAAGTAGCTTCTGGTCTAGGAAGAAAGGCAGACACTGAACAAGTGACAAGTTCATCAGTCTTACAAGGAAGGAGTTGGGTACACCATGGAAACACAGAAGGGGGAGTCCAAGTCTAGTGTGGGAGGTCAGCGGGGGGCCTCCCTGCATAAGGAATATCTGAGCTGAGATCTAGAGGAGGAGAAGGAAGTAGAACAGGCTGTAGGAACAGTCCAGATGCAGGCCCATGTGGAGTGAACTTTGGAGGATGGGGCAATTTAATGGGCAGTGGGGAGCACCAGTTCTCCCTAATTCTCCTCCTGTGACCTGGGGCTTGGCTGACACAGCCTGTGCTGACCGGGCAAACGCTAGGCTAAACAGGAGAGGGGTGGCGTGGAAGCAGGTCCCTCTCTGGCCCCCCTTCTCCGACTCAGGCACCACCCAGTACTCTCGTCAGAGCAACACCAAACATCGCCAGCAGTTTTTCCTCATTTCTTTATTAATATAGAAAAGGAGCCCAAGGCAGCTGGACCAGTAGTACAAAGCACCAGGAGTTAATACTATTCTGGTGAAAGGGTTGGCTTTACAAAACTCAAGGAGCGGACAGAAGCTGCCCTGGTTCTGGGGCCAGGCCCAGCCCTCTGCCCAGAACCTCAGAGCAGCACCTGGACCAGCCCCCAGGAGACAGTGACAGGTAGGTCGGGGGTGGGAGGAGCTGAAGACCACGGCACAGATGGCAGGGATAGAGGGCCAGGCAGTGAGAACCATCCTGTGGCTCATGAGGACAGGGAACTGCTGGCTTGAGGCTCTCCATCAGACCATGGGCAGGGTAGAAAAACCCCGTGGATGCTAGTGGAAACAGGGAATCCAGACACGGCCCTGGGGTTGAAGGGCCTTTCCCGTATCTCTCCAGCAGGGGCCACCTTTGCTCTACCCTACAGGTGGGGCTTCAGGGCCCAAGGCACAGAGGGAGGCCAAGAGGCCTCCCGATTGGGAGGATGAGGGGGCAGGGAAGGAAGCACTTGAGTGTCCCCAGCTTAGGCAGCCAGGGCTGAGATACAGGGCCGGACAACAGCACCCCTGCACAGTGGGGCTGGAATGTGGGTCAGGGATGGGCTTACCCTCGGCCAGTGATCAGGACCAGCCTCATGGCAATGGTGCCTCCCTTGAACTTTAGCAAAATGGAGTCTGCAGTGAGTACTGGGTGTCAGCAGACCTGGATTCTAGCCTCAGCTCTCCTGGAGCAGAGCTATATCACCACGGGCCAGCCCTGTCCTGCCCTGGCCTGTTCCTCATCCGTTAATGAGGGCTTTGGACTGGACTTCTTAGGTCGTGGGAGGGACTCCACAGGTCAAGGGCGCTCCGCGACCTGCTCTTGGTAGTTAAGAAGTCAGTAGTTAGTTGGTAGTTAGCTCCCAACCAGACTCTGGACAAAACTGGCATGGAATGGAGGCTAGGGGGTGATGGAGGAGGATGCTTTTGCTTGGAACCTACCCCCACAAACACTCCAGAACTGGGAAAGGCTGCCGGGAGCCTCTCCTTTGCCCAGGGGCAGAGGCCGCCCTCCCTCTGGCACAGGGAGGGAACGTGGCTCAGTGTGATCCCTTCACAACCACCATCTGGGTAACACTTGGCATGGAGAGAATGGGTGGCACTCTGCAACCCTTTATGTTCTTCCCCGGGGTGGGGTGCTCAAGTGCGGCTTCGGCCTCCAACCCTTCGCGTGGGCTCAGGAGTACTCTTTTTCACTGTGGTCCTGCCCTGGGGACAGCCCAAGACTGCCTGGCTGGCACATGTTAGTCGGTGAGGAAAGGACACAGGGGCAAGTAAGCGGAGAGGGAGGTGAGAGCGACTCTCTGGCTTTCTCCTCTTCCTCTAGGGACAGCAGCTCAGTCAACTGAGTCACAGATCTCCTCCACCACAGAATTGAAGATGTGTGGCTGGTCTGCATAGACGTGGTGCGAAGCACCCTCAATCTCCTGTGGAGAGAGGAGGAAAGGAGAACCCCCTAATTACAGTATCACAGAGTCAACCCTTTCAAATCCACTGCACAATCGGAATCCGCCCGCTCCTCTTTCCACCTGACTCTTGGCTCACCCTTCTCCACCCCGAGGCTCCCCTCTGCCCGGAGGTCCTTGCCACGTGCTGGCACTCACCACACACTTCTACCTCAGTCCTGCTCCTTGGCTGGCCAACAAACATACCATGTCTCGGACGTAGGAATCCGGCCGCTGCATCTTTACTTTCTTTCCTGTGCTGGTATCTATCCAGGTGTTGGCCCCGTAGATCATGGTGATGGGCACATCTTTGCGAATCAAGTGAATCCGCTCCAGCATGGGGCGCCGCGCCCAGCCGAAGGACTCCATCATGGCTTTGAAGGCCGTCTCCCCACTGAAGGAGCAAAACATGGTGAGGCCGCGCACGAACTAAACCCCGCAGCATCCGGTGCCAATGTGCTGGGCTCTTCAGAGGCTGCGGTGATACCTGTCACCTGTGCCTCTCAGGACCCCGCACCCGGCTCATGAAATACTGGGAAGAGGAGGAGGCAGGTCCGAAGCTGCGGAGGCCTCCCAGCGCAGGAGACAGCTGGGGACACACCTGGGAAAACACCTGACGCTGACAATTGTCCAAAGATGCAATGGGTTAACATTTACTCAACAGATACTCACATGTCGTGCCCCGGGCCGAGTGTGGAGACAGCCGGCTCAGACAGAGGTGGTGCCGGCCCTGCTGGCGCTCACAACTCTCACACTTTGGGGAGGTAGGCATTACGTAGCCGATTATTAAATACAAATAAGTAGGGGGCACCTGGGTGGCTCAGTCGTTAAGCGTCTGCCCTCGGCTCAGGTCATGATCCCAGGGTCCTGGGATCGAGCCCCGCATCGGGCTCCCTGCTCCGCGGGCAGCCTGCTTCTCCCTCTCCCACTCCCCCTGCTTGTGTTCCTGCTCTCGCTGTGTCTCTCTCTGTCAAATAAATAAAGAAAATCTTTAAATAAATAAATAAAAATAAATAAATAAATAAAGGGGCGCCTGGCTGGCTCAGTCAGCTGGGCATCCGACTCTTGGTTTTGGCTCAGGTCGTGATTTCAGGGTCCTGGGCTTGAGCCCTTCATTGGGCTCCATGCTCAGTGGGGAGACTGCTTGAGACCCTTTCCCTCTCCCTCTGCCCTTGCCACTCATGCTCTCTCTCTCTCTAAAATAAACAAATCTTTTAATAAATACATTGCTGATCATATTATTTAACTTCAGATTTCTCAACAATTATGGAAGGGTGGTGAACAGACGAGGGGAGAGGGGCTCATGTGAAGAGCAAATACGAGAGCAGTGCCAAGGGCTTCCTGACGAGACTCTGGAATGAAACACCAGTCATGTGAGGACCCAGGGTGAGCTGTACCACCTGAGGCCCATCCGATCTACTAAGGCCCATCTAATCTACTTTGCTCCCTGGCCATTTCCTTAGGTAGAGCTGACTGAGAAGCAGTGTTAGGGGTCTGCAAGGCTGGGACGAAAGCCGGCCTTCTGGGCTGCTCCGCAGCTTTTGCGGGAGGCAGGAGGTGGGGAGGTTTGGGAGACTGCTGTCTACCAGGCCCAGCCCGTTTGGATATTGTACCCGTGGGATGAAGGCAAGCCTGAGTTCTGCAAGGCCACCAGAAACAGAGTTCTTCCCTAAGGCATAGCAGCATGGTGGGAAAGTATGGGATCTGGAGTCAGAGAGATGTGAATTCAAATCCTGCCTGCTTTCTTAGCAAGCCATGTAACCAGAATACACTTCAATTTTTTTATCTATAAGCTGGAGAATTATATCTTCTTTATTCTTTCACGGAGGAAAATGAAAATATGTACAAGGCCCCTAAGATGAGGTGAAGCAAAGTAGGTAACCCCCAAATATTTCTCCCTGGCCAGATTTCATGTTTTCCAAGGGATGGGTAAGAGTTACCGTGAGCGTGTCAGGGTTCCAACTCAGAAACACTTGGGCGGTTATAAAATTGAGTGATGGCGTTGTGGGGAGAGGGCTGATGATCACTGGTGTCATCTCTGCTTCCCCCGGGACACGAAGGAGTTGCACGATTATACATTCTGAGGCTGAGATCGGGAGGCCATTCATTCCACACAACTAGGTCTGGGACTGGGGAAAGTTCTGAGCAGAGAGCTGGGGTTGGGCCTCCAGTGGGTATGAGACTGGCACCGAGCCCAGTGGGGGCTGAGAGAGGGGTCGAGAGCAGGAAGCAGGGGGCTACCTGATTCGACTGCTGAGCTGAGTCTCAATACGGCTGCTGAAGTGGGGCCCTTCACTGAGCTGAGCTCATGCGGAATGCCGGAGAGACGGTTCCCACGCGGCCGCAGAGCCGGCTGGGTTTGAGGCTGGCGCTGGAATGCAACGCCCCACTGTCTTCACAGCTTTGGGCTCACCACGGGTGACCTGGACAGGCCTGGAATGGGTGCGGCAGTGTTGCTGCTCCAGTGACCTTGACTTCCCCCAGATGCCTCACAGCAGGCTGGGTGAGGCTTCCACGGAGTACGCCACCAGCAGAACCCCCAACACAGCCTCCCCTATCAGCCGCTCCCAGGGCACTGCCTGAGGGGAAGATTAGCTCCCTGACTCTCAGCTGCCAAGACTGCAGATCAGCAGGTTTGTGGGGCCTGCTGTGTGAACAGTCAGAGACAGAAACTTCTCAAGATTTGGGGGACACCCCAAAATGTCCAAAAGTGTGTGGAAGGAATTCCTGTCCCAACAGTAAGTATTTCAAGGTTCTCCGAAGCAATGTCACCTAATATCTCAGACTGGAAATGGCAAGGACATTTGGGGAACTTCAGGCTGGGATGGAGAAGCCTTTTTTTTTTTCCTGACTTTTAAAATGTTTCCCAGACTCCTATCTGCCAGGCTAACTGCCTATCTCCAGGGAAGAGTTAAGAGTCTTCCTCTAGAGATGGGCAGCCATGTTTAAGCAATCTATTATCTTCTCCATCCCTTTGTACCTCTCCCTGGGGAGGTCTCTGGAAATAATCGAGCCTGCTAGTCCCCGTGAATGAGAGCTTTGTGCAAGAAGAAATACAGCAGAGAATGGTCCTGGGACAGTTCTGGAGTGTTTCCAGCAGCTGGAGTTTCATCTCCAAACCCATCCACTCCAAGCTGGCTCGGGGAGCCGCCCTCACCTGGGATTCTGTGCATTGCAGTGGTAGATATACTCAGATATAGTATCATCCTCAAAGAAGTCTGCAAACTTGCGCTTGAAGTCCGGCCGGAATCGCTGAACCAGGCCAGGCCCTGGGAGGGGAGAGAAAAACACAGGAGTGGCCAGTCTGGGGGGACAGGGCTGGTGGTGGTGGTGTGCAGGAAGACCCCTCCTGCAGGTGCATGTTTGAACAACTTAAACCGAACGTTATTTCTCTAGGGGTCTGTGTGCTCTGTACATCTAACTTTATAGTGGCAGACAGAGTGCGTGAGCTGTCGGGGAAGCCCCAGATGACTGCAAGTGAGAGTCAGCCGGTTACCAAAGAACGTGGACAGTCCAATGGAACCAACTTAGTTTCAGCTCAGTCAAGTCCCAAGCTCTTCCTCTAAGGATCTCAAGCCCTGTAAGAGTCCCTGGCTGAGGGGTGCCTGGGTGGCTCAGTCAGCTGGGCGTCTGATTTTTGACTCTAGATTTCAGCTCAAGTCCTGATCTCGGGGTTGTGGGATTGGCCCCGTGTTGGGCTCTGTGCTCAGTAGGAGTGCTTGTGTGTCCCCCCCACCACCCCCGCTTGCAAGTACTTTCTCAATATATATATATATCTCAAATAAATAAATAAATAAATAAATACAATCTTTTAAAAAAAAAATTCATGGCCGAGATGCTTTTTTTTTTTTTAACAGTCTGAGCTATATTCTTTCTCCCTGAGACCCTTAGGATCCTTAGGACCTTTTTTTTTTTTTTAAAGTAATCGCTATACCTGATGTGGGGTTCGAACTCACAACCTTGAGATCAAGAGTTGCATGCTCAGGGTGCCTGGGTGGCACAGTCGGTTAAGCGGCTGCCTTTGGTTCAGGTCACGATCCTGGAGTCCTGTGATTGAGCCACCGCATCAGGCTCCCTGCTTAGTGGGGAGTCTGCTTCTCCCTCTGCCCCTCCCCCCTGCTTGTGCTCTCTCTCTCTCTCTCAAATAAATAAATAAAATCTTAAAAAAAAAAAAAAGAGTTGCATGCTCTACCGACTGAGTCAGCCAGGCACCCTGAGACCCTTAGGGCCTTTTAATCTTCTCAAGGTAACAACAGATGAAGCTCGACTACCTGCCAAGAGTCCTCTCAAGTTCAGGCCTGCAATGGGCTACAAGTGGAGAGGTGAACTTAACTCTGGCATCTCAGACTTTGGGCCGCTGTTTGAGAGCAATTTGTTCCCTTCACCTTCCTTCATAGCACACACACAAGCAGGAGGGCACCCACAACAGACTAGAAATTGGGCCTAATGGTCAACTTCTGATCTCTCTCCTGGTCTCTCTGTGTGTAAGGATCAAGGCGTGAGAGGGGGGCACAGCCGGGATCCCCTGGGCCCTGGCCCTCCTCCATGGCTGCCAGGCAGCTGCTCAACCATCCTGGCCTTGAGGTCCATGCGCAGGTCGGGCCAGATGCAAGTCCAGAGAAGGGGAGAGCGGTTAGAGCAGGGCTTCTCCCTGGAAAAGGACTAGAAGGTTGGCTGGAGTCCACAGTGCAGGGAACTCTAAGAAGGTCAGCTCTCTGATCATTTATTCTGCTTTGACACCTGTGTGTCTTGATAAACTTCCTTTCTTTCCAAACTCTTATCTTCTACTCAAATCCTCATTTTTCCTCTTCTATCCAGAGTCATTCTGTTTCTCTTGAAGGGCCTCGAGAGACAACTCTTATTCAGCCATCGGTTACTAACTTGCAATAATTGGCTACTGAACATCGCTATGTATACATAAGCCATCATTACAGGATAGGAGGTCACCAGTCTTTTCTATAGAGGGAATCTGCTTTTCACTTCATCTGATTAAAAAGCACCTGCCAGAAAAGGCACCCAGAAAGGAAGAGTGCTGGCAGTATGGGGTCAGAAGGCCGAGACCTACTAATTTTATTTACTCTGGCTGGTTCCCCCCAACTTCCTTCTCTCCCCTCACCCACAGAATTTGCTGACAGCTCCTAAGTGGTGAGGATACAATACCTAACTGGAGTAGGGCACAGTTTAGAGGGGTTTGCCTGCTACTGTGGGTTATGTTGGAGGCTCTGGCTCCCACAGGTGCTGGATGAGCTGCAGAGACAGGATCTGATGGTGGGTGCCATGCTGAATCACCAACAGGTGACTGATAAGACCTCAGCAGAGGAAGAGTCACTTCATGGCCCCTTTTTCTCTCTCTGGGGGTCTAGCCAAGGCACAGAATGGTAGTTCTGCTCCATCTCTCCCCTGCATAGGAAAGCTTTCTGCGTGTGGATGAAGGAAAAAAAGAACCTTCTGAAACTGTAGACAAAGAGATCTGGTCCAGATTAAAAGCTTTAAATAACAATGTTAGGCCTATTCCCACTTCTCGTGGACAAGCGGGCATAGTGGGAGTCTAGACATAGTGGGGCTTCTAGAATGGGAGAGCCTTGGTTTAAGGAGATAGTTTCTTTATCTGCAGGCTACTCACCCCAGGGCCCAGCTACTCGAAGAACAGCCAGTGGATTGGAACGCCCTAGGACAGACACCACGGCCTTGAACCAGGTTGGGGGTGCACGGATCTCACTGGGGTCCGTTGGTCGAAGAGGAAAGCCCCATGGGTCCACCAGGATGAGGTGTTTAACTCTAAAGAAGGAAAAAGGAAAAGGCAAGTTGTATGTGCTTGGAAGAACCATAGCCCTTAACTTGCCCAGGAAGAAGAGAACCATCGGGAACTAATATTGTAAGGTTCCCGGTGGGACAAGGAATTAGGTCATGAACAAGAGGGGTGACTCCTCCTTACCTTTCAGGGTACTTGATAGAGTAAGAGGTGGCCAGGAATCCTCCCAAACTATGCCCCAGGAGGATCATACTGGGGATCCCCATGGTCTCCCGCCATGTCTCTATGGATGTCACAAACTCGTCCTCGGCCCCCTCAGGGTCCCTGGGGAACGTTGGCCTCGAGCTTCGCCCAAAGCCAAGCAGATCAAAGGTGTGCAGAGTGCGACGGGCACTCAGTGAATCCATGTTGAGGATCCAGAGGCCCACGCCACCCCCGAAGCCATGCACCATCACCAGGGGGGTACGATCCCTCAGCTCCGGGCTCACGGTGACCGTCCAGATCTTGTTCTGGTTTGGGAGGGACACATATCGGGCCAGGAACTTGTTCTGGAGGCCTGGGGAGAGGGGAACGCAGGGCAGAGCAAGAAGACTGTTTTCTGACAGCACTGTCATGTGTCCTTCAGCTTCCTCTCTCCATTGCCAAACCCGTCCCGATTGTCCTCACCTCCTTCCTTTCACAACCCTCTGACCACATGCCCTAAGAGATCAACTCCAAGCACGATCTGTAGGCCATCTAGTCTCTAGTCTTTAGGTCATTAGAGGGGCCACCTCACTCCTCCAGATTGTGTGTCCGGCTCCCTTTGGGCCCAGCGTGGCAGTGACCCCATTGGCCTCAGAGTTCCTGCATCCATTGCTCTTGTACTGTGTGTGCTTGGGGCTCGGCAGAGGGACAGACGCATCCTCCCTGGGGGTAGCTTCTGACTGGAGCTGACCCAGGTGGAGGGGGTGATGGCTATGGGCTGAGCCACAGGCTTATTCCTCTTGGAGACAGACAGTGGGCGGTGCTTGCTCTGCTGGCCTAACAGTCACGTGACAGAGCGGCTGCGGGGGAAGTTGCCTGGATCCCAGGAGGAGGCTTGGAAGCTATGGCTGTTCTGCAGCTGCGCGTACACAGGCCCATAGGAAGACAGGGGGTCCAAGGCTGGGGCAGTGGGTGCAGGGCGGGGAGGACTGTAAGGGAGACATGGGCAGACCCGGCCTAAGGGTCTGGTTTGAGCCTGCGGCTGCTGCCAATCATAGGATGCCCTGCCCCAACATAATACTACCCAAGAAAGCTGGTCTGTGGGAATCCCAAACTACTGTAGTAACCGGGTAAGTGGTGGGCCTAACTGGATGGAATATATGCATAGCCATATTAGAGAATATAGGACAGCTGCTGGGCCTAGGGTAGGAAGGTGGTAAATCCGAGAAGTGCTTATGTGTTTGGAAGAAGAGAGAGGGAGAGAAGGAAGAAGGGAGGAATGATGGAGAAGGAAGGAGGGAGAGAGAATGTGTAGATATGTGTGTGTGTGTGTGTGTGTGTGTGTTGTGCGTTGATAGTTGGTACCGGGTTTGAAGTGAAATTGTGGGGATGTGTCAGGAACTAGCATGATGGATAGGGCGGGAGCTGTCAAGAAACCACTATCGTACAATATGGTGCCCCCCCGTGCAAATCTCTTCTCCCAAATCACTGACATCCTTTCTTTCCACCCCAAGCACTGCTGATCAGGAATTGGTGGGCTCAGTGTAGCAGGCTCTGGGGAGATCCTATATCCTCTTTGGGCCTCCTGATGGAGGTGGGATCAGCTATCCCTTCTACTTACACTGAAGGATCCTGGCTTCCACATTCTTCAGCTGAGACATGGAAGTGGGGCGCCAAGCAGGCAGCCAGCTGCTCAGCCAGCCTTGTGGCCTGGGACAAAGAAACACAGTGACACCCATTGGCAGCATTGATGCTCCCAGCCTTGCTGACAGTTATAGGAGTTATCAGGGTGTTTCCCAGGCTCAGGAGACCTGCCACTATGGCAGTCAGCAATTCCCTGCTGCCTGATAGACTGTTACTCTTCCCCAGCAAATGGCTATTAACAACATGCCCTTTGTTTCAACAGATATTCAGGGCACCAAGTGAATCCCACTTTACAGTTTGCAAAGCTCTTTCACATGTATTATCTCATTTGGGCTTTATAACTCCCCTTTGTTACTGGTTATCATAATGTTCCAAGATCACAAGGGGAAAAAAAGCCAACTATTAACTAATGTTTCAGTTATCTTTCTCTTTTGTCATGCCCAGGACTGTATGTTCCTTTAGGGTAGGACAAATTCCCATGCCACCTGCCCTCCTGGCAGGGCCTTTTGGTTTGTGTGTGCCCTCTTCCAAGCCCCTGGATGTACAGAGCGGGGTCAGTGCCCAGCTGGGCTCTCAGGCAATCAATCAGTCCAGCCTGGAACAGTGAGATGGGACAGGAAGGGAGCAGGAGACAGGAGACCTGGGTTCGAGTCCTGTTGGGATTGCCTTGCCAGGCTGCCTCTGGCCTTGTTTTCCAGATTACAAAATCTGTACAGGGTGCCTGGGTGGCTCAGTTGGTTAAGGGTCTGCCTTCGGCTCAGGTCATGATCCCGGAGTCCTGGGATCGAGCCCCGCATCGAGCCCCGCATCGGGCTGCCAGCTCAGCGGGAAGCCTGCTTCTCCCTCTGATCCTCTCCCCTCATGCTGTTTCTCTCTCTCTCTCTCTCTCTCGCTCTCTAATAAATAAATGAATAAATAAAATCTTTAAAAAAAATGTGTACAAAGCTCACATATGTCCTCACCTCCAATGGCACACAGTAAAATGAGGATAACCCATCCTGCTGTCTCCTTTATTACCAAGAAGATCTAAGGTTACAGGGTAGAGGTTGAAAGCACCAGTTCTGGGAGGGTGGGGGGAGAGACCCTCTGGTTCTGCATCACACTATCATCATTTACAAGCAGAATGGCTGTGGCTTGATAAGTAACCGGGCTTCGAGCATCTAGATATGTAAGGCACCCCAAAAGGTGCCTGGGACAAATTAGATGCTGAAATGAGTTTATTATCCTTTTTCCATCGTATATGATATTTCTCTCTTTTTTTTTTTTTGATATTTCTCTTTTCTTGAACTCTGCCTGAATGAAGGGGATTACAGGATGGATACCACCAGCTACATGAAGGGTCTGTGAACATCAGCATAGTCAGGCAGGGGCATTCTGTGGGGGGAATGAGGAGAACCATTACTGATCCCTCTTGCCACACACTGGACATCCTGATACATCATTTGAAGCACAGGATTTTATAGATTAGGATGGTTCCTTAGGAATCATCTAGTCCAGCCTCTTTATTTCACAGATGAGAAAACTGATGCCCAAGGAGGTCATGTGGCTAGTTAGAAAAAGAAGCAGAGCTAGAGCCCACATCTCAAATCCAGGTTTCTCTGTTCCCTTCCTCTGGAAGTTCCAGCCTCAGCTTTTTCTTTTTTTCTTTTTCAAAGGAGAATTATTTCAAAAGTTTATTTATTGATTTACTTATTTTTAGGTAATATCTACACCCAGCATGGGGCTCCAACTCATAACCCTGTGATCAAAAGTCACATGCCCAGGCGCCTGGGTAGCTCAGTTGGTTAAGCATCTGCCATGGGCTCAGGTCATGATCCCAGGTCCTGGGATTGAGTCCCAGTCGGGCTCCCTGCTCATCAGGGAGTCTGCTTCTCTCTCTCTCTCTGCCTCTCCCTCCTGCTCATGCTCTCTCTCTCAAACAAATAAATAAAATCTTAAAAAAAAAAAAAAAGAAAAGAATCACATGCTCTACCGACTGAGCTAGTCAGGTGCCCCCAGCCTCAGCTTTTCAAACTCCCCAGGTATAACCGCACTTTCACGCTGTTTTCTGAAAGGAAGTGCGAAATAAATCAGAAGGCCAGAGTTCTAATCCTGACACTGCCACTTACCAGCAATGTGACTCTGGGCACATTATTTAGCCTCTCTGTGTCGATTTCCTCAACTTTAAGAAAAAGATAATAACAGTATCTACTTCATAGGGTTTGTATAAAGATTAAATGAGTTTATGTCCCTAGCTCACATAGAAAAATGCCTAGCATAAGATAAACTCCCAGCAAATGTTCTTTTCCCCAGCTAAGGCATAAGCTGCCTACATTCATTCAACTCTTCAATGACTGCAAGAAATCCTGAGGTAGCAGCTGAGAGTGGTGTATCAGTGACTTCAGCCAGATGAGAGTTGTCAGTCATAATCCAATTCTATGGAGACTCTCAAGCCTTTTAATACTCTACTGGAATTCCTAACTGTAGGCTTGAAGCATGGGCACCAAGACTGTAGAATTTTGCCAGTCTTAAGAGACAAACTTTCTCTCTACATCAGAGACTGTGACAAGTCAGACCACGACATGTGGACCCCACCTTGCCTTGTACTTGCCCAAAGCAGCACTTAGGAGAAACGTCCCATGCCAATAGCACCATGGGCTGCTCAGCAGATATTCTTCAGGGAGGAGCTTTACTTTGCCTCTCTTCCCCGAAAACGTTATAGCTAAAGCACTGGAAATAGTCGCTGGCACACTGTATCTCCTCAATACCACTGGGGAGGTGAGGGCTAGGGTGGGAAATTGAGGCAAGAGGCAGAGAAGCCACTCAGCCATGAACTTAGGCTGGCCAAAGTGGTCTCTTCCCTCTAGAGGGCTTTTATCCTGGTGGAGGGTGAGGCAGAAGGGGTTCTGATTGGGTCAGAAGCCTGTTGTGGACTTCTGTGATTTGGGCAATCTCCTCTAACTTTTATGGGCGCTGGCTTCTTCATCTGTAAAAAGGAGCTGAAGTACCTGCATCTTTACCAGCTCTAATCTGTGTTTTCCTAAGTTATTTGTAGCCATTGTAAATTTCCTTTTGGGAAGGTCATCTTTAGAAAGCAAAACTCTTCCTGAGCAGTTCCTTCAAGCCCAGGAAGCTATTACGGTCATAAAGTTAGGGTTGCAAGCTGCCAGTTCTGCAGCTCTGAAGAGCAGGAACACAGGATCCAGGAAAGGCCCTGTTCTGGTGAAACCAAGGCTTGGCTGGTAGCTGAGTCATTCTTCTGGAAGCAACTTTTCCTTGCTTCTATCAGACTGCGAACTGCTAGTCACACCACCTACAGGTGGCATCCCAAACCTGATGCCCCTGAGACAGTGATAACAAATCCCAAAAACTGTAATTCTGAAACCACAGCATTAAGGATCTTGTGCTGATTAAAAACGTGAGCAACTAGGATCGCAAGCGGCTGGCTAAATGTCTCAGTGGGCGAGAGCTAAAGAAACTTGCGAGCCCATTACTCCAGACAATCCCAGCGCCGGAGTCCTCTCTCTTCTTCCCATGCCCTCTCCCTGCCCAGCTAGGAGAGGCCGTTCCCACTCCACCCCCCCTACCGTCCTGGGGAAAATCTCGACGAGTAGACCCGACTGCTACCCCCGCGCCCGCATTCCACGAACTTCCTCGGGGGATCTGGGCCATCACCACTAAGTCTAACCTCTCTGTACGGCGACCACAGGAGCGAGGAGCGATCGCGAGGACCACGGTGACAAGTCAAGAGTCACTCGGCAGTAGGCAAGCTTATCTACCATCGCTCCCCGAGCTCTGCTGCCTCCTCTTCTGGGCAAAAGCAAAGCAAGCAAAGCAAGCAAACGCAACCCCCGGCCCTCCCCCGAAGCCGACCTGGAAGAGGAAAGGCGGGAAGGTGTCTACAACTGTTCCTCGGTCACCGACAGTCCCGGGATCATGGCCCAGAAAGAGAGAGAGAAAGAGAAAGAGACAGGATTAACTCACTGTTGCTCCAGATCATCAGCCATAGTAAACAAGCCCTGCCGGGTCGAGCTGAACCAGCCCATCCCTCCGCCTGACGCCAGCACCAGCTGACCCAGAGAAGGGTCGGATAACAAAGTGGGGCGTGGCCAGGGCTTCGGGGCGGAGGCGGGCTCTGAACCCCGCTGGTGGTCCAACCCGGATCTGCCTGCCGACCCAGGGAACTCTGGGGACTCACCGAATAGCCTGGTAATCCTGCTCACACGTTTGGGGGACAGTGAGGGAGACGGGCAGTTCTGAAAGAACCGGGTCTCTCACAGAACCTCCTTCAGCCTTCCATTCTGTCATAGTTAAAAAGTGACAGAACTACCCTTGCACGGTCACACACACTCTTTGGGCTTCCCCGTAGAGCTCCCTCCCCTCTGATAGCCTCCTCCTGGTGTTTCTTGTAATGTGATGCTTATGATGCTTGTGGAAGACAATACTACTGGTTCAATGTTTCTTTCAAGGGGCTGGGGCTTGTACCCCAAGTAGATTGTCAGGTTTTGTAAATAAAAAACAAGATGCCTAAACTTCAGATAAACAACAAACTTTTTTAGAATAAGCATATCCCGTGCAATATTTGGGACATAAGTGGGCATCCAATATTTTATCTGGCAACCCTAAACCTTAGCGACATCTCTCAAGATGCAGTTCCTCTGCTCTGGAGATTTCCCAACCTAGTTCCCAGGAAATATGTGCTCAATCCCAGGTATCCCTGTTTGGAGGATCCCTGCCTCCACTGTCCTCAGGAGGGGCAACTGAAGGACTAACCTATAAGGCCTGGTCTGCTTTAGGTTGCTGGAGTGGGGTGTGGGGTGGCTGGCTTATCTCTTAGGTCCTGAGCATACTTCAGGCTTGCTTGGCAGAGGAGCCAAATCTTGAGGCTGGCACCAGAACTTACCTGAACTGGTAAACAAGTCATGACGTCCCTGGAGTTGTCGGGGTTCTGGTCATCCCCTTGGTTAGGTTAAAACCAAACTGTGGTAGAGTTTGGGTGGGAAAATCCTGGTAGGGAGGGGTTTGTCAAAGTGTTTTTCGTTAGCCCTCTTGCGGGTCTTAGATTTTGAATTTCTTCTGTTTTGTAACACAGTGTTAAATTGATCTCATTATCATTTTAAGGGCTCAAAGTTTAAGAGAATGGGCATTTATAGAGTTTAGGGGCCTACAAATTTGCAGGATGTGGGGTAGTGGAGTATAAATAGAGGATATATCTCATTTCATTCTTTCAACAGAGTACAGTGATTCTAAACTTCAGTGTGCATAAAAATCATCTGGACGGCTTGTTAAAAATTTAGGTTTCTAATCCCTAACCTCTGAGATTCTAATTTAGTTGGTTTGGCTTGATGCTAAAAACTGTATTTTTTTTTTTTTAAAGATTTTATTTATTTACTTGACAGAGAGAGATACAGCGAGAGGGAGAGGGAGAAGCAGGCCTCCCGCTGAGCAGGGAGCCCGATGCAGGGCTCGATGCGGGGCTCGATGCGGGGCTCGATGCGGGGCTCGATCCCAGGACCCTGGGATCATGACCTGAGCCGAAGGCAGACGCTTAACGACTGAGCCACCCAGGCGCCCCTAAAAACTGTATTTTTAAGAAGCCCTTCAGATGCTGGAGCTCAGTGAGACTCATTGGTTAATCAGAGGCATAGTTTCTGGGGTCACAAGTCTGGCTTAAGGGTAATCGTGGTTTTGCCACATACCCACTACATGCCCCTGGGTCAGTTATTTAGTGTCTCTTAATTTTCTTCCCTTGACTTGTTTGTGTCTTGTTGTGAGGATTAACCAAGATAATTCCAATAAACAGTACATTTATGCTAAAATGTATTATTATTTACTATATACCTATTCAAAGCCAAGCATTATGTTAGGCTCTAAGAATACCATTATCAAAAGGAAAGGGATTAGCCTGCTCTAATGGTAAACATAGACTTTCTATCTGCTGCTACTCTAGGCTATTTGTCCTTTTGCTGAGCTGGCAACTTTAGATTCCGAGCTCAGCTCAAACCTCCCCTCTTCGGAGGCCTCTCCTGACCACAGGGTCTAAAAGAGACCTCCAGTCACTCTATCATACGACTCTATTGTATTTTCTTCATAACACTTATCACCATCTGAAATTATTGTGCCTTTTTGTTTACTCATTTATTATCAGTTTCCCTCCACTAGATCTTAAGGTTCACAGGGGCCTTGTCTCTTTTGTTCTCTGCTCTGATGCCAGCACCTACAACAGGGTGTGACTCAGAGTTGTAGGTGTGGCTCAGAGTAGATACATGGGTCTACTTATTGTATGAATACATGGATACAAGGTCTAGCTAGGGGGCAGATGTGTAAACAATGACCTATAAACTCATATGCTAAGTGTCAAGGGCTTTGGAGCTGTATTCTCAATTGTACCATATAGAAAATTCTGGGCTACATCATTCCAAGATAGGGCAATAAAATCTCTCCCTTTACTGAAAACCTGTAAGATGTAGAATTTTTTGAGGCCTGGCTGGAACTGGTTCTATCTGTCTAGACCTCATCTCAGGAGGTGGTGTATTTTGTTTCTATGTGCTAAACCATCTTTACGAGAGAGGTTGCTTGGAAGTAGGAAATGTGTACGTATGGAAAGTCCTTTTACAACCAAAGTTAATAGATCCTTTAAGGTGTCCCCAGAGCTGGGATAATTTAGAATTGGGCTAGATCTGCTAGAATTATAGAGTGAAGAAAACTCTCAGTGCCTGCTCTAGGCAGGCCTCTGTGGAGAAATTTAAGGTACTTTTTTCTCCTCATCTTTAAGACAAGACACACTATGTGTAAGTACAAAAGTATATTTTCCTTCTACTGCCATTATGTGTGATTTTATGGGTAATTAAAGTATTAATATGGCTTTTATTGATGGAAACTAATCTTGACAAACCCTCTTTCCTGTACCTGTAAGTCACATTAAATATTCTGTAAGTAGGTGGAGCTGATAACCTGATACGTTAGGTCTGGCAGGAATAGATCATTCTTCAGTTTCAAATGGGTGTCACTGCCTTTTGAATGAACTATGAATAAGATGTGACCTTTAAACATAGGAACCGAATGGAATAGTTCTAAAGTAGTTCTGTCCAACATGACAGCCACTAATTACACATGGCTACTTAGGTTTGTTAGAAAACAAAATTTAACCAAGTAAACGTTGAAGATGTAATTGCCTTTATTAAACAATTCATGAATCAGGCAACATCTCATCTAGAGGGCAACCCCTTCGGGTCCCCTCCCTCCTCCAGAGCTTTGTACTGTCACTCTGCTATCACGCAATAAACTTTGCTTTGCTGCCCACCACTCTGTCTGGTCTACCACTTTATTCTTTGAAGCGGTGTGACCCAGAACCGCAGGCACCCACCGAGGGAGAAAAAAATCCTGCAACAGGACCAAGGAGGAGGGATGCCTGAGTCATCCTGAGGAGGGAGGAGTTAGGAGAGGAGCAAGCTGGATTTTCATATCTGCCTCAACATCCCACCTGTTGAAACACTACATGTCTGGGGCGCCTGGGTGGCTCAGTCGTTCAGCGTCTGCCTTCGGCTCAGGTCATGATCCCACGGTCCTGGGATCAAGCCTCGCATCAGGCTCCCTGCTCGGCGGGAAGCCTGCTTCTCCCTCTTCCACTCCCCCTGCTTGTGTTCCCTCTCTTGCTGTGTCTCTCTCTGTCAAATAAATAAATAAAACCTTTAAAAAAAAAAACACAACACTACATGTCTAGTAGCAGCTGGGAAACTCCACTCATGAAAGGAGAACAGTGATGAAGTAATCTCTACACCGAATGTGGGGCTCAAACTCACAACTCCGAGATCAAGAGTCATATACTTTTTCCAGCTGAGCTGGCGAGGCACCCCTATTGCATGAATTTAACTGGAATAAAGAACATAGAATTTGACTCCCTATTAAAAAATAATGAGACCAGAAAGAAGACAATCTCCTAAAAGTGGTAGAATTGCTTTAAGTGGTTAAAGTTTCTCAAGTTCTTGACTTCCATGGAACACTTGGTGAAATGTGTTACATAGATCATTCTTTAGGGCAGTTTGCAACAGTTTTGTTTAACACAGTAAAAACCTCAGACAATATCTGTTAAGAAAAATACAGGAAGGACTTGAGCTATGGAGGGAAGAAAAAAAGACTTCACTTTAAAAAAGAAAAAAACAAAACAAAACAAAATTTAACCAAGTAAATGTTGAAGACCTAATTGCCTTTATTAAACAATTCATGAATCAGGCAGCATATCATCTAGCAAAAAGAGGGGAATGCCAGGAGATTTACGAAATGGAAGGTTTTACAGAAAGAGGGTGAACAAGAAAGCTATTAGCGAAAGAACTGTTCAGGCCACTTTGCCTTAGTGGGGAAAGCAAGGGGGTCTTATCTTCTTTTGAGGGAAGGAGAGAGCCCATGTGGCAGACTCACTGGCATTGATGGAAAAATTCTTCCTTAACCCATTAAGACTACATTTTTGGGAGAGGTTGAAATTGCAATTAGAATAGGTATTAAGGCTTGAGTTTGGGAATTTGGTCTAAGTGAAGCCATTTTGGGCCTTTTTTTTTTTAAACTGATTTAAATTAGTAAAAATCAAGTTTCTTAGTTACAACTGGCTATATTTGAAGTGCTCAATAGCCACATGTGTCTAGTGGCTGCCATACTGGACAGCACAGAGACATTTACATCATCACAGAAAATTCTATTGGATGACGTTGCTCAAGCGGTGATGAGTTCAGTCCCGTGTCGTGGAGGGTGTTCTGCCCTTGCAAAGGACAATATGGTAGATTTTTGGGTGCTAGGGAGGAAGACTGAAAGGTTCTCTTTATGGGACTCCCAAAGATTATGTCAGGGAGGAAGAATTTCCTTTGGCCTTCTAGGTGGACAAAGAATCAAATTAACAGGAGAAATTAACAGGAGAAAATCAAGTCCAGGTTTTCACCTGTGCTTCTACCAACTGGCTACAAATTGGAGGTTCCCATGACCCCCTCCTCAGGTTCAGTAATTTGTTAGAATGGCTCAGAGAACCTAGAAAAATAGTTTACTATATTACTGGTGTTACAAAGAAACACAAGATCTAAAATGGAGTCACTTTTGCTAAAACCCCACCAAGACTTAATACCTAACCTAATTGCACTTGCTGCCTTTGTAACTTCCTGGTTAGCACTAGTGAGGTAATCTGCTTGAGACCCTGGGACTTCACCTATGGGAAGGTAACCTTACCTGAAATAATCCTCTTTTAGTTTCCTGTCCCACTCTCCTCCTGCCTAAAAAACCTTCCATTTTTGTACAGCTCCTAGAGCTCACTTCTATTTGCTAGACGGGATGCTCCCTGATTCAAAAATTATTGTATAAAGTTAACTAGATCTTTAAATTTACTCAGTTGAGGGGTGCCTGACTGGCTCAGTCAGTGGAGTGCGACTCTTGATCTCAGAGTCATGAATTTAAGCCCCACGTCGGGCGTAGAGTTTACTTAATAAAAAAAAAATACATATATATATATATATTTTAAATTCTCAGTTGAATTTTTTTAACACTGATTTGTTATAAAAGGATACAGCTTAAGCATAGTGATATGGAAGAGATGCACAGGGCAAGGTATGGGGGGGAAGGAGCACAGAGCATCCATGTCCTTCCCAGTTGCACCACCCTCCCAGCACCTGGATGTGCTCAGCAACCCATAAATTCTCCAAACTCCTCTGGTTAGGTTTTCTTTTTTTTTTTTTAATGGAAGCTTCATTACATAGGTATGATTGATTAAATAATTGCCCATTAGTGATTGAACTCAATCTCCAGCACCTCTCTCCTCTTGCGGTGGGGCTTACAGTTCCTAGCCTGGAATCAGAGTTGGTTCCCCAGGCAACCAGTCCCTACCCTTAAGGGCTTTCCAAAAGTCACTTTAATAACTTAAATTCAAATGTGGTTGAAGGGGCTTGTTACGAATAACAAAAGACACTCCTTTCTCCTTTATTGCTCTGGAGCTATTTCAGGAGCTGGGAACAAAACCAAATATTATAATAAAAGATGCTCCTAGTAATGAAGGATGGTTGGAAGAAAGGCAGGCAGTGACAAGTGGCACCCTCCCCCCACCAAGAGGAGACCACCCTTAAAAGGATTTTACACCACCCTGGAGGGAGCCCTCCACCCTTTCCCACCTGGTAGATAGATGACAAAAACCTTATTGGGTGACAGGTGCATGGATGGTTAATCAGATTAAAATAACCTGCCAACAAGCCCATAAAACCCTTCAGACTTAGAAACCTGGGGCAACCCTCTCAGGTCCCCTTCCTCTTCGGGAGCTTTGCACTATTGCCCAATAAACTTTACTATGGCTCAATGAACTTTGCTCTGTTGCCCACCACTCTTTGTCTGGTCTACCTCTTCATTCTTTGAAGCAGCCTGACTGAGAACTGCGGGCACTGAAGGAAAAGAAATCCTGTAACACCAGTGCTCTTATCATCACTTAGGAAATTCCTAGGGTTTTAGGGGCCCTGTGCCAGGAAAAGGGATGAAGACTAAATACACATTTCTTACATTAAAAGATACAAGGAAAGGGGGTTTCATTTCTTACTGTAGAGACACTGTAAAGTTGTGGCCTTTGCTTGTAAGGAGACCCTCTTGCCCCTCTACTTTCTTATTGTTTTATGATGATGAGTGTTGAATAGCAGAACATGCCACCCCAAAATATGCCACTGTAGCATAAGCATTATTTTGAGCTGAAGGCAACTGAGAAGAAGCACATACAAGAAAAGCTCTCTGCCCTCCTCCTATTTGCCTAGAAGTGGGACATAACTTTGTAAATGTGCCCCCCCCACCCATAAGGGAAGAACAGAAGAACTCTAGATTCTTATCAACCCAGAGAGGGCACCAGAAGAATCTACCTAACAAACTTTATTAACTAAACCTTATTTTTATTAATTCCTTCATACATTTTTACCTTCCCACAATTTGCTGCCCTAGAAACTCAAAAGTCCTTTTTCTTTGTCTTGTCACTTCTCTAAAAGTGTATTCCTTTTTTGTAAAATGCTGTTGTTACAAACAAGGTAACAGGCCCCAAATGGAGTCACTTATATTAGGCCCCACATCACCAAACGTTACAGTTTTGGCTTTCCTAGAAATGGAATCAAACAGGAATTGCCTAATTAGCATTAGTCAGGTAATGTACCTGATAGATCCCTGTCATCCTCTAAAGGAAAAGGACCTTGACATCACCAATCAGCTTTTTGTCTAGTATAACTTCCTAGTTCCTGCTCCCATCTGCCTATAAATGTCTTTCATTTTGTATAGCTTCTTGGAGCTCCTTTCTGTTAGACTGAATATGCCTGATTCATGAATTATTAAATAAAACCAGTAAGATCTTTAAAATGTACTCAGTTGAATTTTGTTTCTTACCATGATATAAGCCCAAGTTCTAACCACCCCTTTGAGTTACTCATAACTGAGTACTCCCATGTGTCTATGTGAAGCATATGTTAATAAAGTTGTTTTCGGGTGCCTGGGTGGCTCAGTTGGTTAAGCGACTGCCTTCGGCTCAGGTCATGATCCTGGAGTCCCGGGATCGAGTCCCACATCGGGCTCCCTGCTCAGCAGAGGGTCTGCTTCTCCCTCTGCCCTCTTCCCTCTCGTGCTCTCTGTCTCTCATTCTCTCTCTCAAATAAATAAATAAAATCTTAAAAAAAAAATAAAGTTGTTTTCTCTTGTTAATCTGTCTTTTTTCAGTCTAATTTACAGGGTCAATAAAACTAAGATGGTTAGAAGGAAATTTTTCCTCTCCAACAGTATTTTTGTAATAAAAATCCTAAGATCTATTCTGACTTCACCTTTAATTTCTAAATTTGTTTTGCCCCTTGAGAGCTATCTGAGTTGCAGTCTTTTAGTGCCATCTCTTGCATGTCCAAAATATTGGGGCTCTGTGGTTTGCCCAACTTTTAGTCAGAGATATAGAGGAAGCATAGTTAATTACCAGTATTAATGATTGTTAAGAGCAAATGTTTACAGAACATTTACTGTGTGTCAAATACTATGTTAAGTGCTTAATGTTGAAGTCTCATTTAATCCTCAAAACTGTTACAAAAATTCAACCAAATAAAATTTGAAGACCTAGTTTTTTTTTTTTTAAAGATTTTTTTTTTTTAAAGATTTTATTTATTTATTTGAGACAGAGAGAATGAGAGAGAGAGCACATGAGAGGGGGGAGGGTCAGAGGGAGAAGCAGACTCCCTGCAGAGCAGGGAGCCCGATGCGGGACTCGATCCCAGGACTCCAGGATCATGACCTGAGCCGAAGGCAGTCGCTTAACCAACTGAGCCACCCAGGTGCCCTAAAGATTTATTTATTGACAGAGAGAGCACAAGCAGAGGAAGCAGCAGGCAGAGGGAGAGGGAGAAGCAGGCTCCCCACTGAGCGAGGAGCCCGATGCGGCACTCGATCACAGGACCTTGGGATCATGACCTGAGCTGAAGGCAGCTGCTTAACTGATTGAGCCACCCAGGCGTCCCTAGTGTTTTTTTTTTTTTTTTTAATGATTCATGAATTGGGCAGCATTTCATCTTGCAAATAGAGAACTCTGAGGAGTTTTACAAAATGGAGGGTTTTTATAGAAAGAGGGTAGGGCAAGAAAGTTATTAGCCAAAGGAAAGGATTGTTTAGACCACTTTTCCTTAGTGGGGAAAGCAAGAGGTCTTATCTTCCTTTGGGGCATGGAGAGGGCCCATGTGGAAGACTCACTGGTGCTGACTGAAAAATTCTTAACTGATTGGTTAAGACTACATTTCCGGGAGAAGTTGAAACTGCAATTAGATTATGTATTAAGCCCTTGTTTGGGGACTCAGCCTAAGGCACCATTTTGGGCCTGTGCTTTTCTTTTTAACACAACATTCTAGCAATCCTGGTATTGTTATTTCTATTTCATAGAAAAGTAAAATGAGGCTGCATGACTAACCCTAGAACCTGCACTCTTATCCATTATTCTGGATGTGAATTTTTACATATATTCTGATTTAAACTATTGAAATAAATTAGGATTAGCAATTTCCTATTGACAGATCAGTCAAAAATATTTCAGTGATTATAGAATCATAAACTGAACACAGAACAAGACCTTTTCTTGTTGTTTTAAGTAGTCCAGAAAAGCTTTAGTTTATTATATTGGTGTTTGACTTTGCAGGTCTCAGAAAAGGATGCACTCAGTAAGTGAATTTGATATTTTTCATCTCTTCTGCTTTCCCCCTTTGGGAGTTCCTGTGGAGATGCTAATGATGATAGTTGACATGGATCAAAGGCAGACAAAACATAAGGGAGAAACTGCTGGAAGGAGCCTGGCTGATGGAACAGAAACCCCCTGAGGAATCCACTCCTGAATGATTAAAAAGCATCAGCCTAGACTTTAAAGTTTGAAGTTGAATACTGGTGAGGAAGCTACCCTCCTACTTGCTGATGAAACAGGGGGAAAGGTTCAACTTGTGAGAAAAACTGAAGCTTCCTGCCTTATTATATTGAAATAGGAACCAGGCTGGTTATTCACTTTTTCTCCCCTTTTCTTCTCAGCAACATAAGAGAGTTTAGGCTGAACTTAAGTTCATATAGCAGCGCAAATCTCTATGGGTGTGAAAATGAATCTCTTTTTAAATAGATTGTAAAGCTTTCTGAAGACGTGAATTATTTCTCTTCTTTCTAGAACCTAAGCAAGGTTTTAATCACCACTGCTAATCAGTACGTTTGTTGACACTGATGTAGTTTCCAGTTTAACAAATAAAAAGTGAAAGTGAAGGACCCTTGTCTTCACATGCGGCTTTCGGAATTTTGATTGCGCACCTAGGATAGCTCAAAGTTGTTAATAAGCTTAAAAAGCACCTGGTTACGTGGGACCTGCAACTGAGAGATGACAGAAGTAGGGCTGGAAGGTCAGATTAATGTGAAACTAAAAGGGCAGCGAAAGCCAGAAATTAAAGTGGATCTTATTTTTTTTTAAAAAGTTAAAACGCTAAATATAAGCAGGTAATTCCATTTGTTAAAACACAAAACCACAAACCTTCAGTTTCCTCTGCAAAATGAGTTGGAGGGGTAGGGTTTGAACCAGGCAATGCTCTTATGGGCCTTCCAGCGCTGATACCTGGGATATTACACCGGGTTCAAGATGCCAGCTTGTTGAGTAGAAGGTTGCTAAACTTGATCATTTACTATATGCATGTTAATCGACTGTTTTCTCTCAGTCTCCGCCCCAACACTGGCCCTTTTAAGACCGTATGATTTCCCAGACGGTACCTAAAATTTAGCACAGCGTCCCGAGGAGGCGCCCAATAAATGTTTGCTGAATTAATGAATACCTGTGGACTTAGGTTCTACCGCGCTTATTCGGTAGCGCTCCCGGGGTCAGATCCCGAGTCCAATTCAGGGCCAGGTAGAGGTCAAGCTCCCTCCCTCCGTCCGTTCCGCACTTCCCTCCCCCCATAACCAAGTCTAAACTGGTGCCTGCATAGTGATTAGCAGCGGTGGTCTCCCTGCGGGAGAACCTGCTCTAACGATCTGGGACAGGCATCTGCCCTTAACAGAGCTAGGGCTGCGTCGGTACTGAACCCCGAGAGCGCCAGGCATTGCCTCCCAGCAGATCCAAACAGTTAATCTTTGAAGACGCGGGTGGGCCAAAGAAAGCCGGAACCCTCGGGTAGCTACGCTGTCCTTTGTAAAACCTGTCCCCCTCTTCCTCCCACAATATCTCGTTGCTAGAGCAACTGTGGACGTCACCAACCTGACCGCGGAAGTAGGACAAAAAGAGTACACGTCTCCAACCCAAGGACAGATCCATTGCGCAGGCGCTTTAGTCTTCTCTGGCCGTAGGGCTCTTCTGTAGATGTACTCTGCGTCTGCGCATTAGTTGTTTCGCGCCCTGGCCTGCGTATACGCCTGCGCAAAGGACAAATGGGGCGGGGGTTGGGGTGGGGGGTGGAGCTGGGCTACAGCGGTGCGCAGGCGCCAAGGTTACGTCCGGTGTGGTCGTCATTTCGCCAGGAGTTTGGGGATCGCAGACCGGAGAACCGATTGTGTAGTCATGTCGGCGTCGGTAGTGTCGGTCATCTCGCGGTTCTTGGAAGAGTACTTGAGCTCCACTCCCCAGCGTCTGAAGTTGCTTGACGCGTACCTCCTGTACATACTGCTGACCGGGGCGCTGCAATTCGGTTATTGTCTCCTCGTGGGGACCTTCCCCTTCAACTCTTTTCTCTCGGGCTTCATCTCTTGTGTGGGGAGCTTCATCCTAGCGGGTAATGATTCTATACGTAATCGCAGTATATAACAATGTGTTTCCTTTGGTGCGCTGCTTTTATTCCCACAGCACTCTCTTTTATATCAGATCACCGCCTCGTGAAGTTATGAGAGGAGCCTGCATTGCCCTCTTTTGTGAGTGGGGAAATTGAGGCTCAGAAAGGTTGCAACAAGTCTAATACCAAACAGCCGCCTAGGAGATGGAATTCTGGAGAAACCCCCTTCATGCTGCTCAACTTGATGATCCACTTCACTTCATATTGGTCCAGGAAAACTCCATTTCAACTTTCACTTAGCTTTAACATACATTTAAAGTTGGTAGACCTTTAAAATGGAAAACCCAACTCTGAAGCATCTCTGTCACCTCGGCCTAATCACTGCTAACCGCTAGTGAAACGGTTCAGTGAACAGTCTAAGAAATATATAGGTGGTTTGCTTGTTGAATCAGCCTTTACTTGACTTTGGCTTTTAGCTGCTCTTACTTCTTTCTTTCTTTTCTCTTTTTTTTTTTTTTTTTTAAGATTTTATTTATTTATTTGACACAGAGAGAGAGCCAAGCAGGGGAGTGGCAGGCAGAGGGAGAGGGAAAAGCAGGCTCCCTGCTGAGCCGGATGTGGGTTTGATCCCAGGACCCTAGGATCGTGACCTGAGCTGAAGGCAGATGCTGAACTGACTGAGCAACCCAGGCAACCCTCCTACTCATTTCTTGTGGATGAAGCTGTTACTTCATTGTCCTGAACTTAAGTTTTATTCACATAGCTCTATTTTAGCAGTATTATTCCGAAGCCCAGCATTTGATACCTTGTAGACTGCCATATTTAACAAGAGCTTACTGTCCCATAAATTTTTGCCAAAATCTGACCTTTCTGGTCCAGTAGGAACTCAAGTGAATGCTAAGTTCAGGCCTGGCCCATCAGAGTTAGCCAGTCCACTTTATAGGTGGCCACCAGATGGGCCTGTCCAGTCAGTGGTATTGCCTTCTCTCTGACCTTGAGAACATGGCAGAACTCTTTTTTTTTTTTCCAGTGTGATTATTATCAGTCAGACCATCAATTGTATTTTGAGTCTAATACAAGATACTAGCTTTGAGGGTGCATCATGTTTATGTTTCTTGTCCTCAGTGAGTTTACAGTCTAGTTGGGGCATAGACAAAATATAGCTTTAGAATCATTTATAGTGCTTCTCTGCTTACAGATGTGTGGAATGCTTTTTACACAAACACTAGTTCAGGCTCATACCAGGGTTACTCTACCTTCTCTTTCAGAACTTAAAATAAGCCTAAGGATTTAATGACATGTGCACTAGCCTGGTCTGGAGTTGTAGAGTTAATAGCCTGTTAACTGGATATTTCATATGATCTTTGAGTTTTGTCCTAGATGACCAAGACCCGGTTCTCTGTGGCAGCATCCTGGCTATCAGGAGTTCAAATGTTACCACCGCCATATACATCAGATAAGCTACCCTTTTTGTTCCAGATTCCTGACTTCCTACCCCGCACCCCCACGTCTCCACTGCTCCCTCCACCCCCCCCCCCAATCCGGACTGTTCGTGACTAAGAATTTTATTATCCAGACTGGAGAAGGAATTTTGAGAACCTCTAGTGACTTTTGTTTGATGATTTTGTCTTCCAGGTCTGCGAGAGTAGGAATGGGGTGGGGTCTAAGTTGATTGAAAAGAAAGTTTCTTGCTGAAGTCACCCTGGCTTCATAAGCCTCTTAAGGTTAAGAATGCCTCCTCAGGACTACATGGAAGAGTGTGATTTACTGAAGAGTGGGTGTGGACTACAGTTGTAGATTATTAGTGTGATAAAACCAGAAGATTTCTTTGAACAGATAATTTTTTTCTTATGCCAAGTCCTGCTTTTGAGGCTGTTGTAGCTAAAAATGAGTTGGCAGACTCCCCTCCTCTCCAGTCTTTGAAGAGAATGTCTAGTGAAAGGGCACAATAATAGTGGAGTCAGTATGGGGGACTGGGATTTCCAGAGCTGTTAGATAACAGGTAATTGGGCCAGAGAAATGAAAGTCGCTTCAGGAAAAGGAAGGATTCCTGACGATCCATAGTTACCATCAAAAGGTATCATTTGCATTTCTTTCGACAGCATTGCCCTTACTAGATCCTAACTTTTGTGCCATTTGTTAGCCCAGATCCTCAACAGGAGATGTTTTAATGGGAAATTTGAAATTTGGAATTTATCCTTTGTTGTGATTATTGGGAAGGGAAGCCTTGTACCTTACTTACTGTGCTGGGTTTCTCATTTTCCGGTGGTTGGTTTCCTGTTGGAAGAGAAGGGAGGAGGCCTGTTTAGCTGGAGAATGGGAATTGTAGGAGATAACGATGAAGGTTTAGGTAGTGCTGGATGCTAGAGCTTTGACAGGGCCAGGCCAAGGATTTTATTCTGTAGGTAATAGGAAAGCATCTAAGGATTTTATTTTATTTTTAAATTCAATTTTATTTATTTTTAAAAGTTTATTTATTTAGTTAAGCAATCTCTACACCAACGTGGGGCTCGAACTTACAACCCTGAGACCAAAAGTTGCATGCTCTTCCGACTGAGCCAGCCATGCGCTTACCCCGCCCACCTTTTTTTTTTTTTTTTAAATTTGAGTAAGGGAGAGACTTAGAATTGTGTTAGCCTACACTAGATGAATTGGAGGGAAAAGTTGTTTAGTTTGGTTTCCTGATTTCTTTTTGGCAGTCTATTTTCTTCCATTCCTTCTGCATGTGTTAATTAAGCATATGCTCTTTGAAAATTGATGAGTATATTTTTAACCAATATAGAATGCTATCACACTTTAAAAAAAGCCTGGTGTTATTTGGTCTCTGGAAATGATCTGTTTACTTCTACTCCCTTATGGCTGGGAGACTTACCCATGGTTTTAAGAAGGAGCCAGAGATAGAAAATTGCCATTGAAAATTTTTTTCTTTTTTGGATCAACAGTGTAAAGTATATAAGCTTTAAAAGACAAATTTCAGATTTCCTTAGCAGCTGACTGTTTATCTTATGGTTAGATATCTCTAGCTGAGGACATCTGTCCCTTTGTGAGGGTATCATTCCCGTGTTGGCAGCCCTTCTAGTTTCCTTTTTTGCCTAAGTGAAATTCCTCTTTCTGCTCATTCAGAGTGCTATTTAGGAGCGATAAGTAGAAAACATGAAGACTGTTTTTTAAATAAGTCTTTGATCTTGAAATCAGTTAAGTCATTTTTACAACTTTTGTCTATTTTATTCTCTATATGAAACAATTTTGGATTTTTAAAAAAGATTTATTTATTTGAGAGAGAGCGAGTGTGCTTGAGAGGAGGGGAGAGGCAGAGGGAGAGAGAGAGAATCTCGAGCAGACTCCCTGTTGAGCAGGGAGCCAGATGTGGGGCTGGATCTTACCACCCTGAAATCATGATCTGAGCTGAAATAAAGAGTTGGATGCTTAATCGACTGAGCCACCCAGGCTTTTTGGATTTAAAAAAAAATAGTTTTGTTTCTTCCAGTTTATAAATCCAAAAGCCGTGTGAATTTGAAAGGCAAGGACACCTAATCCAGAGTATTTTCTATCTCATGGGAGCTCTTGGCCCATGTGGACTGGGGTCCAGCATTTCTTTGGGCATTATCTGTCAGATTTATGGGCCCTAGTATTATCTACCATAATTGCTCTCCAAGAGATTGGAGGTTTGCTAACCTTGTGCCTGAGAATCCTGTTTCTAAATCTTTCATAGCTGTTGCTAGCTCTCCATCGTTGGTGACTCAGGCTCTCAGTACCTTTTATCTAGACCACTGTAACCTTCCTCACTAGTCTCCCAGGCTTGATGTGACTTGCAAATGTGATCATGCCACTCCCTGTGGAAATACCAGTCTTGTGGTTCCCAGTGAAAAGTTAAAAATCTTTTTTGTGGCACCAGGTTCTTTCATGATCTGGTCCCATCCATATCTCCAGCTTCATCTCTTACCTCTGCTTCTTCTGTACTTTATACCCCCGCATTACTGAGTTACTTGGTATTCTCTGAAGATGCTGTGATGTCTCAAGCTATTTTACCTTTGCTTGACTGCCTGGGAAATTCCTTCACTTCTTAGACAGCTCAGCTCAAGTGCTGCTTCCCTTTGGGGAAGTGGGGAGTGATACTCCGGCTAAACTACTCTTGCCATCTTGCCAAATCTAATGGCCATTTCCCTCACCTTCCCTGACTCTTCCAGCATATTTGGGCCTTTTTTTCTGTATTTCTGTTTCACCTGTCTGTGGGGGAGAAGGAGGTAGGGAGGAAGGGTGGAAGAGAGGGAAGTGATACTGTGCTGTATTTGTTTGCGTGTCTTTCTTCTGGAAGGTGAGCCCCTTGAGGATAGGGGCTGTCTTTTCATCTCTGCATTGTTACTGCTTAATACTGTATATGTTAAATTGTGACTGCACCTATAATAAGTAAATGAATACTAAGCAGTCCCCCCTAGTACCTAGTCTAGTGCTTATACCTGGTAGGCATCCAGTATATGTGCCAGATTCTCTGCCAAGGTACTGAGGATGAGCTGTGAGACACACAGACATGGTCTCTGCTGTCCCTGAGTTTATAACCTAGTGGGAGATACAGACAGATAATTGGATATAGTGCTGTGATGGAGAAGTCTTGGTGAAAATAGGAATACACATGGGCACTCAGCTTTGCTCAGTGGTCCTATAATACTTCCCTCATATGTTTGCTTTTCCAAAATATGCATCGTAACTTCTCTCTTAACTCTTCCGTATTTCCTGTTTTCCTTTGTTCTCAGTTGATGATCTTGTTTTATTTATATATTTTTACTAAAAAGGTAGACAGGAATCCTTTCGTCTTCCCAGCGAGGGATCATAGCAGCTCATCTGCACTGGTACCCCCTTACTCTTTGACTTACTTCCCATGATAATGGTTGATGTGTTCCTTTCCTGTCCAATGCCAACTCCTTCACTTGGGCAGAAGAGCCAATGTTCTCTTGCTCCCTCAGGGACTCTCAACCTCTGCGATCATCTTTCCGTTCTGCATTATTAATATCTCTCTGCTGGATCATTCCCATCATATGAGCATGCTATAATATTGTCCAAATAAAAAAATGTTTATTTGGCCTGAGATACCCCTCCAGCTGCCATTCTCTTTCTTCCCAATCATCAGAGAATGCCACGAAAGAATAGTCTAGTTGCTCTTTTTGCTTTCTCACTTTTCATTCATTCCTCACCCCACTCTTGTGGTCTATCTTCACCACTCCGGCTAAACTACTCTTGCCATCTTGCCAAATCTAATGGCCATTTCCCTCACCTTGCCTGAATGCACAGTGGCATTTAGCATTTAATATAGTTGGTTGCTGTCTTCTTTGTGAAGGACTTTCTTCTTGAAGCTTTTATAGCACTACACTCTCCTGGTTGTTTCTTCTCACCTCATTGGTTTTTCCTTCCTACTCTTTGTGCTAGGTGCTTCTCAGTCTGAGGACATGGTGCTAGACCCCTTGTGTTCTCTAATTCTTTTCCATAGATGAATTTAAATAATGTCTATATAACTACAGTTTACCACATTTATGTTTTTAGTTCTTACCCATTTCCTGCATTCCAAATTAGTAAATCCAGTTGCCCACTTGACAACTTCACTTGATGTCTGATATGAAACTCCAGATGGAGGGGCGCCTGGGTGGCTCAGTCGTTGAATGTCTGCCTTCGGCTCAGGTCATGATCCCAGTGTCCTGGGATTGAGCCCCCCATTGGGCTCCCTGCTCGGCGGGGAGCCTGCTTCTCCCTCTCCCACTCCCCCTGCTTGTGTTGCCTCTCTAGCTGTGTCTCCCTCTGTCAAATAAATAAATAAAAAACCTTTAAAAAAAAAAGAAACTCCAAGTTGAACCTTTCCACCCAGCCATCTGCCTCTTCACCAGTCAGTACGTTGGTTGAAGCCAAAACTTTAGGAGGTTGCCTTGATCCCTTATTTCTGTTATTTCCCACATCCATTTCATCAGCAAGCCCTGTCTTCTCCAAAATATAGCCTGTATCTCTTCGGTTCATTTTTACTACCATTACCTGACTCTTCAGCTCCTATGCAGTTCCTCTTTCTCTTTAACTCCATAAACCACTCTCTGCTGCAGTTCTAGCAACCTTAACAATTATAAATCAGATTATTTTACTCATCTGCTCAAAACTCTGAAATGCTCTGTTGCACTTAGAACTACATCCAGACTCTTTCCTGAAGCTTAACAGGATTTGGCCCTTGTCTCCCTCTTGCCCTTAATCACTGTAGTCTAGTTAGTCTGATCTGTTAAACCTAGAACATGCCAAGATTGTTCTTGCTACCTGGAATGCTCTGCCCGCAGATCTTTGCATGGTTGGCTCCTATCTTTCAAATTTTGGTCTTAAGTAGCACCTCTTAGAGAGATCTCCTGCGACTACCAAATAAAAATAGCTTCCCAGTCACTCTCTTATTATCTTTTATTTTCTTCATAGCACATATCACTACGTGATATTTCCTTGTTTATTTGCTTACTTATATGTTTCTCTGTACTAAAGTCTAAGTTTCTTGGGAGCCAGACTCTTGTTCTGTGCCATGTTCCCAGCACCTGGGACAATGCATGGCACATAATAGATGTTCAGTAAATATTTTGCTGGATGAATGAGCATTTAAGGAGATAGATTAAATTAGAACTGCTTAAATGAAGCAAGCTCCCTTAGGAGGTAGTAAATTTCTTTCCATCTTTGGAAGTGTTTAGGGAGAGAATGAAGGATCATTAAGTGGAGGAGCTTTTTCAACAGACTTTGCTATTTTTGTATCCCATTGCATCTGAGAGATAGGACACCCCTGTCAGTAACACAGGCTCTGGAAGGTTTGTAATTCTCCACCTGGGGAAGGCTTGTCAGATTCTGGACGTGGTGAGTATACTTTGGAAAACTTCCCAGGTGATCATGCAGCCTCCCCCAGTATGCCCACCCCCACCTCCTCTTGGGCATTATGAATCAAAATGGGTATTGGTCTTTATAACGAAGGTCTTTTCCATCTCCATAGGACTCTTTTATTCTTATGTTGTCATTAAAATAAGCTGGGTGACTGTGACCACGGTAACCATACACATCATTTCATTACCTTATTCACCCTCCTGGGGAGCTTCTCTTGTCCCTCATATTTCCTGAAACACTACTCTATCTCTACCCTCCATCTCAATAGCCACTGTTAATAGTTTGGTGTCTCTTTCTCCAAATTTTTCCTAGGTTTCAACTAAAAGAAATGAGAAAATAATGATACCTATTTTTTTCTTAAGAGAAATATGGAATGGAATAATTTTTTGGCTTTTTTTCCACTAATATATCTTGGATATTTTTACTGTCAGCATGTAGAGAATTATCTCTTTTTTTTTTGAATAATTGCATGGGATTTCATTGCATGTCTGTAGTGTAATTTATTGAAATAATCCCCTTGATGACATTTGGACTCTTTTCACTTTTTTTTCAACTTTATGAACATGCTGTTAGAAATTCTTTGTTCTGTGAGATGAATTCCTTATTCAAAAAGTAAAAACATTTTAAATATTAATGGATATTGCCAGCTCTCCCAAATGGATGAACCAGTCTGTACTCTCCACAGCAGGATTTTAATTGGTTGTCCTTGCTTCAATCAATGTCCTTCATATTTTGAAGGATCCAGGTGCTTGAAAAGATCAGTGGTGTTTCCACAGTGTTTACATGCTTAGACATAATGAAAACTGTTGCCGTGGTGATGGCCTCTGGAGAGCTAGTCTGGTAGTTTTCTGATCTTTGGGTTAGATGTCAGTTCAATTTTCTTTCTTGATTGTGATGGAATGGATGCTAGCCTGAAGCGAATTTGGGTTTTCTTAAGTAGCGTAATTATTTAACACAGGCATAAAGATATTTTGGGAAAGTGTACTCTTGGAGCTTCCTTTTCATGTCAGGTGGTGACCGTGGCTAATGTATCAGGTTGGCATCTTCAAGGATGTAGAATGTGGCAGGAGAAAGTTCTTTGTCAAGGTTATATAGTTTAGGTCTCTTGCATTTTTTGAGAGGAGCAGCTGCTAGAACTTTAAGATCACAGCTTATAATTATGAGGTCCTCATAGATTAGCATCTTATATTTATACTGTGTGCTATCCAATATTATACACATTTTATTAGAAAGTAATTCACAGTTTTACAACATTGTGTCATTCAGCCCAGCTTTGTTGCTTTGTTACTGCCTCACCTGCATCCCAGTTGAGGTATAATTATAAACTTAAATCGGGAGATGAGAGAGTTCTGAAGATATTTTGGTTATATGTATCTTTTTCTGAGTAAGCTTTTGGTTTTTAGCCTGAGAAGTCATATTCTTTTCTTTTAACTTTAACAAGAGCGTAAAACATAAGTGTATAATCATGAATTCCTAAATTTGCCCATCTAGCCAGCACACAGAGCAAGCTACAGAACGTTCCCAGCACCCTAGAGACCTCCTCCTTGTACTTCCCTAGTCATTCCTCCTCCCGTGAAAGATAAAAACCACTATCCTGGCCTGTATTACCATAGATTGGTTGGCCTCGTGTTAAGCTTTATATAAATGGAATCATACAGCATGTCTTTTTTGTGTCTGAGTTGTGTTGCTTAACATTGTATTTGTGGAATGCATCCATATTGTGAAGTTCATTTTTACTGCTAAATGGTATTTTATTGTGTGCATATGCCATAATTTACCCATTTTACTGTTGAGAGACATTTAGAGTGTTTCTAGTTTGGGGCTATCATGGGTATCATTCCTTTGGATGCACTTATGTATCATTTCTGTTAGAATTATTGGGACATAGGGTATGGGTGTGTTCATTAGCGGTCATACTTGTTTTATATTTCTAGATAATCGTTTTCATCTTTTGCTTCTTGTGCAGTTTGCCTCAGGATACAGATCAACCCACAGAACAAAGCGGATTTCCAAGGCATCTCCCCAGAGCGAGCCTTTGCTGATTTTCTCTTTGCCAGCACCATCCTGCACCTTGTTGTAATGAACTTCGTTGGCTGAATTATTCCCATTTATTTAATTGGGGAGTAGGAGACTAGAAGAATGTAAGTACTGATCATATCCCTTGTCCCGTAATGTTGATTTTGGGAATAGAAATTGAGTGTGGCTGGTTTTGATTATGGTTACCAAGGTTCCCATATTGCTGATAAGACACTTGGAAGAATTTTCTATAAGAATGCAAAGTATGCATTAATATCATCATGATTCATCAGTGCTGCCTCTCTTGGTCATTGCCTTCCCTTTTCACTGTTTTGTAGATCATTAAGATAACAGAAAATAAGTTTGCCTGTAGCTAATACATTAATATCTACATCAATAACTCCATGAAAACAACTAAGATCTTGGGAGAGATGTAAATTGTAGCTTCTGCCTGTAGATTTGCTCTGTAATTTTTTTTTCTGATTTTGATCTCAGATAACTTTAAATGCGGGGCCATTGTCCACCCTAGTACCTAGTCTAGTGCTTATACCTGGTAGGCATCCAGTATATGCTGAATGAATGACTATGGCCATTTACTAATAATTTGTGTGAAGTGGAAATAAATGAAGATATTGGATTAGCTTGGGAGAAGACTTTAAAATCTAGGATGAGATGTCATTTGGTTCATTTGCCATTTTCCCTTTATTCACAGTAGAGCTCCTTATTTTCTAAATAAACTTACGTAGAATCTCAGTGTGTAAAACGGCAATGGTGCCAGAATTGTTCTGATTGACAGAGTTGAGAAGCCCTCTCTGCTTGGTCTTTCAGGGGTGATATGCCCTTCCCTGTATCCCTCCCTTCCAAGCAGAATCCTAAGTCTCTAAGAAGTACATGAGTGTTTTCCAAACTGTATGTCGATGCTGTTATTTTGTATATGAGAAAAAGGGGGCCTTCCGTGGCCACACAGCTAAGTGGTTTCAAAGTAGTACCTTAGCCAGTGGTGCTCTTGGCCTAGTGCTCTTCCAGTAGCCCACCTAGCTTCCCGATGAATGAATGTGCTCTTTTCTGTGCCTTTCCACTGCAAAATTTAGTGTTGTTGCTGCTGGGTGGCAGACAAAAAAAGAACTTAGGAAATGTTATCTTTTTTTGGGGAAGAATTTCCCAGAATGGTCCTCTTTCTGTCACTACTTAGAAATCTATCATTTTTTACTAATCAGCAATATAATGCATGAATTAGCAACCATGTACAAAGTGTATGCAATAATGTGCCAAGGGCTGTACATCAGTTTTGGCATAAATGCATCTGTTAACTGACAATGTTCGGTGAATTCTTTCCATTATGGATAATAGCCTCAAAAACAGTTCTGTTAATTCAGGTAAGGTTTCATTTTTGGTAGTGGTAAGTTCTGTGGTTTATTTCAGTGAAAAAGTTTGAGAAGTACTTCTTTCTACTATTCTTTAATTTTTTTAAATTTATTTATTTGACAGGGAGCGCACAAGCAGGGGGAGCAGCAGAGGGAGAGGGAGAAGCAGGCTGCCCACTGTTCAGGGAACCCAATATGGGGCTTGATCCCAGGGCACTGGGATCATGACCTGAGCTGAAAGCAGACGCTTAACCGACTGAGCCACCCAGGTGTCCCTCTTTCTACCTTCTGAGTTTGTATAAATATTGAGAACTCACTTGGAAACTATTTTAAAAGTGTTTTGGCACACTATACATAGAGCTGAGTTATATACAATTTAGCTCTTTGGACACCTGGTCAGGACTTGAGTTGTCCCCTGTCCCTCCCCTTACCACACCTTCTTTGTGCCAGTCAGTGCCTTGTTACCGGGAAAGTAGGAGAGAAGGCATATAAACACAGCAGTTAAAATTTAGCACAGTTATGGGGCGCCTGAGTGGCTCAGTCGTTAAGCGTCTGCCTTTGGCTCAGGTCATGAGCCCAGGGTCCTGGGATCGAGTCCCACATCAGGCTCCCTGCTCGGTGGGAAGCCTGCTTCTCCCTCTCCCACTCCCTCTGCTTGTGTTCCTACTCTCACTTTCTCTGTCTCTGTCAAATAAATAAATAATTAAAAAAAAAAAATTCACAGTTAAAGCCACACCAAAGATCCGAACACAGTGCTGTGGGAGTCCAGAGAAGGGAGCTATTTGCCATTTGGGAGTGGAGGCAGCAGACAGAGTGTCTGAGAATGATAACTCCTTGACCAAAGCTAGAAAACCAAACCACTAACATTGTCCTTCACTTGGCAAACCTCATGAGTCACTCATGGGCTCTCTGATAGTAACCTTGCTGGAAAGGTCCTAAGTCTTCTGACTGCCTTACTTTAGATTACTAAAATTATTTTTTCTAGATGAGTCATGTGTATGCTTAGGAAGGGAACGGAGCAAACAATTCAAGGATGTTCTGTAGGCTCAGGGAGATACCAAATCATGGAAAATGATTTCCTAGGGCTGTCGTGATTGGAGGAGGACTCTGCTGCTTAGTATTTCAAAATTATGACAAAAACAGAGACAAAAAAGCAGGCTCAGCAGGAACTGCATACTGCAGACCATATTAACATCTTATGGCCACCTGTTCAGTTGGGAATTATGGGCCCAAGGTACGGCAAAATCCTCCAGTGACCGATTACAGTGTTAAATCATTCTATAGACCGTGTGCGCATTGAAAAATCCTCCTCTCTGGGACACTGCCCAAAAGGTTTTTCACAGAGATCTTTCATTTGACATAAGTTATACTGTCCTGCTTTTAGTAATTTTTAAACGTACATCAATTTGCCCTTCTTGTGTGCCTCTAACTCAGCTCTATGTATAGTATGCCAAAACACTTTTAAAATCGTTTCCAAGTGAGTTCTCAATATTTATACCAACTCAGAAGGTAGAACAAAACAGATTGAACATTCTCCATATCTGCCAAGTACATTGAGGGCTGGGTGTAAAAAGAATAAACATCTATAATGTACTCCTCTTACATGAATTGGGGGATGACATTTAAAACCAGCAGCTACTCTGAAAAAGGCAGATCAAAAGAAAATGGCATTGAGTTAAAAAGATAAATTTATTCAAGGAGAAGTAAATAAATTAACAGATAGAGCTCACCATGGGTCAGGCTTTAAATGCTTCTTGTTCTGTGTCTTTATTTTCAAAATAACCTCATGAGGATAGGTTTGCTAATTCCATTTATAGGTAAGAAATCCAGTCTGACTTCAGAAAAATTTTTTTATACCCTATTTTTCTTAAGTTCGTTTACTATAAAGTAGTTGACAGTTGCAGTGTTAAAGAAATGTGTTTAAAAAGTTAGTTATTACTGTTCTCCCCTTATCATTTTCCTTCTTTGCTCTTACTATGATAGTTTAAAAAATATGGAAAAGTACAGAGAATAATGTAACCAACCGCTAGGAGGAATTAAGATTTTGAACAGATTAGGGGCTCCTGGGTGGCTCAGTTGGTTAAGCTCAGGGTCCTGGGATCAAGCCCTGCCACAGGCTCCCCGCTCAGCGGGAAGTCTGCTTCTCCCTTTCCCTTTGCCCCTCCTCCTTGCTCCTGCTTGCACTTTCTCTCTCTCTCCCTCAAATAAGTAAATCTTAAAAGATTTTGAACAGATTAGACATTGTAGATTGAGCTAAAGTTCCCTTTGAATCCCTCCCTAGTCCCTTTCCTTCCTTCTGCTATAAGACCTGAGCTTCATGACAGTTTCTTTCAGCCAGGACTAATGTAAAACCTAGGTCTGTTAACATAGCTTTTTCCAACCTTCAGCCTTTGTGGTCTCTTGAAAACACATCCTGTGGTTGCAAGCACTCAGTTGGCAGCACTGGTTTATATAGGTGGCTGTCCCAGGGGCCAAGAATCAACTCATATTTATTTTTTTATTTTTGTTTTTATTTTTTAAATGATACTTACTTTGAGATTACTTTATTTTTAAGCCTTCTCCACACCCAACATGGGGCTCGGACTCATGACCCTGGGATCAGGAGTTGTATGTTCTACCGACTGAGCCAGCCAGGTGGCCCACTCATGGTATTTTTTTTAGATTATCATAAAAATGAAAATGCAAAAGTAAAAAATGCTCCTCGTGAGCTTCGGAGTTGTTGATCAGTGTCTGTCACTTAGGTGGCTGTAAATCTGTTTTGAATGAATGTCTGATGCGGAAGTTCAGTAGATTTGAATATATTAAAATTTACATAGTATCTAAATATTTCCTGTGTTGTTTCTTCATGTCTCTTTGTGAAAGTTTTTTAAAAAATTGTCAGCTTATCTAAGGGGTTTTGAAGGGAAGTGAAGAGAAGAGGGACATAGCTACATTGGGTCACAGTTTGGGGAAGGAAAATTCCTGATGACATACATGGTCACTGGATCTGAGGGAAAGTGAACCAGGCAGAAAGGGACAAGCCTGAGCTTGGAAATAAGCTCAGCCTAGAGGGAGGTTGTTTGCCAAATGCTCAAATGCTCGTGTTAAAATTTTGTTAGTGTTGCTTTGTTTTTATAATGGAGGCCACAAATCTTTAAAAATTCATAGTATTTAATCCTGGTTGGAACAAGGGGACTGACAGGACTGGGCCGAACAGAACTCTGACAGGCAGTGCTATTTACAAATAATTGCTGTTGACTTTTCGAATTTATCAGTAAAGTACAGTAGTCCCCTCTTATCTGTGGAGGAAACATTCCAAGACCCCCAGTGGATGTAGTACTGAACCCTACATATACTAGTGTTTTTCCTATATATATATATATATATACACATACCTGTGATAAAGTTCAGTTTGTCAGGCACAGGAAGAGATTAATAACAGTAACTACTAACAAAATAGAATAATTGTAATAATATACTGGAATTAAAGTTTTGTGAATGTGTGATCAGAATCTCTTACTGTCCTGTGTTCACCCGTCTTGTGATGATGTGAGATGAGAAAATGCCTACATGATGAGATAAAACGAGGGGAATGATGTAGGCGCTGTGACCTAGCATTTGGCTACGTTTACCTGACAGTATGTCAGAAGGTGGGTCATCTGCTTCTCCTGTGATAGACTGCAGTAACTTTAACTATGAATACGGGGGTACTAGTGTGTAGTGTCCTAGAAAATTACCTCTGGAAGGGAATCTAAATATTATTCTTTAGGCTCTACTGCCACCTAGTGGGGTTGTACGTTTCAAATGCTGAGAATGTACTACGAAGCAAAAGAAAAGTTGAGTTGTGGGGGGGAAACCACTGATAGCTTTGTGATAAAATCTAGTTTATTTCTAGTCACATGAGGGCAGCAGAGGTCCAAGTGGGCTTAGATGCTGGGTGGGGGTTGCTTTACATTCTGACCAGAGGTGGGCAGTGTGGAGTTAAGGCACAAAAGGTCATGCAATCCTAAAGTGGTTTAGGGATTTTGTTACCCAGGGAAGACCTCAAGTGCATGGAGACCCACAGATTTTCCCTTTGTTTCTTTTTCTTACCTTCTCAGTTCGAGAGCTCCTTTTTTTAGTTCATTCTAGGCCCGTTTTTGCTCCCAGCATGACTTCCACTGGTAATAATCTTTAATTTTTTGTTTGGGGGGAGCTGTTTAGTTCTTATTCCACTTTCTCTTTGACATTTCATCTTATATTGAATTAGATCTAGCCACCAAGTAAGTTCCCAGAAAGGGAACTATTTTAAATTTGAGGAACGTATTTTGAGCTAAGCACATAGTATGATCTTTTTTTTCCCAACCCCCTTTTTCTCCAGTTGGAGGAGATGAATTCTTTAGCCATTATTCTTAAAACCCTGAATCTGCTTATTTTATTTACTAAAAAGCCACTAATTAATGACTAATTAGTGATTGAGCTCTATTTTGTATTTGGTCTGTTTAAAGCTACCCATAAAAAAAATAAGTATTGTGTTTATGAAGTTCATTACTGCCCTAATTCCTTGCGTTATTTCTCTGTCCTTGCAGCTTGGATGATTCCTTCTCCGTGTCATCCCTGCCCCCAAGTCGTATAGGATTCTCTTCTGGGGCCCACTGTGTACACCGCTAATGCTGCACTTAACCAAGAGTTATGAAACTGTTCATTCGCTTTCCTGTCTCTCCCACTGAACTCTTGAATTTCCTGAAGGCTTCGCACAGGGCTAACAGTCACTGTGCATGTTTGTTGAATGAGTGTATGAATAAATAATTTCAACTCTAAGAAAATGCTATAAAAATAGCTAAATCATTAGTTATATGGATGCTAAGACATGGGAAATACTGTGGAAGAAAGAAGCCAAGGAAAAAATTCGTATGAAGGGCTGTAGGGTGGGGCATAAGCATGAGACTAGAAGTTGGAAGACCTGCATTGTAGATTTTGCTCTGTTAACTAGTTGATTGGACACATAAGCTTGTTTCTGAGGCCCAGTTTCCCTGTCTGCACAATGAGGGAATTGGCCTGGATATTCATCAGTCTCTTACAGCTGCTACAGCCTGTGATTATTAGAATTCATGATAGTTCTCATTGTATTTCAGATGATTCGTGCCATTTGTGTGGATCATCAGTTGAACTTTGCTTTTTTTTTTTTTCATCAGTTGTTGCTTTTTATCCATATTACCAGATTTCCATCATCCATTCACAGGAGGTGGAAAGTTAGTGTGGCTGTATATAACAAAATGCACAATGTGTAAGACCTTTTACAAAATTAGATAACATTTATAAAATGTTTTATAGTTATCACATTATTAGGCTTGTGAGACTCACATACACTCTTAGAAACATTAACCCATGTGATCCTCATGGTCCACCCTATGATGGAGGTAGTTGAATAGTAGTATTCCCATTTTACACATGAGGTGATTAACCCTTGGTGAAGGGGTGCCTGGGTGGTGCAGTCGGTTAAGTGTCAACTCTTAGTTTTGGCTCAGGTCCTGATCTCAGGGTTGTGGGATTGAGCCCCGCATTGGGTTCCATGCTCAGTGTGGAGTAGGTTAAAGCTTCTCTCTCCCTCTCCTCCTGCCCTTCCCTGCCTTGCTTGCGTGCTCGCTCTCTCAAATAAATAAATAAGTCTTAAAAAAAAGCCCCACAAAACCTTGGTGAAATTTACATTTATTTGTTTAAAGATTTTGTTTGTTTATTTGACAGAGAGTGTACAAGCAGGGGGAGCGGGAGTGGGAGAGGGAGAAGCAGGCTCCCTGCTGAGCAGGGAGCCCAATGTGGGGCTCGATCCCAGGACCCTGGGATCATGACCTGAGCTGAAGGCAGATGCTTAACCCACTGAGCCACCTAGGCGCCCCTGAAATTTACATTTTTAAAAAGTAAAAGTAAAATCTATATCCAATGTGAGGCTCGAACTCATGACCCCAGGGTCAAGAGTCCCATGCTTCACCGACTGAGCCAGCCAGGCTTCTCAACCCTAGTGAAATTTAGATTAACTTGTCCAGGCTTTAGAGCTAATAAGTGACCGAGTGGGAACTTGATAACAGACATTTTGACTCTAAACTTTTATATTCCTTCTCCTTTATTACATTCAGAGACTTTTGGATGATGAATATCTACATCTTCTTGTTAAAAGGTTTTCATTAAAAATATTAAACTTATCTTTTCTCAATGGGAAAAACTTAGGAGAGATGATAAGAAAAGATGAAGGTAGGCTATCTAAAATGTTTCTGTGGGGCACCTGGCTGACTCAGTTGGAAGAGTGTGCAGCTCTTGATCTCAGGGTCATGAGTTCGAGCCCCACATTGGGTATAGAGATTACATACATACATACATACATACATACATTCATAAATTTAAAAAAAAAGATGTGTCTGCAAAGTCGGTCATCTTGGGTTCAGAAGACATGCAAGAGAATGTAGATCAGGAGATCTGACTTTATCCAGAGAGGATGACATTAGGCTCAGTGCTCTCCAGTAGAACTCTGCAATGTGGAAGTGTTCTAAGTCTGCGCCATCCAGTATGGTAGCTACTAGTCACGTGGTTTTGTTTTTTTTTGTTTATAAAAAGATTTTATTTTTAAGTAATCTCTACATTCAGCGTGGGGTTCGAATTTACAACCCTGAGATCAAGAGTTGCGTGCTCAAAAAAAAAAAAGTCAAATACTCTACCAACTGAGGCACTGAATTTTTAATTTTATTTAATTTTAACTAAGTTTCAATAGCCACGTATGGCTGGTGGCTTCAGTGTTAGCACAGCCCTGGACAGATCTGTTAAACTATCAGGTTATCGCTTCCTCATCTATAAAAAGAGAGGATCAGACCAGTTGATCTGCAAAGCTCCTGCCGTCTTTAGAAACACATGATTTGTGCCTTCTGAAATTGTGATTCAGATTGAGCTCGGAACCTAGAATTTCTGCAGAATGGTCTTGACCACATTTTCTCTAATTCCATCATTAATTGGGTGACCAGGATATCCAGGATGAAATGGGTTTGAAGGAAAATCAGTATTTGAGTGTATCTGCCCAGCGCTGGTGTCTGAATAGAGACATTGCTGGAGAATACAGATCCCAAATAGAAATGACCCTGTCTGGCATTATCTTTTGTATCTATACAGAGAATAATTATTTTTAACTTTGTGTTGTGCCTGGCTTTCTTTTAAGATGATGAGAACAGACTGATCAGATGGCACAGTCTTTTCTGCATGGGTGAAATAGACTGACGAAGTCATGTGAACTTTTCTCAGTAGGTTCTTCCATTTTGCATGTCTCGATCTCATGGGAAGCAGTTTTATTAGTTTCCTGAAACCTTTATTCCCTGGTTAGCAGTTGAAGCATTCTTCTGAGCTGTTGCATAGTCCAATTTTGTTGAGTTAACATTTCAAAGAATCCTAGATCCTCTGCTTTTAGAATAGTATCTGGTAAATGTACTTTTGTCTTAAAAGAAGGGAGCACATCTTTGTTAGGTAGAATTTTCTGAAAACCATTATCAAAGAGATTTAATCTCATGAGTCATTTTTGCCTTCTAAATGGACCAGCCGCAGTATCTTGGATTTGTTTAACTGTTTTAATACCAGAGAAGCTCAGAACTTGACTTTTGTACTAAACTAGGATTTCTTTTATAATTCTGTGTCAAGGCTCCTCACTGAAATGGCCCTATGCTCTAGTCTGCTTTCGCCTTGGCCATTAGAAATGATGCATTCATAGTTCATAGTCTGTAGCCAGAGAGTTTGCTTTAAGAAATTTGATGGAGTAGGGCACCTGGCTGGCTCAGTCCATGGAGTATGCAACTCTTGATCTCTGGGTTGTGAGTTTGAGCCCCATGTTGGGTGTAGAGATTCCTTATTTTAAAAAAAAAAACCACAATCTTAAAAAAAAAAAATTTGATGGAGTGAATAGGTGAGTTTTAATAGGCCTGTTTGTTCTTGGTTGGCCTGCGAATGCTTTTTGTTCCCTGTTTTTTGCTCTTTCTTTTTCTCACAATTCTGATGTAGGAATGTTTCTACAGTTTTATATCATTTCTCTAAGTACCATTGTTAGTGAAATAAAAGCACTCTGGCTAGAAGTCTAATAAGATCTTTCCTTTAAGCTCTGATGCTAGAATCTGCAGGTCACCAGAACCAGTACACAGATAAGGTGTGGTGCCTTATAACCTGCCAGGGTAGCCCAGCTCTTCTGAAAGGTAGTGTTTTCCAATCTTTTTCAAGTCATGACACCCAGAGAAGATTGCAGTATTTTAATGGCACAGTGCAGGAAAAATGGCTGCTGATGGCCAGAAATATTGGAGCCCCTAAGGCTAAGGGTCACTTTCTGGCCGCACCCATCTTGCCGGGCACTAGGCGGGCCGCTCTCGTGGAGGGACTGGAAAGGAAGTCTGAGTTTGCTGGGGAGGGCTCTGTCTCACAGTGTACAGATCGCAATCTTGTGCAGCCTGCAGCAACGTGGCTGCTTCTCCTAGAGTTATCCTCCACCTTCTTGCCAAAAATAACCTATCGTTCAATTAAAATGAAATTATTTCTTCTATTTTGGTCCTTGGTTAAATCTGAGATTGGGAATTTTTCTCTCTTGAATTCTTCCTTTTACCCCCTATTCTCCAACTGAAATTTAGTGCTTTGTATGCTTTCTCCATCCAGAAAAGCCCTTTAGGCTAAGTTGCAGCCCCCTCACCTCCCAAGAGTTTGTGAGCTAGAGAGGTCAGAGTGACTTGTATAAAGTCGTGCACCTTATTTTTTTTTTTTTTTGAAGATTTTATTTATTTATTTGACACAGAGAGACACAGCTCTGATGCTAGAATCTGCAGGTCACCAGAACCAGTACACAGATAAGGTGGGAACACAAGCAGAGGGGGTGGGAGAGGGAGAAGCAGGCTTCCCGCTGAGCAGGGAGCCCGATCCCAGGACCCCGGGATCATGAACTGAGCCGAAGGCAGACGCTTAACCACTGAGCCACCCAGGCACCCCAGTCGTGCACCTTATTAACTGCAGAGCTGGAGTTAGAACCTACGCCTGCAACTCCTAGTAAGTTTTGCCTTGGTGTGCTTGGGATTCAGATTGGAACATTCATTTTTATGGATACCTTTAAAATGTTCTGTGAAAAATATTTGCTTTAATCTGGTTGTTCTAGCTGGCTTAAATACTGTTTGGAATTTGGGAACCCCATAATTATCTTTGTGGGTTCAGAATTTAGATTGAAGGATTTGGGGCCCTGTCTTGTAGTATCGTTTAAGACATTTTTAAAAACCTTGAATGTCTCTCTTACCTTTCTGCTTCTTTCTTTTAGGTTCACTTTTTGATTTCCTCTGCTTGAGAGCTTTTGAGATGGCAACTTGGACACGTGGATTTTCTTCAGATTTATAGTTACCGATTCTGATTTGGAATGTAGGTGGAGAGCCCAGAGAAGCTCCCTTGCTTCTGTGTTAGAGCAGCTTTGTAATGAGCATTTATTACCATGACCTCTGCTTCCCATTAAGTGTAACCTTTTTGCCTTCCAAATTAAAATACTCCATGCCGCTCCTTCCTGTGCCTCTGGCTCTTTTTTTTTTTTTTAATTTCTTTATTGGTATTAAAATCCTTCTTTCCCTTCAGTCCCTCTGCAAAGCTCTTTAGGAGCTGATAACTTGCAACTGTGAATCTACTTCCCTGTTTTCATTAAGTGTATCTGAAGTTAATGACAAAAAGCAGTGCTGACAACCCCGGGAAATGACAGTCCTTTGTCTTTTCCCTGAGGCTGGTAATCCTTTACTAATCCTTCACTCGTTACAGGTGGTTCTGTGCTTACGACACAATGCATTCCTGGAACTGCATCATTAAGCACTTTGTTAGAAATTGAACTGAGCGGGTGCTTGCACATTTACATCTGTTTCAACTTGCTTTCATGGTGAAAAGTGAAATATGTAATATGCAGTGTCAGCTGAGTGCAAAAAGTGAGGGTTGTATATATGTTTGTTGATAGGAAATAGTCCTCTCCAAACCACTTGCACAAATATTCTCTCCTTTTGTTCTTGCAACTGTCTCGGGGGTTCTAATCCTCATTAGATGTGGGAAGAAACTGAAGATCAGAAGTCCCGACACAGCTTGTGTAGGGCAGTGGATCTGCTGGCTGAAGTCTAGGCATGTTTATATGTATCGTGCTAGCAACCCTGTTTCCATCTTGGGTGCTATATATAGGACCTAAGTTATGCTGAGAATTCCACTATTTAAATTTAGCTGACTGCTGAGATGATGAGTTGTGCTCTAGAGGTTCTCTAACTTGGCTGCACATTAAAATCGCTTGGGGAACTTAAAAGTGAGCTCTCAATGCCCAGGTCACATCCCAGACCCATTATCTCTGAGGGTGGCATCTGTACTTTGTATAGCTACCCAGCTGGTTCTCATGTGCAGCCAGACTAGAGGAGCCCTGCTCTGGATTCTGGCTACTCAAAGTGGAGTTCACCGATGAGCAGGATCACCTAGGGTCTTCGTTGAGAAGGAGGCCCTCAAGCCCCACCCCAGACCCTGTGGAGGCAGAATCTTTAACATGGTCCCATGTGATTCATGTGCATATTAAAGTTTGAGAAGCACTGAGCTAGAGCAATGGTTCTCAAATTTTGGTGTATCTCATAATTCTTAGGAATTCTAGTTCACGAAAATTATGATGATTGAGCAATGTAATTTGCTTTAAATCATATACAGATAATAGCTTTATCAGGAGGTGTCTAGATTATTTTTGATCTAGATTGATAAACGTATTTTGAATTAAAAAAGTGAACTTTGAGGCTGGATTGTAAACTGGGAACAAGAATTTTATCAAGGAAGGGGCGCCTGGGTGGCTCTCAGTTGAGCATCTGACTCTGGGTTTCCCCTGAGGCCATGATCTCAGGGTTATGGGATCAATCCCTGCATTCAGGCTCTGTGCTCAGTGGGGGTGGGGGGGTCTACTTGGCATTCTCCCTATCCCTCTCCCTCTGCCCCTCCCCCACTCTCTCACTCAAATAAATCTTAAAAAAAGAATCTTATCAAGGAAGACATTATAATTTTCAGAGCCTTTAGTGTACAGGTTTTGTTAATGTCTTTCAATGATCTTGAGATATGTGGGGCAGATAGCAAGTTCCCATTTATCGGATTATCTATTGCCTCAGAGATAATTTACTCAAGCCAATGACCATCGAAGGGAAACACTCATCTTTGATGTGTGTTTTCACTATTTGTGTAGGGCAAAAAGCCTATAGAATGCTTTTGGAGTTTTGAGTTTAAATTTAGTTAAAAGCTCATTACAAGTGACTCATTAGTTTTTAGGCTGCTGTTGACTTGCTCAGTGGTTCTCAACTCTGTATATCCAGAAGAAATAGCTGTGGAACTATTCCTTCAAGCTTAAAAGAATGTTATTACCCCCTACTCCACTCCCCTAATTGAGTTTCTGATTCTTTAGTGTTTTTTTTTTTTTTTAGCTGAAGCAACTAAAGACATGGTAGATGAGAGGCACTGAACCAGAATAGGTAATCTGTTCATTAGATGCCTCTTCCTATTTCTGGACCTTTCTTAATACCCACCAGCTGTGTTGTGACGATGCCTCTCCATGGACCTTCCACATGGGTGCTCAGTACAGCATGTCCAACGAGTGGATTTTGAGTACTAAGGTATACAGAGTAGCAGCATTTCCTGCTGCCTCTAGCTCAACATCTTTTATGAGGTGGGTTTATTTTTATTTTCTGTGCTTTTTTGTGGGGCCGGAAGCCATTTGCCACGACCACTGTACATAGTCTGTTCCCCACCATTCTCTGCAGTGGTGGGAAGCCCAGCCTGGAGCACCTCCTGCCCACACATTTCCTGTCCCCTATCACGTGGAAACCATCTCTTGTGTTTTCTTCTCTTTGCAGCCTATACCTTTGGCCTCTTTGATCATACCCTTTCATCTCGGGCTTCAAATACTTTTGTTATGATGGTTGGAAAATACTCGACGAGGTCACAGAGGCCTGTTCCCTGGTTGTGGAGGCTCAGAGAGCTAGCACTGGCCAGTTACCAGAGGCTCGGAGTGTCTAGACTAAAGTTTGAGTGCTATATGACTTTGTAACTACACTTAATTTTTTTTTTTTTAAAGATTTTATTTATTTATTCATGAGAGAAAGAGAGAGAGGCAGAGGCAGAGGGAGAAGCAGGCTCCCCGCGGAGCAGGGAGCCCGATGCGGGACTCGATCCCAGGACCCTGGGATCATGACCTGAGCTGAAGGCAGACGCTTAACCGACTGAGCCACCCAGGCGTCCCACTACACTTAATTTTTAAAAAAATTACCAAATATCAAAAATGGATCTCTCCTGTGAGGTTAGGCAGCACTTCCCAGAACAAGGCTTCTTAAATGAGGAAATGAGAAAAGAGTAGGAGGAAGCTTCTGAAGAGCAAAATAAAACATTTTATTTGCTTACATTGAATTAATAAGAAGGTCCAAGTTTATTGCAAAACTTCTGTCAATGGGATGAAAAAGAGGTATATTTCCCAGCCCCCCGTCCACCCCCCCCCCCCCAGGCAGCCTGGTGTTGTAGAAAGCATTTTGCAAAGCAGTTTGCTTGATTGGAAAGTGTTGATTTAAGAATCCGTTCTGCCATTTATCGTCTGTATTGACCTTTTGTGCTGTCTCTAAAATTTAGCAAATGGGGCACCTGGGTGGCTCAGTTGGATAAGCGTCTGCCTCTGAGCCTGGGGTCCTTGCATCGAACCCTGCCTGGGGCTCCCTGCTCAGACGGGGAGTCTGCTTCATCCTCTCCCTTCGCCCCTCCCCACCGCTAATGCTCTCTCTCTCAAATAAATCTTAAAAAAAAGAATTTAGCAAATAATTAGGCACCTAGGTACTGCATGGGGTTATAAAAGATAAGACAGAGCCCTCGCTGTCCAGGAGTGAGTGAGCTAGCATTCAGTGTCTACCATGTGTCTGGAATGGCATAAACAGCCCTCCTGCTATTTATGTTTCCCTATAAATCCCATGAGATGGGGAGGTGGTGGTCCTTTCCAGAGGAGGAAATGGAAATTCAGTTTGCAAGTGTTAGGGTCTGAATCTTATTGCTGTCTTATTCCAAAGCATTTGGATTAGGCTTTGACTGCGATAAATAATAAAATAATAAGCATAGGGATAATAATACTTCACACGTTGTCCCAACAAAATGTAAGTGAGAGTACCTTGTTAATGTAATTGCTCCACAGTACTCTCATGGCAGTAATCAGAAACGCTGAGAATCATTTCGCTCATACTGATTTTCTCCCTCAGAGGCACGTCCAGTTTTACTGGCTTTGGGACAGGACTATGGCGGCCATGGCGGGCCTTCCTTTTTCCCCAGAGGAGAGAGACTTAGCTGGGAGTCCTCATTTAGGTTAGCTGTTCAGGCTTGCTCTGCTTTTTTAAATAACAGGGATGAACCACTTCGCTTTTAACTTTTTATTATCGAAATGTTCTCTCTCTCACACACACACACACACGCGTGTGCACACACCAGACTAGTAAAATAAACTCCCAGGTGCCCAACACTCAGCTTCAACAATTAGCAACATTTCCCCCCAATCTAGTTTCAGGCTATTATTTAGTAAGACACATCTGGAGGGAGAGCACCGTCTTTCTAGGACTCCATTATTTAGTTAAAAAATACCTGAATGCCTACTCAGTGCCAGGTGCAAGAGATACAGAGGTGATCAGAACAGACCAGGTGCCTCCCCCTCTGCACCCTAAATCCTAGCTGGGAAGAGAGCCAGAGTAGCACATAAATAGAATCATGTTGTTCTATGGGGAGTGGAGGAAACAAACAGTCTGAGGTGCTTGTAAATGGAGCTGGGGAGGGAGCTCCTCAGAAGCCGTGGTCAGGAAAGCCCTCTCTGAGACGGTGACCTTTAGGCTGAGATCTGACCGCTGGGAGAGCCGAGGGCCTGGCCAGCCTCGTTATCACTTTGCTAACTTGTGTTGCTGTATGAGTGAGTAGCGGAGTTGTGTGTGCAGAAAAGTGTTACCTCAGGGGACTAACAACTAAAAGTGCAGGCCTCTGCTTTGCCTTCTAGTCTGATCCTGAAGGGGGGATCAAGTAGGTGCAAACAGTCACAGAAGAGGGAAGGGACATCCAGGCAGAATACAAGACAGTGGTCTTGGGTGAGCCCAGAGACCCCAGGCCTTTCTGGCTCTTTCCTCTCTGATGGCAGCATCTGGAACCAGGTGGTACTGGGTGTCCACGGGGCTTTGTGCAAAACCAGGGGTTTTGAGTTTAGTGCTGCTGCGGGCCTCGTGCTCTGTGATCCCCCAGCAAAAGCCACTTCACCTGCTTCCTCATTTGTGAACGGGGAGATCCGGACTCTGCCTCCTGCTTAGGTTTATGGTGAAGATCAGAGGAGATAATGTTTGCTTTGGTGTCGAACAAGCCATTGGGCGGAAAAGATTCTAGATAAGGATGCTGCCCCACCATGTTGCTTGGTAAATCACTGGAATAACGGGTGAGCAAGGAGCAGTGAGGACACCCTAGAGTTTGCTAAAAATAGTGTCTTGAGGTCTCTGCTGGAGAGACGTCCTTTTTAAGGGTAACCCAGTTCTCCCTGATCAAGGCTGGAAGCATGAAATGGAGACCAGTTGCTCACCACTCTCTAAACCACATTCCTTCATCTGCTTAAACTCTCTTTAAGTCCTGCCAGCCTTGTCTTATATTTGTAGGCTCCTCCCTTAATATTTTCTTTTCTCCTCCTTGGCTGAATTGTGTTTGGGTGGTTCAGGGAAAGGTGGACAGACACTCTCCGCTCCCTCAGTGGGATTTTTGAAAGGGGGGATCGCTCCTGTGGACTCTATCGCCTCTGGAATGGAAACATGCTCCCCTTTCCAGAGCAAACAGGAAGACTGGGCTCTTTCCAAAGGTGGTGAAACCCCCCTGGAGCCACTTAGGGTGTTCTGGCCTTCGAGAAGATGGGCGCCCAGAGAAGCTGGCCCACGGGAGGGTGCTTATGCTTTCAGACCTTGTGTCCTGCGGGGCCTCCTGGGGACCTTTCTGAGGGCAGAGAGGCCCCAGCGGGTGAGAGGGGAGATAAGATCCAAAAGTGTCCGGGGTTGGGGATCCGGGAGCCCTAGAGTGCTCTGGGGCCAGAAGTGGTGGCTGTTGTCAGAAACGGCCTGAGCCTTGCCATTGTCTCTGGCAGGCTCTCCATCAAGCTCTCCTGGAAGGGAGCAAGAAAACGTGGCTGTTGGTGTGGCGAGAAGCCCCCAGGGCCATGGTGAAGGGAGAGGGGTCACCTGCTGTGGGAAACAGCACACACTAGTGGGGCCTGGGAGCCTGGAGCTGGCCAGAGCTGACCTTGGTCAGTGTGGTGGGCCAGCCTGCCAGCCTGTGGGCTCACCGTCCCTCTTCCCATGTATTTCCCTGAACATGTGCGTTTCCTAAGCTTGGACACTTTTATCCCTTTGATGGCATCAAGAGGAGGCAGACTACGTTATATTTTATCCACAGGACTGATGAAAAATTGGGACTCAAATGTTGAAGACTAGTGAGGGACGGTTCTCCTGACTCCTGCCGAGGACTCGTACCCAAAATCTGATCATGGAAAATCTCCATCATGCTAGTACAGTAATTGACGCGTCTCTTTCATGCCCACGTACTCACTGGACTGAGGACCGAAACTGTGTATTTAATAGCAACAGTACTTTATTGAGATCAAATTGACATACACCAAAATGCCCAAGTCTTAGGTGTCCATTTTGACACATTTTGAGAGGAGTCTACACCCACGTTAACTATCACCCACATCAAGATACAGATAATTTCCACCACCCTGAAACTCTCCTCATGCCCTTTTCCAGTCAATCCTTTTACCCCAGAGGCATCCACTGTTCTCATTTCTATCACTGGTGATTAGTTTTGCCTGTTCTGGAACTTCATCTGTGTGGAGTCCTACAGTTGTACAGAGACCATCCCCAGAGCCTGACACAGGGTCTGGCAGGTGGCAGGAATGCAAGGTGGAAGA
>NC_138377.1:65236469-65292885 GCF_054177405.1 Leptonychotes weddellii
TGATGATGCTGGGCAGGTAGTGTCCCCTGCCGCTTCCCTCTATGGGAGGTGCTAGGATCACCCAAGCTCTGGCATGCAGCGCCTGGCAAAGGGCAGGGGCTCCGTTCGCGGAAGGAAAGTCACCCGCCCTTTTATTTTCATCTGAAGGAGATTTCCCCAAGTTTTGGGGGCTTTCCTTCCCCAGAATAAAACGGACTAAGGGAAAGAGGCCTTTTTGGTGGAGCGCTGCTGCCCCCAGCTGGACGGCGGGGGACACTACCACCGAGCGGGACGTGCAAACCCGGCGCGTTTTCCGCGTCTCGGGTTCTGGTCTCAATTCTGCGGCTCCTTCTTTGCCTCTTGGTCTCCCGCGCCCTGGGCTACTGGTCCCCGAGAGGCAGATGTCTGTCCGGGCCATCACCCGGCACTTCAGCCTCGGCCTGGAGTAAGGGTCTTCCTCGGAGAACCAGCCAGCCCCAGCTGTGTGTGTGTGTGTGGGGGGGGGCAGATGTGGCCCCCACACCTCGGGGGAGGGTGGGCTGGACGGAAGCTTTGAGGGCCTGCCCGGTATTAAGCAAGTGTTTAATCAGGTGTGGTCAAGGTTTGCTCTTAGGGCTCGGTTCAGAGGAGGGGCGGGGGCGGGGCGTGCAGCCCCTCCCAGCTCCCCGTCTCCGCGTCGCACCTGCGGTCGGTGGCGGTGTAACGGCCCAGCCAGCCTGGCCCAGGCACGTGGCCTGGGGCGATGCTATCTCTAACTCGGTATTTTTAACTCCTCTTTGCAGAGGATGTGGCTTCTGCGGGAGAGCTTCAAAGGGTGCCCCCTTTGCCCCGCGGGGCCACCATGACGTCATGGAAATGGGGAGGGGAGGCCCTAAGCCCCCAAACACCTGGCGGGAAGTGGGAGACTTTTTCCACTTCCTGTCCTACTTCTGGCTACTGACTCAGTGTCTGACCTGTTTATTAATTTCAAAATATAGCTCTCCGGGTGATACTCAGAGGAAACCTTATGCATGTGTGTGTGTGTCTGGGTGAAATGAAGTCTGGAAACCAGGTGGCCTTCCACAAAGTCCTCCAGGGTCAGTGCAGGTCAGTGCGCTTCTTAACAGAGTGACCACCCCCGGCCCCACCTGGCTGCTCCCCAGGTCCGCCCTCAGTCAGGAGCTCTCTGTCCCACACACCACTCCAGGAAGTAGGCTGCAGAAGCGCTTTTAAGATAGGACATGTGGGGAATGTGATGTGACCTTTGGCCCCTGACCTTGGAATGGTGTCCGACTTCCTGGCGCCCAGGGTACCATCCTCCAGACTCTATTGGATGATTGCCCGCCCGGGGGCTTCATTGGCCAACGCGCCATCACTCAGGTTTTGCTTTCCCTGATAGTTCTTGACAGGTTACTCTTAGCTCTTGGCAAAACGGTGAAATGGTGGCTCGCCCAGCTGACTCCTCTACTCATCTCCATTTTCCTTTCTCTTATGCTCCCCCCACGGCCCCCACCAACTTGGCTTCCTTCCCAGTGCCTAATGGCGCTAAGTATTTCTTTGTTCATTTGCTAGTTAAGTGTCTGTTAAGCATCAGCGGTGTGCCAGCCATGGGCTAGGTGTTCCAGACCCACGGATGAACCAGATACATTGCCCATCCTGGGGAGTGCAGAGTTGAGTGGACTTTCTTGCCAAGGTATTGATAACTAAGGTGGTATCTGTTAAGGCTTTCCATGTGACCCACGGGAGTGGGATTTTAATGGGCAAACCAAGAAGATAAATAACCCTTCAAGACTCAGATGACTGCCTCTCCAATGGTGGGTCATGGCAGAGGGGGTCACTCGGTTGGAGCTGAAGACCCCACCCCACTTCAGGGTGTTCCTGAAGCACAACTTGCTTAGCCCCCTTCTCTTGAGGGGACAGTGATTCCAATTACACTGAGGGGGCAGGTCTCTGGGTGTAGTGTCAGAGAATCTTCTAGAATCTTAGAACTGGGGTGGTGAGAAGTCATTTGGTTCATTCTTTTGCCCCCAGGGCTGGCCTGTGCTTAATTAAGCTCTTCAGGGCAGGAGGGTATCTATCCAGACAAATCCATTCTACAGCTGGCCTTGGTGACACATTCCCTAGTGGGACAGAGGACTTGTCTCCTTGAGGCTGGTCTCTGTTCATGAGGCCTGGGCCTCTCCAGGGCTGGGCCTTTGAATGGATGTGATGACTGTGTCTCAGGGTTTCCTCAGCAGCCTCTTCCTTCCGGGCTGAGCAGTGCTTGGTGCCTTACTGCCCTGAGGGGCTCTGCTGCTGTGACCCCAGGCCCAGGGCTGACCTCCTAGGGTGCACAGGAACCCTTTGTCTGGGCCTCCTCGTAAGGGTATTTTAATCCCCTCTGACACCCTAGGTGGTGGTGGGGGCAGAGGTGAGAACAGAGTGGATGAAGAGGAGGGGAGTCTCTGTATCACCCCCTCAGCACACCCACTTGCTCCCTGTCTGCCCTCTGACTCAACTCTAACTGCCTTTAGGCTTAACCGCCTTAGCCTTGAGGGAACGTTCTTGCTGGGATCGAGGAGCCCTGGTTTGAGATGGAAATGTCTCAGGGGGTGTGCTGACCCTGCTTTCCAGATGGCCTCCTATGTGCCTGAATCCTTGTCACCCTTGGCTTGGGCTGGGCCCGGAAGGAGGAACCCTTGCCCCCTCCGTGGGTCTGGGTGGATCCCCAGCCACTGCCCATCACCTCATAGGTCCTTGGGTGGCCTTTGGGGTCCATGACTCCAGGGCCCTGGCCACTGAGGGCCCTGGGATGGCATGACTCCATAAGTTCCCCTGGCCTCCTCCCAGGTTCTTGGAGGGCTTTGTCTTTAGCCCCTTCACTGCCTCCCAGGGTCCTTGCTCCTGTCCCCTGCCCTCAGCCCCCGTGTCCCCTTCAGCCTCAGCATCTTTGCTGCAAACTCTGAGGAGCAGAGCTGCCTCCCCGGCCACCCACACATCCCTTGCCTGGATCTTTTGTATCCAGACCGAAGTGAATTACTACTTCAGGAGGAAAGAAAGATAAACTTATTTGCCTTAGGTTTTTGACGGTTAATAAAGGCTTGCTCTATTAACCCTCCCAGGGGCATTTCCATTTAATAGGGGGAGGAGAATGCTTTAATTAAAAGAAATTCCCAATGGCAGGATCTCTGGCATCGTGTCATTGGTGAGGAGGCAGTTTTCGGTTTTCCGCAGGGGGCAGAACCTCACCTTTGGGAAGGTGGTACCTGTCCTCCTGTGTGTGAGAGGGACCCGCAATGACGCGGTGTCCTCTGTGGCTGTCCCCTTTAGTGATTTTTATTTTTTTATTTTATTTTTATTTTTTTTTAAGATTTCATTTATTTATTTGAGACGGAGAGAATGAGAGAGAGAGAGCACATGAGAGGGGGGGAGGGTCAGAGGGAGAAGCAGACTCCCCGCCGAGCAGGGAGCCCGATGCGGGACTCGATCCCGGGACTCCAGGATCATGACCTGAGCCGAAGGCAGTCGCCTAACCAACTGAGCCACCCAGGCGCCCCCCTTTAGTGATTTTTAAAGGGACGTGCACATAGGCTACAGATGAGGGGGCTCAGCGAGAGCTGAGGATTCCATGACCGCCCCCCTCCACAGAGGCCACAGAACCAGAGGGGCATGCAGCCTCTCAGTCTTAGATGACATTTTATAGACGGTAACCCTGGAGCTCATGGAAGGGAGGGACATGCCCAGACCCCTATTGAGCTGGTGGCTCTATCCCCGTGAAAAGATGCAGGCCTGAATTGTAGCTGGGAGGATTTGCAGATTTCTGGCTGATTCGGTCGGAGACAGACACACGCGTGAACCATAGAGGTGTTTGGGGACAGGACCCTCCCTTCCCTCTGCAAATCGGTAAGCCCTGGGCTTGATGGCAGTAATTGTGAGGAGGGTGGCTGCCTCTCTGAGGGGTGTTCCCATCAGTGGCCATGACCTCAGGAAAGGCACTCGGGCTCAGAAGAATACCAGGGGCCCCAGGAGGCCCTACGTCCTGTCCGCTAGGTGAGAGCTTAAGACTCTCCTTGGCAGAGTCCCTGAGCTTGAGGGGAGAGGATTCATTTCTTATATCCAGGCTGGGGGGTGGGGAGTAGGAAGTCTGGCTAGTCTTCAACCCCTTCCCCTGCTTAGACTGGGCACCTCAAAGTTGGGGCATTGGGTTGGGACCCAGGCAGAGGAGTGGTGGGTGGTCTCCAGCCATGAATCTGTGGGGGCAATGCACAGTTTCAGCAGGAATCTGGTCTGAGAGAAAAGGCAAAGGAAATGGTCCCGGAGGGCAGGAGACAGTGGGTGGCATTTTGGGGATACTTGCTGTGTGGTCTCCGTCTGCCAAATTTCCACTGCCAGTCCTGATCAGTCATGGGCATGGCCTCCTGCTACGGGTGGCCCAGTGGTGTGGCAGGAAAACGGAAGAGCAGGGACCTTAACTTTTAAGTGGATTTGCCTGGCCCCCAGCACAGCCTTCTAAGTGGAATTTTTTTAGAGGTCGTTCCAGGAAGAGGTTGACTTCAGCAGCTTGTTGAGTTAGGCTTCCTGAGCGACATCAGGACAAAAGCCTTGGTTTCTTTCTGCCCAGCCAGGGATCAATAGCAAGGCGAACGTGACCCTGACCAAACCCAGTCAAACAGGAGCACTGTCCCGGCTCATTCATATTGCCTTTAATGAAGCCATGGGTAGCAGAATATACAACGTGGCTCAGACACACAGCACAGCAGGGCCTCCACAATAGTTTCCCCCACATCTTGGGGGAAAAAGGGTGATACATATTTCCTGATGAACACTGTTTAAAAAATATAAACTCCTCACAGCGTTCTCCGGGAGCTAGAGGCCAAGAGGGCCCACCGGGGATCCCTCACCCCGGGGACAGAAGAGTTGATCTCGGGGGGGAGGGCAGCGCATCTCTCCTTAGCAGCCCCCTGCCTTTGCCGGAGCGTCCGGCCTGTGGCAAGCAGCAGTGTGGGAACCGAGGGGGTGGAGGCAGTGTTCGGCAGCTCTTCAGCATCTTGATCATGACTATCGGGTGGGAGCCAGTTGATGGCCATTGCCAGTGGGGCCAGAGAGTCAGAGGGAGCCTTCTTGTCCACGGGGGCAGAGAGTCTGCCTCTCTGCTTGAAGAGGGGGGAGGGGTAGGGTGGGGAGTCGGGAGCGAGGGGGTGCCGGGCTCTCTCACGGTCTTGGTGACCTGGGATGAGGAAGAACAGTGGTTAGGCTGGATACCGAGGAGATAGGACAGCTAGGGACGTGGATGGAGATGCCTCTATTTATAGAGTTCTAGGAGCAAAGGGACACTGGAGTTCAGTTCTTGTGGATGGTAGTGGGGCAGGATGCACCTGTCGGTAGGATGACCAGGGACACGGGGAGAGAAGGGTATGGAGATGCTAGCTGGGATTAGGGCATAATGGGAGCATAGTATTTTCGCGTCGTACTGGGGGCAGAGGACATGATGAAAGGAAGCAGGGGTCCCTCTGGGTTTTGCAGTGAACAGGGTACGATAGAAGGCATGGGCCTAAATGAGTCTGGGTCCTGCATTTCTCTTATGTTTCCACTCCTGTGTGGGTGGCCCTTGCTGTGACTTGGCCTCAGCGTCTTTCTTTCCAAAACGAGGAGAATAACAGCTGTTCCTCCTAATTCGTAGGGGAGACATGGCTAACTGAGGTGCCTCTTGTCCCCTGAGGAGTCCTAGCAATGTTCTAGGCCACTGTTATCAGCAATACAAACCCCTAACCAGAAAAAGTGGAGGAGTTTGGTGGGCCCCGCTTTAGGACCTAAAAGCAAGAGCCTGGGGACCCACCTTGAGACCCTCGCAGCCCGCACTCCCACCTGAGACGCCTGCTCACCTCAGCGGGACCATAGCCGCAGTGTCATGAACAGGTTAAACCCGGCCACTTTCAGGAGGAGGATGCGCAGCCCGATCATTAGCAGGTTGTGGAAGTTCAGGTTCATATCTGCAAAACCAAGAGGTTATCGCATGTACCCCGGAGGTCTGCACAGCCCCTGTGACCCACCCATGGTTTTCCCCAAAAGGTGGCTGGAGGGTGGGCTTTAGCTCCTGGCCCACCCCTCCCTTTGAGCTTGGGTGTATATCCCTTCCTAAGCAGATCTGTATATTCCTCCAGGGTCAACAGTATTCCATTTCAAAGGAAAACACCAGCTGCACTCAGTCCTTATTTTATGCTGCATCCCTCAGGAGTGGGGATGGGGCAGGGCTCAGAACTCATTGTAATCCCTTGGGTCTGGGTCTCTGAGTGAGAAGCTGGTGCCTGGACCCCAAGAGGGACAATTCCGTGAAAACAGCTCAGATGGAAATGGACGGGCCCAGGGCAGGGGGCCGGGAGTGGTGGGGATCCTGAGAGACGAGACCCCCGCCTACATGGATTCTGCTGCTTTTCTTGAAAGAAGGCAGGACCCCAGCTACTGCTACAGAGGGAACATGCCCTTGGGAGGAGCTGGTGAGTTCAGGGCTCTGCATGAGCCAGTCGGAAATATCACAGCTGGGTTATGGAGAAACTCTCTTTGGTTCTCCAGAGCCCTAGGAGTGATTCATGGGGTCTAGGGAAACTAGAGACTCATCCTGAAAGTCCTTAGAGGGGGAAAGAACATTAGAGATGGTGAGAGGAGCCTGGTTGATTCAAGAATGTTCTCGTTCTTCCTAACTTCATTCCAGATCCACATATCCCTTCCCCCCTCTCCTATCTAGTCAGGGTGATTGTGGGTACATCTTGAAGCTGGGATAGACCCCTCTCTTACCTGTTTCAAAGCTTTTCTCTATCAAAGTGGGATTACAGGAAAAGTCTAAAAGGAGAAACAAAGACATTTTCTTAGAGTTGAGTGTGCTGACTCTCCCACGTCAGACCTCCTAGGATTTGGGCAGATGAGCCTCTGTCTACAGGCTTTCCATGCTCTCTCCTTGAGAGGTCTGGAGGGGACTTGTCACCTGTGGACCCCTGCTGAGAGAGCCACTGGCTCTGGCTTCCAGGGACCACTCCATTCACTTCATGAACACTGGTTGTGCAAAGTACCTGTCACCCGACACAAGGCCACAAGGAACCATCAGACACACAGCCTGCCCTTGGGTAGGTTCCAGTCTGCAGTCTGAAAGAGGCAGTAAGACACCACACAGTGACAAGTGCCATGAGGGGTGTGGATGCTTTCCTGTGTCCCACAGAGGCTCCACCCCTGCACTCCAAATTTGTTCCTTTGTTGTCATCAGCTCAGTCAATGGCGCTGTCATTGACTCAGCGGCTGGGGCAGAAAATCCAGCCACCTTCCTTGATCTCCTCTTTCCTTCGCACCCCTGCACGGTTCTCCCTTTGAATCTGAAATCGTGTTGGCCACGCAACTGCCCTGCTCCCCGCTGTGCGGGCCGCCATCATCTGTCTGCTGCAACAGCTGGCCTTTCTGCTTGCACTCTTGGCCCCTACAATCCATTTTCCACTCAGCAGTCGGAGTGCTCTCTGAAAAAAGTAAAGTGGATGTCATTCTCCTACTTAAAAACCAAATCGGTAGCTTCTCATTGGACTTAGGAGAGTGGCTGCCCTGTCACACCCTAGGAGGCCCTGTGATGTGGCCCTTCCCCACTTCGTCCATCTCCTGTCCTGCTACTCTTCCCCTTCTCGCTGTGCCCCTAAGTCAGGCCTCCACAGGCTCCCCCCCTACCCTCGGCCCGGCCGCTCCCTGCTTATCCTTTAACTCTCATCTCACCTAGCATTTCCCCAGAGAGCCCTTCCCAGACTCTCTGTCCCTAAGTTGGCTGTTTCCTCCACCCCCAAGTTAAAGCACATGTTACAGTCTGAAGTTCTCTAGATTTCTGCTTGCTGATGGACGGCCTCCCCCAGCTACAGTGGAGCTTCCTCAGGGCAGACCCCTCATCTGATTTATTTACTCCTCCACTCCAGCACCTGGCACGTGGTATATGCACAACCAGTGTTCGCTGAATGAATGAACGACTGGGTAAGGTTGGATCTTTGGCAGAGAGGCAGAACCAAGGGGAGGTATCTCGGAGAAGGGCATTAGATGGGGGCCTGGCAGAGAAGCGAGGGGCAAACAGCCTGAGCAGAGGTAGGGAGGCAGGAACTCAGGGCGGGTGAGAAGCCAGTGCCCTTCCCGCCACCTTCTCCCCCTCTGCTCTTTGCCTAAGACATTCTGCGACCCGCCAGGATGGAGCGCACTGATGCTCAGTAACGAGAGCAGAGGGACTTTGCTGACAGTGGATGAGGCCGAGACCACCCATCAGAGCAGCTTTTATTTTTTTTATTTTTTTTTAAGATTTTATTTATTTATTTGAGAGAGAGAGCATGAGACAGAGAGAGCACATGAGAGGGGGGAGGGTCAGAGGGAGAAGCAGACCCCCCGCTGAGCAGGGAGCCCGATGCGGGACTCGATCCCGGGGCTCCAGGATCATGACCTGAGCCGAAGGCAGTCGCTCAACCAACTGAGCCACCCAGGCGCCCATCAGAGCAGCTTTTAGATGCCAACCACCTGAGCTCCCGGAAGAACCGGGTGTCTCCGAGTGGGGAGACTCGGCTTGCACAGGCACTGAGGCCACACTCACCGGAGCTGGAGTAGAATTCCTCGTTGAAGGTACCGTTACATTTCAAATCGGTGCTGCTGCCCCAGGCCAGGGCCCCATTGCTCTTGGAATTCATCACCTTCATGTCCAGCACCGTACTGTTCAAGCCGATCACCGTGGGCCCCTGCGGTTGTTGCACATCGGTTTCAGAATCAAAATCGGTGAACAGGCACACTGAGATATTACTGGACTTAGGGCCTCTCAGCTGGTACACAGCAGGGTCAGGGTCCTTGACATCTGTGGGCCAAAAGAACCCAGGTTAGGAGATGCTCATTTCCCTCCTTGCCCCAACCCAGGCCTGAGGCCAGATGCCAGTGATGGGCAAGAGCAGGGCTCCGTGGGGCTGGCAAGTCACATTCTCAGGCTTTAGGTGGGAAAGCACATTCTGGAAACCAGTTGCTCTAAGTGGACTGGGAGTCAGGGCCAAGCATAAGCCACGAGTCCTGGCCAAGAGGCCAGGCTCTCAGGGAAGGCTCTCTGCCTGGCCCTGCCTGCAATTCAAGGAAACCAGAAATGCAGGGCTACTTAATGATACTGTTCATTCTTTTACTTAATAGGAACTTCTTCAAAAGCACAGCGGGACTAGTAAGCAACAACATTGGTCTGGCAGGACAAAGCAAGCTTAGAATAGAGGCCCAGCAAAGCAAACCAGATGTCTTGGAATCAGGGGTGGCCTCCCCCAAATTAGGGTGGGTATGGACAGGAATTGGAGGTTTATTATCGGCTGGTATTAAGATGGAAGATCGGTCACATTACCAGGAGATTTCTCATTGATAAAAGTTTTAGACAATAAATCAGAACACCTGCATCCCAGTCCTGGCTTTACCATTCACTAGATACAAGGCCTTGAACAAGTCACATCAGCTCCCTAAGGGTCACGAATTTCATCTGTAAAATGGAGACATTGCCTCCTCCACCTTCCTAACCAAGTTATTCTGAAAATCAAAGGAGAAGTTCCTCTCTATAAAATTATGTTTAACAGTACTGAACAAATGAAAGTAACTGCAGCTCTTGATAATACCAGGATATTGCCATGATAATGTGCTACTGAGTTATATACAGTCCATTTCTACTCTTCACCCCCAGGAAGCAGGGGCTGCTGGAGGCTTTTCCTTTTGCTGAGAATCATTCTTCAGTATTTCTGTAGGATTTTGTGTTTTTAATGTAACTCTCATTGTTTATTCTTTCAGACCTCCTGCCTTTAGAAGAGGAAACAGAGGTTTGCTGGGAGGGTTAACACATTGGGGCCACCCAGAGAGTTTACAGCAGGGTTGGGACTAGAGTTTCCTGCCCCTGTGGTTCTCTGCTCCCACAGCTCCCCACCCTGCATGCAAAGTTTCTCAGGCCAGGGGTGTACCTCACTTGTGAGGCCAGCCAGGGTGGCCTTGGCAATGCAGACTTCCAGCTGGACCTGAAACCAGGGACATCAGCCTTTGGCATGGCCTTGAGTTGCTGAGTCAAGGCATCCCGAGGGTGTCAAGTCAAGGGTGTGGGGCTGTCTCTGGAGCAGAACAGGGGTGGGTGATGGTCCCATGTGAGGGACATCCAAAGCTCTGGCCCCAAGGGATACTGCCTGTTCCTTTCCAATGTCCCCATATCTGGGGCTGGGGGTGGGGGTCTGATATCACTGTGGGATAAGGCCCTTGGGCATCAATCTTTTACAGGGAAAGGAGAGACGGGAAGCCATTATGTGCCACCAGCATACCCCAATGGGTTTGTTAGTCCTCAGTGGGAGTCACGGGTGGGACTGGGAAGGGGGATGTGGAACGGTATGAAAGTGGTGAGGGAATGTGGCCTTGAGGAGAAGGCAGAGGATAAGGTGCCACCAGCGCAGTTTGGGCTGACAGGGGAAAAGGGGTTGTGGTGGGGGCCCGATGTCCAACTCTGAGTCCTGGTTAAACACTCACTCAAGTCCTAGAGCCAATAAGTGTCAGGCTGAAGAAGGTCTAGACCACGCTGTCCAATATGATAGTCTTTAGCTACATGTGGCTATTTAAATTAAAACTAACCCAAATGAAATCAAATTAAAATTCCATTAAAAATTAAAACTTCATTTTAAGAGCATCGTAGCCGCCATATTGGACAGTGCAGATTGACAGAACACTTCCATTGTCCCAGAAAGTTCTACTGGACAGCATTGGTCTGGAGAGAGCTATGCCAGAGAACATGAGATTTTTGAGGAAAGGGCTGATTGTGGGCCTTAAAAGCCATCTTTAAGTCTGTGAGGTGGGGGGTGACTCCATCAGGGAAAGGCCAATTTTTGCTCAACTTCGCTAGTGAGAGATCAACATGAAATAACAATCAACGAAGTCAGAAGACTTGAGGTGATTTTCGCTGCTCTCAAGTTTTGTTTTTACCAAGACTGCATTCATTTTGGGCTTCCCTATCTGCATTTTTGCTGTTGTTTCTCCTGTCCAGCTTCCTTACCTCTGATTTCCTCTCTTGCTCCCCTCCGCTCCCCCTTGTCCCCCCATTCTCTTTTTCAAGCTCATCCTCCAAAGTACTTGTCTAAAACCTAGAGCTGATTGCACCACTTTTTGTTCAGAATAATTCAGGGACTCCCTAGTGCCCATAGAATAATGCCCAAATTTCCTGGCATGAAATTCAGGGGCTGCCATGATCTGGAGAGCTTGAATTTTTTCTCTCAAGTCCTTTATGTGCCCTAGATGAATAGAGCTTCACCTGCTTGCCAACATGAAGAGTTTTCAGATGAAGGTCTCCTCATCCAGGGCACATAAAGGACTTGAGAGAAAAAATTCTAGCTCACCTAGTGTCTGCCGTATAGCAGGTGCTCAAGAAACAATTGTTGGATAAATAAATGGCCTAGTAACCATCAGATTTGCAAAATTCTTGCTTATCAGAACTTTTTGGTAAGAAAAGCTGGGTACTTATTCTTAAACTTGATTTTTTTTTTAGCCCCTTTTACTTCCGCTCCCATGTACCTCTAGCACAACCATCTCTTTTTGTCTGAAGACAAGAAATGAATCACTTTTAATTTGGAGGTCTTTAGGGGTCCATCTGTTAGAGCCCTGGGAGGAGAGGCATCCTGTCCCATCTTAGCAACACACATCCTACCACTGATGACATCTCAGAAGTTGCCTTAGCAAGACGGGATCAAGTTTTCGATGCAGAAGTTCAGCTATGCTAGATCCTAACCTTTCATTTTAATTCAAAACTGACCACAGAAGCACATGTCCGAATGTTCTAGTGCTTTGGATGCATAGGGGCACAACAGTGATTGAAAGCTTCCTTCCCACAAAATCTGTGCTTTGTAAGTTAGGTACTAGGAACCCAGAAGTGTTCCTAGTTAGCAACACTGACTCTGGGTCCCACTGAGCCTCTGGTGAGCATCAGGAAGCAGTGAGCCTGGGCGGACTTACCAGGAGTTATGGAAACTCTGGTTCCTTTGCCAAATTGCAACTGAGAGGCAACACCTTCATACCACTGCTAAAGTCTTCATTACAGAAACCCTTAGGTTTCCCCTCCTCTGAGGGATGGGGTAACCTACCTTGTAGAGCCCATTGAAGAAGGAGAAGGGCGGTCCCTAGGACATGAGGTGTCCACAGAAGGAGCTGGCCCCCTTTCACATTCACATCTGGTCTACATTTCTAAATTGGATCCCCAGTTTCCTAGTGGCTGGCCTTGGCCCTAACTGTCTGTATTCTATTGAAGGCTTTAGGATTCCTTTTCTCTATTGTCTAAAAAGACATTTTATTTGCTTTTCCCTGCATCCAATTTATTATCAGATGTGTTTACTTAGGCCAAAGTGCACATACCTTGTTCACATCCAAGATCATGCCTTCTTTCTTGTTGTTCCTTATGCCTGAAAGTCCCCTTCTCTCCAATCTTTGCCCATACAGATCTTACTCATCCTTCAGGCCCAATGAATCCTTTCTACTGCATAAAACCTTATCTGTCTAGGCCAACTTCCAGCCGTAAACCTATTCCTCTGAATCTCTATTGTGCCTATTGATGTCATCAATTTGTTAATACTAAAATAGTTTTCAGCTTGCTAAATTTATAATAGTTATGTCCCTTTAGCTAGTTTTTATCCAATTTAGGAATAGGTCAGTCATCTTTCTTAGACTTCTTTGCAGTCAGTCTCTTTTAGAGTGATGGCCACATAGAAGGCATTAGAAAATATCCATTGAGCGATTAAAGTAAAATTTTAATGTGTTTGACCTAGAGAAACACAGATTTTCAAAACTGATAGTGATGCGTTTCCCTTTCCCAGAGGCCTCTGTAAGACAATTCATTTTAACACCCACAGTTAGCCTCACCATAGTAAGACTGATATCCCCAAGGAAAGGAATAGAGACACTCACTGGCCCATGGGATTGCAAATGGTGCCACCTGGGATAACTCACCAGCTATTACAGACACTTGGGTTCCTTTTCCAAATAGGAGTTTGCCCACAATTCCTCCAGTATTCACACTGCAGGTGACACCATTACAGAAACTCACTAAATCTACCTCCTGCTTCAATAGAAGTATTGATCTCCTCCAGGGGACAAGAGAATCACACTTTCTAGAGTTAGACCTTCTGCTCTTTTGTGTTGAGAATTTGGTTGTTCATCCCTTTTCCTTTTGCCCTATCCTGCTGTAGTATCCTGGGTTAGAGGTTGTGATTTCAATAAACCAAGAATTCAGTAGCACACAACTCTGTTCAGGGCAGCAGTATCTTGGATCTTCTCATGGAGGGTCCAGGACTACAGGCTTATCACTTGCCTCATGATTCCTAAAGTCTCAGTCTAAAGATGTTTCCCAAGCATCGAGTGCTGGATGGGAGAATTTTCTGGGGATGGGTGGAAAGAACCACTTGGGATCTTACAGAAGAAAATACTTGGGCTCAACTTAGCATCCTGGACGAAGAAGAATCAATTGTTAATGTTGACTGTTGCCCCACTTTACTTACTTGGCTGGACACTCAGTCTGGTCCCTGCTCCAAAGATTAGCACAGTACTCTGCTGTATCCCCACTGCAGCTAAGACCTTTGTAATATCCTTCCTGACATTAATCTACTAGAACCCGCCAGGTTCTGAAAGCACCATCCTGCAAGTCTCCCTGAGTCTTCGTTTCTTAGATTTTCTATTTCCCAGGGAAGCTGTTCCCTCTCCCCATTACAACAGTGTAAACCTTTTATAGCAAGGCCTTGATGAAGACAAGGAGAATAATAATAATGATGAAATTATTATTGGAAAGGCTACCATTTATTAATTACTTGCTATCTGCTGGGCGTTGTCTTATGTTATTATGATGTGGTTCTTGGCATTTTGCTATTGAGGAAGTAGAGACTTTATTAGTTAAGAGAGGGTAGAGCCAGAATTTTGCCCAGATCTGTCAGCCTCTCAAGTTTGCTATGAACCCCACACCACCCTGCCTCCGTGCCTTGATAGGTCACATCATGTAATTGCCATTCAGATAGGGGTTGGGCTCATCTTTACCCTGGGAGAGGTTCAAAACTCTACTAAACTCCAGAGGGGAAGACTCTGGGAGCAGGTGTCCCCATGCCACATCATTAGCCGAGACAAGGAATGCTGCTGTTACCTGCAGCAATAGGCAGTGAGAGAGAATTTGGGTTCGCCATTAAGTCATTCCTTCCCCCCAAGGGCACGTCGCTAATTTCCTGAATGTTCAGATTATCTGGGGCTGATACCATTGGCTTTGCTCGAGAGCACCGAGTATCTGGAACTCTTTTAATGTTTCCGTATATTATTCTGCTCAGGCTTTCATTTACTCAGTTGGCTCTTGGCACTTCTGTCTTTAATATGAGAAATGGGAACATTTGAAGTCACCAAGAGAGCTTGTAGGAATTGGAAAACGTGTTTAATATTCCCGAGTTTGCCATAAATCATCGCCTGTTTTCTCACAGACAAGCCGACAGTTACCTTTGTCCCGGACACGTGCGTGGTCAATACTCACATGGGTGCACTGTCAGCCTAGTCCCAGCTCCAAAGGTCAGCTGACCGTAGGTACCAGACAACACACAATAGCGGGGTGCTTTACGAGAACTCTAACCTGAGCAGGGTCTGCCTTCCTGGGGCAGCCACATCTCCTATCCCTACTCCAAATCACTCCTTCTCTGACACAAGAGAAAAATCCGGCTCACCCAGTCCCAGTTCCTCAGCTTTCGGTGTAATTAGCCCACAGACCTTTCCCTCACAGCCAGCCTTGAGCTGGTCTGGCCTTCCTGGAAGGTGGACACGCTTTTGGGTTCCATACTGAAAGTGAAGGAGGAAAATTGGAAGAGTCTGAAGAAGAGCCAGGAATTAACTGGGAAATGAATCTGGAGGGGGACTTCAGAGCACTGGCAATAGATGGCAGACCTAGGGGAGGGCTAAATCCTGGAACGGCAGCCTGTGCGAGGCTCTTCTTTTAGAAAGTGGTTCTGTGATTCCTTGAGAAAGAGAGAGGCTAAAATTGCCATTGGAATATTCACATAAAAGGCACAGCGAGGACTGCTTAACTCTGATGGTTGTGAGAATTAGGAGTGAGTTATATACGGGGCCCCAGAATTTTTTTCTCCAGAAATTTCTAAGATTAGGGTTGACATCCATATGGGGAAAAAAAATCTCCGAAGTTTGAGAGGGGTTTAGACAAGTACTTCTTGACAAGAGTTTCACAGAACTCTAGTCCTTCTAAATTTTTCTACAAAAAAGAATCTAAGCTCAAATTAGTTTGGAAAGTGCTGTTATACTGTATACTTGACAAGGCATTATTAGCTAATTTTAAAGGCTCCGAGAAGTCCTGCAGTAAAGAAATCCAGAGCTTCTCAAACTTATTTGATCTAGTAATCTTTTTTTCTTAAAATACTCATTAAGATCTGTGGAACATATGCAGGTTTGTATATAAATATAAATATATTCCTTGGAAGTCCGTTTTCTAGTTCCAAGAATTTAAAATTCCATCCAAATTTTAGCCTAATGTTAATCCTTAAGTTTTCTGTGTTCTGAATCTGTTCTCTTGCCTACTTCTGTGGACACGATTAGGGGTCTCATTGATTCTGATTATTTCTTTCTAATTATCACAAAACAGCTTCATTCTATTCGGGGAATTGCTCAACATGTAGTCAGCTGTAGAGTGAATTCTCCTGCCGCCATCCGGAACAGCTCGAGGGCAGGTACGGATGCAATCAACGTACAGGAATCACAACGCTTCAACACTTTGCAAGGTTTACCTTCCAGAAACACTGGCAACTTTAAAACCTTTCCCAAATGTGAATTTATCAGCCTTCCTTCCACCCACCTTCCTACACACCTTGGAGCTGTGTACTTCAAAGAAGATTCTGGTCCTAGAACAAATGGAGTGAAGTTTCCTGGGTGGTCTCTCAAGTGGAGACATAGACTTCCTATGTTTATCAACAGACGTTTTTTCTTTTTCCTGTTAAAACCCATTTGTGCTGCTTTCCTATCACAGGCATTATGGTTCTTACATGCATCTGAACTTTGGTTCTTGAAAAATATGATGGGTTTCAGGCTTTCCAAATGCAGCCTGAACAGACGCATGGGAGGGAAGAGGCTTTGCTAAAGTGCCCGAATGAACAGGTAAATACGGAGGAAGTTTTCCCCAGAAAGATGGGCTGTCTCTCCCCCATGTGCCTTTGGATGGATTCTGTAATCTCCCGTTTTGAAGTCTTTGACAACTCTCTCTGTTGGGGAATACTTGCTACTGTCTAAAGCAACATGTTCTGAACAGTTACTAACCCTCCACTTGGGCCTTCCTTGACTGCCCTAGCCAGAAGGCATTTTTTCAACAGTCGTATTTGCTGACCCCTCTGTGCCAGGCATTGGGCTGGGCTGTGGAGGTGTAAGGATGAAGGAGAGAGGGTCCTGGTCTCACCGAGCTTATGGTGCGGTGCAGGATGCATGGAAGTACCAGGCAACTAAGCTAGGAGGTTGGGCATGCCTTCCTCTTTGTTCCCATTGCAACTTGTATGGATCTCCTCTACAACATGGTGACGCTGTGCTGAACTGTATGTTTATACGCCTGTCTACCTGCTGGGAGATGCTGGATGGCAGAGAGTCTGCCATCTTTCCTTTTTTCCTTCCTTCCTTCCTTCCTCCCTCCCTTCCTTCCTTCCTCCTTTCCTCCTTCCCTCCCATCTAGCATAGTGCTTAGAATGTAATAGTTGGCTTAGTAAATATTTGTTGAATAGAAAAGACTTCTAAATATTTTAATTCATTTTTGATGTAGTCCTGCTCTCTTTTACTAGGACTATCTCATTTCTCTTTTGAATTCTGTACGGTTCTATTTTCTAAAGTTTTTATTGCATTATTTCGGCTTTAAGCTCTTCCTATAGCTCTCAATTAGATATGGAGTTTTGTGAGAGTGTGTCCAATGGCCAGTGTCTTTGGGAAGTTTAATTTCCCACCTTTCATGAAAACTCGATATATAACAAAAATGTATTTTTTGGCATAATCAGTCATAATTTCTTTTCTGATAAAGACCTTTCATCTCAAAAGAATCTAGAAACAGCAAAAGAGTCTGTCTCAGTAATGATGAAAAGGCCCATCCCCATGGGCAATTTCTAGCATTAGAAAATGAACCGCTATTGAGCCAGTGGCTGGAAATTAAAATTTCAAAACATTCAAGCCTCATGAAGAAACATGAGAAATTGGCTCAGGAAGTGCAGATTCATCATCTAAGAAAGCAGAGTAGGGACCTTCCACGTCTTTGGCTAGAGTCTCAGGTCAGGCACTTACTTGGATGCACCTGCAGTCTTGTTCCACTCCCAAAAGTGAGTGCTCTGCCACCCATGTCCGCACCATGGTATCATCCAGTACAAATACCTGCCCTCTGCCACCCAGGGTGGCTGCCCAGTCCCCTTATGGGTTTACAGCATTCCCTCTTGGGAACAGAGCTTTTAAACAGCCTGTTCCTAGGGCACCTGCGTGGCTCAGTCAGCTGAACATCTGACTCTTGATTTCGGCTCAGGTCAGGATCTCAGGTTTGTGGGATTGAGCCCCGCTGTGCATGGAATCTGCTTGGGATTCTCCCTTTCCCTCTGCCCCTCCCCTCGCTCCCGCTTGCTCTCTCTCTTTCCCTAAACAAATAAATACATAAAATCTTAAAACAAATTAAACAGTCTGTTCCATGGTTTTGATGATAAATTTCTCTTTCCAGTCACTTCGTGCCCAATAAACAGTCCTTCTAGGTTTCTACTTCCCTCCCTGCCATCCCTGCATCCTGCCAACCCAATTCAATGACTTTACTGATCTCTTCATTAATGCCAAGCCCTGCCTCAGGGCTGCCATGATCACCATGGCAAGAAGGCTCAGGATGGGCACAGCAAAGACCAAATAGTGGCCTCCGAGGTCTGGGGTCTTCCTTCTCAGAGTACGGGAGGGTGGCGCTAGCAGTGAGTGGCATGGATAACAAGAAGACAGTAGTCAGATAGAAGTCAAATAGATTTGAGTTCCACTCTCTCTCGTTCCTAGCTGTGCGATCTTGGGCACATTACCTACGGGAAGCCTCTGTTTCCTTATCTGTAAAGTGGGCATGATGCCAGCTACCTAACAATAGGATGGAATTGAACACTGAATGAGAACTTAGTGAAAGACAGAGAGTAGTCACTGGTACATGGCAGGCATTCAGTCAATAGTAGCTAATAATGAAATGATTCAGCAATGCTCTACACTAAGGGCAAGACATGAGGCTTCTTGCAGCTCAAGGAGACCCATCCCTGCCCCATACCCCCCTCCAGCACCCCTGGGTGCCCCACCCTGGCTGGGGTGCTCTCACATAGGGATAGGTATTTCATGGATTCGGGAGAAGGTGTGAGAGAGAGTCTCAGCCATAGGGTTGAGGGGCAGGGTAGACCCCTTAGTTGCCAAGGAGAAAGTTCTGCTTCCGAAACTGAACCAAGAGTGAATTGTTTTTTCCTCAAAACTTGAGGATTTGTCTTCTGAAAGCACCGTGCAAAACCCTTGTTCAGCAGAGTCTCGACCATTTCATTAGACCCAACACCCTGATAAGTTACTCCCAGACAACCAAGGATTCTTAACGACGGAGCAGACCACATCACAGACTCTCATTATTACCATATCCTTCCATAATCTATTCCTGTCTACAAAATTTCCCTTATCGAAATGATAATTTCTGTAATACTCACAGGGATGAACAACAAGCCTGGTCCCTCTTCCAAATATAAGTCTGTAGTTCCCTTCTGATACACACAGTGAGGAAAGCCTTTGATAAAACCTGTCTTATGTGACCACCCTCTACCGACTGCCCCAGTGGTGTTGGAGGAAAAAGCCAGGGAAAAACCACTGGTGGAAGCTCTGAGAGTTGCAGGAAATCTCCCGCAGCCCCTGAGCCTTGGAGTTGAGGTGGGGGGCTGATGGGAGCCAGTGGTGGGGGCTGGAGAGTGCCTCACCCTCCTTTACCCAGAACACCCGCACTCCTGTCAGCAGAGCAGTGGGGAGCAACTTCCCAATACCACCACCACCCTGCCTGCCTCGCCAGCGCTACGGGTCTGACCCCATTACTCTCTTGTCAGATACAAAGGGCTTCGGACAGGCTCTGAGGCTGGAGGGCCCAGGAGGTTTGATGCTTTTTCTTGCTGAATGGAGCCTGTCTACCTCCTTTTCCTGAAATACTGCTGTTCTGTCTTCCCCCTTCCTTAGCTCTTTAGAACCACCCACTCCTAGGCTTCTTCCTGCGTGAGGCCCAGGGGTTTGGTCCCTGCATTTCCCTGGTTCCAGGACAGACTTCGAGCCGGATCCAGGCCCTTCCAGTGATTGGTGCTAGGCCAAAATATCCAAAGCTTTTTGATTCCTTTTTTTTTTTTTTTTTTTTTTAAGTAATCTCTATGCCCAACGTGGGGCTTGAACTCATGACTCTCAGATCCAGAGTTGCATGCTCTACTGACTGAGTCAGCCAGGTGCCCCTGATTCCTTTATTTCTAATGCCCTGCATTCAGACAGGGCCTGGCTTTTATGAAAACATAGGACAGGGAAAAAAAAATCACAAGAATTTCCATACAATTTTTGAAAGATGGGAGAACCAGAGACCATGCTCCCTACTTCAGAGATGCGAAAACTAAGCTCCTGGAAGGCATGGCCTGGGCCGAGGTCCTGAACTGAAGTGGGAGCTCTGCCCTCAGCTTCTGGCTGGCACGTGCTGCTGGCCTTCAGCTTACCGCACTCTGGGCTTGAGGGCCATGTTAGCAAAGAGCTGTGAGGCTCTGCTGAGCTCAAGGGTGGGAGTGAGGGGCTGGGGCCTTGCCCCTGCCCTGCACTGCCTACCCCGTGTGGCCCGGGACAGATGCTTGGACCCTGAGCCTCTAGATTCCCCTACAACAAGGGCAAGATGTCTCCAAGGGCCCTTCCAGCTCTCCCGGTCTGTGGGTCTTTGTTCAGTTTGAAACCCAGCCTCAGGGAAAAGCAGGGCAGGCTTTCACAGAGGATGGGAGCGGGGTCAGTGGAGATGCCGAGAGAAGCAGAGGGCAAAAGAAACAAGGGACAGGCAAAGGTTTGGGACAGTGACTGTCTAAGAACCTTAGGTGTGGCACTGATGAATGACACTGTGTCCACTCCCCGCCGCCCCATGGACAGAAGTTGTCCAGCACTGGGGGTAGGCCCAGTGGTTGGGGGTGGCTGGAAGGGACTCACTCGTACAGGAGGGCCCCAGCTCACTTACTTGGTATGACCATCACTTGGGTCCCCTTCCCAAAAGTGAGTCTGTTCCCATAGCCACACTCTGGGTAAGTGCATTACAAAAAGGTCCTGGTGTTATGCACCCTCTCATGGAGGACACACAGCCTTCTCTGGAGCTCTACAGGCTGGGGGCCTGGAAAGGCTGATCCTCACGTTTTCCCTGTAATGCCCACTCTGAGCCTACCTAACGGGTTTGGCAGCAAACCCTCCCCACCCCTTTTCCTAATCACAGCCATCAGCAAACACAGCCTCCAGCTATTTCTTCTCTAGGAAAAACAAAGCCTTTACAAAAGTTTGTGAAAACCTGCCTCCTACAGTGGCTGGTGGGTATATTTCTAAGGATACCAGGCCGGGGCTGGGGGGTGGGGGGAGCATTTTCTCACCTCAGCTACCACGCCTGAGAAGAAGGTACCAGTTTTTTGGGGGACATATGCAAAAATGTATTTTTCCCTTTGCCAGAAAGAGTATGAGCAAGAACATTTCCTGCATGCCGTGCTGGGGCACATGCTAAACCACGCCTCAGCGGGACTCAGTCACCTCTTCCTCTCCTGGGCTGAGCAAGAGTCCTGGTGACTCACGCCTCGCTCACTGCCATTTCTGTCCTCACCTCACTCAAGGATTCTGCCAAGGGGGCTTTTTGTCCTCAAGAAAGTCAAACCAGATAACAGACATAAATCCTTTTCCAGAAACACACGGGTGGAATCATGCTTGGTCTCTGTCAGGGCATGTGGACTGACCCTTGTCACCGCTGTCCTGTCCCCAGCCAGCGGGGTCCCTGCCAGGCCCCAGGGCGTGTGCGGGACCATGTACAGTAGCCATCTTCGCACACTCATATCTGCATTGTTATTGGACTTTTAATATGTAAGTGTTGTTTCCCTGATGAGACCAGAAGTTCTTGAGAGCAGGGGCCATAACTTATGCTTCTTTTTTTTTTTGAACCAACTATGGTCCCTGGCTTATTGATGATACCCAGTAATCATTTAATGAGTTGAACTGATTTTTACTGGGCATAATTATTGGGACAAGGAGGCCAATTTTGGGAGAGGCTGAAAGCAAAGTATACTCTGGGTAAACGTAAGCTTCAAAATCAAAGTGCTTAGGCAGGAAAAAAAAAAATCAAGCAAGCATTTCTAAGACAGATAATAAGAAGGCAGTATAAAACCCCAAACATTGTGAGGTTTGTATTGACCCTCAGCAGAGAGGGGGCAACTGAATGAACAAGCAAGTTACTTGATTCCAGAGGAAACACATTTTTCTCTTGATATCTCGACACTGATTCTCCTTAAAGGTTAAAAAAAATAACATGGCAGAAAATATATATTCTGAGCTAGCGGCATTGTTATGATCAATAATAACAGAACAGTAGTAGTAATAATGATATTCTGTTATAGACCATGCTAAATGCTACATATAAAAATGTAAATCCAGTACTGGAGGTGGGTTTACACATTTCTGGAGATCTGACTTACTTGGGCTGATCAAAAGTTGGGTGCCAGTTCCAAATACGAGGTTCTTATAGCCTGTGCTCACACTGACATAACTCTATACAAAATGGTACCCTGTAACTGAACCCTAGTCTGGGATTCCTATGCCACACAGAGATCAGGTACCAAGCATGTTCCTGCATCTGTGTGCATGCACCAGAGTGGGAGGAGGCATATAATTTTACTATTTAACCTTCATTTTCCTAAGACCAGTGGAAGATGACAAGAAATAAGGCAGAACCCAATAGGAGATCCTACAGTAGATTATATAAAAAATGTTGTGAAAAAAAGGTCATGAAATTTCAGGTTGAAAAAAGTCATTCATATAATTACAGACTTTCAGTTCTAGCCAGGACCTAGGGTAGTTTTATCCATCCACACTTACTAAGTGTTCAGGACGTGCTTCTTGCATTAATGATGCTCATGGATAATAATGCAACACTATCATTGCTAACTTACCTTCTTATTTAAATAGCAAACAAAACCATGCCCAACCCCTCAAATAAACAATGAAAACAGATGTCCCTCAACTGTAATCCAAATCAAGATATTTCATAGAACTTACTTGCTTTAACAAATAGTCTTGTTCCTGTCCCAATTTTGAAGCCTGCAGTATTTCCCCACAGTGATTTGTGCTATGACAAAATGGGCCATTTCCTTCTCCTTCCATTTTTATACCACAGCTTAGGAAGCAGGCCCAGGGCGCCTATGGGAAGGTGCTAATAATAAGGAACACTTTTTTTAATACTTCCGTAGTAAAACCCATTTGGTTTTTTTTTTCCTTTGTTGAACGTATCTCACACCTCCTACCAGGTTCACCGAACACTAGTCACTATTCTATGAAATCCGGGGACCGGAATCCCCAGGTTTTAGTCCCAGCCCTATTTTTCACTGACTTTATGATGCTAGACAATTCAACCAACCTCTCTGAGTCTTAATGTCCTCATTAGAAAAACAAAGAGCTCTCAATTAGATGATACCTAAGCTCCCTTTCAGAGCCGAAGTTCTGTGATCCAGCAATGTCCCAAAGCGCCCTTAATGTTGCATTTTCTATAACTCACGCCTGTGTCAGGCACTTGCAGATCAGCTACACTGGTGACTGGTCTACCTGGGGAAAATACAAGATATGGCGAGACAAAGGGAGAGTCAGGACAAGGGAGTGGTTGCTTGGGCCAGCTCCTCTGTCTTCATGGGGGTAAATGCTCCCAGTAGCCCTTGTACTTTTTGCCTCTTCATGAAAAGGGGAAGAGAATCCTTTGGACATTTGGGGCATTCAAATCAAGATCTCCCAAAGCTCCATCTCTAAGTCAATGGCAATATTTAAGAATAGAAAAGATAAATTCCATGTTTTTCCTTACTCACTGTGATTGGCATTGTCTCTCATTTCTAAGTGAGCCCTGGCGCAGGGTTTATGACAGAGTGTAGTACAAAGAGCAAGGCTTTGAGATCAGGCAGACAGACCCTGGTTTGAATCTAGATTTTTCTACTCACTAACACTGGGATCTTAGGCAATTACTTTTCTGGGCCTCAGTTTCCTCTTCTGTAAAATAGGGATACTGCCCCCTGCCCCACAGAATTGTTTGAGGATAAACAATACCATATGTCACATACCTAGCATCGCATCCACACATCCTGAGAAGGTAGTCACTCTTTCTATGTTAAGTTAGATTACTGATTAACAAGATTATTTTCTTCAGGGTTATAGATTTGTTTATGAAATAACCATAAGAGTCTGCACCCTTGAGTCACACAAACTCTCGGGTGGTATGGGAGTGAGGTCCCAGAACCACAGATTTTGAATGCTTTGTCCTACTCAACTCACACTGGAGGAGTCTAAGGCACACAGAGGGGCAATAACTTGCTCAATGTCACACCACCAGCTGGGGCCAAGTTAAGAACTCTAGACTGAAACCAGAAGCCCTGGGCTCCTTTCTCTGTACTCCACGGACTCTTCTCGAACAACGTGTGGTGTAAAGGGATACAATCTCTGGAGTGAATTTGGTATAGCTTATTTGGGGCATGGATCAAATGACCTTGAATATTCCCCCGCTCCAGTTTGTCTCTGAATCAATGGCAGTGGAAGTAGAAAGGGTCCATTAGATCATGGCCATGCAATTTTCTGCTCTTCTAGCTTTTCCCCTCCATCAGGCTCCATTTAGCTCACTTCTAGTGCTAAAAATTCTGATGTTAGATGGAGCTTCTGCCAGCCTCCTATCTCGGGAAAAGTCTTAATGGTTGGCTAAATTCCACCCCAGAGAAAATATGCTTGTATAGTCTTGGAATACTTTCACTCATTTCTCTGGGTGCCACCATTCTTAATACATCAGCACTAGATATAGCTCATTATAAATAAGACATAAATGATGCAAATGACATCTCCTTTTCACCCGATCACTGTCACCAGAAAACATTTTGTAGTTACTGCTTACTCAGCTCTACCTTCAGCTAGGAGCCTGTCCCAAAGGCCAGTTTGTTGTTTCTCCCAGTCAGTACCACAGTGTCTGATGCCTGTCCTGTCACCTCTTTTCCTGATTCACCCTAATGAGTTAGAAAGCACTCAAGATTTCATATAGCTATTTGACTTATTCGTAGGAGAGAAAAACACCCCCATCCCCCCCGCCCCCCGTGGAATAAATTCATAGGCTGCTGGTGCTAGGGGGCAGAGAGGTCATGCAGACCTGCTTCCCCATTTACAGGAGAGAAAACTGAGGCCCAGAGGCCAGAGATCTGTCTAAGTTCCTCTGTTAGTTGGTAGCAGAGACCAAACACAGGTCTATCTGATTCCCAATCTAGAGTTTTCTCCCTCTTCACCACGTCCTGAATGTAGTATGGTATTTACTTCATTTCTTCTTCCCTTGGCCTGGAAACTTGATTTCCTTGGGTGCTTGATTTCTAATAAACAAGAGTTCTGAAGCACCTACTTTGTAAAAGGACCATATTAGATGCTTCCTGGGATAGAACGAGAGTCTCTGCTCTCAAGGATCTTTCAGTTTTAATGGGAAGATCTTCTCAGTAATGAAAGATTCCCATAGATGTATGTGTACAAGATTACACAGCTCAGTTTGGGGTATGGAGGCTAAGAGGCATGGGAGGGATGCCTGGGGAGAAACTACAGCCAGGCTTCAAACAGGAATCCGGGCTATTTCCGAAGATACCAGATTTGTCCTAATCATCTACGGTGTTCATCTCTGCTCCATTCTGATCCAGTGAATCGTTTCTACTGTTATTTCCAAGTTTGCTGTTGCTTATTTCATTTTTTTTGGCCTATTTTCATTTTTTAAAAAAGATTTTATTTATCTATTTGACAGAGAGAGAGACAGCGAGAGAGGGAACACAAGCAGGGGGAGTGGGAGAGGGAGAAGCAGGCTCCCCGTGGAGCAGGGAGATGCAGGGCTCGATCCCAGGACCCTGGGATCATGACCTGAGCCGAAGGCAGACACCTAACGACTGAGCCACCCAGGTGCCCCAGGGTATTTTCATTTTTAAATGTCCCCCACGAAGGCTCTGTCTTAAATTCATAGGTTGACTGATAAAACAAGGATGATGCATCCCTAAGGTAAAACGCATGTAAGTACCCGTAGAAGACTTTAACCAGAGAAGGGGAAAATAACGGCAGGATGGGGTCACCGTTTACCTGGAGAGACTAGAAGTGTGGTCCCCTTCCCAAAGGTGAATCTGCTGTATCCTACATCCGCACCATAGCAAACACCCATACAAAAATGGCCTATAGTGTTGGGCTTTGCAACCTCTGATCTACTTAGGGAAGGGGAAAGAAAACCATCATTTATGGAGAACCTATTACATGCCAAGCAGGTTACAACCTACATATATCACATTACCTCATTCAGGCCACAACTGTGCCATGGGCTCAGATATTATTTCTCTTATTTTAAAATTAAAGAACAGGTGATCTGAGGCTGAGCAGGTTGAACCAGCACTGCTATGAAAGACAGAAATAGCCCAGATGCACGAGACATTTTAGCACAGGACAGGTAAATCTTAGAGGAGCTACAAGAGAAGAATCCTCCTCTTTGTCTCTTTTAGAGTGAAATTACAGCTGCATTGGGGTTAATTCTCCTGCTAGAACCAGATGTCAGGACTTTAGTAGCAGTGATCCCAAAAAACTCCAGCTCAACCTCCACGACACAATCATTTCTTGAGACATGAAGACACCTTGTCCTCAATCTTTCCCTTATCCTTCTGATACGCTACTCACCAGGCCTGACCAGCAGTCAAGTCTCATTCCCAAAGATCCATCTATAGCCTCCATCCTTCCCACACTGTTTCTTAGTCAGCCCAAAACACCCACAAGTCCACATACTCTTCTCATACCCCAGACCCAGAGGTAGGGCCCTTTCATCTACAAAGAGGGCTCCATCTTCACTTTCTTTTTATATTCTACAAAACACATAGGCCATTTGACTGAAATTTAGGCATTTATTGTGCAACACTTAAAATGAAGTCTCTCTCTACCACATCTCTGGGTCTATCACCGTCAAAGTCATGATTTTCAACTCTATTTATCTAACAGATAAATCTAGTCCTTCTATTGTCTCCATTACAGTTACCAATTTTTATTTTCCTGCCATAGTGTCTCTCCTCATTTTAACTTCAGTCAATCTGAAACTTCATGGACTAGCATCCAGATCATTATGAGTGACAAGCTTCCTGTTCCCTCTAGTCAACTTGTTTTGTGGGTTCAATGGCAGCCTTGTTACTTACTCAAGTCCTATTCTGCCTGCAAAGGCTGGTGTCCCTCTGATTAAAGGACACCCTGTCTGCTTCAGCTCTGGTAAAAAACACTTGTCTTCTCTTTAGTTCTTATCCTTTGCATACCTACTGTTTTCCACTGGCCTCACAAATAATATCTTGGCTTTCTCTTCTATTGAGAAAGAACCCAACTCAGATGGAGCAATACTATCAGAATGTTAAAGGACAGCTGTGGTTATCCTTCTCCCATCTCTGTATTTAAATATTCTGAAAACAGCCAGAAAAGGCCTATTCTAGCCCATCATGTGCTTTGAATGTTACGATCAGAAAGGAGATGACATAAGGAAAGAGAAATGATTGGTAATATAGACTTACTTGGGGTGACTTGGAGCTTTGTTCCGGTTCCAAAGGTAAGCTTTTGGCTACCCCCAGAATTCACTGTAATTCAGGCCTTTACAAAATCACTTCCTTTCTCCTGCCATTTACATTTGGGTAACATTCGAGTCACTGTACTTCAGTAGAAGAGAGAGTTGTTTTTACCAATGCCTATGGCTATAGATCACACGAAAATGGCGATTATATTAAGAACCTACATGTATATTCTACATATATAATTCCTTGAAAGAATTATACTAGATGACCTAGCCTTTTCTTTTTGTTCTAAAAACAAGTATTATTTTACACGTGCATAGCATTTAATAATTTATAGAATACTTTCAAATACATTATCTTATTTTAGTTTTAAAATTACTTATGAGGTGATACTAAATATTTTCATTGTACAGATGAAGACATTGTGGCCCAGAGGCTCTAATCAAACCAGACTTAGAAGAACTGGCTCGGCCAAACTTTCTGCCTTTTTCTTTAGGATCAACTCTCTGACTGGGCTGTTTCAGTCTGTTATTTTTGGTTCATCTACATAACTATTTTTCTCCACAGCTAGATCTTCCTATCCTCTGTGCCATTACTTTAACATTTCTTTCTACATCAGAATGCACTTAAGTTTGCATAAACCATTAATTTCTTGACACTTGGGCCCTACAAATACTGCAATAAGTTCAATGGGCCTCAGTAGCCACATTAAGCTTCCGACTTTAGTGACATATTGTCTCCTTACTGGGTTTTACTGATAATCGTGTCCCACTCCCAAAGATGAATGTGTTCTAAACCACAGCACTGTGCTGCCTGACAATGCCTGAGCTACCTTGATAATAGATTAATGTGATTAGCATGCATCTACCCTCCCTCATGAGCACTCTGGCTGGGATTCCCCCTCTTTTATCCCTGGAATAAAGACTAAGCTTTGGAATTAAGTCCGTGAAAGCCTCTTTTCGGGGCATAATAAGAGTGATGTAGGGGAAAGCCTGAGTAGAGTCCTTCAAATATTGATCTGCAAAATTTCACCAAGTAATCTTGTTTTTTACCAGCCAAAGTTTATCAGCTCTGATCCCCATTTTTACTTTGGAACCAACACCTGCACACAATCTCATTTTACCAGTGGTTAGCAAATTGGTTCTATCCCTGCAGGTAATCTTTCTTTTATCATTTTAATTTATTTAAAAAGTTTTGTGAGCATGGAGTGGAACATGGGATACGGCTGGAGTATTGGGGATGGGGACAGCATCCCTTTTTTCCTTTTGTTTTAATGGCTTTCATCACTAAACACCAATACTCATTGAGTTAAAGAATAAGGAGACATTTAGTCCCCTGTGTGATAGAAGACTGTAGGGTAAGCACAGGCATTATAATCAGTAAAAACCAGGTACTTACTGGGGCTCACTGATATCGTGGTTCCCTTCCCAAAAGTCAACCCACGTCCTACCTGGTAGGCATGGTAAAATGAGGCCCTGCAAATACCTCAGGTACCCACTCACCCTACCTTGTTTATCACCATAAACAACAGACTCTTGTATTCTGTCCTTATTCTCTGCAAGGAACTCAGTGGGCTTTCAGCGTTTGGGTATGCAATAACAAAGCTCCCTTACTTTTCGAGAAGGAGGCTAGACGGTGGTAGGTTCTCCACTCGCTCAGTACCTAGTCACCGAACACCTTTGTGTGTCAGGCACGGGGGACACAGTGGAGGGCCAGTTGGACACCATTCCCGTCCACCACCAGTAGGTGCTCACAGTCCATGGGGTGACACACATAAACAAATCCATAGATAATATCATGTCAAGTGATGGAAGTGCATGAATAAAATCAGGCTGGGCAATGGGATAGAGAACAACCAGGCGGCAGCTGTGTTAGGTGCCTTGTTAGACTGGCCGGGCAGGAAAGGTCTCTCTGAGGAGGTGATGTCTGAAGTGAGATCTAGGCATGGAGGAATTAATCCTCACCTCTGTTGACAGATAAGCAAACTGAGGGCTTGAAAGGTCAAAGCCTGGATCCAAATCACACAGCGTCAACCATGGGCACGGACGCTTAGATCACACCTGCTCTCCGCTGAAATACTAGATCTAGTTCTGCCATGTGAATTCCAGGTTAGAAAAGATAAAGCAAGACAGGGCTTCTTCCAAAGTGGCTCTGGGATGTTATCTGGGTAACTGGATGCCAGCACGGGCCATCGAGGGCATCAAGGCTGTGAGAGGGTACCAACCGGAAGAGAAGGCGTTGGCATTTCAGAGCAGGTTTTTCTGATGGAGCTGGCCACTGACATGAAGAGACTTCCTTCATTTCAATTAAAGAGAGAGAGGGAGGCTCTCTCCATTCTGCATTCCAAGTAAGTTGGCAAAGAATGAAAACTATTACCTAGCAGAATGAGCTCTTATAGTTAGGATGGGAAAGGCGCAGACAGTGCTCTGCTCCCCAGTAAATCTGAATAAATTGAGGACATGTGGAAGTCCACTGAGATTTCCTAAAAAGTTCATGACATGTCTCATTAACTAATCAAATTCAGAATACATGGCGATACTCACTAAGATCCACCTTTACCGTGGTCCCCCTTCCGAACACCAACTTCTGGGCGCTTGAAACACCACAGTGATCTATGTCACCACAAAAACCAAAGGGTGCTTCACTTTCAAGCACAGCAATCTTCTCAGGGTTCTCTCACTTGGTTGAAACCCAACTTAACAAAAGCACATATTTAGGTAAACTCAAGAAAGGTCTTAAACTCACATACTTTTTGGAATGCTGGGAAACCTCAGAAACCATTGACTACAAGCTCCCAAACTCTCAAATTTGTCTCTTCAGTGATCTCAGGTTTTTGATGATCTCCAGGGACAATCCTGCTCACTAATTCCCATGTTCTATTTTCTCATAATTGGAAGGTTTGCCTAATAGGCCAGTTCCACCCTTTCTTTGCCATAGCTGAAGTCTGTTAAACTTGTTTACCCTCAGACTTACCCTCCAATGGAATTTTTCATAAAATCTGACTTTTTAAAAGCTATGAAGCATCCAACCGCCCACACTTTTCAAAGGATTTCACATATATTATCCCATTTGAATCTCACAAAATCCTTTGAGCGAGGCAGAGCTGGAATTATGATCTCCGTGTTACAGATCAACTAGGCTTAGAGAGTTTGAATGGTCTTCCCATGGCCACAGAGTTGGTGAGTGGCTGGGTACACATTGTCTTTTGGCTCCTAGTTGAATGCCTTCATGATTTGTTTTGTACATATTCATGTATTGATCCCATCACCTTGCCTTTCAAATATCCTTTCCTTTCTTATTCCTTTCCCCATTGAAAAAGACAGTATCATCAGCAACAAAAATACTTCTCTCCCTACCACCCCTTGTCTCCTGCAAAAACCCCAAGCAAAGCTCCAGCTCAACTCTTTCTCAGAGCAATGTTTTTTCAATCCTCATACGCTTTCTGTGAGCTGGGAGATAAGAGCTACCAATATTTCAGTTGCCTTAATTGGGAAAAATGAGGGCCCGAAGAGATAAATCAGAATGCTGGTTATAGAGGTTGCAGCCTGGTACAGACAGCAATATATTGAACCTTAGAAAACATGGGTTCTTGCCCTGCTATTGTGTCCATGTTCAAATCACTTAACCACTCTGAAAAGAGAGAATCACACCTTTCCACCGTCCTCTGCCCCTTGAGACAATCAGATAAGAGATGGGAGGAAATAAGAAAAGTACCTTAATTGTTTTCCTTCTCTTAAGAAAATGGACTCTAGAAAATATCAGGGTAGCAATATCTTTTTTTTTTTTTTTTTAGATTTTATTTATTTGAGACAGAGAGAATGAGAGACAGAGAGCATGAGAGGGAGGAGGGTCAGAGGGAGAAGCAGACTCCCTGCCAAGCAGGGAGCCCGATGCGGGACTCGATCCCGGGACTCCAGGATCATGACCTGAGCCGAAGGCAGTCGCTTAACCAACTGAGCCACCCAGGCGCCCGGGTAGCAATATCTTTTATCCACATTGAATTTTTGCATCCATATGTGCTTATGCATAAGAGCAAGACTAAACATTTTTTTTTTTTTAAAGATTTATTTATTTGACAGAGAGAGATAGCGAGAGAAGGAACACAAGCAGGGGGAGTGGGAGAGGGAGAAGCAGGCTTCCTGCAGCGCAGGGAGCCCGATGTGGGGCTCGATCCCAGGACCCTGGGATCATGACCTGAGCCGAAGGCAGACGCTTAACGACTGAGCCAGCCAGGCGCCCCAAGACTAAACATTTTTTATTTTATTTATTTTTATTTTTTAAAAGATTTTATTTATTTATTTGAGACAGAGAGAATGAGAGAGAGAGAGCACATGAGAGGGGGGAGGGTCAGAGGGAGAAGCAGGCTCCCTGCCGAGCAGGGAGCCCGATGCGGGACTCGATCCAGGGACTCCAGGATCATGACCTGAGCCGAAAGCAGTCGCTTAACCAACTGAGCCACCCAGGCGCCCAAGACTAAACATTTTTAAGGCAAGTTTGAGACACATTAATTTCGGCCAACACAGCACATTAATGGCTAGGCTCTTGCTTCAATGTTAGAAGCAGAATTGTGGCTCAAGCCCCAGTATTCACTGGGTTTGACTAACACCCTGGTTTCTCCTCCAGAAATTAGCTTCTTTCCTGTGGTGTGGGTCACATGGTGATTTGAGGCCCATCAAAACCCACAGGGACCAAGGAAATCACACTCTTGACACACTTGACACATACACATACTTGACAAAGGATACTTCTTACAGCCTTGACAAAGTGTGTGTGTGGGGGGTTGTGGTGTTTAGGGTAATCTTGCTAGTGCTGTACCTGCTTTATAGAGCTGGAATGCCCATAAGTGGGCACATATTTGAGTCTAACCCACTCATATATTTACTTACTTCTCTGCTTTGGCTGTTTGGACCTAGATCTATGAGTGAAGATAATAACTCTCAACCATAGCCTTGTTTGGGGGGCCATTTGACCATTTTTAGCCTACAAAGGAACCTGAGAACAGGAAGTCCTATAAGCCATGGAAACCTTTTGGATCGGGCTGTTCATGTTTCCAGAGTGGAAATGCTGATAAACACAATCACACACAGGCATGCACAGTAGGGTCTCTATATTCAATTTAGTGCCCAAAGAAGATGCCAAAGAGAGGAAGGGTACATTAGTGGGTCCATCTAGGCTCTGTGAGCTGCTCTGCACAGTAGATCAGCTCTACCTTCCTTGGTCCAAGTTTCAAACCCAGACTCCCTCTAGCTATTCTAGAGCCTCCACTGGTGAGGCTAGTGTTAAGGAAGAGGGTGAGGAGGCTTCTTGGGGAAAGTTCAGAGTGTGATATAGAAGTCATTCTTGATAAGAAAGGAGTATAGTAGTCTACGGAACTTCTAACAGGGAGATGACCAAGAATCACAGGATGCAACGAAAATAAATCTTGCAAATCTATCTTCCAATATGACATGCCCATTCTAGGCCAAGGGTCAAATCCTTCCCCAGTCATTGGGTATGAACCAAGGTGTGTGTTTTGAGAGGCATCACACTGTAGTGGGATTGCCCTCTTTTGCCTTTGGTGGTGATGAACACAGTCTGCTTTTAGATTCTCAAGTTCCTAAAAAGGACCCTAGGTCATCTTGACCTTCCTTCCGCCTTCCCATCCTAGTCTACCCAGGAAGGAGGGTCCTCCAGGAGGGGCAATACACGTGTTCCCTTAGTTTTAAGACTAAGGGAATTCATTCATCTTCTTTTCAATTTCTTCACAGGAACGTTTCCCTGGAGTAGAAAACAACCCACTTACCAGGCCATACAGTTAGCTGAGTTCCTTTTCCAAAGTACAGCTTCCCCAAGGCTGAGCCTCTATCGACACAATGCTGGCCCCCTTTACATGAACCTGGTCCTAATGTGCCCCAACTATTCTCTCCTCTGCCCTGGGGGTAGGGTTGAAAATCCACCTCTATCCTCTTTAAGTGGCTATAAGTCTTTTCCTTGTGCAGCCAGCAGTCTTAGCTGGACGGTCAGTCATCAGAGGCTCTCTCTCAGGGGACAAATGCTCTTTGGTAACAATAGCCTTCCCACCTGCAGAGGCCCCTCCCATCAGAAAGCAATTACCTGTCCTTTTGAGAGTGTTTAAATTGGAAGGAACTTTGCTTCCTTGGCCCTATTTCCCAGTATAAAAGATGCTCACTTACTTAGATTGACATAATGTTTGGATCCCTTTCCAAAGCTGAACTCGTGAAAACTTTGATAGACTAGATCTGCCCTCTGCAAAATCACCTCATTTCCCTCATTCAACCTCTGGCCCTCCCTCCAGGCATTTCTTTTTTCCTTCCTGATATCCCCCTTTTACTTTCCCATTTACTGCACTGGGAAATCATACCCCACCATCTTCTAGGCTTAAAGAATCCCAAATAGCCTTTAGCTCATGAATAATTTGATGACTTTTTCTTCAGCTATCAAAATAATAAAAATAGAAGGAATGGGCCTGGCTCACCTTTTCATCCTCTAGGCTTGAATTCTGGGATCTTAGCACTTAAGAGTTGAAAGGGAGCACAGAGGTGATTTGTTCCAATAGCTAAAATGGTATAGAAATCCCTTCTCTAACATCCAGTGCTTAACCATAAGGACCCAGCATGAAGACCTCCAAGGAGAGGAGCTCTGCACTTCACAAAGCAGTCTTTCCACTGCAGGGAGGTTCTACTTGTTCAAAAAGATTCCATAAGAGGTTGAGACGCATCTCCTTTCAACCACTGGTTTTGATTTTGCCTTCTGTACTAACCCCTTCCTCGTCTACGTGGCAGTTCTTCAAATATTTGGAAAGAGTTCTATCTTGTCTTAATATAGTCCAGTGACATCCTCTCTCACTTTTTCTTTAGGGACCTGAGATAGTTTCAGATAGTTAGCTTGATTTTTATCTGACTGTGAAGCCTGTGCCCTCAACAAATTTATCATTGTGAAGGTGTACCTGATGGGGAGAGCCATTCTGGGGTAGAAGAGGAGGTGAGGAAGACAAGTGAAGTGGAGAGCTTATGATCCTAATGCAAACCAGGGAAGCTTTTTGGAATTTAGTTACTGACCATTGAGTTTCCCAGGTAATATTGCCCATGATCATAGCCACCATTTTATTTTAAAATTATTCTGATTTTTTTCCTTCTTACTTACTTGCTCTTACAGTTACTGTGGTTCCTGCTCCAAAAATGTAGTTGTAGTTATCACGGCCACAGTGATAGGTGTTCCTATACAAACCTCATCAAGGCTGCCTCATGGTCTAGCTTTACCCCCATACGCCCTTGGTAACTATCTTAACCTCTTGCTTTGGCTTTCACTTTCACACAATTTCCTCATCTGTGAAAAGGGGGATGCTAGTATCTATCCTAGGGGATTGTTAGGAAGGTGAAATGGGCTCAAGTATGAGAGGCATTTACACAGCACTTTGCATATAGCAAGCATTCAATAAGAGTTTTTTAATGATCAAGATTATCTAATTCTTTTTATCTTAAAAAATACATATAATTTTAGTTTATCACATCTCTCTGAGACCCGGGACATTCACAGATACTTTAAATTATATCCAAATGCTCTTTTGTCAACTAGTAAAAGTAGCAATAGTTAAAATTTGGGAATGTTCTTTATATAGGATACCATCCCAAGAGTAGGGTCGGCAGCTTCAGAATGTTTACTGAATCACAGGATCTGTTTACTATGTTTTATATCTGTTTAAGAGATGTATGAACAAAGAATGATAAATTGTTATGGGTGGGAACCCAAAAAATAAAATAAAAGAACTCAAAACAAATACACACTGGTAAGAGGAATTTAGGATAATATATTGGTGACTTTTACTTATAGACAATTGTAACTTACTTGGCTTTACACTGAGTTTGGTCCCAGATCCAAAGTAAAATCTCTTAGAGCTGTACACCCTGTTTGCTGTCATTACAAAAAATCTGGGGCTTCCTAAAAGGGAGGCGTGCTGAATAGAGATAGCCAACCAAGGTAGGTCAAGACTAACCCAACCCCACCAGCTTCTTGCTATTTTCCTAGAAAATTCAAGAACCAAAGTGAGGAAAGAGCCAAGAAGACACATTCATTATCAGAGACAGGAAAGATAAGGGCAACTGATTTTCTTCAGTGGTTTTATCGATTTCTTTTCTTTAGTTTTCTGCTTGGGTTCATTCTTAAGTCTTCTGTGCTCCATACACACAATATTTGAAACAAGGACACTGCCAGTAAGTGCTTTTTACCTTTTTCTTTTCCTAATTACAACTGAAAAGTCTCCTCAGGTGGACTGGATTGTGAGAAAAATCCTTACTCTGCCTTTAGTCCCAGGGTATCTGGAGGCTTTTCTCCTTGAGTCTGTACCGGGATCTGCATTGTGCTTGACAACTTGACCTGAGCTGCTTTTAATGATATCCTGAACCACACCAGCTAGTTAGCTGTCGTCTGTCTGCATGTATCATCTACCAAGATCCTTGTATCCTATCTGTCAAAGTACTTACATCATATAACCAAATGTACTTTACCATCCACACTGACACTCTCCTTCCAGCCCCCACAATGAAACTGTACATTTTGGCTCTTTTTTTTTTTTCTTTCTGCCTGCATGTTCCCTTTCACAAGGGGGAAAGAAAAGAGGCCACAGTGCTGGCTGTCATTTGCAAGTCTAGATGAAACATTATTTATGAGCAAAATATTTTGCTGACAATAAGGACAGAAAGGAAACCTCAGTGCCAACAGTTAGACACCCACACAGTTTGGATTTAAACACATTTCAACAAATGAACACAGTTAGAAGAAATAAAATAGAGGTGACTTCAGTCTAAGCCAAGTAATTATAATACTTATGCAGTTTTGGAGGGCAAAGGGGTTACTTGTTCTTACTTGTAGAAATGATAAGCAGTGTGTTACGGGAACACTTTGCTGGAAGGGCACCAGAGAGCTATAGAAATAGAGCTGCATTTAAATATCTTAAATGGGCACCTTTGTGATTAGCAACTTACGTAAAAGTAAGCTAGGATAAGCTAGAAATAGAGCTGGCCAGCTAGACTTGGTTTAAGATAGTTCCTAGTCAAACCGTCTTGCAGCATTTCCTCTGGTTCAAATGAAAATATTATGAGAAACAGAGACTCCCTTTATGGAATCTGTTTCTATTATTCAGCAATCCTTCTAGGTTAGGATAGCTTCTTCTCTATTCTCTTTCATCAACTCCCCTTCCAAACTTAGCAAAAAGGCTTCTCTTTCTCTTTGGCCTTTGATGAATAAATACTTCTCTTCTCACGTTACCCCTTTGAGCATGTGCTCTTGGTGTCTCTCCCGTACCCTCAGCCCCAGGCCCATCAGGTTCCATGTATGTACAGTATACATTTATAGATTAATAAATCAGCGCAAAGAGTATTTGATTGTGGTAGCCTACCAGGTACAACAGTCAGCTGGGTCCCAGATCCAAAGGTCAGTTGCCAGCCTGAACCAGAAGAAACACTGTGATATGCCCAGCAACAAAAACCAGATCAAATGGGCCAGGCTGGCAGAGCACAGAGTAAAGAGTTGGCAATTACTCTATGGGGTAGGCCTTACATCATTGTCAGCCTAGGTTTGTTGGAGTAACCATGCTGCCTATCTACAAATCCTGAATAAATCCTTGTCCTTACAATCCCACTGTCTCCTAGGGAATCTTTGTTTTCCACTTTCTACTACAGAGTTCTAAGCATCAAACATATGCTTGCAATATATATGTAGAGTAAGTGCTCTCTGATTTTAGATGTTAAATCAGGGTTCACATCTTTTTATCTAAGAAGACTCACAAAGCTCAGGACAGAGACTCTTTCTCCTCCACTCTGGGCATTACTGAGTTGTGCAACCAGGGATAAATCCATGAGTCCTCCTCAGACTGAGTCTATAGGATGGAAATGAGGTATAGAGCATTATCTAGTTACTTTGGCTGCTAGTTTGATACTGATAAAATAATTTTATAATGATTAAATTATTGGGAAAATTTCTAGTTTTCCACTTTACTTTTGGGTCATTTTTTTTCTCCTAAGGTGGTCCCTATGTTGATTTAGCTGCTAAAAGAGATAAAAAATGCAAGAAAAATGAACTTTAATATTCCCTAAAGTAGTGAGGATGGCACCAAAGGGTCATGCCCAGGAGGGATCAGAATATGGATTGTCATATTCGAGGGAACAAATGAGATCCACCTCCAGAAGGTCAGGGGATATTGTCCCCTGAGGGCAGTATCACGTTGAGTTTGTTCCCTGATGGGTCCCTGGTCTGAACACCAAGCCTGGCGTAGAGTAGATGAACAAAAATATTTGTCAGATGAGTCCTGTGGGCTCCTCAAACTTCAGGCCAGGAGAATTAATTGTTGAGACAAGCTCAGCAAACTGGAGATTCAAGTTCTAGTTCCAGCTCAGGCACAGACAGCCTGTAGGACCAGGATCAGTTTCCTCCACAGGCCTTAGTTCCATCATAAATGGAGGCGGTCAATAGGGATGATTTTAAGGGTTCTCTCTGCTCCACGAGGCTATGTTATACAAATTTTTGGCCCAAAGCTTTAGAAACAGGAGGTGTCTCACAGTACTTAGGAATAAACATTTAAAAAAAAAAGTGATTTTCAGACTCTGGGAAAGGCTAATCACAGTTATTTGGGTCAATGATCATTATTTACAAGGTTCCTTCTAGAAGCTGACATAATCTTAGCCAAAAAGAATAGTGCCTTAGGGGCTTATTGAGGAATTAGAAGTCTCGTCCACCATGACTGTACAAATCCGGGGCAACAGGACCTAGCCAGTACCCCAAGTACACAGTCACACCTCGTTAGTCCCACCACATATATTCTGGGAGCAATTCCCAGGACTCCCCCACATGCCCATTTTGCACCAGGACGGCAGATCCTAGCCAGGGAGACTTTTGTCCTCCTTCTATTTGATGCTCATTCACCCTTTCTAAACATTCTTCACATAGTGTATAATTGGGTCTAAATCAGCCCCTAATCCACAGACATTGCTTAATCCAGGGATACACTTCTATACTTACTGGGCTTCACAGATAACTCAGTTCCTTGTCCGAAGATAAGCTTCTCTCCCTGGTTATAATTCACACTGTGTTACATATCCTGTCAAAAACACATCCAATCTTCTTGAACACATTTCTAATCCTCTACCCCAAAATCCACAGCAGATCTCTCTCACACCATAGCATGAATTGTGGCTATACTTATTGTAACTATTTTTCTTATAAGGGGAATAAAGTACTTACACAGGGGGCTGATAGAGAATAATGAGAATTCCTATTTATCCAAAAATGTTTCTATCCAAACCGATTTCTCGTTTTTGCTTAATGGCTCTGGGTATTGCTGCTCAGGGAAATGGCTTCCTTTCAAATCTGTTTCTCATGGTCTTGGCTAGAAATACGTGGCACCCGGGGGTTAAAATTAAGGGCAGGTGAGACTCCAGGTAATCAAGCCTATCTGCAGTGACCACAACTTGGGTCCCGGCTCCAAAATTCAATTTCCACCAGCCATCAGTTGTCACACTAGTGACAAACACTGCTACAAAATGGCTTCCCCAGAGAAGACAGCTGCTAAATGAAGACAAACTGCTCGTGGGGAAACAATTTTGCTACAAAATGAGGTAACTGCATGATATGAGATATAAGCTTTTCCCTCCCTTCTCCTCTAATTTCTCTTCTTTCAAGATGCCCAGGATGATGCTTGCCAAGAGCTGTACTTCCTGGGCAGTAGGGCCAGAGTGCAGTGCCTCTGTGGTTAAGGAAACCCGCCGGGCCCTGGCTCTAGACTCTTTTGTGACAAAAACCCACCACGTCTAGGAGTTCACCTCACGCCAAGCCCAGTCCTCAGCACTGCCGGAGTTCACATTACAGCTGATCACCACGGCTGCCCTCGCCTTTAAATCACCTGGTGCTTTGAATTCATGAGTCTCCTGGAAAAACTGTTCTAGGATCTCTGAGCTCTGAGCCTCTTGGAACTGTATCCATCACTGGCCTCTACTTGCCTCAGTTTTTAAGTCCATGAAATAGGGAGAACTCTAGTGGAATCCCCTTCTGAGGAAGACTTGCCATCAGATGGTTTTATTTACTGGAAGATTGGGAGAGTGGACAGACCCCAGGACTGGGTTATTGGTGGGGTCCTGGCGAGTTCCTTCCCCTCTACCCCTTCCAGAGCCCCTTCAAGGGTGAAGAAGATGACCAGGCACTGGGCCTTGGTCTGCTCAACCCTTTCAATGTTCTTCTGACCCAAGGAGGCCCCCACGAAAAAGAAAGCAGGTCTTCCTTTTGGAGATAATAGTATTCAGCGCACAATTCAAATTATATGCCACTTACTTGGCTTGACAAGCAGCCTTGTCCCCTTCCCAAAGATAAAAGAGAAGCCTTGTCCTTGTGCACAGTGATTATCTCAGCATCAAAAACCTGCCAACTCAGCTTTCCTCCACACCAAGCCCTCCTGAGAAGGGAGACCTCCAATGCATTTCCTCCGGTGTTATCCACACAGACCTGTGATTTTCCTCCCGGAATGAGTGATCCCTCCCCCTCCTTATTGTCCCTTTCTACCTCCCTCTCCATCCCTCCTCCTGAAGTCACTATGGGACCCCGGCCTCAAGACCCTCTGGCTCACTCCCACACTGAGCCCGGGCTCATCTCCTCTCCCACGTAACTGTACTTACAGGGCAGTACGGACAAGCTGGTTCCCTGACCGAAGCTCAAACCCTGGCCGTAGTTAGTCCCACAGTGCCTCTGGGCTCTGCAAAAACCCCCTAGAGCTCCCCTGACTTCATCTCAACACCACAAACGGCCCAGAACTCAGGACCCTGGACCCAGGACCCAGAACCTGTGTTCTCAGCTTGAGGATGAAAAAGCCAGCCTGGTTGTCCTGTCCAGTCCTGACAACAAAGGGAGTTTGGGACACATCAAGAAAAGGTTCCAAAACTTAACCCAGCGACCCTGGTGTCCTGAAGGATGCAGCTCTGCATTAATGAGCCAGAGTTTCCCCCCCCCCCCCGGAGAGAGACTCCAGGGTCTAGAAAGAGGCTTAAAGAGGGTCTCTCATTTCTTCTTCTGCCTTGAGGCAGAGCTGCACGTCAATCACCCCTGATAGGAGGGTGTCTATCTCCTTTCGAAACCCTCTAGAGAAAGTGTTCTGGCAACTACTCCTGACAGCTCACTTTCACTGTTCAAAAACCTATTAGGAAGGTTTTACTACTAACCTCACTCCCTTCTTCTTGCAGTATTAGCTGCGTCCTGTGGCCTGAGTCCTGGTGGAGCTGGAGAACACGGCCCCTCTAGCTTCTGTCTGATGCCTCCTATCCCAGACTGCTTTCTGTGACTTGATTCCACTTTCCCCTCCACCTCTTATTTCCATATTCACTGCCCCGATTTGCCTCTATGGACTTTACTGATCCCCCATCTCCGGCTATTTGCAGGTGCCATATTTCATCATGAGCTTCATTACCCAGAGGAGCAGAAGGACAATTTGAGGACAGGCTGCTCTTTCCTGTGGGGCTTCCATTCTCTCTCTATCCCTGTCCCTCCACATGGGAAGCCTGTGTCTTGGGGCACTCTGGAGGAAGTCATACTGGGGTCCCCATGGTGGGAGGTGTAAGGTTTCGGCTACTGTGAGTGCACCCCTGCTCCAAGGGCCTGTGAGCAGCCTCAGGAGCTCCGGCCATGCAGCTCCCTGCAGAAACCTCTCCCCTGCCTCTGACACTTGGATGATTTTGTATTTAAACGATCCAGGATTCTTTCTATTTCCACTTAGATACTTTCAAATCCCAGGTGAAGAATTTCATAGAACAGGCTGACACTTTCCACCCTCCCCCCATGGCAGCTCTTCTCCTGATGTATGACAGAGTCTTGACAGAAGAGCCCGAGGGGCGAAACAGAAGTTCTACTGTGCTTGGAGATGATGTTTATCATTATTATTAATAGCTAGGGTTTAATGAGCTCTTCTTATGTTTTGGGCACTATGCTAAATACTTTAGCTGTATTATTTTTTTTTAAAGATTTTATTTATTTATTTGAGAGAGAGAGAATGAGAGACAGAGAGCATGAGAGGGAGGAAGGCCAGAGGGAGAAGCAGACTCCCTGCTGAGCAGGGAGCCCGATGCGGGACTCGATCCCGGGACTCCAGGATCATGACCTGAGCCGAAGGCAGTTGCTTAACCAACTGAGCCACCCAGGCGCCCTAGCTGTATTATTTTATCTGATCCTTACAATAGCTCAGCATGGTAGATATTTTTTTTTAATCCTTATTTTATGGTTGGGGCAACTGAGGCTCAGAGAGGTTAAGTAATTTGCCCAGGGTCACACAGCTAAACAAAGTAGTGCAGCCAGGACATGAATTTTGGTTTTTCTATCTCTAAAGCTCATGCTATATTGCCTAATCCATAAACACCCAGGTTCCAGATGTGCCCAGGGAACACATGGCCTCTCAGAGATGCTGCAGAAGTAGACTCAGTGCTGGGTGTCATGTTCTACAGAAGAAATTTTGCTCCCAAACGAGCTGCCCAAAGTTCTAATGGTTCTTTTGAGAGATTTAAATTGCAGTGGTGGGTGGTGGTGGTCAAAGTTAGATGTAAAAAATACTTTCTGGCAGCAAGGCTTGCTAAATTTCAGAATTGATTACAGAGAGGCACTGAGGAATTCCTGCCCTAGAGCATCAGAAGGAGCCAGAGCATATCCCAAATGGCCAGGGTGCATGCAGGGAAGCCTAGTTAGGGGTGGTGTAGCACTGGGTCCCCTCCGGAGATCCTTCCTGACATTCTCATTGGCTCAGTGATTGTTTATACCTCTATTTCTTTGAAAATGTTGTCTGTGCTCCTGAGAGCCCCTCATCGTGAGCCACAGTACGAGATTGTGTGTGTGTGTGCATGCATGCGCATCTCATTTTAAAGCAGAGAAGGGAACCGACTCTCTTTGGCCTGGGGAAAGAACATTAATAAAGAGCCCAAGCAGATGCACGGGATTAAAGTATTTTTCAAACTAATGATTGGATTGATTGCCCCTAAAGGCCCCGCCAAAGAAGAACACAACTTACTTGGCTTCACAGTGAGCGTAGTCCCGTCCCCAAAGGTTAATTTGCCTGCATTGGTGTTACACAGTGCTCAGTGCTATTGCAATAACCTTGACTGGGGCCTCTAGGAAGACAGGTGGAGGTGGAGGAGGCAAGCAGGAAAACAGAACCTGAAATGACTGCCCATGGCCAAAACAATCTCTTTGTAATTAGGTTAGAACGTGGGATGAATACTAATAACTAGCAACTTCTGAGCCCGGTTGTACTTGCCATAATTTTCCTTGAAAGAATGGGCCTTGGCAGGAGCACCTCCTGGGAAATTCATTCAACGCGGCTACTGCAGGTCTCCTGGGATCCCATCTTGTTTGTTATTCCTGCAGGCCTTTTGTCTATTTTCATCCAATTCCTGCCTTTTTCCTGCTTGCTTTTCCTGTACCTTCCTCCTCGTGGAGGCTCACACATTTTCTCAGGGAGAGACTCCATGGATAGTAAAAGCCAAGCACAATGCCCTAGGGAACTATGCATTAATAACCTTGTTTTCCAACTGGTATCACGAACCACCCAACACAAACCAAGCAAAGAAAACACCACCTGTGTTTTGACAGCTTCTGTATGATGGAGGACAGGCTTGTTGGGAAGAATAATTAGCCAGAAAGAAGAACTTACTTGGTGTGACCATGAGTTTGGTGCCCTTCCCGAACGTGAGTCCATAACTCCCACCCGCAGAGTATGCACAGAGTTCTCTTTCTTTGCAAAAACCCCGTAGATGCTGAGAAAAATCAAAGCACTCACAGCACAAGAGCAGTGCTGACAAAAGCTCAGACCGTAATGATAATCAGATGACAGACAGAAGAGCCTGTGACAGAGGCTGGCCACGGGGTGGACCATCCCTAGAGACCTGGCTGGATTTCAGAGGCCATCTTGTCCATTCTCCTGTCTCCAGCCAAGGTGTTCTCTGACCAAAGACCCATCCAGTCTTTGAAAGCTCCTGGGAAGGTGGCTCTCCTTTGCCAACAGCCTTTGCATTCAAGCAACTGTGCCTTATCTAATTGAAATCTGCAAGTGGCAGTCAGAGTACTTTGTGTCTCCAGCCTCCTTCCTTGAAGACCCAAGACTTCATGTCAACAAACTCCAAATAGAAACTCATCATAACATACTACACCAGTCCCAGTGGTCGTTTCTCGGCGGGGCGGGGGGGGGGGGGTGGCGGGGAGAAAACTCATATCGAAGGAAGTGGGTCACGGTGAATATTAGCTTTATCTGTAATTTGAATTGTTTTAACAATGAGAAATTTTCATGCATTTCTTAGACAAATTAAAAGTAATCACAACATTAAATATTTTAAATGGCTCCTGGATCTCAGACGAGCCTCCCTGTGCGCCTCAGGCCAAGGAGTCTCTAGTTTTCTGTCCCAAGGTTTTAGTCTCCTGGGACCAGAGGAGGGAACTGGACCAAACTGTGTGGTCAGAGTAAGCTGGAGGCGCCGAGGCCGGACTGAGGTACTTGTGTTTGCTTCTGATTGTCTGGCGGGCTTTTGAATCATGCCAGTGTAACCTGTTTATCTTCCTGCTCAGAACTCACTTCCCAGCTCTTAACAGACCTTTTTTTTTGGGGGGGTGGGGTGGCAAAAGCATTCCTAGGAACATTGAAAAATCATTAAGGGGAGAAGCCACGCTGATCAAAATTAGGGATGGCCAGGGACACTTACTTGGAATCACAGAAAGTCTTGTGCCCTTTCCAAAGACAGGCGGGCTGTTTCCTGAATTCCCACAGCGATTGCCTCCATAACAAAAACTCTGAATGCCTGGCCCAGGTTGTTCTGGATGTTTCCTCTTGTTAATCTTTTTCCTAGATCAAAATCTTCCCACTTAACGATAGTTTTTGTTTTCCCTAAGCTTGTCTTTGGCTCCTTCTCCCTGATCCTCTACAAAATGTGGTATCATGAAGATGGCTCTGGCTTTGACCGGCTACAAGAACTTCCATACATGGAGCTGTGGCCCAAGAATGCATTTCTGAAACCTGCAAACTTCCAGTTTATTGTTAGCCTGTGAAAAATGTTCCAAAGGAAACCCCTGTCTCTGGCCTCATGATGAACTCTTCGCTGTGCTAGAAATAAAAAAGATTTGGAAAATGGCACAGCGCGAGAAGCCTCAACACAAGCTGTTGCTCTTGGCCGACACACCATCTTTGTTGCCTCTGGCATTTAAGCAGGTCTTTAAAAAGCTATCTCCCACCCCTCCCTGGAACAGGGGAAACGAGAAGGCACGGAGCATCAGAGCCAGGAATCTTAGCAGAGGCCAAACAGGAAAAAGTGGGTCTTTTATGAAGAGTGGAAGGAGAGGGTGATAGGTAGGCTGCGGTTATTTCCAAAACCACTTTGGTCGGAGCCAGAAATCACACTGGGTTTAACAATGTGTTCAAACAAAGTCCACTGGGGACAAGCCCTGGGGCGGGGGAGAGACTCGAAGATAGACTCTGGGCAAAGGGTCATGATTTTGTACTCTTGATAATATATAAACAATGAAAAAGATAATTGGTATGTAAGCAGCAGAACCCTGGCAGCAACTTTCCTAGCTCTGGAGGGGAAAGAATTGGTATTTGGCTAAGCTGCGGAAAGGCCAAGGACCTGGCCTCCGTGAGAGCGGAAGGGCCCAGGATCTAGAAGCTGCCCACGCGTCTTTGAGCCTAAGAAACTGTTCACACCTGACACCAAAGCCACTTTGAACTCAGTGGGAGTTAATATCAGAAAATCACAAGAACAGTACTTACTGGGGAGAACATTAAGTTGAGTCCCCTTTCCAAAGCTGATTTTTTCAGTTTGTTCACACTGTGATTGGGTCCCCAACAAAAACTCCTGGTGATTCTTTTCAGGAAAGTTACACATCCCTTAATGGATATTTCATCTTCCTGGGACTTAACAGATCCCCATGCTGTCTCCTTCTACTATAATAAATAGGCCTCATTATCTCTTCAGCCATCTTTCTCTGTGTCTCCTGGTTATTTTGCTTGAATTTTATGTTGCTTATTGCAAATGTGCAGAGAGGAAATTGGATGACCTCATTTAACACAGAGGGCAAATTGTAAAAGCAACAATTCAGCTAACTCCTTTGCGATATCAAACACAATTCTATTACGGAAGTCAAAAACTGGCTGGCCAACTACCATGGGGTTAGAAATTCACCCTTCAGAGCCCAAAGAAAGATGGGGGCAGGTAAGGGCCACGTCAGCCACACATCTGAGATAGACCTGCATTACAGAGCTCTCACCTCACCCTTGGCTCTGTTAGAGTGGCCTTTTATCACCAGACCCTGAAGATGCCTCATCCTAGGACAAGCACACGGTTTGCTGCACTCATGATAGACCTGAGCCAGCCAGGGACAGTGGGAATCATTCATTTTGGCCCAGAGGGATCCTAGTCTTTCAGGAAATGTTCTCCTTTCACAGTACGTGGACACAGTCTCTTACCACTAAGAGATGGACACCTGATGCCATCACCACCAGCCCTGATGGGTTCCTTGTTTGACTCATAAAGAACCAAGCCCTACTGTCTCCTCCTCATTGTCTTCCTGACCCTCAGATGCTGTTTACTGCAGTCATTTAAAAAGATTAATGTGGGTTGGTCATGTTCACTGGATTTAAGCAAACTTATGGAGTGACCTAGCTTGTTTCCTGGTCTTTTGGTGTTTCCCACAGCTTAACCATTCAGAAATAGGCTATCCTCCTTTGAAGCTCCTTGGGTTGGTCATTTCATAGTCTCAGTTGTAACCTGTTGTAGGGTTTAATAACTCAGTCAGCCAACTTAACAACACGTGACTCTTAAAAGTCACTTTTTCACTGACATTTGGATGGGCCGCATTGTCCCCAAAATGGCACTGTGGAGGAACTGACACCTTAGGTGCACCCCCAGGAATGCCGGCCTCCTGAATTCCTTATTTCCCTCCTTCCCAGTGTGGCATGTTTAAAAGTTTTAACTCCCTACGGAGGAACTGATCATTAAACAAAAACCTTGTCATCACACCTGCCATTTTATTTTACTCTGAATTTCCTCTCAGGTGTTTATAAAGCCATCTGGGATCGTCAATTCATCTCTGAATGGTTTTTATCCCCCATTGCATTTGAATAGGAAAGCTATGTTTTTAGCGAAATCTGACATGTATGGGACTAGATGTGGACATTTGTCTAAGCGGGGAAAATGTGTGGGTTTCGGATTGGATCTATTAGAATAAATACATATGCAGGCATGAGAGACAAAGAAGGTACCTTGTACATATTAGTGGCATTTAAAATGAGATACATTCTCATTTTTAATAGAACGAAAGACAAGTTTGGTGGGCAAAATCACAGTAAACACACAAATCATTGCTGAATGTAGTTTAAGAGATACGGTGGCTGTAAATAACTGGTGGCCCCAATATCTCTTCGGAAGAAGGAGAGCTAAGCTACCACATTAAAGGCAATTTGTGTGGTCTCGTTTTGCATCTCTTTATCATTATTGCTCTATTCCCAACAAATCATGAATGTTTCATGCATTTGCAAAAGTCATTTTTCAAACGGTACATTTGTCTACATATTAAATTAAATCTTCACTAACTTCACAGGATTTATTGGTTTGGTCAAATATAAATAGAACATGGCCACTTACTGGGCTTTACCACCAGCTGGGTTCCCGTTCCAAAGAAGATTCTGGCATTGTTATTGCCACAGCATTTCCTGCCTTTACTGAAACCCCTAGTAAAACCCCGCCAAGCATGGCATGGTGGTGAGAGGGCAGTTGGACTCCCTGTGCTTTCTTTTTTTCCCTATGTCTCTGGAAATTAGTCTTTGAGGATTGGAAGAAAAAAAAATTGGTTCTGCTACATAAAGCAATATATTTTTATTTTAAAAGACCAAACTTATGAGATTTTTTCAGATCTTTTTGCATTTCTAGGCTTAAATCTGCCAGAGCTGAATCAAATAATTTGTTAATTCTTGCTCTCACATGGGTGAGCTCAGCCTTAGACACACAGGTCTGAAGGGATGATGCAATCTTATTCCACAGGGATGGTTCCCAGCAACAGAGCCATCTGAACTCACAACCAGACTCCCCCCAAACTTCACGGTCCTGTCCCCTACTCACTGGCCAAGTTATTTTAAAGCTTTCTTACTGTGCAATAGTGTCTGTGTGGTAGCCAAAGAAAATATTTCACCAGGAAAGAGTGATAAAAGGTAAACAGTCTTATCATTTCCCAAAGAAGTCCACCATGGACTCATGATATTTGAGACAGACAAGGGCAGGGTGTTAGGACACACCATCTCCTATACTTTTAGAAAGCCCAGTCCTGAAATAAATGGAAGAAGTGAACCTATCTTGTTATAAGGAAGGTCATATCCTAGAGGCAAGGATAAGAGCACATGGGAGCCCCTTTATCACAACGCTGAGCATTGGCTGGATGGTAATATATGTCAGGTATTGAAGAAAAGAGAGAAGGTGAGCATCTAAGACAGTTGTATCAGGTCTTGGTGAAAAGTAGAGCTTGAGTGACAGAATTGTAAACTTGGGGAGAGAAGGAGACCTGATCTTATCTCCAACATGACTGTGACTTGTTTATTCTTCAGATTTTTTTTTAAGATTTTTATTTATTTATTTGACAGAGAGAGAGATAGTGAGAGCAGGAACACAAACAGGGGGAGTGGGAGAGGGAGAAGCAGGCTTCCCACCGAGCGGGGAGCCCGATGCAGGGCTCGATTCCAGGACCCTGAGATCATGACCTGAGCCGAAGGCAGTCGCTTAACCAACTGAGCCACCCAGGTGCCCCTATTCTTCAGATCTGAAGAGAAAGAATTCAAAACTGATGTTTTGACCTCTCAGCCTGGAAGCAGTGGGTGTCCAGAACAAACCCAAGGGACTTATTCTAGAGAAAATGAAAGGGGAGGCAAATGTGGGAAATATGGGGAAGGTGTTACAAGGGTCCCTGTTTTAAAATCGAACTAACCTACCCTAAGGCTCCTCCTTGGGTCAGTTCTGCCTGACTTCTCAGCAATCTCCCCAACTGTAGCTCTGGAGTCTCTTTTAGAAGAAAAAGAAAAAAGAAGATGTGGCCAGTAGAAGAGTTGACACACAATTGTACACACAAATTAGCAGAGGCTGTATCTACCTAGGTACAGGTATGACCCAAGCTGACATGTGGCCTGGAAATGGGGTTCACAGAGCAGAGAGCCTGCAGCTTCCACATGGGACCAACATTACCACAGTAGTTGTCCGTCCCAGGATTTATCTCAGCATTCGTACCATTTCCCTCTCTCTGCTGTATCATGGTAGGAAAGGGGTGACCGTGGGGGTACTAGGTCAACCCCCAGTCTTCCTTTTCATCAGAGGGGCTGTTACTTTGCTTGCCCTGGACACAGAACCCTATTACTCACGTACTTGGCTTCACGGAAAGCACGGTTCCGGTCCCAAAGATGAGCTTGTTTGTAGCACCCCCATAGTTCACACAGCCTTTAAGAGCCTTACAAGAACCCGCAGGAAGGGGCATGGTGGGATGGGGTGAGGATGGGCTTAGTCTCTCAGGCTCAGCACACCTCAGACCCACCACAGCAAAGGCTGACTTGCCAGCCATCCCTTGGGCCTCCATATTCCCTTGACCTGCCCTGATACTGCCTTTTAAGTTATATCCTTGTGGGACTTGCACTAAGGCTGGACCCCGAGGTGATGCACCAGCAAGTGACTGGAAGCTTTGTGGGCATCTGCTTCCCACACGAAACAGTGGCCAGAGGCCAGGACTGGGGATGGCCACAGGGACACTACTTTTCACCCACTGGTCTTTGACTGTGGACCATTCTCTTTTCTCTGAATTTACTCTTCCAGCGGAATCAGGCTGGTTCTATCCTTGGGAAAGCATTCTAACCGTATCAGATACTCCCTAACAACCCAGCTCTGCTCTCTTGGAGGGCTAGTTAAATATTATTCATTCTGGAAGCAATTAGACCAAACAAGAGAGCTGGCGGCTGACATTGCTTCTCACTGGGAGTGAAAACCCCATTTGGGTTGAGTGCATTGTCTCCAGCAAGCCGGACTGTTCTTAAAAATATAATTTGCATGCTATGCTTCGTGTATTATTCAACTCATGTCTCCTCTCCCTTACAGGCGCATCTCTGAGACTTACCTGGCTTTATAATTAGCTTGGTCCCAGAGCCCCAGATCAACTGATAGTTGCTATCCACACAGACACAAAAACCTTAACAAAAACCTTCACTGTCCTTCCGGGGAGCCTATTAGAGATAAATCCCAGATAAAAAGTCCAGAGCAAAGCACATAAAACAATGCAGGAATATTGACTACTGAAGATTATTTGCTCATTCAATTATATTTGATTCCCTTGCCCATTACAGATTCCACACACAGATGATGAAATTGAATGACTAAACATCCAAAGTCAATCTAGGTCTCTCTGCATATAAGAGGAGCATAATTCATAAAGTTTTCAGATTGGTGAAGTTGAACTTGCTTCACCTTCCCTGATGTTTTAAATAAAAATGCTAAAGAGAGAAACAGATCATTTGTTTGGAGTCGTAATGCATCTGATTCTGTAGTGTCTTGTTTTCACTGCTGGTAAGATTCTAGTCAGAACCATGGTATTCACATATAGATTAAGCTGATTTGGTTTACAGAATTCTACCTGTGAGACAAGGAGTCCTGAGACCAGGGGCCCAGGCAGGCAGAGGCGTGGACGACCCTACCGAGCGCCCTGTCCAGTGTGGCCTGCAGTACCGTGAGGATGTACCAAAGCAAGCTGGCTGTTGACAGAAAAACACCTTTTCAAAATCGCTGCTTGGTTTCCGGCACTTACTTGGAAACACTTGTAATCTGGTTCCAGCCCCAAAGAAGAGTCTGTCGTTGTTGGTAGACACTGTGATACCGAGGTCTACAAAAACCCCCCTGGGGCCCAGTAAGCACCGAATAACCGGCTCCAAATAACTACCAACTGCAAACATTTGGAGATACATTTAAGACACCAATGTGGTGACACTGTCCATTTTCGTTTTGGTTAAATTTCATCCCCTGCACATTCCTATGGCCTGTGCTTATTGTTTTCAATTCACAAAGATGACAGCTCAAAATAATTCACCCTAAGAAAACAGGGAATCTCAAGCTCTAATCTCAGTTCTGATTTTTTTTGGTTTGATTTAAATTATTTAACTTGCCTCTGCTTCGGCTTTTGTGTCTGTGAAATATGTCTGATGATGTGTGACCCTGCGTATCTTATTAGAGAGCACTGGGGAGATAGAAGGGTGGGTGGGAGTGCAATGGGTTACACCAGAGAAACGCATTTTGAATAATCTGGGGGAAGTGAGCTTGCTCAAGCCAAGATATTTACGAACACGAACAAGAGGGACTATGTTAGCTGAAGTTTATTGTCAAAATCACTAACAAAAAGATTTCTCAGTGAAAACTGAAGGAGAACCTATCTGTCTCGTGTGTTCTTCCACAAGGAAGTTAGCAAACACGACCACTTAATCCGCCAGAAGGGAGAGGCTTGGAAAAGGTCAACTGAATGCTGAGGCCTCACCGCCCGGGGTGGGGGTGGGGGGATAGGAAAGAAATGCCAGTCCCTCCCCCACGGCACTGAACGCACATCGATTAGCTTCCCAGGACACGCTAATTTCCCTTTGCTGTCGGCGGCCGCATTAAGTGAAATCGGCCAAAGTTATTTTTTAAAACTGAATTTGACCGTCTTAAGGGTCAATGGCGGTGTAGCTAGATCCAGAAACTACGCTCAGTAACTCCCTGAGAAATGGGGGAATGAAACAGAACTCCTCGATGGGATTCGCAGACATCCTAGTGCACAGGGATGAAAAAGACACTTACGTGGTGTGACAGTCACTTGAGTGCCGGACCCAAAATGCAGCACATTCCCCAAGCCTGTCCACAGTGGCTGACTTGACTACAAAAAGCCTGCCACCTCTTCAGAGACACGGGTCTCGGAGCCCAAGGTGGAAGCTACCGCTTCCAGATAGGAGAGGATTCAGACCCACGTCTCCTGAAAACCATGCTGTTCCTTCCTCCACGCAGACCTTCCTCCAGAGGCTTTTCCTCATCCGGGGCCCCCAGCTCCCGCCTTCGTGTAGCCCAGGGCGGCCGCCTCCACCTCCGCGGGGACTCTGCTGGGGCCCGCCCTCAGGGAGGATTCCCTCAGGTGCCCGAGTCACATCTGAGGATCACTCGAGGCGCTAAGAAACTCCTCGGAAAGACAAGGGACAGGCTCAAGAGGCAGGCGGCGGCAGCGTGTGGTGGGGTTGGTGCCGGGGTGGGCATGGCGGCCAGGAATCCAAGGAGAGGGAAAGGAGTTAGAGGTGGAAGGAACAGACCTGGAGTGATAGGGTCTGAAGAGACAAGTAGGAAGGGGTAGATACCCACCAACAGCTGATGTCAAAATCTGTCATGCTCTGCTTTGTGGGAACACGCGAGTTCTAGGGGAAAGAAACGACCCTGGCTCTGTCGGTTGCCCTGACCTATTTAGTAGTGTTCTTACCTCCTGTAACATCTCTCACGTACAGCTGAGAAGGCCCGCGCTACAAACAAGATCAGCCCCTTTCTTAGTCCTGTACCACAGAGCAATCTGACCAAATGTTCTACACCAGGGGGCAGGAAGAGCAGCCACAAAAAGATACTTGGAATCTGCTTCTTGGAATGCCTGGGTGGCTCAGTCGGTTAAGCATCTGCCTTCGGCGCAGGTCATGATCCCAGGGTCCTGGGATCGAGGCCCGCGTGGGGCTCCCGGCTCAGCAGGGAGCCTGCTTCTCCCCCTGCTTGTGTTCTCTCTCTCTCTCTGACAAATAAATGAATAAAATCTTTAAAGACAAAAAAGAATCTGCTTCTCTCTAATTAGGCTGTCAATCTGTTTAGCTAATAAGTCCTATGAAGTGTCTTAATCTCTTCCAAGGAAAGGAGTCATACAAATGCAAAAGAGCAGCGGCAATAAGTCCAATGGCTTGCTGGGTATCTCTTCTTTGTGTGAATAGAAGGAAACTTTCTGTGTGGAGAGGAGACAGACTGGGGGGAAAAACACAACAGCATTTGTTTTTATTAGGCTGAGTCTATACAGCACAAAGTAAAACAGATCTGGCAATTATTCAGGTAATGTGACAGTCAATTCAGGCAATTTTGAGCACAAAGAAGGTTTCTCAAGGAAGTGCCTAAATCTCTGGATCAGCTACTGACATTAATCAAATTAACTGGACAATTGTGCTGTTTAGACGCAAACTAATAAATGTGCCTTGGAAATGGTTCTTCTGAAAGGGTTGCATTTTATAAACTGAACCTTAAAACTGGTCCGGTGTTTATACCTTGCCATCGTTTTGGCACCACAACTGACATTTCCCATTTTTTTTCTTACAAAACATGCCTTACAGTGAGAGCCAGGAAAGTAAGGGTGACCTTCTCCCTGGAGAGTCTTATCAGGTTAACACACGGAAGCTCATTTAGAAATTCATTAGGTGTCTGGGATGTGAGAGCTGGTCATTCTAGATTAAGGGCTTTCTCTCAAGTGGTAAAGGACTTACGGGGAGTAACGGTGAGTCTTGTTCCAGTCCCAAAGACAAGCCTGTTTATCCCAGAAATTGGCACAGTGTTTCTGCCCAGTACAAAAACACTGTACTCTGCTAAATTTCCTTCCTCTTCTTCCTCTATAAAGCTCACCAGGGGTATGCTATACACATTGCGACTTCTCCTTGGTGAGGTCTTTTTAAAACTTTTAAAAACCATCCTAATGGAAAATGCAGTCTTCCGTGTTTCTTGACCAAAAAAATCCAAGTCACCAATGGTTTCTCTTCTGTTCTCCCCCATTTTTTTTTTTAATTTTTTTCAAACAAGAGCTTGCCATTTCTATGCTTGAAAGACAGTTTTCTCCCTGAACGACAGTTCTTAGGGAATTCTACTGGCCACAGGGGTGGTTTCTTCTCTAGTAAACTATTAGGAAAATCACTTTTAGTTTTTGAATCTCTCACATTGGATGTTTTTATTTCTCCAAGGTCAGCCAGACTTATATTCTCTCAGTCTTAGCCTAGAATTTCCAGACCCAGTTCACCTCCAGTGTTGCCTTCTTTTCTGCCTCTAGCTGAAACCGAATGGGTTAGGGACGACCCTATTAGCCAGGCTTTACACACATCCTACTAAGTCGTACAAAAGGAAAATAGAACTGAACAGTAAGAGTCCTCGGTTAGAAGTTGAGAAAGCAGAGAATATTTGCCAAAACATGAATGTAGTGGGCAGTTGTGCCTCAATAGGGAACATTCAGACCCACCTGGTTTTACTCGTAGAGTTGTTCCCTGCCCAAAGATGAGTTTTCCTGTGTTGCCAGAACCACACTCTAGTGCTGCCCTTTACAAAAACTTTCAAAGGATATAATTTTTCCCTTTTCCTTCCCCCCAGCAACCTGGTAATAATAACTGATATTTGTAACACTTACTATGTACCAGCCACTAGGCAAAGCCCTTTATAGGTGTTAACTCTTTTAATCTCGTAACAATTCAGCGAGTTAAGTAGTATTATTATCCCCATTTTACAGATGAGAAAAACGAGGCATAAAGAGATTAGGTAACCTGCCCCAGGTCACACATCCAGTAAACGGCACAGTTTGGTTTGCCCGGGCAGTTAGATTCTAAAATTCATGTTCTTAAGCTCTGTGCCATTAGCCATTTTTTCTATTTGGGGTTCTCCTTTGAAGTGTGTATGCCAGTAACATTGACAAAACAGTTAGCTCGCTGACCCTAATAAATGTACCCCGAGTGGGTTCTCCTGAAAGGCTTACATTTCATAAACTGAACATTAAAACTGATTCAGTATTTACACCCAGTCTCTTCATTTTGGCACCGCAATTGACATTTCCCATTTTTTCTTGCAACGCAGGTCTTACATTTAGAGCTGCAAAGGTAAGGTGACCTTCTCCCTGGAGAGTCTTACCAGGTTAACACACAGAAGCTCATTTAGAAATTCATTAACACCTATATCAAAGATGCCTTTCCCGAAGCCCCTTGGCTCCACTGTAAACTCCTCTTCTCCCTGAGCTTTGCCAAGCTTAGAACCGCCCTGGGAGCTAGCCCCAGCCAAAGCCACAGCAAGCGCTGCTGGGAACATAGCCTAGCTGTGTGAAGCACAATTCCAAACAGGGTAGGTAGTCTCTAAGATGCTCCTGAAGATTCTCGGAGAGAAGAACTTCTCAGGGGAGGCCAGAATTAGGATGAAACCAACTCCCGTCCTGTTACTTCTAGCAAATCCACTACAAGCCTATAAGCCAAAGAGGACTGAGAGATGCAGTCATTCTACGGCAAGTCTGAGTCATTCTGGATTGCCCCTGGTGGGGAGGTGCTCTCCAGGGTGGCCACAGGGATGGCCCTGAGTCCTGGGAGTTCCCAGCAGCGCTTGACTTATCTTTGGCTGGGGGGCCAGGGGGCAGGGCGGGGGAGACAGTATTTACAATGGCCCATGTGAGGTTGGCACCGTGTGGACAGAGGAGGCCAGGACATACGATGCATATTCCCACCTTCTCCAACTTTCAATGCTCCCTAGTGGTCCTTTTTTGGGAATGGGCCCTCCTGTTTGCTCTATGAGGAAACAATCAAATACTCCAACTGCCTTCCTACCATGCATTTCTGGCTCCCTCTATCTAGTTATTTTGATTGAAGGGTAAGCAAGGGCTCAGCTTGGGTGGACAGGAGAAAAACACTACCCACGAGTGCACATTTTAAACATTAGGGCAAAACAGGGAGACAGTTTCTGAGATATTTCAAACTGCATAGACAGGTTTGAGAGAGTTAATTTAAAGACTCACTTGGATTTACTGCCAGACTCGTTCCCAATCCCCAAATCAGCTTACGGTTGTTGCCAATATTACACAGTCATAGGAAGCTTTGCAGAAACCGACCAGGCCAATGTGTATCAGGAAATCCCTTTCAATCCCCAAATCCAGCTAGCGTGCTCCTCCAGCTGGGACCCTGGCCAAAGAGGCAGTGGAGGAGACTGTTTATTATTGTGGTCAATTCGTAGCATGGTCGGGGTGGAAAGGCTCTTCTCAGATGAAATAGTTCATCCCTCCACCTTCAGCCCGAGCTGCCCCCTGACCAGCAAGGAGTCGTGCAATCCTGGCAAAGCCACTGGAGAAGGATTCTCCCACTCTGGTGCTCACCCATCCCTGCATTCAATACAGTCAGAACTTTCTGACCCAATGGTTAAGACAGAAAGGCAAGGAATCTGCTATTCTCCAGCCCGTTTATTGCTGTGCCAGGCGACCACACACGTGCCCATGTTCACATGTGCGTACGGCATGTGTATACCCTGGATCATCATTAGGATTCAGACTCAGAATTAACATAAAAAATAAAATTGGGTGGAGAAAACAGCCCCCAAATGGAGCTCAGTGCTACAGCTTCCTTTAGAAATTAGAGCATTCATTACGGATTCAGCAGAGATACTCACGGGGTTTGACCATTAACCTTGTTCCCCCTCCAAATGTGAGCTTGTTGCCTGCATTATTATTCACACAGTGATCTTCAGCTCAGCAAAAACCTCCTAGAAACTGTACTAAGTTTTCCCTAAAGATCTTCTGGAAGGAGCGATACCATGAGCACAGAGAATATTAAGTAATTGTCACAGTAATAACCTGGCACAGACTCCTAGCATCAGCTTGCATTTCAGGACTGTTTCCACATTGGATAAATGAAGGGTATTCTTCCTAAATATTCTAAAGAGGGAGTTTTCCTGCCCAAGCCCAGAATGCTGGCTGCCAGAATCCTAGCAGATCCTCTGGTGTTTTAGATAATAATTCTCCAGGGATTCTGAAGATCGTATTCCTCATTTGGACAAAGTAGGAATGGTTCATGTCCATGGTGCCAAGACCAAGCAGTCAAAGACACTGTCATCACCGTGGGAGAGACAGGGCCGCTGCCAGAGCCCACCTGGCAGGAGGGGTCAGCATGTTGGTCCACCCCTCAGGGTGCTGGAGCCAGGCACCTCTGACTGAAGTCCAGCTTGTGGAACATCAAAGGAGATTCCCACCTCCATTCCAAAGGGCTAGAGACAGTCACAGGCACTGGCCAGCCCTGAATTCACCGACTCCAACTCCAGACCTTTTCACTCCCTGCTTAGATGGTCACTAGGAAAGGGACATTTTTCCTTTTGTCTTGGGGTAGACTTTTCCATTCTTTCTGTCCCTCTCCCCAGGTAACACATCTCCAGCACTAACCTGAAATCCTTCTCTTACGGGTAGCTTCTCATATTCTGTCTAGATCATCCTTTGGGGTCTCTCTTAATTTTGAGGGTAACTTGAAGGAGAATCTGAGAAGGGAGCTCCATGGGCATCACTGCTGAGGGTACAGCATGGTGTCCTCTCTTTCCTCCCCTTGGGCTGCCTGGAGGACCAGGGGCTTACCAAGCAACAATCAGGAATGGGCCATTCCTGAGGGAAAGCAAGAAATACGGAGGTAATATGGCAGTCCATAAATTTCCTACTTGGATTTAGTCAGTGTCGTTCCTCCTCCAGAGAATAGATTCCCGTGGACGGATCCCTCCCTCCCACATCCATTACAAAAGGATCTCCTTTCTTCCTACTTTGTTATTTGCTTGCTGGATCTCTTACCCAAGTCTGTTTAATTTTAAGAAAGGGAT
>NC_138377.1:65293385-65323408 GCF_054177405.1 Leptonychotes weddellii
AAGATTTTATTTATTTATTTGAGACAGAGAGAATGAGAGAGAGAGAGCACATGAGAGGGGGGAGGGTCAGAGGGAGAAGCAGGCTCCCTGCTGAGCCGGGAGCCCGATGTGGGACTCGATCCCGGGACTCCAGGATCATGACCTGAGCCGAAGGCAGTCGCTTAACGACTGAGCCACCCAGGCGCCCTCCTTCTGAATTTTTTTTTTTTTTCTTAAAGATTTTATTTATTTATTGAATGAGAGAGAGAATGAGAGGGGGTAGGGTTAGAGGGAGAAGCAGACTCCCCGCCGAGCAGGGAGCCCGATGCGGGACTCGACCCTGGGACTCCAGGATCGTGACCCGAGCCGAAGGCAGTCGCTCAACCGACTGAGCCACCCAGGCGCCCAAGACATAGTTGTTTTTAACAGTTAATTCTGTGCCTTGCCCAAACTGTAATTTACTAAATGCAGGTGAACTGCCATACTGATAAACTACGAGAAAACAAAACAAACAACCCCAAACCCTTGAGTTTTCCAAGTTTAAACTTTCCCCTTGGAATCAGTGCTTACTTAGTCTTGCCATTGAGCAAGCCTGCCCCACCTAGAACATCAGCTCTTAGCACGTTTCCAAATACCTTTGCCATCTGCAAAAGAGAGCCACACACTGGACTAATTTTGTAAAATTACACTGCCTGGCATTCTGTCTGCCAGCCTCGCTGGCTCTCCTGGTTGCTTGTCTCTTTGACAGCCTATGTTTCTACCATTTCTTCCAAACATGATGCAGTACTCAAAGTGAAAATTATCATGCCAGATAAAAGGGAAGATGAAGTCATTCTGTCTGAATTCTCTTCACATGTCACATTAGCACATGACAGTAGCAGCAAAAACAGAATTGTGAGTCATAGTTTCTAGTATGGAATTAAAGATTCGAGACTGAAGTTCCCCCAGAAAGCTCAGATATTTCATTGACACCTATCTCTATCAGTTATGAGAAAGAACAGATAGAAATTCTCATGCCTGAGCCTGCATGGTCTAGTATGACCCCCCCTACCCACCCCCAGAATCTTACACAGGCGACCTGAAAATTAAAGAATAACTGATTTCCTGACCAAGGACGACGTACTTACTGGGCATGATAGTGATTCTAGTTCCTGTCCCGAAGATTAACTTGTTGCTTCCATAGTTAGACACACAGCGTTCTAAGTCATTACAAAAACCATTGCCCCCAACTCTTTACACTGTACTGTAACCCTCCACCCATTTCTTGTGCACCCCCTCCTTGCAATGCTTCTACAGCTCAAAGCCACCAGGGACTCTTTCGTACCATTTCCTGCTGGAGCAACTTAGAGAAACTGAGATAAAAAGCTGTAATTAGGAGAGGCTTGACATGTGAAATCTGGCTTGATTTTTCTGCCAAATTTTCCTTTAGAAGGAACAGAAATCCTCTTTCTCTCTATGGGTGCTGTCAGTGATCCCTCGGGTCCAAAGCCAGCAACGAGTCTGGACACCCCTGCTGTCTTGCTCATCCTTTTACACCACCCCATATTTCAGTTTTCTCCCAAATCGTCTCATTTTCCTTCTCTAGCCTTCTGACCCATTTCCTCTCAGTTGACAGCTGTCCCCCCGTTTGCTGCTCCTGTGGCCTTTGCCACGAAGGGCCAAACATCTCTGGTCAGTGCAGAAGTGAGGGGTGAGTGAGGGGACAGCTCCCTCCCCCCCCCCAGGGATTTCAGGCTGGGGAAATAAAGACCCCTCAAGCCATAAATCATTCTTGGGGTGGAGGGGAGGGGCTCTTTGCTATGTTCTAGAGAAAGTTATCCCCAGAAGCAGAGAAAGAGAGATTCTTTTGACATTCTTGCTGGAGTTTCAAGGCCTTGCTCAACACAGTGGTGATGGAAAATTTTCTTTGACTTACTTGGAATGACAGTCAAACTTGTCCCTCTCCCAAAATAGAACTTCTGGTTACCCGTGTTCCACTGTGATAGGAAGCTCAACAAAAACCAGGCAGATGAGAGAGCCAGCACTCCCACCGGGGGCGCTCCCACCGGGGAGGCCCCCCCCCTCCCCCAACCGGGCTGGCCGGCCCCGGAGCAGGCAGGCGGCAGGCAGGCGGGCGTCGGGCAGGCAGACCATCTCTCTCCCTGGGCAGGCGCGGGGAGCAAAGCGTTCCTGGAAAAGGAGCTTCAGGGCTTAGAACAGCTGTGACCATGTACCGCTGGAGGGACTGAGCCCTCCTGAGAGGGGATTAGAGAAAAGGCTAATGTGAATCTTGTGCTGCTTGCTGCCTAATTAAAGGCGTAGGCCCATTTGTTTTATGTCTGGGCATTTAAAAAATTCTTTTTCTTTTAAGATTTAATTTCTCTCCCGATGATCATATGATTTTGAAGTGCATTTTAATTAGGTCTCTTTATTACATCTTTTGAGTCTGGGAAGGATTTTATTTCTTGGTGAGATATCTGGAACAATCCATTGTCTCCAGATTAGCTCAGCCTGCGGCTCTGATCACCTTGCTCCCTTCCAACCCTGCCTGTTTACCTGAACACCCCTGTTATGCACTGACCATTGTCCATCCCTCCACCCCACCTTGTCCCCCATGAGCAGTGAGGTTGTGTGGGGATGACACAGCTTGGTGACTTGTTTTTCAAATTGCCATTTGCAAGTCCCGAGCTCTGTATTGCTGACTTTTCAGGACTAAAGCTACATCTGCCACTCTTTGACCTTTTTTTGTCTGCCTAGAGTTAATATACCTCAATTGTCTCCGTGTGGTCCTCAACCACCATGCCACCTGCACAGCCCTTTGAGGCATGTGATGATTAGCCCCACCAAACTCCACAGGCAAAGTTGCGGGGAGACTTACTTGGAATGACTGATAAGCTTGTCCCCTGGCCAAATGTCAACTTGTTGGAAGAGCTTGTCACACAGCCACCCAACCCTTTGCAATAACTGGCAGGTGACTCTAACAGATCTCTGACCCCAATCTCGCTATGCCACTTCAAAAGGCATCTTGGGTGCCTATGGGATCTGTGAATGTGGGGCCGCAATTAGGCCATATTCTATAGGGAATGATAGGAAACTTGCTACAAATGTGTGCTTCTCCACCTCGGATTCCAGTGTCTGACATGCTGCAGGTCTGAAAAAGCATCGGTGAGCTCTGGTCTCCTCCTCCCTTCTCTGTCATTCCCCCATCCACAAAACATCCCAGTCTGTATCTCATTTCCATCTCCAAGCTCTAGCATGGTGACACCAGGTCCTCGGGCACCATTGATCCGCCTTCTCTGAGACAGCATATGTTCCCAGAGCGCTGTGATTAAAAGACTGGAAATGCCAGGCTCTCAGAGGCTGAGATGTGGGCTCCTTGCTCCTTATCTCTGGTCAATATGTTGTCCTCATTTGTCTGGCTAATGAAGAGCTGACCTTTCTAAGTGGATGCGTTTTGCTGAAATGATAAGGGCCCCGGGGGCTCACAACCATAACAGAGCTCGGAAGGCAATTTGGGCCTTTCAGACCCTGTTGGCATAGTTCAGTCAAAAGGACCCCAGGCTCAAATGTCAACCTCTCAGCTTTGGCTCCCATGTGCCTGGACTTGGAGAAACTCAACAAACCCTGGGCAACTGGTCCAACATGCTCCCTACTCATTGGAACCAGGCTTCCCTTGGAGGCATCTTGCACATTCAAGATGATCATAACAGCCCGACCTTCTGCCTTAGAGCAGCACTGGCACATCCTAGCTCCACACCCATCTGGCATGAATGGATGCTGCCACTCAGTGGAGCAGACAGCCTCGGAGATGTCAGACGACCTCCCCTACACACACAAAGCAGGGGCAGTCCGCCTCATAGACTCCGCCTGCACAGAAAAACATGGCCTCCACTCTCATCCCTTTGGCATGGGGGACCCTGCCCTGGATGGAGAGCCTGAGAAAACAGAACGCCCTGAAATAGCAATGGGAGTGCTGACATCCCGCTCTTGGATCCACCTTGCCATCCTCATCTTATCGGGCCACCGTGAAAGATACATTCCTACCTGGTTACCTTTCCCCTTCCTGTCTCTCATGGCTTTCATTTCTCATTTCTGAGCACCCACGGGGCTCCAGACTCTCCTCGCTCCATTTCTATTTGACTCCATTAGAATCCCTGCAAGGAAGACCCAAAAGGCCTACAGTGCAAAAATGCACGAGGGACACGGAGTGTGTGTCTTTCTGGCTTGCTTGGTTTCACGGTTAGTTTCATCTCTCTCCTAAGTATCGGCTTCTCAGAGCTGTCACGCTTCTCCCTGCAGCAGGAAGTTTTACAACAACTGACAGAAGGAACTTTATGCATCTCAAAACAAAAAAAACAACAACAAAAAAAACAACAAAAAAAAACCCCAAACCACCACCAACAAAAAAACCCAACCAGTCAGAGTTTTTCCTCTCTTCCCAGCGGGGTGCGGCAGCAAATACACCAAAGCCAAATCTTTCTATCTGCTCTAATTATCAGCAAGGATACAAGTCACTATGAGGAAAAAGGTATTAAGCCTTGTATCTGAAACTCTTTGGAATTAATTGTGATCCTTTGCCTGGTGGTTTCAGCGATAGGAATGGACACAGTGGCTGTGCAATCCTTTCCATTCTGTGTTTCTCTCTCTCTCTTTTTGTAGTTTTGCATCTACAGAAGCAGTGGGAGACATTAAAAGAACATAGAGGGATTTGAAATAAGACCTCCGATTCCCATTCAGTTTTCATTTTTTTCCCTCTCTGCTTTCATTTAAAACCCATTCTAAACTGAATGCCACATACCTATTCAAACTCTGCTCTCAATTATTCCTCTCCACTGTGGAAGATGCCGGTGGGAATGGCTTCAGCTGCACTAAGAAAAATTTAAGCTTGATACAAGGAAGAACTTCCTGACAGGAAATGGTACTAAATGTTAGAATGGGTTTCCCCGGGGGGAGCTGACTGGAAAGGGTGATCCCTCCATGCCCCCAAAACTAGACATCAATCTCCAGAGGAGGCTCTGAAAGCAGCGAAGATTCTTTTCTACCTTTTCTGGGTCAAGGTCAACTTCACTCAACAGCAGGGATCAGATAGACCTGAGAGCTCAGGGTCCAAAAGGGAATCTGTTAATATTGAGATTAAAGAAGGGACAGGACCTTGGAGGCCGCTAGCTGACTTCAAGCAAGATCTGGTTCCCAGGCAACATACATTTCTCTCAAACCTGATCCCAGGGATGAAGTTCCAGAATTTCCAGTATGCTGTTGTGTCCTGTTACACTTACTTGGATGGACAGTCAAGATGGTCCCTTTCCCAAAGTTTAGCTTTCCCAAGCCAGTGTACCAGTACTAACACTGCAGGGGAGGCCTTTACAAAAACCCCAGGCGGGAGATCTGAGGCTCATAGACATCTTCCCCTTTAGCTCTGGGGAGAAGAGACTCCCCTCCAGGGGCCTGGATCTGTGGGGCCCTTCCTTCTCTCCGAGGACCAGAGGAACATTTCCATGTCTGGTCCTGGGACACTGACCTGCTGTATCCCCCGAGGGCCTGACTCCCTCTCTCTCTCCATTTTCTCTGGTTTCCATCCTGAGGCTTACTGATTTCTCATGTTCAGCATCTCTCTTTCTAAAGGTCTCATTTCCATTTTACGGCATCATTTTCAGGACAATTTCTCTGATCAGTTTTCAAGACATGTCCTCCCTTCCCCTCAAAGTGTCACACATTTCTGATGACAATGAATTGATTATAAGGAGACAAGAGGAGAGTGTACAGCGTTTTAGAGGCTGACGAGAATTAGATGAGATTTAGGCTCTGCCTCCGTGGAACGCTATCTCCCGAGCTCCTCTTCATGCCCCAGTGTAAGAAGTGAAAATGACGGGCACATCTGAGCCTTTTTTCACATGTGCGGCTTCTCTTGACCCCGGTGAGATGTTAGTGGTGTCTCACAGAAAGTTTACACTGAGCTTTGTTATGGTGACTGACTCTCCTGGGGGCTGTTCTGGGGTTAGCAAAGAAGACCTTTGTCCCTGGAAGACCCTCAATCCCAGTCAAACTGGGACAGCTGGTCACCCTACTGTCTTACCTTAGGTGTCCCGACTTCACACAGAGCCCAGGGGCTGCAGTAGGGCCTCTGTCAGAGGCAGGCTCTTGCGTATTGGAGTTGCTATAAATTTCATCCTTTGACCAAACACAGCTTCCACTGCTGACGGTCACAAGCACAGGAAGACTGGGGTCCCTGTGGCAGCGTCTGGCGGATGCCACAAAAGATGTAAGGAACCAAGTTGCGGCAGAGTCATTATTTGGTACGATGGTGACCAAACCCTATCCCCAAAGAAGATGGAAAACGAATGTTTTAGCTCTGTATCTGCTTTCTCCTCTTAAGCTCTTCGACTTTTGACTGAATTTGTGCGTCTGTCTGGTCATCTCTTGAGCGACTACTTATTAGCAAGGGGGCAGAGCTTTAGCTTGCTTAGCAACATGGAAAGGGGGAGAGAAAAAGCTACTCTTTAGCTAAAAAGTGTCCATCTGCTTTAAGGACAGCAGGCAGGAGTTCAAATGACCCTTGCTGTCTCTCCCCTACTTCACAGCCTCACAGAGCTCCCCGCAACCTACTTCAGCCGCCATAACGGCAGGACATAAGCCAAACAGATGCCTGCCCTCAGCTGAGTCCTTAGATGGCGCCTAAGTGTTGCTGTGGCAGTAATCTCTGCCCTGCTGGTGGAAGGAAAACAGAACTTAATCCTGCGTCTTTGGTTCCAGCTTTGTTGCGTTGTAGCCCCAGCATATAAAGAGGGAGACACAAAAGATAAACCCTCCTGTCTGGTCTCCAGGCTCGACTGCCCACCCTCTGAAAAGGGACGTCCTTGAGTCTCCTGGGATGTTCATATGAATCCCCTCGAAGCCTTAATTAGATGGGACCTCAGAGACTCCTGAAGGCATGGGATTTAACAATATCATGTATTATTCATCGTTTCTGTTGTTGCAGGCATGCGCTGGTTTTGTCCCTGCTGAGCGAGGCACTTCTGCGCCTGACAACTTCATGGCTAACCACACTGCGTGTGCTTTAGGCAGGGCCTATCCCAGAACATTCCATGCTGTCTGCGACCAGGGCTGCATTAACTCCTTCAGTGCTGTGCACACTGGATCACTTAATTATTTACACCTCCCTGAACCAGTCTTTTCGAGAGCTTTGACCAGGCTGGGTTTGGCAACATGTCTTTCCCAGCGCTGCATCCTCTCCTAACCCCAGAAAGCAGATCTGAATAAATGACACTCAGCAACCAGGACAGTCAGCCTATGTCAAAAGGAGACTGGGGCCCTTCAACAGGTTTTCCCCATTTCCCCGTTGCCCCGATTTTATAATGAGTCAGCCTTCCCAGCGTTAGCACCACTGTCAGCCGCCCACCAGAAACGCAGATTTTCAAGTGCCAATAGCAACCATAGTTCCTTACCTTTATATATAGCATTTGAAACTTTTCCAACTACTTACACACACATTACTACCATTATGGGAGGGTGGGCGTATATTTGAAGGAGAGAATGTACTGCTCTATTCTCATGACTCAGAAGACAAATGAATTTTTCCCCTCTCCTCTGCTGAACTATGCAAAGTGGCAGCTCCATCAGTGATTTTGGTAATGGAGGGAAAAGTGGGGTTAAATGCTCTGAGTTAACCAAATAGGTCCACCCACCGAGACCTCACTGACTGGACTGGGGATTGAGAGCAGCTCCTTTATGGGGGGTAAAGAAGAGGTAAAAGAAGAAAAAGAAATCTGTCTAGAATTTCCTGCATTTGTTAATGAAATCACAGGGTCCCATTATTTCAGGAGATAAATTTAAGGGTTTTAGTATCTACGTCAGGAAGATTTATATTTGGTCTACTGAATTTGCATTGTCTCAATATGCCAATTTCCTCTCTATTTTTTTGGCAAACATTTCCTGGCTTTAGCTGAATCCCTCAGGATCCTGTATTCAATTTTTCTCCCTATACCAATAATCTCCTTTAGGATGGATGATAGGAATGCTTTTGGCTGAAGGTAATTTAGTCTTTGTACAATGGAGCGCTAATCTCTCTGATTGGAACCATATCCTCCCAACACAATGTGAGATGTAGAAGCTAATCTGGGATGTTTTTTTTTTGGTGGGAGGGAGGTGGACAAGTAATTTAAATCCAAAGAAAGAAGTGTTTCGACCTCCCCACCACACCCCTCGCTCTACCAGTTCCTTCAAACTTACTTGGATTCACAGTTAAGAGAGTTCCTTTTCCAAAAGTGAGTTTGTAGGCGTTACTTCCTCACAGTCAGGGAAGGCTTTACAAAAACAGGAATAGGAGCAGCTCTTTGCAAGAAGAGCCCTAGGGTGCTCAATATGTCCTTGATCCCTCAACCCTGCACTAAAACTACAGGTTATTTGACAATAAGCCCAGAAGCAGGCTGCTGTAGGCAGAGCCGGCCTCCACGGGAGAGTGAGCCCCGATAAATGTATGCATTGCTTATTTTTAAATTTTTTATTGCTTTTCTTTTTCTGACAAAGCTGCCGCCTTAGTTTGGGTAATCCATTTCCTTTCCTTCTTCCTTCATGGTCTCCCCCCTGGCTGGCACTCACATAGTTTCTACTTCATTGCACTCTGGGGCTGTTTCTCTGCTTTTTATTGAAATTGCTCACATCAACTTATTAGATTCTGGTTTACTAGAAACTAATTGCAAAAGGGAAGGAGAGTCAAGGAGTTTTTACGGGGATATGTTTGAAGGAAGAAGTCTGAGGGTTTTCTGGTCCTTCCTGGCCTGCTTCCCGGGGATGGGCGAGGCAAGACGAGTAAGATATGAGCTTCACCAGCCAGGCGCGCCACAGGCCTGGCCTGGAAAGGAGAGGGCCCCGCATAGCTTCACCTTTCATACTCACGGGGATTGACAGTCAGCCTGGTTCCCTGCCCCAACACCAAGTTCCGGCCTCTGCTCCCAGTCACACCACAGCAAATGGCTTTACATAAACTGCGCACAGGGCCCCTCTCTCCCCATTGAGGAGGACATCTGATCTGCTTTCCCTAGCACCCCAGCTGCTGCGGACAGTGGCCCGAATCTAACTAACAAACCACACAAGTTCAGTGCAGTGTCTCCTTGAGTCTGCCTATTTTTTCCTTGACAAAGTCTCCTTTAGGCTCCTTTGTAGACACGTACCAGATATTTAATCTCTTTGCCAGTCAAATGTTGAACGTCTTTATTTCTACTTCATAGAATTTTAACATTTTTTTTTTTTACCTTTCCTTTTGCCTTTACAGAGCTCCCCCTAAAAACAGCTGGATTAAAAGAATCTTTGAAGACAGAATACGCTAGGTCTCCTGAGTGAAGTCAAGCTGGCTTCCTCCTTAAAATTTCTGGTTTGCATCCTAGGGCCCTCTCGTCTGGGACCTAATCCATCGGGCTAAAACAAGAAAGGTTAGGAGGCGAGGCAGGAAATCCAGGGGGATATCCTGCCCTGTGAGTCCTTCTTGTCCCTGCACAATTATTTGGACTTCTTTCTGTGCTCATTCCCTTCCTCCTGAGCAGGACATGGCTAGCACTTTGTCACCAACAGGGAGCCTCCCTCAAGATGCCTTTTAGCAGAAACCCACCCATGTGCTCTTTAGTCGGAAGACAGACGGGGTTTCTTTCCTCTGCTCAGGGAAATTTGATTGAAAAACAAATTCCAATTTTGCAAAGCGAACAGGATTACCTCTTGTTTGCCTCTGTTCTCCTCCTCCTCCCCACTCCTCTTCAATAGTTTTAAACTATTTATAGAAACATCCCCTTTAGGGTTAGAGAAATGTGGCAAGTTTCTAATCTCTTCATCTTTTTTTCTTGCTATCTATTTACTGCAGTCATATATTTACAATCTAAATTTACATTTCATATCCATTTGCAGGAGCATCTAATGCACTTGCCTATTACTTCCAGAACACTGTGTGTAATGATAAACTCTATTGAAATAAACCAATTCACAGGGAGCTTTTAGGGCTGGACATTGACATTTCTCTCTTCCCAAGACAGTTATTATTACTTTTCCAGGAGAGCCTAAGATCGGGGCAGTCCAGCCAAGTGAGCAACTGGGCTTGCGGGGTTGATGTTCTTATGTCTAAATAACTGTCTACTGAGCATTGCTCCTTGGGATTAATTTGGATTTTCTTTTTAATCTAGTTCCAAAATGTCAGCTTCCAATCTTTTTAGCTCTGAGAATCTCTCTGACAGGCAAAGCTTAAGGTAAATCTCATGGATGTTTTTTTGAATCTCAACCAATATTTCATCTCTGTACACATCACAAATAAAGGAACCAAAAGAAGGATGAATGTAACACCTTCGGGAGAAAATTTATAACAGTTCTCTGGGAGAGATGAGAATTATAAATAAAAATGGAATTGCATATGCTTTTTCTGATTATCATTTCTCATATCTGGGGGTTCTAAATATCCAAACGAGTTTGGAAATACAGCTGCTGATGCACCTGCTCTTTGGACTCTCATTAGTGACTGGACACATGGGTCAGCATGGAAACGCTTTCTTTTTTTTTTTTAATCTTACGTTTGTTTGGGCATAAGGGACTTAAGGCAGGTCATCTGGAGCTAACGTAATACTCACTAGGACATCCTGATTCTAGCTTTTCTGTGGTGGATAGTAATTAGGCCACAAAAGTAGAGGTTTTGTTTTGTAGTATTCATTGGGCAGTTGGTTCCTCTTGGGAATTGTAAGTAAAAGTTAACCTCAAACAATTGTCTGGAATGAGCTTCTATTGTAGTAAATGGAGACTCTCTCATGAAAAAACATTTCAGCTACATTCAAGTTAATTGAAATGAGGTTTGTTTTGAGAATGGTGGGCAGCACTTAAAATATCCCAGTGGGTATTGCAAGCTGGAGAGAAGGGCCATTATGACATTTAGATTAGGGAGAGCTTCTCTCATACTTCCAAGCTCAGCTGCCACTTTTTCGCTAAGGGGCACAGAGATGAATGGGTATCAAAAGGGGCTCAACAAAGGCAGGGATGAAAATGTCCCAATTGGAAACACAGTGCCTAACAGCGCCTCGAGGCACGTTTCCAGAAGTTTATGATCTTTCTGACTAATTTGAATATTTGCTTTCAATCTTACCCTTTCCCTAAATATCAGCTTGTCATCAATGTCGACACCAGAAAATCTGACATGGCTTTACCCAAATAGCTGGGCTCCAACATTTTGAGAGTTACGGGGATTAGAAGATTCTTTTCCTCGTTGCATGGACAAAGAAGACTTGCTTGGGAAGATGGGGCAGGTAACTGGAGAGAGGTCGTTGCATTGGTTCTATCAGTAGGTCTATATCTCACTATCTCCTTTTGGATCAAGTTGCATTGCACAGCCTCCGCCATTGCTAGGTTCTTTAACCTGTTCTTTCTTTCTAGAGAATCTCCTCCCTTTCTTTCTAGACTCTTTCTTCCCCTTACACACTAAAACTTTAAGTCCAATTCCATTCATCAGACACGCACTTCCAACAAATAACGAAAGCAAGCTCAACATTTCCAAATGCTTAAAGGTGTGGAAGAAGAAAGGTCCTAAAGGGTCTTCATTGGAGGCTGTCCTCATCATCTCTTTCACCAGAAAGACACATGGCACCAAGCTCCTGAAGATGCTAAGAACTGGGTGAGTAATTCAGTGATCTTTCCCTGAATTTCTAAGGATGGTGGCTTATGTTTAAATGCAAGTCATCTTTAAAACATACCTGGTCGAACACTCACAGTTGTTCCTTTTCCAAATATCGGCTTATTATTGCCTCCCATATCACACAATGACGCGCAACTCTACAAAAACTCAGTTATCCATCCAACCCTCGCCATCTGCTTAAATGTTTACTTGTCACCCAAGACTCCCCCTGATAAAGCCAGCTCTTTAGAAAGAAGGTCTGACGGTAGAGGCCAGGGACCACTGGGGCATTCTCGTCCCTTGCACTGCCCTCATTTTCCTGGAAGTGTGCGGACATCCCCGCAAGGCATGCCTGCGTTGGTAAAACAAGGGTAGAGATGGCCTCCCCCTACTTTACAGAGGAAGAAAATAGAAGCTCAGAGAGTTCACCGATTCTCTCTCAGTTCCTGGAAAATCCCACCCTTTCTAATAAACAATGAAGCCTTCTCACGGAATGACTCCTTAGCTCAGTGACCCACTGGCACCACTCTGGCTAGCCGTGAGCTACAGCAGCATGGGCGGCAGGTGGCCCAGTCCCGCACCAGGGAGGTACACGTCGGCGGTAGTTTGAACTGGAATCCATCAACAGACTGCTGTGGTTTGGACTTAGGTTATAAAACAGAATGGAAAATTTAGGAAGCCGGGTTCCCGAGAGCAGTTTGGAAGCATTTGTTATTTGGACTTACATGGCTTTACTGTCAGTTTAATTTCTTTTCCAAAGAAGAGTTTTTCAGATCCACCCCCAGGAACGCCCCCACAGATTGCTAAGGCCCTTCTACCAGGCGCTGGGAACCAGGGCTCCTCCTGCGCTCCCAGGGGAGGCATAAAGGCAGAAACCCAGTGTGGAGCGATTATACAATGGCATGGTTATGCCTGAAAAGGGAGAGGAACCATGGAAAAAAATGAATCACTCTTTACCTAGCAGCCAGTTAGATTGTTTGTCATTAATTAATTGCTTATTCTAGCTGGTTGACCATTGCAGTTAACTTGAAATCGCTCTGGCTTAGGGGCCAGGGCAAGGTCCTTAACGTGCTGTGCCTCAGTTTCCCTGTCTGCAAAGGGGGGGAGAATAAGGACTCCTGTATGATATTGTTGTGAGGATTAGGATATGCAGGTGGGTGAAATACATGCTAAAGCTTATCATAAAATAACATTTTTGATTACCTCGTGTTTTAGATTTTCCACGCTGCTGTCAATCACTGGCTTTACTTGCCTGTGGGATTATTTGCTTCCCTGGGGATTATTTTAGCAATGTTAGAGACCAGACATCAGTAACTTCCCCCCCAAACAGCCCCTCCGCTCCCCAACTAGTAAAACATTTAACGTTGGAATCTGAGTGCCAAGAATGACATCCTAGGCTCTCTTTCTCACTGAATCAGTTTAAGCAAATTATTCAACCTTTCTGTGTTTCTATAAAAACATAAGCTATAAAAATATAAAAAGTTCTCTTCTAGAAAATGAGGGTAATAAAAGCACGTAACGCACAGAGATGGGGTAAGGATTGAATGTGTTAATGGGCGGAGAGCACGCAGCACATTGCTTAGCACATAGTAAGCAAGTATGAAATCATCATTATTTTTTCTCCCCAGAAGTCAAACACATGTCAAGAGCCTCCTTTCGCAATGACCTAAGAATGACCTGTCTTCCTCTAACTGATAGACCAGCAGGGCTTTGAGGGCAACCGAGGAGCTGCCGAGCAGTTTGATAAAGAGTTAAGTGAGTTTGTGAGAATTTAGGGAAAGCTGCACGCAGCTGCATGGACGCACCTTCACGGTTGGACTGTTCCAGGGGGACGTGGAGAGGGCAGCCTTTAGCCGGGCAGGACTGGAACATGAGCAGAGATGGGCCAACAAGCCACATCCTCGTTAGTTGGAGTCAAAAGAATCTCAAAGCACATTCAAGAAGAGGATTCAATGCTCCTCCACTTACCGAGATTCACTGTGAGCTGAGTTCCCTTCCCAAATGTCATCTTAGAACCACTGGTTTGTTGAACACCCTGCTGAGGGGCTTTGCAGAAACCTGTGGCGTCAACTTAATGATGAACCCAGCTTTGCAGAACTTCCCAAGAATTAACTGTTAACTAACATCTTCAACTTCAACTCTAAGACAGGGTAGGGTGATGGTATATTTCTTTCAGCCCAGGGCTTCAGGGCTGAGGGGTATATCTAGAGATATGCTTGCCACTTTAAGACACCAGAAGGCTTAGCATGCCAATTCTGTATACATATTCTGTGGTCCAAAGCAATTGCGTTGCTGGGGGCAATCTATCATAGAATATAAACTCCCACTGGAAAAGGAATTAGCTCTGCAGTATTTTTAGGTAGTGTTTGATGGTCACAGTCATTGTCTGAAGACAAGACCAGCATTTTCATTTTGACTTTTTCTATCCGTGCCCCAGTCTGCAGATGGCTGAGCCTTTCCCCAAATATCAAGTTCAGCTATTGTTCTTACTTTACCTGCAATAGACATGCAATGATTTTTATCTCCTTTTGGCACTTTGGGGTTCTGTTTCAAGTTCATTAAGTCTTGGACAAAGAATGTCTGGGGGTGCAAATGGAGCTGCTATGGCCAAAGACCAAGATGTTTTTTCTCCCTCGGATCAGGCCGGGTCAGAACTATGAGCTGTCTTGGCTTTGCCCTGGACTAGGCTCAGCTGTGTGACCCTGAGCAAGTTCACAACCTCTCTGAGTTTCCCTGTCCTCGTTTGCAACATTCAAGAAGTGAGTTAGGTGGTCTTTCAGGACTTTCTGAGCTAATAGTTTTTGATTTGATTCTCTAGATTTATCAAAAAATGCTGTGCAATCCCCTGCCCCGCCCCAACGGTGTCTAGTCCTCCTCCTCGTTTCCTAAACAAAATAAATAAGCAAGGTAGGCATCTACTTATTACATAGGGAAATAGAGTTTTCCAGGCCTACCATCTGCCTTAACATTTAATCATTTTAGAAGTTTGAAGTCAGGCGTTTGGAACTGAATCCTCAGGGGAGAAGTGTTCTTTCTCTGGAGCTTCTAGATAATTCAGAAACCAAACCAAATAAACCGACACCTTTGGTGTAAAGCTAGTACTTACTAAGTTTCACTCTCACTGCAGTCCCGGTTCCAAATGTAAATTTCCAATTTCCTTCGTCCCACAGGAGCTAACGCCTTTACGTAAACTACAGACTCCTGCCTCCCCACAGCAAAGGTGGTTTGATCTTTACAGCCTTTTCCCACAGGATAAGGGAATTCATCATCTAGCCAAGAGTTTCAGCTCTCTGGGTACTGAGGGGGTTCGATGCTAGCACTGGGTCTGAAAAGGAGGTACTTACCCACGCTGACAATGAACTGAACCCCCTTCCCCAAGTGGGGTTTCTTAGTGTTTTCACACAGTGCCCAGGCCCTTTACCAGAAGTCCCTCCTAGTGCTAGGTTGCCACTTCCTGTTCTCAGACCGTCTCTAGTGTAATCAGGGGCACCATATATAATGAGGTCATTTAGGGTTGCCCTGTCCTAATGCAGCCGGGACTCAGGCTGTGAGAACAGGACTGGGCACGTTAGGATGGCCCAAAGCTGGGACCCCCTTATCCTGAACACCTAGCAGGCTGTTCTTTCTTGCCCACCCAGTTGTCCAGCTCCTAAGAACCAGAACTGCCTGGTGGTTCGCTGCTTGTTCCGACCTGGAGCAGGGAAGGAGGCCCCCGTGGCATCAAGTATTGGAGGGATGCCAGGCCCCTTTTTTCATTATTAGAAAGACAGAAAATTACCACTTCTCCTATGTTGACTGCTGGGAGCCTAATTTCAGAAATGTACAATTCTTTAAAAGCTTTTCCCCCATAGACTTTATAGATCAACTCAAGATAACTTACAACTGGGAAAGTAAGCCTGCCCTAGAAAATATTGAAATACATGCTAAAGCCTATCATAAAATAACATTTTTGATTACCTCGTGTTACAGATTTCCCACGCTGTTGTACACATTTTTTTTTTTCTTCTGAAGCTCAGCTACTTACTCAGGGCCACATTGAGTCTGGGTCTCAAAGGTAAATCTGTTGTCGCTGTTCATCCAGTCTCTGACACATTGATAAAACCCCCTCCTCCCTTAGGGCATTGATCATATCTTCTCAGAAACGGGCCCAGATGATCCCTGGGAAAAACTCTAGGCACTTAATAAATGTTTGTTAAATTGAATTGTATTAAACATTCATCTTTTGTTCCTAGTCCTCGAGGAACACTTGACTATCTCTCTGACAATTTCCAGATGAAAAAAATTAATTCTGCCAGATATTACTTGCTGAGTTTCATGGTTCTTTTTAGTCTTGGTTCTAAATGTCAGTTTCCTATTAACCCCATTCCCACGGGAGTGAGCACCTTTACAAAAACCAGAAGCGTCAGCACGGTTGAAAGGCATGTGGCGTCAACTTTGTTCTGTTTCCTCACTAGACTGAGACACCTGTCTGTCCCCTGCAGGTGCCCCATCTTCCCTGGGGAAGGTCTGCCCTGCTTCCCTCTTTCAGAGCAGAGACAGGAGGGGGCAGAGTAGATTTCAGGGATAAAGGTGATAAATAAATATCAAAATGTTATCACACTATGCAGAGCTGCCTTCTTCTTCTTCCTTTTTTTTGCCAAATTGATATTTCTTCCAAAGGCTGTTTTCAGCACTTTCTCTCTCCCAGATGCAATAATAACTGGATTCCAAGTTGGCATCTGGGCCTGAACCCCCAGGCTCCGATGAATCACACATATTGAATCAAGAAATTATCCTACCCGCAATGAAGAGGCATGCTTTGCTTTTTCCCCTCGCTGGGCAATGAGGAGCTGAAGCAACATGCACGGGGGGAATATAAACTAGTAACTCTCCTAGATCAGCTCTGTAGCTTCATCCATTAGTATCCTAGAATGTGAGACCTGGAAGGGAGCTTAGTGACCTCCTGGGCCAATGCCCTCATTTTAAAGATGAAGAAGTGGAAGTCCTGAGAGGTAAATTTGCTCAAGGTCATGGAGGTAGGTAGGGGCAGAACTAGGGCTAAAACTCAGGACTCCTGAGTCCCAGTCCTGCCTCTGCTGCTCCCTCCTGTGACTCAGGAGAATAAGGATCTTCCCCAGGTGATCTCTGTCCCTCATGGCTCTGTGGCCAGCCCAGGTATGGTTATCCCTGTTAAACAGCGGGTAAGCCATGCAAAGAAGGTGTTTGATTTTGGCGCATAGTTTATAATTTCAAGAGAGATAGAGAGCATCTTAATTCATTAAATTTATTTATTTTATTTTTTTTATTTCTTAGGCTGCAGGCACCAGCAATTGACAGTAGGGGAAATGGTCCATGAGATTCCAGAGAAGCCAAAGGGAAGATAGAGATTTAAAAACTTGCCCTTTACCAAAAAGATAATCCAACAGAAATTTGGCTCTGATTATCCTTTCTCTGCGGGACTCATTACAGGAATGGCATCTAGAACAGGGTGGCAAATACAGGACCGTGTGGTATTGCCTCCTTTTCCTGCCCCCACGGCAGATATGGCTAATAGACACATCACTCGTTTGCTCTGAGTCTGCATGTGGCCTCACAATCCTTCTTAACAGAGTGTTCCAGACAGCCACTACCCGTGGCCAGAGAGAATCTGTTCACCCTCCTCACCCTGGGGAATGATTGCAAGGAGACCCTATAGAAGGCTTGAGAAATCTGGTTGGCAAGAGTCAGGTCCCACACCCCCCCATCCCAAAAGCTGTCACTGACCTGAATGGACCAAGACTGTTCTTCCCACAGGCCGCTCCAGACGTGGCAAGAGCAGCGCCACAGAGCTTCACTTCTTCCTCGCAGCTCTCCTTCAAACGCTGGCTTTGGGGTTCTTCATACCCGTTCTTGCCCAAAGGACCTTCAGCAAGATCCTTCCCAAAACAGAGGTCCTGGGGGGTCCCCCTGCCTGCGGGCGAACGACATCTGCAGGACCTCAGTCCCTGCCTGGCCTGCTTCCTGTTCTCCATCAGCCCAGGTCTGTCCTGGGGGGCTTGGAATGGAATGTGGCACAGGGAGAAAGTGATGGAAAAACCCTTTCTCTAGACCATTCAACTCCCATCACCACACATTCAGATGCCTTTAAGCTCTTCCTTTTGATCACATTTCTATTCTTTCATAAAAAGAGAGACGTTTGTCCATATCCACCCAAGGAAATTTCCCCATGTCCTCTACTGCTGCATTAGGCTTTTTGTTGACAGGAAAATGCCCATCTACCTTCTTAGGGTGCCGTCTTATATCCTTATAGACGGTCCTCTTTGAGTGACTGGGGAGAATAGGCCAACAGAGAAGCAGCTGCAGCTCCGGGGGCTGAAAGGGGACGGGAACAGAGGCAGCAGCTCTGACTTAAGTTGTGAACAAAGACTATTTTCCTCCCCTGACCTGTTTTTTGTCACCATCCCGTATGACCTATTTATGGCGATGGGCTGATTGGAGCAGCAGAGGGCGCTGCAAGGCCAAAAACAGAGCCGCCCACCTCAGCGGATCCGGGAGAAAAGTCTTTTTTTGAGTGATGGCAGTGACCAAGAGCCAAGCTGTGGGACAAGATTGGCCTTGTTTGCCAAATCCCGCCAGGGACCCCTCCAGGTCCGAGGGCCGCTCTGGAAGGGCGGTTTCAGGCTCATGAAAGGCAGTCCGGGGCACTCAACGGCCTTGGGGAGCTGCTCAGGCTCCAGACATCAGGTTTAAAGGGGCTGCGATAGAGAAATCCAAGGGCGAGAAGTCTGTAATAGGTCATTACATCTTGAGAGTCTCTCTTATTCTGAAACGTTGGGAGTCACTTGACTGTACTCGGTTGCACATTGTGGCCTCTCATGAAGAAGCCTGTTGCAACTTTTAGAAAACAGGGTTTTCTAGAGCAGGGTTAGAAGGCTCATTTCTCATGTTCCCACTGCTCTTAAGGATTTGGGAAGAACACAGCGGGCTCAGGGCTCGGGAGGGCGTGAAGCTCTATGACATGCTTGCAAGATGGACAGAAAATTAAAGATGTGGGTCACTTTTTTGGGGCGCCTGGGTGGCTCAGTTGTTAGGTGTCTGCCTTCGGCTCAGGTCATGATCCCAGGGTCCTGGGCTCGAGCCCCGCATCGGGCTCCCTGCTCTGCGGGAGGCCTGCTTCTCCCTCTCCCACTCCCCCTGCTTGTGTCTCTCTCTGTCAAATAAATAAATAAAATCTTTAAAAAAAAAAGATGTGGGTCACTTTTTTTTTTTGACCATTAATTGGTACAACATAAATTTTGCCAGATTTCACGACTTTCTATTTTTAGATTTACTCAGCATCTTTTCTCTAAATATCTTTGAGGCGAATAAAGCTCTCAGGAACTGTATTTATCAGTCTATTTAATAAACATCCTAAGAGTGACAACAAACTAATCCTACATCATTTGCCAGGCGTCTTGCATACGTTATTTCATTTAATATCCCAGCAGTCCTGTGAAGAAGCTAGTACTGTCACTTCCGTTTCACAGATGGAGAAACTGAGGCTTGGAAGGGTCAGGTCATGCTTAAGGTCATCAAGCAGAGAAATGCTGGAGCTGGGTGAACCCAGGCACCTGGCTCCAGAACCCCACTTATCTTTTTTTTTTTTAATTTTATTTATTTCTTTGAGAGAGAGAATGAGATAGAGAGAGCATGAGGGGGGGAGGGTCAGAGGGAGAAGCAGACTCCCTGCCGAGCAGGGAGCCCGATGCGGGACTCGATCCCGGGACTCCAGGATCATGACCTGAGCCAAAGGCAGTCGCTTAACCAACTGAGCCACCCAGGCGCCCTATCTTTTTTTTTCATTAAAAATTAGAAAAAATTCTTTTCCAGCTTCGTTGAGAAATAATTGATATAGCATTGTATACATTTAAGGTGTACAGCCTTTGAGTTGATGCACTTATATATTGCAAGATGGTTACCGCCATCGCGTGAGCTGGTACTTCTAGCACATGACATAATTACCAGGAATTTTTTGGTGAGAACATTTAAGATCTTTTTTTTTTCCCTAAAGATTTTATTTATTTGAGAAAGAGAGAGCAAGAGCAAGGGGGGAGGGGTAGAGGGAGAGAGAGAATCTTTTTTTTTTTTTAAAGATTTTATTTATTTATTTGACAGAGAGAGACACAGCCAGAGAGGGAACACAAGCAGGGGGAGTGGGAGAGGGAGAAGCAGGCTTCCCGCTGAGCAGGGAGCCCGATGTGGGACTTGATCCCAGGACCCTGGGATCATGACCTGAGCCGAAGGCAGCCGCTTAACGACTGAGCCACCCAGGCGCCCGAGAGAGAGAATCTTAAGCAGACTCCACGCTGAGAGAGGAGCCCAACTCGGGGCTCGATCCCAGGACCCTGAGACCATGACCTGAGCTGAAACCAAGAGTAGGAGGCTTAACCGACTGCACCATTCTGGCACCCTGAGAGAACATTAAAGCTCTACTTCCTTAGCAACTTTCAAGTATATAATATGGTGTTATCAACTATAATCACCAGGCTGTACATTAGATTCCCTCAACTTGTTCATCTTCTGACTGGCGGTTTGTACCCGTGGGCCACCATCTTGCCGTGTCTCCTGCCCCAGCCCCTGGTGACCACCACTCTACTCTGTTTCTGTGGCAGAAGCTCATTCTTCATCATGACACCACACTGCTGTTCCGAGAAGTGCCCTTCCTGAAGGGATGTCTTTCAAGGACTGTTGGAAGGGCAGCCTAGTGGGGGAGAGTCATGACTATGCCACCCCAAGGAGGTCTCGGTGTCTGAACATTCTGGGTGAAGCATTAGGGTGTGGGATGTCCCTCTGTCTTCTCTGTTCTTGGCTGTGGTCAGGGGGAATTGACGTTGGGCAGTCAGAAGACAAGTAGCAGCTAAATTTGAAAATTGCTACTGTCTAAATCAGGAAGGGAACACTCAGCTCTCTTATAAATGTCAAGGCTGCTGACGCCTTTAGGGCAGGGACAGACACTAGAAGCTGGGTGGGGACTGGCAGAGCTCAGGGATGTGGGAGACTTGGAGGCCCTGAGATCGTCTTCTGCTAGCAGAGGGCTGGGTTCCAGGGAGGGGACCCCAGTCAGCAGGGGGCAGTGCTGGCCCGGGGAAGCCAGGTCACCCAACCATCATCTTCTTCCCCTGTCCTGGGGCCTGAGGATGCTCATGGGGGGACTTGGGGCTGCCCGGTGTTCACGTTCTCCAGGCCTGGGGTTGCCAGATAGAATACAGGGTGCCCAGTGAAATGTGAATTTCAGATAAACAATGAATGCTTTTTTTAGTATAAATGCATCCCAAATATCTCTAAAAGTTTTTTATTGTTCTTTTGAAATACGAACTTAACTGGGTATCTTGTATTTTTGTTTGCTAAATCCAGCAAACTGATCCACGTCAATGGTGAGTTTTTAAGTGAAGAATGTTGCATTCTTTTATTCCACAAATATTTATTGATCATTGATTACGTGTCACACACAATCCTAGGCACTGGGGTATATCAGTGACCAGCTGAGCAAGGTCTGCCCTCATGGAACTGGCAATATGGCGCGCGTGTGCGTGCGTGTGTGTGTGTGTGTGTGTGTGTATGAGGGGGGTGAGGTCACACAGGAGGCAGCAAGCAGACCATTTGCTGAGTGTTACAGGCCCAGGAAGGGAGGTCCAGCTGCCATCATCTGATTTACGTTCCATAAAGATCTGGAGAAGAGGGGCGCCTGGGTGGCTCAGTCGGTTAAGCGTCTGCCTTCGGCTCAGGTCATGATCCCAGGGTCCTGGGATCGAGCCCCGCATCGGGCTCCCTGCTCGGCGGGAAGCCTGCTTCTCCCTCTCCCCCTCCCCCTGCTTGTGTTCCCTCTTTCGCTGTGTCTCTCTCTGTCAAATAAATAAATAAAATCTTTAAAAAAAAAAAAAAAGATCTGGAGAAGAGATTGTGCAGGGAGAGGAGCAGAAGCAAGAGGACCAGTTAAGGGGTTCCTGCAGTGGTCCTGACGAGAGACAGTGGTGTTTGCAGGAGGTGGTGACAAGTAGAGATAGAGAGGCCGGACATAGACTTCATGGCAGAACTGGCAGGACTCACTGATGAGTTAGGCATCGGGAAGGGGGAAAAAGGAACTCCTGCAAACCCTCTTACAAACACTCCTGGGTTTGGGGCAGTGGGGTAGTCAGTCTTCTCTTTCTCAGGGCAGTGCCTTCCCTCTGTTGTCATGTCCTGGCTTATACAGAACACGGTATTTGTCTGGCATGTGGCTGCAAGGGCGGGTTCCAGGGGCTCCGGCCCAACACTAGCCAGCAAGCTTGTTACCCACTCACAGCAGTCTCCTGTGGAAGCTCTGCTTTGGGGGAGAATCTGCCAGCTGGAGCCCCACGCGGGCTGCAAAGGGGCTTCTGAGAGATGGAAAGTCACGCTGTGTGACACGCAGGAAGCACTTTCAGGGGGCACGGTATGCCCCCCAAGCATCAGAGATAGAAGATTTCTAGCATTCAGGGCTGGGAGAGATTTTAGAATTGAACTTGTTCAACCCTCTTCCCTCCCTCTTTCCACGGAGGACTAAGAGATGAGCCGAATGGCATTTCTTGGGCACAAGTGCAGCTCTGCTAGGTGCTGGGTGACCGTGGCCTGGTACCCAGTCTGTGGCCTGAGGATACAGGAAGGGCGGGAAGGCTCCTGTATAGCAATTGGACGTCTAGGCATGTGATCATTGGGCTTGCAGGTTCTGTTTCTGGGTGTGTGTGTGTTTAAGTAATTCATTTTCTTTGTGTTTTACAGAAGGATTCCTTCAAGATGGATTGAGGACCAAAAGAACAGTAGCAACACGAGTTTCTTGGGTGGAAGCAGTTGTCTGGGAGAGTTACAGCTCATTCAGTCACATGACCGTCAGGGAGGCCTGCCTGCTCACATTCCCTCCCACCTCCTCCCTCAGAAGCTCTAAGACGGTCTCAGAGACCTCAGGAACCCCAATTTATTCTCCAGCCTCTGTCCTGATAGGAAGAGAAGATGATTTTTCTTGTGGGCTTTAGCCTTTTGCTTTTCTGTGAGTACACTCATTGTGTACATTCCTCATGTCCTACCACCCCGTTTCCCTTTCTCTGACTTTAAACACTTGGCATGTTTCTCTCTACACTTGGTTTTCCAGTTATTCTCTGCCTTTGACTTTCATCTCTGTGTCCTCCTCCAGCCTCTGCCCATGGAGTTCCCTCTGGGTGGGCCTGTGTGGGACCCAGGACCTGTGGAGTGCGGGGCTTCACTATCTTCTATTTCTTCTCTTCGCAGACAAGGGCGTGCTGTGCGACCAAGTGACCCAGAGCCCCCCGGACCAGACGGTGGCCAGTGGCAGTAAGGTGACGCTGCTCTGTACTTACTCCACTACGCAATCAAACCCAGATTTATACTGGTACCGAATACGGCCCGATCGCTCCTTTCAGTTTATCCTTTACAGGGATAACACTCAATCCCAAAATGCAGATTTTACTCAGGGTCGGTTTTCTGTGCTGCATAATCGGTCCCAGAGAACCTTCCACTTGGTGATCTCCCCGGTGGAGCCTGAAGACAGTGCCTCTTACTACTGTTCCATGGACCCCCACAGTGAGGCAGATGCTCAAGAAGTCTGAACATAAACCCCGGGCACAGCCTCCTCTGACTACCTCTTAGGGCAGCTCACATCCCCAGACATGGGATCCTTCTTCCCAGTTGTTTTGTGTTCCAGCCTGGCCTTCAGAGGTGCCCTAAGGAGTCTGCTGACTAATAAAAATCCAGCTCCCCCTGGCTTCAGATGGAGCAGAGCACATCCCCCCTTCTGACTCAGTGGGCCCTGGTGGCAGCAGAGGGGGAGAGGGATGCTGAAGAATTCTCATCTTTGTGTCCCCAGTGCCCAGCTCACTCACGCCTGACAGAGCCGGGCTGACAAGTATGTGCTGTGAGTCCTGGGAGGGTATCAGCATGGGGCAGGTGAAGGGCCAGGCTAGGGAGAGCTCATCAGGAGGGTCTTTATTTTAGTCTCCATCCTTTATCCCTTATTGTGAATTGGTCTGTTTTCTTTCTTTTTTTTTTTTTTAATAATCATTTTCTTTTTTTTTAAATATTTTTATTTATTTATTTGAGAGAGAGAATGAGAGAGAGAGAGCATGAGAGGGGGGAGGGTCAGAGGGAGAAGCAGACCCCCTGCCGAGCAGGGAGCCCGATGCGGGACTCGATCCCGGGACTCCAGGATCATGACCTGAGCCGAAGGCAGTTGCTTAACCAACTGAGCCACCCAGGCGTCCCAGGTCTGTTTTCTTTTTAAGACTCAAAATTAGACACAGAGTTACTTCAAACATTTTTCACCGATTCACCTTTTTTTCTGCATCTTCTTGTACAGCCACCTTATTTTTCCTGAATGCTCTTTGACACCACCATTTTACTTACTCTATTTGGAGAACATTTTTCTTTCACTGGAGAGCATTGAGATACTCCCAGAAAGTTGTCTGTGATTGCCAGAACCCCAGCTTCAAAGTCCCTGAGTCTGGAGCTCAAGGTTGTCTCCAAGGAAGATAATCATCTCCAGGGGAAGCCACTTATGTGATGTCAAAACAGATACACCCTAAGCCCTGGGAACGGGTCCCTCTTTCCTTCATTTCCATTGAACTCTCTGCCTTAAAACAACGATTAGAGTTGTGAGAGGTAACCTGGGAGAGGGTAGAAGCCTTAGCACTAGCGCCCAGAGACGTGAGGGCATTCATTCCCAAGGTCAGAGAGCTGGTTAATGACCGAGCCAAGGGGGGGGTGCCACACTTTTAGGGCTCTCCCCGGCAGCGGCGACCTAGCAGGCTTTATCAGTAGGTGTTCTGGCAGGAGTTTACCTAAGCTTCAAAACAGGGGGGCAAAGGGCAGTCACTATAAAGAGGAATGTAGAGGACATGGGTGAGGGAGCCGAAGGCCGTGGGCAACTGACTCAGCCTTCGGGTGTCTCTGTTCTGCCCACGACTGAGTGTGTGCAGCAATCTTCTCAGGGTTGTTGTGGGCTTAAGTGAGGTGCTGTATGTGAAAGCTCTGGAAAACTAGAATCCACAAGATGATGCCCCCCAGACCTGAAGACAGCCATAATCCCCCCCTCAACCTCCGGCTCCTGCCATTAATTATTTCTGGAGACTCCTTTTGGTGGAGGAAATTCGAGATCTTGTGATAAGCTAGGGTTTTTTTTTTTTTTTTTTTGCCACCAAAGTGGACCAGAGAGGGTGGCTCATTTATATGCTAAATATAGGACAATCCTGAAGTCCAGTCCAGCTGAAATCAAATCAACACCTTGTCCTTGTCTTGGGGGTGCAGTATGCTTTTGTAGAAGCAACTTTGGGCTGCCGCTCTTGATAATGTGGTTCTGCTCACAGCCCCGCCCTTGCCTCACTGAATGACTTTGGACAAGGTATATTACCTTTTCCGGGGGCATATTTTTTCCATCTGAAAAATCAGGATATGATCTTTTTGTTCTTAGCCACTCACAGAAACATGCTGATGTTGCCCAAGGTAACAGATGGAAATGTTTTGGAAAGAGGTGTTCTTTACACATATGAGGTGCAGTTGCGTGGAGTCTTTTTAATGGTTTTTCCCTGGCTGGACCTGCTTATCCACCTCGATGGTCCTAAACCCACTGACTCAGAGTGCTGCTGAGTCTTTGCTTTGGGCTGTGAAGACATAACATGGGAGTCTGCAGATGGCTATGGCAGGGGGAGTTAGTGAGGGTTGCTCTTTCACTTGTGGCCTCATAAACCCCCACTTGACACCCTACGAGTGCCCTGGGTGCCAAAGAAACCACACTACTGGGGTGCAGGAGCTCTGCTACCTGAGCGGGTGCACTTGGAAGAAGCTATAGCCTTGCTGAGATGGGAGTAGCAGAGCTCATCAGCCGCAGAGGGGTCATTGCTGTGAAATAGCAGCGACAGCAGGAAACCCAGGCTAGGGTCCCCAAGGCGGGACCCTGCAGGCTTGGGGCTCAGGAAGCCGCAGCGTGACCTACAGGCTCAGTTTGGCTTCTGTCTGCCTAACAGAGAGCTCACAGCACCCACTTTACCCCTGCGGTGGTGTGTTATGAGTAAAGCTAGAGGCAAGGAACACTCAATGCACTTTAATAAATGCAACAGAGAACAGCACTGGGAAGGGCAGAAAACCATCAACAACACGGGGCAGGCAAGAATCATCGTCCCCTGACCTCAAATTCCCTGTGCCCAGATTGGCAGGCAAAAAGATAATCTTTTTACAATCAAAATCCGAGGGGTTCTGTTCCTCTTCCCTCCCTCCAGAAACATTTGCACAGTTCGTTGCTTGAAAGCAGGCCCACGTCTTACTCATCTTTGCACCCCCGGCACAGAACCTGGAACTTAGAGGGAGTCGATTCATGTTTGTTAAATTCACTAACAGAAAGAAGTGCATTTTCTCTGTATTTTACTCTGATCTTTGCTGATAGCTTGGAGAATATCTGGATGAGGTTTTAGAAACCCCACTGGCTGCATGAGAAGTCAAATGTAATTTTGTTTGTAAAGTACTAGGAAAAGCAGAAAGTGCTTTTGTGGCCGAGAATATGCCAGCTCAAGGCAAACCTAGTGCTGGGCTGAGCAGAGCCATTCATGTTAGGTAAGGCCCGCTGCTCTCCGTCCCCCAGGGTCTATTTTCCTAGGCGACCATGGAGCTGGGAATCTGTTGGCTCTCACTTTCTACTTCTGAAGGCAAAGAAAGTCAAAGGAACAAAACACCTTTTTCAAAGTGTATCAGTTGTAGAAATGAAAAAGAAAATGAGTCCTATATCTCTTTATAAAGCAGCAAAAAGAGCAGTTAGGACCATAATAACCCCTGTACTCCCCAGGACTTTTGTCTTTCCACCAGGCTGGAAAATGAGCTGGGTTTGTTGCCTTCGAAGGAAAACTGGTTTGGGTAGCAGCCGTTTAAGCAAGGCTGGGATAGGTCAGCTTGAATCACCGAGTAGGCAGAAGCCTAGGAGCCAGCTCCTCTGTAGGCTTTTGTGAAGACATAACGTGAGAGTCTCATAATGGAGCCTTCTCATGCCGGTCAGCCTGCAAGTGAAGGACAGTTGTCAGAGCGTCATAGATCACCCACCATCAGTGCTGGGAGGAATCATGGTCCTCGTGTCATCTGGGGCTGGTCAGCACTTGCCGTGCTGTTATCATTGCCGATGTCACTTATCTATTGTGGCCTGGGTCCCTTCTGCACACCGCCGTATTCAGCTAGTCAGTATTAGCTTATCAATGTTGGGATAAGCCATGCAAGCCATTCGCTCTCCTTAGTCATAGCTCCTTTGTTTTATGGATGCAAAAACTCAGGCCCAAAGAGGTAGAGCAACCAGGCTAGGGTAGCATAGTGTTAATGACAAGGTCAGGGTGAAAACCCACATCTTTTGACTCCTGGTGTAGGGCTCTTTTTAGATACCACACTGCCTGTGTCCTTGGGACTCCTGGAAACCAGTCACCCATTTGGAAGTGACTGGACATGTTTTCAGGCTAGGTTGGATCAGTCCCACACTCGAAATCCAGAGTTGTCCCCAGATTAGGAGTTGGGACTGAAGAGTCGTACTGGAGAAGGGGCTTTGTAGGCAAACCTAGGTCCCAGTTTGAACTTTGTGTCTGAGATTACCTGAAGAGGGAATGCAAGTAGCAGGCAAATAATGTCTCAGCTGCAACTTTGTATGCATCTTGAGTAGCTAGCAGTGGGTAGGTCACTACAAATGGGGGTGTAGCTTCATCCCAAAGTTGGGCTGGTCTACACATTGGAGTCCTGTGATAAAGGAATGGGAGCTGGCATCCCTTTTGTCTAGGCTAAGGCAGGTTCTGGAAATTCTTTGGGTGAAGCTTTACTGATGGCCTTGCAAATAACCCATGGCCCCTTGGCCAGATAAACAAAATAGTAAATAAAGAAAACTATTTCTCCTTACTTAGCTCCACAATTTTTTTTAGCTCCTGGGTTGGAGGTGGGGATTATTGGCTGGTATTACATGACACAACATAATGCATTTTGAGTCTGGCTTGAAGTAAGAGGATAACAGGAGATGGGGTGTTATGCAGAGTATCTGAAGTGGCCCACCTTATTAAATCATAATATGTCTCTATGTGTTTTTCCCTTCCCAAGGCTTCTTGGCCTCTTATATTCCTAAACTCCCTTTCTCCCTGTGTAGCGTAGTTTGCATGGGGGGTAGGAATAAGAAGCAGCTAATTCTTACCTTAAAAGAAAAATAACTTGGCAGTCAAGAGAAAATTGATGGCCAGACTCTTGGCAAACACCATTCGGAGCCCCAGCACTGTGAGGGACAGCATGTTCACCTTCCCCGCTGTGAACTGTGAGCTGTGATGAACTGTGGTTGAACAAAAGTAAAGATGGTGGCTTTAGCAAGAGACTAAGTTTCCTTCCAGAAACTGGGCCCACAACACTGACAACCAGACTCCTCCGAATCACCAGCATTGTGCCTGGTCCGCAAGCCCAGCTCGCTGCCAGACAGCCCTCCGGGACCCCAGGCTGCTGCTCACTCCCAGCCAGGCAAGCTTTGGAAATCCTTGCTTGCAGCCAGGCAAGCTTTGCTGAGAGACTCAGAGGGAACCAACTGGGCTCAGGTATGGTTTTTGCTCTCTTTTGAAAGCTGGAGGCTTTTGGCCCCCTCTGAGAATGACAGAGTTTGCTTTAACCCTCAGTTCTGAAGTCGACCCTTGGTTTCAACTAACCTTTGGGCCCATAGAGGCTCTCTGAAGTTTGCTCCATGTTTTCAGGTTCTGTTGGTTTTACGTTACCTAGAACAAACAGCAGTGGTCAGGGATTCACTGGCAACCAAGAGGCTCAAAGGATTTCAGGTTTTAAAAGTGGAGGAGACTCTAAGTAAGTAAACTGAGGACCAGGGGTATGACTTGGTTAAGGTCAGACAGCTATTCACATAGCCAACATTCTTCCCATTCTGGTTTTTTTTTTTGGTTATACTATGAGGCCCACATTCAGGTATGCCTCTAATTTGTAGGAAGAACTAGGGTTCTCAATCCTATGATAGGCCGGGCTGCCCTTTGTTTGGCATTCACACTGGATTAGACTGCACATGAATTTTTAACCCAAAGTCTAGTAGTAGGACAATCATTAGTATGAAGAAGACAGTGGTTGGTGAAGAAGAGATGCAGGGGGGATGAAATAAGATGGGCTTTATCTCAGATTCCAGCCCAGGGATGCAGAGTTCAATTCCAAATCAATGGTGGGCCATAGTCGGGCCTCAGTCTTGTTTCCAGCATGATACCATATTAAGAGTGATCGGTCAAGAGTTTACATCTCCAACTTCCTTTTCCCTCAACTCTTCTTCCCTACAATTCCAGCCCCTTGAAACTAGATATGATCTACCTGAAGATTTTTCCTTTGGTTCAAAATCGGTGGAGCGCACGATTTCATTGTTGTGTTCGACTGAACAGGTCACTGAATTTGAATCTCCGTACCGACCGAGCTTGACAGCACTGTATTTCCCACTGGGAGAGACGACGATAGCAGGGTCAAATTCTATTAGTTTCTTGGATGATTCAAGATTTATGTTTACATTCTTAGGGTAGAAATCCTTCACCAGGCAAGCAACAGTCGTCCCATTTTTCATGGTGAAAACGGATGGTGTGGCAGGAGGCTGGCTTCCTGTGAATAGAATTAATTTATTTTGAAAGATGATTATCTGTAAGTGTGGGAGTTAAACAATGGTGGTTACCTCAATTCTGTTGGACCAAACGTTATAATCCAGACTTTCTTGCATCCTGTGTGTGACCTGGGCTTTTTAGCACCCTCATGAAGGGGTAGCCAAGGGAAGTAGAAATGAAAGGCAGTCAGTTTGACTTCTAGTTAGGAGCTGCTAAGTGACATGGCTGAAGCAGGGATGGAAAAGAACAACTACAAATAAGTTTCTCGATCGTCTGAATTTCAATTATCTGTATTTTATTAATCAATCCTCTGGACAATTGCAATCAGGCTGAGTAGCTTTATCAGTTGGTTTATTTAAAATGCATCAGCCCTTGGAGTGAAAGCAGGGTGGGTGCTTGTTCTTGGCATTGTGTCAATCAAAAAATCAGGTCTGAGAAGGACTACATGACTGGTTCAAATACTCTGAGGATGGTAGTGTTGGGGTCACTTCAGAATGTCATCCCCATTTTACAGACTAGAAAGGATAACCACTGAAGTTAAGGGATACATCTCTCTGCCGTTAGGTGAATACTTATTCTTTTGTAAGGGACTATCCTGCAGTTTCTTTTGAGTCTTTAATCAGAAATAACAACTATCATTCCCAGGAAGTCCTTATAGACATAAAACCAGTTTAAACCCAGATCTTGTTTTATTCTAAGTGAAGCTATGGAATGTTGGTTTCAATAATTGGATCTCCCCCTGGCCTCCTCTGCATTCATGCTTCACCCTGAACTCTACCATCTACCTGCCACTCTGTACCTGCATCTTCTTCTTTCCTTGAAACTGAAAGTTTTAGGGG
>NC_138377.1:65323908-65343611 GCF_054177405.1 Leptonychotes weddellii
CCTGCTTCTCCCTCTCCCACTCTCCCTGCTTATGTTTCCTCTCTCGCTGTGTCTCTCTCTGTCAAATAAATAAATAAAATCTTTAAAAAAAAAAAAAGAAGAGGAAATTGGGACACACAAAGAGAAGAGACAGCAAGGCTATGCATACACGGAGGAAAGACCCTGCGAGGACATGGCGAGAAGGTATTCATCTACAAGCGAAGGGAAGAGGTCTCTGGAGGAACCAGCTCTGCGGGCACCTTGATCTTGGACTTTTCAGCCTCAGAATTATGAGAAAATAGATTTCTGTTGTTTAGATCATATTGTATGTGGTATTTTATTACGGCAGCCCCAGCAAACTAATACAGTCAATAATACTTTAAAGTAACACTGGCTTTCCGCCCCCTGCAAATATATGGTGGTAAAGAACACAATGACGACTAATACAGATGAGATGGGGCGCGTTCAGGGTGGTATGGCCGTAGACTGACGACTAATACAGAATTGATGCCCCTGCCTGGATCCATGCTAAGCGGCCAGCAGTTTCACTGTCATTGCTTTTGCACCATCAGGGCAAATAGCAACACTGAAAAAGGCAAGTAATGTTTTGGTATTACTGTGAAAATAGTTCTGATGTCATGGACTCCTTGAAAAGGTCTTGGGGACCCTAGAGGCCCATGGCCTGTACTTTGGAAGCTACTTACTGTTCTACATCTATATTTGTGCTGCCAAAGTTGCAGTGGCAGCTGGAAGGCCCGAGCTTTCTCTACGGTTCCAGCACTCTCGCCTTGTGTGCTAGTGGCTGGCAGATCAATTGTAGCAGATGCTTCGACTAATCAATGAATCTGACCATCACAATGGTCAGAGGCCGTTGTGAGTAGCAACCTCTAGTTCTATAAAAATGATAAACATGACTCAGATGCTGTGGTTGGATTCTCTAGAGTCAAGGACCATGGATCTGTTGGTCATCTGCTACTGGTTTCTCCTTCGTGACAGTACTCTGGGGATCAGATGCTGGATCCAGGATGATTGTGCTTCAGTGACAGTGGGAGGGATCAGTGAAGTGTAGACATTACTTTCAGTACCCATTCAACATTTCTGTGGCCGTACTTCAGACTTTCCATTAAAAATAATTTTTACTTATTTAACCAGCAGGTCGTTGGGATGGTAACTTGAGTATTTGGCAAAACCATAAAGAGGAGGAATAGAGCAACATGGCTTGCAACATTTATGGGTCAAATAATATACTTAGCCCCTGGACAGAAATGTAAAGAGGCAAGGCTTTTGAACAGAGGGTCATATAAGGCCCCAGGTATGGATAAATCTAGGCAAGTTCCCCTGTTTTAGGGACCCCTGGCATACCCTGACTTTTGTCAAAACTTTTTCTTACCTCCTCTAGGATGTTCACCCAACTGAAAGAGAAGTGAGCTTGACAATCAATTGATTGGAGTTCATTGGTACATCTGTAGAAGTTGGGGAATGCCCCTCCCCCAAGAGGAAGACAAACTTGAGCTATTATCATTATCTCTGATCTGGAAAGGCAGTGATTTTTTTTTTAGAGATTTATTTATTTATTTGAGAGAGAGAGAGAGTACAGTGGGGAGGGGCAGAGGGAGATGGAGAGAGAATCTCAAACAGACTCCTCGCTGAGAGCAGAGCCCAGCTCGGCGCTCAATCTCATGACCCCGAGATCATGACCTGAGCTGAAATCAAGAGTCACATGCCCAACCCACTGAAGAACCCCAGGGCACTGATTTTTGGTACCTCACTTGTGTCTATGTCTTGAATAAGAATAATCCAAAATGTGCAACTTCATCATTAAGTGGTTTTCTTATTCATTTTACCTATGTAGTCAGCGACAGAGTTCTTTGTTGTCTTAAAAATGTTATATGAACACACCATTTTTTTTTTTAAGGATTTTATTTATTTGACAGAGAGAGACACAGCGGGAGAGGGAACACAAGCAGGGGGAGTGGGAGAGGGAGAAGCAGGCTTCTCGCTGAGCAGGGAGCCTGAGGCGGGGCTTGATCCCAGGACCCTGGGATCGTGACCTGAGCCGAAGGCAGACGCTTAACGACTGAGCCATTCAGGCGCCCCAGAACACACCATTTTAAAATGCCTCCAGCTTTAGGGAATTCTTTGAGCAGAGCAGTATTTCCTTAAGAAGGTATGCTAATTATCAAGAAACATACTGCATTTCACTTTTTCCCTATTTAAACTTGCCACAGACTTCTCGGTCACTTAAAAAGAAAATCTTTAAAAAACATTTTATTATAAAGTTGAAATATTCCAAAAAAGAGATTAATAGAATCAATATCTATAGACCTAGATTCAACAATGGTTAATATTTGCCATATTTGCTATTTATTTTGATCAAGTATTTAAAAATAAATTATAAGCATCACGACAATTCATTTTTAAAAAGATTTTATATATATACATATATATATATATTTATTTATTTATAGCTTTTGAGTGGGGAGGGGAAGAGGGAGCGGTCCATGATCAAATTTTCCCAATTTTTCCCCACATGTCTTTTACAGTTGGTTTTTAAAACAGGATTCCGGTTGAAGATTATGCATTTCATCTGGTGCTAAATCCTTTAGGTTTCTTTAATATGGGACAGTCCTCCTTCCACTGCTTTCCCTCCACTGTGCCTTTTTTTCTTCTTCTCATAACACTGAATATCTCACCTTCGGGATTTGTCTTGTTGTTTCTCTGTGGAATCCTTTAACTTGTTCTTCTAGCTCCCTCGTCCCCTTTTAGAACTAAAGGTTGGATTAGGTTTAGTGTATTTACTGATTTGGGGCAGGACTACTGTGTGGCGAGGCTGTGTCTTGTGAACTGCATCATGTCAAGATAATGACTGAATGAGGCTAAGATCGATTCCTAGGATAAGACGGTGACATAAAAATCTATCTTTTGTAAAGTTACATATTCCCATTGCAACCAGCAAGTAATCTGAGACTTTAAAGTGTTTTAGAACTTTTTTTTTTGGTTTGAAATATTTTTTTCTGCATGATTTCTTGCATGAAGCAGGAGGCTCGTCCTATTTCTTTCTGTGGCTGTGAATGTCTCCAGTCTGCTATACCAGAAAGAAATGTTAAAACTCATCACTATATGCTGAAAAATTAATATCTGGAAGAGTTTGCTCTTTTAGAAAATAAGTAAAAGCGAGAATTTCATGTAAGTGTTATCTTGGTGAATTGTTTATATTCCCTGAAAATGGGCCCTTCTGATTTTATTTTGATTGAGTTGATGTATTCTATCCTTTAAGCCATAAGCCTCGTTATTTTGCACAACCTGAGAGGAAGCCTGGGTATAATTTTAGTCCCCTATGCATTGCTTTTGCTCTTCTAGACATAAAAAGAGCAATTGGACTTGGTGTGCTAACTGGTGATTGTAATCTCACAATGAAGAGATTAATCCGTGTGCTCTTGGATCAAACATATGCAGGGTCAAGAGAAGAGTGAAGGAGAGTCCAGGACTCGTAAGCTCTCAGATCTCTGGTATTAACATTGACTGATCCTCTGAAGTGAACAGAAATATTGCTTAGTTCCCAGGAAATATCTTTCAAAAACACACAGTTTAAGTGGGTAGGGATAAATTGTGCCTTTGCTCGGTGGTGAAGAAACTGCTTGGTGGCATTCCGTCACAGAAGGAGATTCCTTGGCTCTGAAATAATATTCCCGGTTGTACTAGATCTTTCACTATCTTCAAAGACCAGTTTAGGATTCATCTCCAAGAGCATTTCCTAGCTAACTCTACCTGCAAAATTTCCCCTGCCACCATCTGTTTACTTACTTGTGACTTTCTGATAATTCAGGTTTTATTCATAAAGAGTCCGTATTCTCCATCACATCACTGGGCCATTTGTCCAGGACAGCCTGATAACGACCTTCTTGCCATCTCTACTCACTCATTTCACAGTTTCCTCATTTAAATAAGACACGTGAACTGTTAGGATTTGGGCATTTGGCGTCAGATGTTCATCTTGTGGATCCCCTTCTGGTTATTTTTTTTAAAAAAGGACTCTAGAAGCATGTCATATTCCAACGAGATGAAATTCAATTCACAACAATCACTTCCCAAGCACTTGTTTTGTTTTGTACTAGGCACTGAGTTGTTTGAAGGGAGGAATTTTGTAAATTAGACAGACATGGGTGAGCCTGTGTTCATCATTTACAAGTGTGCGACCCAGTAGCCAGGCTCATGGCCATTGTTACTTCCATTCTCTTTACTCCTTCCACGATATTCTCTTTGACACTGCCACAAGGATATTTAATAAATGTTGTTAAAATGTGTGGTTGGGATTATAACTTTGGTGATTCTCGCCCACATTCTGGAACGATTGCAGTAGGTGATATGGAGTAAATCCCTAAAAAAGAGAGTCAGGGGGCAAGGGAGCAATAAAGCTCATATATTAGTTTCTCCTGGAAACACTCAGAGGACTCCTCCTGATGCTGAGACATACATAGGGGATTACAACTGGGTGTTTTTGAATAAAGGCTTAATGCACTTCAACTTCTGTGGAACCCCGTCACGGTGAAACACAGCAATACAAAAACTCTCTTCTTCCTTTCTCCCTTTACTTGGCACTTTGCCACCCAGAATAGAAATTTCCTTTCACCACTGCTGTTATTGTGGTTAATTGTTGTGAAACTCAGAGGCACAAAATTATTACAGTCACAAAAATCAACATGTAAAATACTAAGAACCTGGAAAAAAATGGACAAAGGACAAATAAAGATAGTCACTGGCTAGGACACTTAGAAAAATATTTTAACTTTCTAGTAATAGAAAATGCAAATAAAGCATTAACAAAACTTTTTTTTTTTTCCTGACAGATACTTAAACAATTTTGTTAGAAAAGGTGATGTTCCCAATGCTGGCAAGATGTTGGTGATGATATAAATTGTTAATTTTTATTGGAAGCAAATTATTTAATATCAAGAGGGTGAAAATATGCAAACTAGTTTGAGGAGATATTTCTACTTTGAGGAATTCACTGTGGGAAAATGCTATGTATGCTTGAATATAAAGTGAGGTTTATTATCCTCAGAGAAGAGAGAGTCTCTTATATTTGATTCCTTACAACAATTATAAAAGGCAGTATTACGATGCTTTTACATAATTTTATTTTGTACGGTTGAGTACAGTTCAGAGAAGACCCATTAACCTGGAACCATCTGAGTCAATGCTAGTTCATGGCTACTTACAAAAATCAATGGCTGAGATTAGCAAAAAAGATGAGTAAGTAATTTAACAAGGATTTAGTAATTATTCTTGAGAGTGTGCCTTCAAAACTACAAGTGTTCAATATTGGTTAAATGTCTATTATTTCAGAGTCTTTTAAAGTAAATGTTTTGTTGTGGAGATCATGAATATTCACTTATAGGATAAATGGCAAAACAGTTCTAATGTTTTATGGATAGGTATCGTGGTTCAAAAATGTTTCAGTGATAGTTTCATATATGGATTCATAATGTGCTATAATTCGAACAACTTAGATACAAGTGGGGTTGATATACTCTGGAAAAATGTTTGAAGATTAAAAGAAGCAGCTCTACTGAGGACAAATATATTGATTTGAGATGCTTGTGAAGAATTTGAATAAAATTTTTGAGTTATGAGGATGGAAAAAAGCAGTATTTCAAAATGAATATACTATTTCATATAATATGTGATTTTAAATATGTACATGTAACTAAATTAAAGCATTAAACATTTTGAAGTAGAATTTGACAATTTCAGCTGCAACCTTAAGGGTTTATGTATTCAAGTTGGCTAAAAACCTTGATTTTGAATCTTCTAAATGAGGAAAATGGAGACTACTTCAGATTTACATATAAACACACTTTTTATATGTATTTTACCTCATATACATATATGTTAATTTAAAATAATGAGAAAGTTATATACAGATATGGTCATTACACCATTTTAATAGTAGGAGAAATGTAGTAGCCCTCTAAATTCTCAATCATAAAAGAACTGATTAAGTAAACAGTAGTATGTTCCTAGACACAGTATTAATGTGGTTCACTAAAAATGCTAATTAGGAAAAGGATCTAATAACATAAAGAATTGATTACATAATGTTAAAAAAGATACAAATGTGTACATGGAGTATGATTACTTTTACAGAGTAATAATCTATACATTGAAGGAGAAAACTGGGAAGGAATATTCCAACATAATTGCTGCGTTGCTTTTTGATGGTGGTCCTGATTTTCTTTCAACATAAACTTCTGTCGGGAATTCTAGGGAGGAAAAAGAGCTCAGGTCATTGAGTTCTAACCCAACCGGATTGTAAACAACCTTCCCAGTGTAGGCATCCACCTGAACCTACTCTCTGACCAGGATATTTGTTTCCCTGCTGAATTGTTGTCAACTATTACAAAGCTATTCGCCCTATTGACATATATATGTACTTTTCCTCTTCGCCCCAATTCTGCGCTCTGCTGCATGCTTTTCTGCATGGGCAGGTTGATGTTCACTTTGTGCTCCAGCTGGTTCTCTTCTTGGAATATGGGAAGGGACATGCCTGCTCTGGGAGACTCCAGACTCTCCTTGAATGATCCACACTAAGCCTCCCAACGGAGAACAAACTTCCATCTTTCATTCTGGGCAGTATTCTGAAGTTTGAAAATTTCACCATGGTTGCCTTAGTCTTTAGCTTACAACTATTATCCCCATTAACATACAATGCTTCCTCCCTCCCACTCCAACGTGAGAAAAACCAAAGCCTCCATCTATTTTTTGTCACTCACTAAATTAGTATGAATTGGTTTCAGGTCATTTCTTGATAGCAAGTTTTGATGGGAATAGAATGAAAGCATATGAGGGATGTGATGGGGAGGAGGGCCCAAGGAAAAGGCACAGAAGGATGAGAATGGGGGAGTCATGGATGACCTACATTACAGTTTGCAGAGGGCTGCCAGGGGCAGTCTCCCTTAGCTATCACCAAGACTTTGGATTATTCTGGCCACAGCTAAGCACTTTTTTGGGGGGTGGTGGATTCTGTAGGATTCAAGGCTTCTGCACTTCTCAAATCTCGTATTTTCTTTCAGCAACCCTAAAAAAATACATATCCTAATACTGACCTTTATATTTTTGGGGAAAGATCAGGTTAATATCAATTCAAGTGATAAATACTCTTGAGTCAACAACAGTATATGTCTTTTGTTTTTTTCCTTGCACTTTGTCCCTGTCCTTCTTATTTTTCTCAGCTTTACTAAGTAGGCAGCACACAGTAGGGACCATTTTCTTGGTGTAAAAGAATAGTGAAATAAATATACAGACTTAGGGAAATCCAGGGTACAATCTCTTAAAGAGAGTGGCAGTACAAGGAAAAGATCTTGCAAGGCTTGGCACAAACTAGTAATGATATTCTGATCAGCAGAATCTCATTCCCATTGTCTTGCACGTGGACAGAGGAAAGGTCCTGCTGCTAATGGCTCTGAATACCTATACAGAGAGTGATCACCCCATGGGGGTCAGAGAGAGAGATCAGCAAGGTCAATGGTATAGGAAGGCATTATGTCAAAGTTTTGGATAGATTTGCAGGTTTTCCTTAAGTCCGTGTAAATTTGTAATGCCTACTTTCCAATGATTTCCTTAACTCTCAGCCTTCTTAAATCTTAGTAACCTCAATCTTCTTAATTCCCAACAGGAAGCATTAAATCCCTAAAGATGCTCAGGAGCAAGTCTCCCAGTCTCTTTTTGAGCAGGTGCTAGATGATTGATGGGATCATGAGTATGGGAATTTCTAAGAAGCTGATTCTCATGCCCTGACCTGGGTAGTTGGCGGTTGCAACTCACATCTGTTGTGAACTGGCCCAAAGCCAGCGGCTTTTGTTCTTTGAATTGGAAAGGAACTCAAAAGTGGGGTGTTAGGGGTACAGGGAACCACAGGATGTGGATGTTCTGGGTCTCCGATGCCTCATAAGGGAGATGGATCTGTTGGATTAAACAGCTGGTAGAAGACTGAGTCAGCAGCGGACACGAGCGGTTTCCCAGCACCAGGTCCCACCCATCCCACTGTTTTCCACCTCTCTCCCTTAGAACATGGGCTTGTCTAGGTTTATTAGCCAATCTGTATAGTCAGTTCTGACCATTGGGATCAGTGTGATGGTATAAACAATGCTGAACAAAGAGATCCTTCCTCCAGATGTGATGGAGACCAGATGGCTTGGGGTGTGGAAGCCAAAAAGCCACGGCAGAACCATCCTAACCCTTCCTGGCAAACAATCTATCCAGAGAGAAAGTCACTGTAGGAAGAAATTTTCTCTATTATTTTTTTCATTAAAATAGAGGTTAATGAATCTCAGTGCAAAATCATCTCCCCATCCCCTACAGTCAACCTGCACTGATTGTTAATTAGTGTATGTAGGATAGATCTTCAGTTTTCATCACTGAATTCTCTATGTACAGAAACAATGTACAGGAACTAGGAGAAATACATCCAAATGGAATATAAGGTGATTAGAGCCCTGCTTTATACATAGCCTTTGGAGTCTTTGCATTGGAGAGAGAGGAAGATTTTACTCTGGAGTCAGAATCACTTACGTTGAGCCTCCAGACTAACATCAGAGCATGTTGACTTTTTCCAGGTTTCTTTGGGTGGACTACATCTGCTGTAAATACACAGTAGAATGAGGTATGGGATTAGGAAGACAAATGCAGGCCAGAGAGTCGGAGATGTCTAAGGTGACAACGCTTCTTTCCTCCAATGAAGGCAAATGATCTGGATAGCTCCTATTACAGTCCACAGAACTGGTGCATTCAAGTCTTTGCCTTGGAGCTTCATAGGTTTCATATATCCTGTAGAATCTAAGATCTAGTTCTGAGCCTTTATAGGAATGATATGCAGAGAGCCCACAATTTTCCTTTCAATTTGTGTGGCAAATTATAGTGATGAAGTAGCTGGTCCTGGATTTAGGTAGAAACTGCCAAGTCTTTCTGAGTTAGGCACCTTCAAGAGTCATAATATCAATGGAGTTCAGGCTCAGTCCCCAAATGCTGCTCCAAGGACACATCTCTGAGAAAAATGCCTGCAAGTGGTGCAAGGTGGAGCTAACTTTCCAGAACTGCATGGCATGCATTGGGGAGGGGAAGGTAGGGCTGAGAAGCAAAAGAGGAATAGGAAGGGACATGGTTTGCATCATTTCCCTGTTGAGAGGCAAATGATCTGGGAACAATTATCGTGGGGGATGTAAGGCTTAGGGTGAGTGAGGCTAGAAGGAAAAACAGGGGTGGAAAGTTTGTAGAGCATCAACACTTTTGTAAATAGATTTCAAAGAAGAAAGTATGATGTTATAAAGAGGAAGCCCGAGGATCAAGCTTAGAAAAAGATATTTAAAAATTGATGCTGCAGAAGACATTAAGTGAATGATTGGTATGGAACAAGAACCCTGAGAGCATTTTTATGAGAGACTAATGTTGTATTTTCTCAAGGTAGTCCAAGCTTGAACTCTTTGCTCCCTGTAGCTGCCTGGGTTAACAGAGAAATGGGAGAGGAAATCTCTCCATAGAATTTCTGAAGAAATTCAAAAATTTAACTTGTACACTGACCTTCTGATGGAAATAAGGATGCACAGGAAAGCCCTTTGGGAGTTAGCTTTGGAAGGGAAATACTAGAAAATACAAATAAGCCCAGAGCATTTACAGAAAAAGAGAAAATTCCATGCATAGAGAATGGTCAGATTTCACCTAGTTTGGAACATATAATCTTCCCTCAGAATATTGGTAACAACATTTCAGTGAACTTGGGTCTGGATGCCTTGTGTTGAATAAAAATGGCAGCTGGTATTTTGTGTGAGTTCAATCAGGGAGACACAGGGGATAATTCTCTGTTTAGCAGAACCTCTTGGCTCAGAAACACATTGAGATGTCTTGTGTTTTTCAGGTCTATTGTTTGTGAATGCTGTTCAGGGCTGTTATTCTATCTGAGGGGCTTGCCTTTTTCACCACGTGTATGTATGATGTGGGACACCCTGTGTTGGAGACACGGATGACTTATTTGCAAGCCTTGCCTAAGACCTAATTAATATCAGTACCTCAAGTAGCTTAGATTGGATTCCATGGCTATGATATAGGAATATAGACTTCCTGGTCTTTTTCTTACTGTCTCAAAATAGAATCAGATAATCCTCTGTCTGGTTACTTGGGAACCAAGTTACTTTCTTGCAGAAACATTCTAAAGAGTTCCTTTAGAAAATCTAGGAAAGTGTAAGTCTTAAGACAAGCTATAGCCTGAAGCCCAGGCTGCTGACTTGAGCACAGATGGGAGAATGTTAACAGCCAAGAAATATGAGGTCTTTGGCTCCTTTCCCAGAACTGCCAGGCTAAGACCTTGGCAGAGACTCAACAGGAAACTGAACACTATTTGCATATCCTTTTATACATGGGAGATTAAAAGCTTCAACCTTGAGTGATCACAGTTTTTGAGAATCATGATGAGGCATTAAAGAGAAGGAGGAATGTCTCAAGGGAGGTGAGCTGGAGGCGAAGCAAGGTAGGTGTGAGGTTAGCAATGACTTTCAATCCCTTCTGATTAACCATGAGTGTATTTCATTTTGTTCTTTTTTAAAAATTTTATCCTTATGGGGTCACGTAAAGGAATTAGCTAGGCAGAAATCTGTGCTTCCTAATCTTGGGAATCTGTCAAATTTGATCTCTTTTGTCCGATGGCTTCTTCCTTCTCTCTCTTGCTGGGCAAGGACCTATAATCTGTTGTTGGTGGTGCTGAAAGGACCGTAGAGATCAAATATAAACTCTTTATTGTACAGATGAGAATCTGAGGCTTGAAGAGGTTAACTGACTTATCCAAAGTTATACGAAAAGAGGTAAGAATTCTGACTCCCATTTTTTTTTTTAACAGACTGCAAGCTCTTCTTAGCAGGTGGAAGTTTCCCCGGATCTCAGATAGCTTCTTTCCAGCATGGGATTTGGCACAGGTACCCTTCCCTATCTTCTCCCGTCAGAACATACATTTCTGGCGAGACAACAACTCTGGTTCCCTAGCTTTTCTTTCCAGTTCCCCCTGAATAAGTTCCCTATAGTTCTTTAATGGAAGAAGCCAGAGCCTGGAAATGGGGATAGGGGATATTTATCACTGGGATTCATTTAGGGGAACTGGGTTTTCTTGGCCAAGTACTATAGTGAAAACTAATCCCATGTAGACCGCATGGGCAGCATGATGATGGACAAATGTAATCCTTCACAGGTTAATTACCCCACTTTATAAGTTCCTTTGTAAGGGTGGGAAAAGATCTCTCAATACCTAAAAAGGTGCATTAAATGTACCCTAAGACTGGGGAGGCCCTGCAGGAGAATATCCTCAAAGATGGATAAGGCAAAGCTTTCTGAAGACTAAGAATTTAGTGACCGGACCTCTGCAAAAGAGGGAGCACTGATAAGAATTGTCAGACACAGACCTTGTACTACCTCAGAAATGATGACTCATGCATTTACCAGAAAGGACCAGTACAAGGAAGGTCAGCCCAGGCAGATACCCCAAGCTGGAGACTGGCTTTCACACCACACACAGAGGCTATCAGTCCTGGAGGCAACATGTGAGGGTAGAATCGTGGGCCCCCAATAGGAAATAGTTCTGCCCTCCTGGTATAGCTTCCTTTTACAGAGGAAAGCCTACTGCAGTCAGAAAAGACTCTGGGAAGGTACTGGGCCCACTTTTTTGCCCACAGATGTTATTTAAGAAATCGCTTTTGATAAGCTCCAGGGAACGGAGACTCCTGAGTTGTGTGGCACATACTTTTGGAGGCAGGTTTCCTGGGCTTGTGTCCAAGTTCAGCCACTCACCAGCAGTCTGACCTTGAGCAAAGCCTTAACCTCTCCTTGCTTAAGTGCCTTCATTTGTAAAATAAGGATAATAAGGGCAATGGGTTGTTGCGAAGATTAAACAAATTAAAACCTGTACACTACATTGAACAGTGACTTGCATATAGAAAAGTATCCCATGACTGTAGACCATCAATTATTATTACTGGTGCCTCGTTACAGTTGTTGGTGATTTTCATTTCAAGGAGATCCTCATTTTTAACTTCTTTTTGCTCAGAATGTTTTCGCTTTTTCTCAGCTCCTAGGAAATGAGGACAACCGATCATACAGCCATAGAGGGGAAGAACTGGAAGGGACCTCAGGCTGTACCATTTCCAGCTCCTTCACCTTCTAGAAGTGAGCCTGGGGAAGGAAAGAGATGGGGTCAAGTTCTTGAAGGGCAGAACCAGGTTTTGAACACAGGCTCCAGTCTAGCAGGTTTCTCTTCTGTTGTCTCTTCTGTGGTTCACATACCACAATTCAATACTGTTTAATTTTCCTAATACTTACTTGGGGTAACTCAGGAACATGGCAGGCCTGTGCCCCTTGGGGAGGCACTGACAAATGATGGGTATAACATTGTCATTCTCACAATCCCACAGCACCTCACTGGTTTTCTCTTTCTTAACAACAATTGTTGTATGGTTGGCTCTCATTTATTTTGGAAAAAAAAAAAAGGAGGGGAATTTGTGTCTGAATGGAAGGCAGGCTCTGGCCATTGATTTATCAATTCCTCGGCAGAGAGGATCAGAGGTATTGCGTGGGGACAAAGGGCAGGGAGTAAGGAGCCAGGTCTCTAAGGAGTGGGGCTTACTTAGGTTGAGATGAGTGAGAGGGAGCCCAGGCTTTCTTCTTTATGCTGCACACTTGCTGTGCACTCAGTATGATGCTAGGCACCCATAGGAATGCAAAAGGACCCAGGGCAGGGTTTAAGATTTCAAGGAGTTTCTTTAGAAAGAGGTAGAAAGCAAAGGTAGAACTGTAGTCAAGCCCTTTGGGATTCTTTGATGGGTCTTTACTCCCACAATACCCAAGAGACTTCCTACTCTTCCGTCTGCAAGGGCACTATACAGGGCTCACCTTGGCTGGGAGGAGAAAGATTTTCCAGCTGACTGGAGGGGAGAATGGCACAGCAGGGATGTGGACTGGAAATACAGGGGTGGTAGGGTGCTTTCCTGTGGCAACCAGGGGTCAGAGTGTGGTGGAAGGAATATTGGACCCGGAGTTGGGATACCTGCACTCAGCTGGTTATGTGATGGTGGGAAAGTCACTTAATTTCTCCATTCCTCTGTTTCTACTTCTTCAACTGAAGAGGTTGAACCAAGAGGTAGGTAGAGTTTCGCACTGTTCTAACTGTGTGTGTGTGTGTGTTGCAGGGCCGGGGGTGGGGGGTGCGGGTAGTGGTAGGGTTATAGGGCTGAGGACATCCTTCACATGAACACTTGATGGTTTCTGGCTGTGAACTCAGAGATTGTCAAGTTGATTCTTCCTACAGAGGCGTATAATTGCTGTGCCACCACTCTGATTTCAATTTATAGTGCCAGTTACACTGGCCCCTTTGAGGTTCTTTGTGCCCTTATTTATAAACTCAGTGCATGAAAAAAAAAACCTTCTTTGTTTTTTTAGACGACTGAGACAGTTAATCCTGTATCAATCCCTCATGATGATAATAGGTCCTACACAAACGCAGTTAAGTCTTTATGCATGAGGAGCCTTCGATGTGACAGAACTTCCGACGGCGCAGACTTGGGCTGTGTTTCCTTGGTGTTGCCCCTGTGGGTGCTGATTTTCCTTCTCATTGCTTTTGAGTAATGTTTCTCACTTTTGTCAAGTGGCAAGTGAAGATGGAAACCAACTCCGGGGCCAATCCTGAGCCTTGTGGTCCCAGCAGACCCAGAAGCCCTGGAGGGTGAATCCTTAAAGCTTTGTGGGAAATTGTAAAGATACTCCAGCTTTCTCCACAATTACTCCAAATCCCCCAGGTTTACCTATGGCTGGCTTCCTGGAGATGAGGAAAGACTAAGAACCTCACTGAGATGAACACATGTTTTATTTAGCTTCTCTGTCTATTGGGACCGTTTTTTGGAAGGTGCATCAATCTGCAAGTGTAGATGAGGCTGCAGATCCTCTCCTGGGGATGCTGGCATAGGGTCCTCTTGGGTACCGTCGAGAGAACTGCATCATCAGATTTGTATACTTTCCTTTTACGATTGGGAGGAGGAACTCATCAACCCAAGGAATGTGGTCACATAAGTAGGGAGAGAAAACAAACAGCTGGACGTTCCATGTCCCATATTCCATTTACCAATAATCCAGTTCTGCCATTTTCCTTTTCTAAGTTTTCTAAGTTTGACCTTTTCAGGACTGCTTCCTCCCCACTTTGTGCTATTTAATGGAATTCCATCACTTGGTCTTGAAAAACGAAAGTCTGAACTGTTAGTGAGAAAACTAGCTCTCAGCAAGTAAGAAGGAAAGACTGTTGCTTATTCCCCCAGGCTACAGAAAAACTGGTACTATTACAGGTCACAAACCTGGACATGAAAATATCATTTCTAGCCAAAAAGTCTGGCAAATACTCAGACTCCAAATATTACCCTCCCGGCTCTCTCTAGGGCCTTTGTTGAAATGTGAGCTTCTCATTGCAGCCTTTCCTGACCACCTGATTTAAAGTAGCTAGCTACCCCCCAACCCCCTGGAAACACCCTCTCTTTCTTCCTGTGAGTCTTCTCCACGACAGCTGCTACCACCTAACATATCTCTTCTCTTCTTTTGTGTTTATTTTCACTGAAATAAACTCAAGAGCTTCTGAGTACTGTATTCCCAGTGTATCTAGATGAGTCCCTGGCACGTAGTAGGCACTTAATAAATTGTTATTGAAGAAATAGATGAATGTCATCACATTCTATGAAAGCAACTTCAGTCTCCAAAACTCTAGACTTTGCGTTGGTCTTCCTTCTTAATAATTTGTTACCCTAGTAATATATTTATACTGATATTTCTTTCTCCGAAAGTTATAAATACTCATGAGGCTTTGCCCTTAAGCCAGAAAAAGATAATTTAAACTTCCCTATTCTCCCACATGGATGCAGGTAAATAAAAAAGTATGGCCTTTAGATTTCTTATTTAAACACAGAGTTTGAGAAGCTGCCGTGTTGTTGAAATTAGTGCAAGCAATTGCGTTTTGGCTTGATTTCCTTTGTCCTGTCACCAGATCCTTTTCCTCTTGAGTCCCGCATGCTGGGTGGCACTTGCTCCCCCCGGCTGACTACTGCCTTGGGAGACCCTGAACATCCGGAGAATTCCTTCAGGAGTTGATAGGCACTAATGTGCACCATTCACAATGTATGTGTTTGCGTATGTGCGAATTGCTAAAAAAATAAGACCCCCGGGGATTCTGCATTCTTGCAGAATACCAAAATCATTTGGTGGGTAGTGGTTGAGGTGGAGGTAGGGGTACAGGGAGTTAGGAATTGCTCTTTTGTTTGGGAAAATTTGTTACTGTGGCTTTTGGTTACAAAATGGTGTGCCCCTGCAGGTCCGTTTGGAGAGAAAGTTTACAAAATTCCTTTGTGAAATAAAGTAGAAATGTTCAGTGTTTACCCGTTCAAGACTCAAGGCCTGTGGCCTTAGGATTAAAAGGGAAAAAAAGGTGGAAAGCCGGCCATTCTCTCCATTTATCCCTCTCATGGGGGATGTTCAAGGAACAGAGGAGCGTTAATGTCTACTCTCCAAAACTAAGTTATTTGGTGTTCCAGAAGACTCTATTATCAACCCCTCAGAAAATCTTGTTACAGTTTATAGCACTTTGTTAGTGGACAGAGGAGGCTGGGAGAAAGCATGTCAGGAAGCAGAGTTAGGAACAGGCCTGTGCACGATTATACCCCTAGCATCCAGCACAGCACATAGCACCCACTCACTAAATCACTCACTCACTCACTCGCTTACTCTGCATTTATTGAGTATCTCTTTTGTGCCAGACCTACTCTAAGTGCTGGAGTGAAGGCATTGAACAAAACAGACAACATCCCTGCCACCATGGAGCTTACATTCCAGTGGAGAGCGAAATTAGAAATAAATAAGCAAGTAAAATACACAGCCCCTCAAATGGTGATAAACGCTGCTGAGAACACGTAAGCAGGGAGGAGAGGTGGTCTTTGCAGGAGGAATGAATGAAGTGCTCTGACAAAAAAAATTACAGGTGTATAATCCTCCCACTTCCACTCATATTTGGGGGCAGTACGTTGAAAGGAAGAGTAGGCAAGAAGCCTCGAGTCTGGAGTCTCTTCAGTTTGCAGGCACGGAAGAGGAAGAGTTATCAGCCAAGAGATGCCACAGCAGGCTAAGACCCTACCTAAAGCCTGAATTCACTCAAGTACTTTCTGGTGTCAGTTTGCTCATTTTGAATGCAGAGAACCGGAAATGACAGATCTTGAGCCCTTTTGCTCTCTTCCTATGATGGATAATAAGTCAATAAAAATGGAAGAGACAAACTCATACTTTGCCACGCAGTAGAGATATCTGTGGATGGTAAATTTAGCCGTCCTGTGGATCTGCCAGAGACCCATAGAATTTCTCAGGTTCTCTTCACATTAGCCCCAGACCCCTGTAGCTGCCATTCCAGGCAGGCCTCCCGAGAAGGAAAGGAGAAGGCAGTGAGTACGTTAGCACCCCAGAAACTCTAAGAGAGTCCAACAAGATATTACATTTGACAAACATCAGAGGGGAGGAATAAATATGTGGGTTAATTTCCTGTGTTGTGGCCTGGGAGAAAAGCTGCTGACCTAGGGGTGGGGCTCAGGAGCACAAGTGTTATCTCCCCGGGATAGTAGCTGTCTTCCTTCAGCTGGGCGGGGGTGGGGAGGAAGAGGTGCGAGGTATCTCAGGAGCTGAAGCTGGAAGCTGGAATTCAGCTGGAAGCTGAAATTGCAACTGGTGTTTTAAAGCAAGGGAGGGAGAGATGGGAGGTGGAAGGAGTTAGATACCCCCGCCCCCACCCCCTCTTCTGGGGATTGGACAAGAAGTCAGAAACAACGTCTGTAGCACCAGATGACTGGACATCACACACCTGTTCCCAGCCACTCTTCAACTCAGATATTGTTATAGGTGATGCATTTCCTCAGTAGATCCTCCAGCCCCTAGCCCAGTGCCAGCACCGTCAGCCTTCAACTCAGACCCAGATCCTGGCTCTGCTTCTGTGACCTTACTTAGGTCAGTCCCCCGGGCTCTCTGAGGTTCAGTCTCTGTAAAACACAACTGACAGTAATGACCTCATGGGATCGGCAGAAGGATCAAGTCCACACCTGAAAAGTGGCTGCATGTTGTTGGCCCTCAGTAATTGAATTTGCTTTTTCCCTGATGATTGCATTTTATCATTTGCTCTTATGATACGTAACAACTACTGAATAGCTACCGTGTGTAGTGCCCTTTACTTTCTATTGTTAGCTTTTTACAACAACACAGCGAAGTTGGAACTCGTTATCCCCATTTCAAAGATGAAGAGATACAGATGATTTTAGAAGACAGTGTGAAGCTTATGTCAGGATCACAAAATCTCAGAATTAGAAAACATAGGAGAAGTCATGTGGGACCACTGCAGCATTGTCCCAGTTTCTTGACAGATGGTCACAGATCATTAGTTTGAATAGGTCTAGTGGTGAGGGTGAGGGCACAGCTCCTGTTGTTCCTTCTTTCTTTTTTTTTTTTTTTTAAAGATTTTATTTATTTATTTGACAGAGAGAGACACCGAGAGAGGGAACACAAGCAGAGGGAGTGGGAGAGGGAGAAGCAGGCTTCCCGCCGAGCAGAGAGCCTGATGCGGGGCTCCATCCCAGGACGCTGGGATCATGACCTGAGCCGAAGGCAGACGCCCAACGACTTAGCCACCCAGGTGCCCCTGTTGTTCCTTATTTCTGACACATCCTGGAGACTGCCTCCTCTACGGTACCTGCCCCACCCTGAATCACAGACAGTGTCCTCGAGAGGGCTCCAGAATCAGAAACCTGTCACCCTCCCTTACTAGATGTGGTACTTTGGGCAAGTGTTTTAGCTTTTCTGTCTCATTTGTACAATGGGAATAATAACAGAAAATGCATCATAGGGTTGTTGAGAGGATTACATCATAACACATGTAAAGTACTCAGTAGTACCTGATGTACAATAAGCACTCAACAGATGTTAGCTTTTAGTACAGCTAACCTGCAGTTTTATGGATTTGTCCACGTAGTTTTTCTCCTCCTTCTCCTCAAGACAGTCTTCCTAATGTCTGTCAGGACATTCCTAGGACCCAGTGGGTCCTAGGAATCCATCTTGCAGGCCTTATAAAACCATGGTTCCAAAACTTGGACACCATCTTATGTAACTAGCTTCCAAATGTCATTCTTTTCCAAAGTCATGATTTCAAACTGGGAGAAGAATTGGACCCTTTTAGTCTTGGAGATGCACTCCACCTTCCCACCTACCATTCATTCAAACAAAAATAACTGGATATGAGTAGCAGGCAGTGGGCTTGATGAGTTGTGACAGGGACTGTGTGGTAACTTGGATGCATGCTAGGAAGGTTGGATGCAACTCCTTTCCCAGAATGTGGGGCTCAGGGTGCCTGATCTAGATGGGGATCTGGGAACTTGATTTTATCCAAAGGCAGAGTCAATACTCAGACACTTGTTGACGGTTCAGCCAAAGATGCAACCCAACAGGGTGGGCAAAGAGGTGGATACCAGGCCCAGGCCTGTGTTGAAATCAGGACACTAGGACAGAATGAGTGGGTGTGGGGTGGAGAATAAAAAGGAGAGATTCCCTAAAGGGTTGGAATATAGCTGTTTAGGGAGACAAATGGTGAGAGCTCATGGGGAGTCATGGCTAAAATACACAGAATGATTATACTTTATTACTATATATAGTGTGTGTGTATATATTTTATATACATATATATGGGTTTATATCTATCTAATCATATCTCTCTGTGTCTCTCTCTGTCTCCCTGTCTGTCTGTCCCTCTCCCTCCCTCTCTCTCTCTATACACACACACACACATATTTCAGGCAGAATCATGAGAGATGGGGGGATTGGGAAGACCCTTGGCGGAACAGTGAGAAGCCCTGACTGGAACTGACTGTGTGTGTCTAGCAAACACTTGTCAGCCTCTTTGTAATTCTGTGGAGGGCAGTATCTTTGATTAGTAGTGTTAGTTGGAGAAAGTTTTCCCTAGACATTGCCTGAAGTAGTCCAAGGAAGCTTTAAAAAATTGTATTTTAAATTAAAAAGTATTTTTTACAACTTTATCAAATTATACTTGATGTGCAACAAACCGTGCATATTTACAGTGCACAGTCTGATGAACTTGGAGATACCTATACATCCATGAGACCATCACCACAATCAAGTTGCCGAACATATCCATCATCACCCGAAGTTCCCATGGGGTGTTTCATAAGGTGAATTGTAGATTTTCTCAATGATGCCAGAAGGAAGGCCACAGGTTTATCCTCAGCATAAGCTGTCCATCACCTAAATCTGGAAAAGTACATTGGTCAAGATTAAAGTGGAGTTTAAATTGAGCTGTTCAAAGAAGGATGAGGAAGTACCAGTGGAAGAAATTTGTCAATATTTTGTCTCTAGCACATAGAGAAGAGGAAGTGAAGAGATAGAGATGGAAGGGAGGGCAAACGACATATCCAGTGAGTAATCATGAAAACAATGTAGATGCTAGAGATGGAGTCTTGTCCTTCACGTTGGGCAAGATGACTAGAAGTGCAAACTGCTGATGCTGGAGGAAGGGAGAGGTCTTCCCAACTTCCCAGCCTCCTCCTGTAGCACAGCTAGATTTCTGGTGACTCTGGTTAGGGAGAAACTGGACATCACCTATTATCATACTTTGGGAA